>NC_092133.1:126740644-127412144 GCF_043159975.1 Macaca nemestrina
ATATTTGTATATATAAATATGGAGTATGTGTATATATTACATAAAATACATGCAATGATAATTCAACTATCATATATTGAGTGCTTACTAAGTACAGAGTGCCAGGATTTTGGCTAGACATATACCTACCTTTCTATAAGTGTACATGAATTCTTTGAAATAAGTAACAGGGGTTGGGCGTGGTGGCTCTCGCCTGTAATCCTAGCACTTTGAGAGGCTGAGGCGGGTGGATCGCCTAAGGTCAGGAGTTTCAGACCAGCCTGGTCAATATGCTGAAACCCTGTCTCTACTAAAAATACAAAAAAAAAAAACAAAACACAAAAAAACAATTAGCTGGACGTATTGGCACATTCCTGTGATCCTAGCTACTTGGGAGGCTGAGGCAGGAGAATTGCTTGAATCCAGGGGGTGGAGTTTGTAGTGTGCAGAGATTGTGCCACTGTACTCCAGCCTGGACAACAGAGTGAGACTCCATCTCAAAAAAAAAAAAAATGGTAACAAGGCCAGGCCTCGTGGTTCACGCTTGTAATCCTAGCACTTTACGAGGCTGAGGTGGGTGGATTGCCTGAGGTCAGGAATTCAAGACCAGCCTGGCCAACATGGTGAAACTGTGGATCTACTAAAATGACAAAAATTAGCCAGGTGTGGTGATGGGTGCCTTTAATCTCAGCTACTTGGGAGGCTGAGGCGGGAGAATCATTTGACCTCAGGAGGCAGAGGTTTCAGTTAGCCGAGACTGCGCCACTGCACTCCAGCCTGGGCAACAGAGCAAGACTTGGTCTCAAAAATAAATAAATAAATAAATCCTCTTTTTATAGATGAAATAATGAAAAGTAGGTGAAGCTAACCATTTTTTGTTAACACTTCTTAGCTTGTAATTGGAATAGTTGAATTTCAAAGTCAAGTTTATCTGGTTCCAAAGTCCATGCTTTCTTCGGTATGAATGATTCTCTACACTGGTTGACTGACTGCAAGCCACTAGTTAATTTGTAAAATCATGTTACTGAGACAGTATTTTAGAAGATGGTCACTCAGTATTATGTTGAATATTATGCAAAAATGGCCACTGATATGAAGATAGTTTTCTTATCAAGTGTCTTCACTCTGCTGTGTTCTAGGCTAAGTGCTTCATTACAGCATTCCATTTTTAACTCTCATAACCCTGAAAGATAGAAATTATTATCTTCATTTTGCACATGAGGAAACAGAGCCTAGTGCCACTGAGAAGTGTGTCCAGGTGCATGTGGTTCGAAAGTGGCATGCAGTGACTCAGACACAGGCCAGTCACCTCCAAATCCTGTCACTCTGAGCCGCTGCATGAACGCTTTTCAAATTAAGACCCAAGTCCAAGGTTTTTAGTGCTTTTATACCCAACATTAATTACCCAGGCAGTTCTAAATATTGTTTCTCAACCACCTCCTGGACTCATAAAAATGAAGTGGTATGTCTGAATAGATAAAATTTTCCCTTGAAATCCTATTAACTTTTTCCAGCAAACTATTACAGAGGGCATTGTACAAGGGTCAAAAAACATTTTTTTCCCTTGAGGAGGGAGGACTATTTGGGACCTGGTAACCTCACACTAAAATAAACTTCAAAATAAATTTCCCAGTGGGTATGCTATGTGAATTTCCTTCCTTCCATTTAGTTTTCATGAATTCTATTTCCTGGCATTGAAAACATTCTTTTGAAAAAATATTCCTAGGTGAGAAACTTGTAATACTTTTGTTACCAATTTGTAAGAAAATTCATCTTGTTTTTTTCTTGATTATTGTGATTTTTTATCTTCTCACTTATAATGGACATAATATGGTAGAAAATATATACAAATCGGGATAGTTCAATTAACAAACATTTGAGTTTTGTTTAAACTGTTTTAAGAGAGAAAGTCATGTAGTAGTAGGTAACTGATCTTAAAATACCCTACCACAGAATTTCAAAAATTCCCGATATTCTTTTTCATTAAGTGAATATTGTTGTGATTTTAGGTTCAGATGAAAATTAAATCTGACAGCCTTCTTTTGATTGTTTATCTCAAATGAGGTTGTCAGTACATTATAAGTTATATTACTGTATTTGAAGTCTGTATTCTAATCCATTCGGACACATTTTTGTGTTTATTCTCTTCTACTTGGATGCTCAATATTTTTTCCTATTACCTTCTTCTCATTCTCTACTCTTGGTATTACTCATCTTTTAATTATATCCAGTCCCTGAAGCCTTCCAGGCCTTGCATGTATACATCCCGCCTACTCTGCCTACACCTGAGCGTGTCGGTCTGGGCTGGCATCAGAATCTTAGCCCCTCTGGAATCAACATCCCTGGTGGGCAGTGATGAACATCTGTGTGTTTGTTACAGGCCACAGGTTATTCAGGGAGTCAGGGTGTACATTCTTGTGAATGGTAATATTAGCCAGTTAAACTTAATTCAGGTAGATTTTCAAATCTCCAATTTATTTTACTGCTTTAAAAACAATGTCCGTTATACATTTGAAATACCTTGGTCTGGTGGACTTGATAAGTGTAATGAAATCAGGGTAAATCTATGTTAATAACATTAATATTTTTTGATATATTTCGATATTAGTTGAAGTTTGTTTTTAATGATATTTAGCACAAGTCATTTAATATGTAGATTGACATCTGTGCTGGTGGATAACTAGGAAATGATAGATCTAGCTCTTGAAAGTGCCTCAGTATGAATGCTGCCTAGGAAGTGGGAGAAATACTTTAAAATTCACAAGGAAGTAAAAGATAATATATATGGCCTTTGTATTTTTAGGTCCTGCGTATCACTTTCACTTTTTTCCGATTAGAATCCATGGAAAATTGTCCACACGAGTTTCTTCAGGTTTATGATGGAGATTCCTCTGCCGCTTTACAACTTGGAAGATTTTGTGGCTCCAGCCTCCCTGATGAACTCCTCAGCAGTGACAATGCTCTCTATTTTCATCTCTATTCTGAACATTTAAGAAATGAGGGAGGCTTTACAGTAAGATGGGAAACACAGCAACCAGGTATGTATGAACCTGGAGAAAAAAAGAAGCAAAATTTTGAGGTTATTCAGTTTTCTTAATCAGTGTTAGACTTTTGGATACATGAGATGTTTTGGGATCTGAAGATATATAATATTTTATCATTATTTTATTTTATTCATTTATTGATTTTGAGACAAGGTCTCACTCTGTTGCCCAGGCTGAAGGCAGTCGCCTGATCATGGCTCACTGCAACCTTGACCTCCTCTGCTCAAGTGATCCTCCCACCTCAGCCTCCTGAGTAGCTGGGACTACAGGTGTGCACCACCATGCCAGGCTAATGTTTTGTGTGTTTTTTGTAGAGATGGGGTTTCTCTATGTTGTGCAGGCTGGTCTCAAACTCCTGGGCTCAAGCGATCCATCTAATTCAGCCTCCCAAAGTGCTGGGATTGCGAGCATGGGCCACTGTGTCCAATCATAATTACTTTAAAATCAAATCAATCTAGAATGAATTAGAATATATTTTGTGTCTAAAGACAACAAAATTAGCATGAAATAGAAGGGATTAAACATGAGTCTTAGTTGGTCCCTTGTCAAATTACTGAACAGCCTTTTTATAAGCTCTACTAGTAGTTTACTGCAGAAATATTGAGGACATTGTCCACTCCTTCATGGAGTATTCCTTCATCTTAATGACCACTCAGTCGTTTTTTCTTTTTGTTATTATTTTGTTTTAATTATTCTATTTTCTTTCAAGTTTTTACTATGAAAGTTTTAAACAAATAAAAAGTAAAGAGATCAGTATACCAAGGCCACAATTCATTCATCAATACATCTGTGGATCAATTTCAGCATTTTCCCATCTTTTTAATTGGTGTTTTTATCTATCCTGATGCTGCCTAGACTTAACTTCTGAAGCTTGAAATCTGAGAGTGTAATTTCAACTTTGCTCTTTTCAAAGATTTTGGATATTGTGCATTTCCATATAAGTTTTTGAATCAACTTGTCAGTTTTCCCAAAGAATTTTATGGGAATTACATTGAATCTATAATTAACTTTCGAAGAAATGACCTCTTAAAAATACTGAGCCTGCCAATGCATGAAAATAAACTGTTTTTAAATTCAGTTCTCTTTTAATTTATCCTGGCAATGTTTAATAACTTTCAGTGTGTAAGTCTTCCATATCTTTTGTTAGATTTATTTATAGATATTTGATGTATTATGCTTAGTGAAACATTAATTTTCTTTCTTTCTTTTTTTTTTTGTCTCTGTTGCCCAGGCTGGAGTGCAGTGGCATGATCTCAGCTCACTGCAAGCTCCGCCTTCCGGGTTCATGCCATTCTCTTGCTTCAGCCTCCCGAGTAGCTGGGACTACAGGCGCCCGCTGCCATGCCCGGCTAATTTTTTGCATTTTTTAGTAGAGACAGGGTTTCACCATGTTAGCCAGGATGGTCTTGATCTCCTGACCTCGTGATCCACCCATCTCAAAGTGCTGAGATTACAGGCATGAGCCACTGTGCCCGGCCTAGTGAAATATTAATTTTCTAAAGTTTAATTTTTCACTTGTTATGTAAAAATATGTATTTTTTAAATATTTGATTTTGATTTCATATGCATTGTTAAATTCATTCATCAATTCTAATTATTTTTTGTAGATTCTTTTGGATTTTTTAACATACATAATTACATCATCTGTGAATGAAGGATATTTTTCCCCTTCCTTTCCAGTCTTTGTAACTATTATGTCTTTTCCTTGACTTATTGCCCTGATTAGGACCTTGAATACCACACAGAATAAAAGTGTTCAAAAGGAAATTCTTGCCTTTTCTCCAGCGGCACGGGGAAATGCTCAATATTTCACTGTTGAATATGATGTTAGCCGTAAATTTTTGTAGATAACTTTTATCAGATGAAGGGTGTTCTTTCCTGTGTCGACTACTATTGCTGTGTAACAAATTTACCACAAATTCAGTGTTGTAGAACATTAATCATTTGACTTTGTTTCTGATTTTGTGGACCCGGAATACTGAAAGAACCCAACATGACAGTTGCTACTTGAAATCTATTCAGCAGTTATAAGCAAGTGTCAGCTGGGACTGCAGCTGTCTAAAGGCTGGACTGGGCTGAATATCCAAGATGGCCTACTCCAATGGCTACCAATTGATGCTGGCTTTCAATGAGAGTTCACCTAGGCTATGGACCTGAATGTCTACATATGGCTACTCTAAAAAGGTGGTCTTAGAATAGTGAAACATTTTTCGTGGCAATTGGCTTCTCTCAGAGCAAGCATTACAACAGAACCAGACAGATGCTGAATGGGATTTTTTCAGCCTGTGTTTGGAAGTCATTGTGTTATTTCTGCCATACTCAATGGGTTAAATTAGTCACAATGTGACGCAAATTCAAGGGGAGGGGACATAGGCCCACTTCTAAATGGGAGAGGTGTCAGAATTTATAAACAATTAAGAAAAACACACCTTTTGTTCCTAGTTGCCAAGAATTTTAAAAAATCATGAATGAATGTTGAAACATATAAAATACATTTTCTGACTCTATTGAGGTGATCATGTTTTTTGTCCTGTATTCCGTAAATGTAGTGAGTTAAATTGATTGATTTTGAATGGCAAATCAACTTTGCATTCATCAAATATTTTCCATTTGTTCATGGCAAGTTATGCTTTTTATACATTCCTAGATTTTATTTGCTAATATATAGTTTTAGAATTTTTATATCTATATTTAGGAGATATTCTTTTGTAATTTTGTCAAGTTACAGGTAATATCAGTCTTTTAAAATTAATAGAAAAGTGTCCTCTCTTTTTATATTCTCTGGAAGAATTTGTGTAAGATTGGCAGTATTTCTTCCTTAAATGTTTGAAATAATTTACCATAAAGTTAATTGAGCCTGCAGGCTTCCTTGTGAGAAGGCTTTAAATTATGATTCAATATATTTAATATAGATCTATTCAGACTTTACTTTTCTTCTTTTTTCAGTTTTGGTAATTGTTTTCTCAAGAAACTCATCTATACTTTCAGAATATTTTCGTACTATGTTTTAGTGTTCATGGGCTCTGTAGTGATGTCCTCTGTTTTCATTCCTGATATTGATAATTTATGTTATCTTTTTTACCTTGATAAGTCTTACTAAGGGTTTGTTAATTTTCCTAATCTTTTCAAAATTTCAACTATTAGCTCTGTTAATGTTTTCTGTTGATTTTTATTTCATTGATTTTCTTCATGGTTTTATCATTTTCTTCCCTTGTGTTATTTTGCACTTAACTTACTGTTAGTTACTTTCAGATTTTTTCCTAGCTTCTTGACTTGGAAGCATTGAGAAATGAGTTTGAACTTTTTAAAATTTCTAATGTATGCACTAAAGCTAATGCATTTTCCTTGGAGAACTTTTATTTGCATCCCACAGATTTTAATACGTATGTTTTCATTAGCATTCAGCTGAAAGTATTTTCTCATTTTTATTTTGAATTCTCTGTGACCATAGGTTTTATTAAAATTATACTGTTTATTTACTGATGTGATCACTAATCATGCAGTGTATTATTTCAATATTTTGAAATTTGTTGAGATTTACTTTATAGACTAAAGTCTATTTTGGTGCATTTATTGTATGGACAGGAAAGAATGTATATTCTGCGATGGTTAGATGTAGTCTTCTACCTATGTTAACTTAGTAAGTTGGTAAACAGTGTTTTTCAAATATTAAATTTCTTTACTGATTTTAAAAAATATTTGCTTTATTACTTAGTGAGAAAGTTATAGTAAAATCTCAAACTATGATTATAGATTTGCCACCTTTTTATTCTGAAACTTTTGCTTTATGTATTTTCTTATATTATTTTTATCTTCTTTTCCCAATATTTCAAGCATTTATGCTTTTCCAGCTTTCCTGGAGCCTAATTGACAAATAAAAGTTATATATATTTAAGATGTACAATGTAATATTTTGATATATGTATACCTTGTGAAATGATTACCACAATCAAACTAACATATGTATCATACATAGTTACCATTTTAGCCAATATGGTGAAAATGTTTAAGATCTACTCTCAGCAGTTTTCAAGTATATAGTACAATATTGTTAATGACAGTCACCATGCTGTACATTAGAACCTATTCATTCAAGAGAACATAAATGTTTTACCCTTTGACCAACATTTCCCTATTGCCCCCATTTCTCAGCTCCTGGCCACCACCATTCTACTTTCTGCTTCTATGAGTT
Source organism: Macaca nemestrina (assembly GCF_043159975.1). NCBI lineage: Eukaryota > Metazoa > Chordata > Mammalia > Primates > Cercopithecidae > Macaca > Macaca nemestrina. Next base: position 126,747,860 of record NC_092133.1, read on the forward strand.
TAACTTTTTTTAGATTTCACATATAAGCGAGAGCGTGCAGTATTTGTCCTTCTATGTCTGGCTTATTTCACTTAGCATGTCTCCCTGTTTCATCCATGTTGTCACAAATGACAGAATTTCCTTTTCTTTTTAAGGATAAATAATATCCCATTTATGTCTGTGTCTGTGTTTGTGTGTATTTATATATTGCACATTTTTCTTTATCCATTTACCTGTTGATGAGCACTTAGATTTATTCCATATCTTGGTTATTGTGAATGTATTGGGAATAATGCTGCAATGAACATGGAAGTGCAGATAGCTCTTCCAGATATTTATTTAATTTTCTGTGGATATATAACCAGAAGTGAGATTGCTGAATCATATGGTAGCTCTGTTTTTAACTTTTTGAGGAACCTCCACATTGTTTTAAATATGGCTGTACCAATATACTTTCAATCAGGGTTCCCTTTTCTCCACATCTCATCGATACTTGTTATCTTTTACCTTCTCGATAATGGCCATTCTAACAAGTATGAGGTGGCATCTTATTGTGGTTTTGATTTGCATTTCCTGGATGATTACTATGTTGAGCATTTTCTCATGTATTTGTTGGCCATTTGTATGTTTTCTATTGAGAAATGTCTATTTGGATCCTTTGCCCATTTTTAAGATTGGGTTAATTTGTTTTGTTGATATTGAGTTGAGTTTTTTATATATTTTGGTTGTGCTTTTGTGGTCATATCCAAAAAAATCACTACTCAGACTAATGTCATAGGGCTTTTCCTGTATGTTTTCCTGGATTAGTTCTTCAGTTTCAGGCCTTATGTTTAAGTCTTTAATTTTGAGTTGACTTTGTATGTGGTGTGGGATAAGGGTTCATTTTCATTTTTCTGCAAATGGATATCCAGTTTTTTCAGCACCAATTATAGACTATCCCTTACATGTTGTGTGTTCTTGCCATGTTTGTCAAATATCAATTCAGCATAATGTATGGATTTATTTCTGGACTCTCTATTCCATTCCATAGGTCTATATATCTGTCTTTAATGCCAATACCATACTGTTTTGATTACTACAGTTTTATAATATATTTTTAAATCAGGTAGTGTATTTTTATTTTAAATATATTTTAAAATTAGGATGCCTCCAGGTTTGTTCTTTTTGCTCAAGATTGCTTTAGCTATTTGAAGTCTTTTGTGGTTTCATATGAATTATAGGATTCTTTTTCTATTTTGTGAAAAATACCATTGGAATTCTGTTAGAGATGGCATTGAATCTGTAGACTGCTTTGCATAGTATGGACATTTTAACAGTATTCTTTCAATTTGTGAACACCAAATATTTTCTTTTTTTCATTAACGTGGTATAGTTTTCAAAATGCAGATATTTCACTTTCTTGGTTAAATTCATTCCTACGTATTTAACTTTTTGTCACTATTGTAAATGGGATTTTCTTCTTAATTTCCTTTTTGTATAGTTAGTTGTTAATGTATAGAAATGCAACTAATTTTATATGTTGATTTTATATCCTGTAACTTTACTGAATTAGTTCATCTATTAGTTCTAAAAGTATTTTGGTGGAGTCTTTAGGGTTTTCTATGTATGAAAGATCCTGCCATTTGCAAACAGACAATTTTACATTCTAATGGGATCATTTTTCTTCAGCCTGAAGAACATATTTTAATATTTCTCACAGAGCCTGTCTGCTGAAGTCAGATTCACTCAGCTTTTCTTTAAGAATGCATTTTTCACCTAATTTTTGAAGGATATTATTACACATAGAATTTTAGGTTGACCGTTTCCTATTAGCTCTCTAAGAATGCCACATCAGTGTCTTGTGACTTCCATAATTTTGAGGGGGAGAGGAACCTCAGCAATAATTCTTGCTGTTCTCCTGAAGATAATGTGTCTTTTCCTCCCCCCTCACTGCTTTTTTGTGTGTTTATACTTAATTTTCCACAACTTGATTATGGCATATCTAGATCTGGTTTTCTCTGTGTTTGTCCTGCTTGAGAGTCACTGAGACTTTTGAATCTATAGGTTGCCTTCTTTTATACAATTTTGAAAATTTTCAGCCAATATTTTTTCAAATATTGCATTGCCACCTTTTTTTCCCTTTCTTCTCCCTCTGAGACTCAAATTACACATATGCTAAAAGTTTTGACTGTTTCTAATAGCTCTTCGGGTTTTATATCCTTGCCTTCTTTTTTTGCTCTGATTCTATTTGGTTATTTTGTTTTGGAAAGTCTGTAAGTACAGTAATTCTGTTTTCTGCTGTGTCCAATCCACCATTAAAACCCACTCACCATGTAAAGAGTTCTTGTTTTCAGATGCTATATTTTTCATTTCTAGAATATCCATTTGATTTTTTAAATATAGATTTTAATTATCTGTTGAAATGTTCTTCATCTATTTTGTCAACCTTTTCCTCTAAGTTTTATCATAGTTATTTTGGAGTCATTGTTTGGTAGCCTCAGTATCTGGAATGTTTCTGGCTTTGCTCAGATTGCCTGTTTTATTTATTATTGGTTATTGTTTTTTTTTTAACTACTTCCTCACAGGCCTAGTCAGTTTTTATTGTGAGCAGGACATTGTACGTGATATGTTGCAGGGATTCTGGATCATATTATCTTCCTCTCAGAAGGGTTGGGTTTTGTTCTAGTAGGCGCTTATGTTCCTAGCAGATCACTTTCATTCAATCAAGGCTTGAATTTACAGGGGACCTATTTCACATTTTTTGTGAATCCTGGTGGATTGCCATATTTCCTAGAACATGAATCTTACTCCTGTAGCATACTTTTCTGGCATTTTAATTCAGTTCTCAGGGTTTTCACAAAAGTATCTCCTTTCTGCCTGAATGAGGTAACACATCCCTTCAGTATTTATTATGCAGCCTCTCTTCAATTCTTAGCATCTTCCCTCCCCCCAAAACTGTTCTCTGTTAGACCTGCCGTCTTCTCTGTGCATTTGCAGCTTGCAAGTGAGCTAAGGACCTAAGGAAATGCCTGTACATTTTTGGGGTGCCATTTCCATGCAGCTGCTTTCCTTACAGTATGCAGCTCCAAAACCCCAGATGCTTTGGTGGCCCTAAATCATGAGCTGTTTGTTTACAAACAGGTGTTGCCATCTCCTTGGGCTTCACTTCTTTGAATTCTTGAGTGTGTATGGGACATACTTCATATACTTCTCTTTTCAGAGATTACTGTTTGTTCTCAATGCCTGAAAATGATAAAAACTAAAACAGTAATTCCTCACTATTATCAAACATTAATCGTTGTTCATTTTTTCTTAAGTGAGAGCAAGTTTATTAAGAAAGTACGGAAATAAAAGAATGGCTACTCCATAAGCAGAGCAGTGGCACAGACTGCTTGACTGAGTATACTTAACAGTTATTTTGTGATTATTTGCTGAACAAGGGGTGAATTATTCATGAGTTTTCTGGGTAATAGGTGGGCAATTCCTGGAACTGAGGATTCCTCTCCTTTTTAGACCATAGAGGGTAACTTCCTGCTGTTGCCGTGACATTTGTAAACTGTCATGGCACTGGTAGGAGTGTCTTTTAGCATGCTAATGCGCTGTAATTAGCATACAGTGAGCAGTGAGGATGACCAGAGGTCGTTTTCCTCACCATCTTGGTTTTGGTGGTTTTTGGCTGACTTTTACTGCATCCTGCTTTATCAGCAAGGTCTTTGCGACCTGTATCTTGTGCTGACCTCCTATCTTATCCTGTGACTATGAATGCCTTAGACTCCTGGAAATGCAGTCTAGTAGGTCTCAGCCTTATTTTATCCAGCCCCTGTTCAAGATGGAGTTGCTCTGGTTTGAATGCCTGTGGTTTATTTCTCCACTGCCTTTCACAAGGGCACCTTTAATCCTAAGGGTTGTAGAGGGACGACGGTCCATTTGCTGTAACTCCTTCAGGATAAATAGGGGTGATGGTATTCCTGCCTAACTATTAGGGTCTCTTGTATTCAGGGTAGAGAGGAACTTATTCAGAAAGTGTCCGTATGGTGAGGCCCACTCATAACTCTGATAAAAGGTGATATCTGCAGTCGGCCAATTGGTGCTGCAGTCTGTTTCCTGTGGGTTGGGGGTTTCCTCAGTATTGTCCCTGTGGAGTTTGCCAGGAAGATGTTGTCAGAAAGGAGTCCTGATCTAGACCCCAAGAGAGGGTTCTTGGACCTTGCACAAGAAAGAATCTGGGGTGAGTCCATAAAGTGAAAGCAAGTTTATTAAGAAAGTAAAGGAATAAAGAATGGCTACTCCATAGGCAGAGCAGCCCATTGTTCAAATTTGTTTGTGAAATAAATGGGTTGTTTGTTCTGTAGATCATCCCACATCTTGGATTTTGCTGTTTGTATTCTACCTGCCATTTGTCATGTTGTTTGTAAACTGATACTTATACCAAAAGGTTTGGTTAAATCTAGGGGGTTTATTTGGTAAAAAATAATCTTTTCAGGAGCTATATGAAATCTGCTTGTCTATTATGACGTTATCATTGGTCAGAGTGTTCTGATCTCCTCAGGTTGAACTTCCTATTAAAAGCCTCTTTTGCACTTCCTCTAACGCTTTTAGCATTCTTTAGGTTCATTATTTATGAACCTAAATAATAACCTCATATTTATGAATATGAGGTTAGAATAACCTCATATTTATGAGTTATTCTTTGCCACCTACAACATGATCATAGTTTGATTTTATTATTTCTTATTTATTTATTTATTATTTGAAGTTCTTTAATAGAATCGAACTTACTCATATCAGCTATTTGGTTGCTCTCATACAGAGATCATGTAGGAAAGGTAGGATAAATGCTTGATTTTCTCTCTTTTTCTTTCTGTTAAAAGTATTCAAATTAATAACTTGGTTCCTTAGCATTCTTCAAAATGGTCACTTACTCCATTTTATTTTGTTTTGTTTTTGATATCTGTACATTTATATATTGTATCATATTTGATGTGCTTTAATCAATTCTAGGCGTTTAAAAATGTTCCATTTTTCCATATTATGTTTGTTATGTTTGTTAATAATTTGTTTTCAAAACTCTGGAAAGTTTTCCAGTTAGTTTCTGAACTTCTTTAACCAAACTCCAGTTACCTTTGAAAGCTTCTTTGCTTTCTGATCTAAAAAGATGTTCTAGGCTCTTCCTGCACATTATTTACTCTCAGGACTGAAAACCCTGATTTCCCTAAAGAGCTGCGACTCTTACCATGGGAAATGGTATTTAGATCTCACAGCCTGGGTGCTACAGATGGCTGTTGTTACTGGGTGTGTCATTGTCCCTAGACCTTTTGGTGGACAGAATTAGAAAACACTGTTTTGTTGTTTTTAAAGAAAAAATACACTATATATTCATAGTGATCTTACACTATTGAGATTACAGAGTTGCATATATATATATATATTTATTTATTATTATTATTTTTTACTTTACATTTGTACCTCTTCTCTCATATAGTGAAAATCTTGGTTCCCAATGACATGAACATGTTATTTATGTACTTAGTCCTACTGTATACATTTTCAAAATAGCAATACTAATGTTATTACTAGTAGTATGATAACTGGAAACCATTTAAGATTTCTTTGCTCTTTTTTGTGTATTTAAAATATGTTTTGCTTGAGCAGTATAGTCAAATTACAGTGTTTAAGGTCCCCTGGAATATTTCCACTCTCTATGATTGTCAGCTCAATGCAATTATTTCGTCGGTTTCACTTCGCTTGTGATTTTAAAGAGTTTTTTCATTTCCTTCGAATTTTGCTTTATAATTATGTGAAATATATTTATAGTTCCAAAGCCAAATCAGTGGGCTGGTAGATTGAGAGAAGTCTAGCTTTTTTTCCTGTCCCTTCCACTCTGTTCTTTCTTCCCCCTTAGAGAATAGTTTTTATTAGTTTTTGATTTATCCTTCTATTTAAAAATAAGCAAATGATCACATATAATTGTATTTTCCTCTGTCTTAGATGAAAGGGAGCATAATATACACACTGGTCTATAGTTTGCTTTTTTTCACATCATATATCCTGGAGATTACTCCATAATCAGAGCATAGTATGCTGTTATGTGATGTCTCATTTTCTGTTCAATCAGTACTCTATTGATGGACATTTGGCTTGTTTCCAGTCTTTTGGTCATCTTCTTTTTAGTCTTTTATTTTTTATTTTTGAGACAGGGTGTGATCATGGCTCACAGCAGCCTCAACCACCCAGGCTCAAGTGATCCTCCTGCCTCAGTCTCCCCAGTAGCTGGGACTACAGACACACACCACCATACCCAGCTAATTTTAATTTTTTTTATTTTTTGTAGTGATGGGGTCTCCCCATGTTGCCCAGGCTGTTCTTAAACTGGGCTCAAATGATATTCCTGCCTCGGCCTCCCAAAGTGCTGGGACTACAAGCATGAGACACCATGCCCAGCCTTGTTTCCAATCTTTTGGAATTCCAGATGTTACTGCAACAAAATACCTTATTCACTTGTCATATTGTATTTTTGCCAATGTACCTTTGGGATATCTTTCCAAAGGTAGTATTGTTTGGTAAAAAAACAAAAAAATGAAATGCATACGTTTTTGCTGGCTATTGCTATATTCTCTTATGCAGTGACTGTACCATCTTGCCTTCTCTAGCAATGTGCGAGAATGCCTATGTCCCCACAGCCTCTCCAATAATTTGTTTTCAAAACTCTGGATTTTTAACATTCTGAGCGGTAAGAAATGGCATCTCAGTGAAGCTTTTATTTGCACCTTCTTTGTGATGAGTGATGTTGAACATCCTTTCATATGTTTAAGAGACACCTGAACTTTTTTCAGTGCACTCTGTTCATATCTCTATTCTTTTTAGAAGTTCTGTATATTTTGGGATAATAACTCTTTGTTGTGTATTGCATTTTTTCTTGTCATTAATCTTTTACTTTGCTTATGGTATTTTATGCATTTAAAACTGGTAACTTTTAAAGTATTACATTGGGAAATGCATCTTCTTCTGAGGAACTGAGATGTTTTCCCAGTAGGAACCATGAGACTCATGGAAGTAATTTTTTTTCATTTTTTACTTTGACAGCAAAATTTTTATTTGAACAACCTGTATAGCTATGTAAATTTCATATCTTGCTCATCTAAAATGTCACCTTATCGCACTTATTTCTAATGTCTGTATTAGTACATGATAGTTTTTTATTATTGTTTCTATCATTTAATTTACAGTAGCATTTCTCATAGAAATCTAAGTCACTATAAATTCTTTGTTAAATAAATGTGGGTATTAATGAAGAACAGGTTCTTCCAGTCACTGGTCAGCAACGTTAGGGGGCTGGTGTGGTATAATGAGGATGGTAGTGGGGTCAGCATCAGAAAGCCTGGCTCAGTCCCTCACTTGCTCCATTCTTGGAACACTGGCTCGGTCACTACAGACATTTGAATTTTTTCATTTATAAAATGAATGTTTTAACTATATGATAGTATTAAGAAACCTTCTCAAATGAAATTTAGGTAGCACTTAACCATTTTAATATGCAAAGTGATCTGATTTGTTGGAACACATAGGGGTTGGCAGAAGTTCTGGAATTCTTTACAATTTCACATACAGAAATTAATATCCTCAGAGTGAAAAAGATGACTCTACAATCCTGGTGTTCATCCCTCAGATGGTCCAGCCCTGTTTAAATTGTGTCAGCATGTGATGGCTCACAAGCACAGAACTTGACACATGGGTGATTCATTTATTTATCAGTTGATACTTCTAGACTTATAACTTTATAAAACTGGAAAATATAAGTCGTGTTTAATTTATGAGGGTGTGTAAAAGCACTCATAGTTATTTAAACAAAGTTTGGCTTCTTACACCAAGGACTCTGATCATTCTCCATGAATTATAACATCTATACAAATGTAACATTATTTTTCCTTCTTATTTTAGAGTGTGGAGGTGTACTGACTGGTCCTTATGGTTCTATTAAGTCTCCGGGGTATCCTGGAAACTATCCCCCAGGAAGAGATTGTGTCTGGATTATTTCAACTAGTCCTGACCTCCTGGTAACATTCACTTTTGGGACCTTGAGCCTTGAGCACCATGATGACTGCAACAAAGATTACCTTGAGGTAAATAATTATATTTAGATAGAACATATCACAATAGGATTAGGACTCAGGGCACTATGGTCTAGCCATGCCCATGGATGATCCCAAAATATTGGCAATAGTTACGTGTATTTCTCAATAGTCAAATCAATATCTAAGTCTTGCGAAGTCTCTATTTTTAATTGTGCCTGTTTGTTGCTTCTTCTTCTGGGTTTCATTTGAATCTGGGAAACAGATTACCTTGCCCTGCTATGGTGTTACCTGGAAGCCCACACCCCTGCCATGAGAATGCAGAATTTATGAAATAAACACTCAGTAATAGCCATCTCCTTCAATGCAGATTCAAACCTTCAGTTGTCTGTGGCAAACTGGCAAAGTCTTTTACAATGTAACTGTAGTATTCTATGAAGAGGCCAGGCACAGTGGTTCAAGCCTGAAATCCCAGTACTTTGGGAGGCTGAGGTGGGTGGATCACTTGAGGTTGGGAGTTGGAGACAGCCTGGCCAACGCGGTGAAAACCCATCTCTATTAAAAATACAAAAACTACCTGGGCCAGGTGGCAGGTGCCTGTAACCCCAGCTACTCGTGAGTCTGAGGCAGGAGAATCGTTTAGACCCGGGAGGCGGAGGTTGCAGTGAGCTGAGATCATGCCACTGCACTCCAGCCTGGGTGACAGCGTGAGGCTCTGTCTTAAAAAAAAAAGAAAAAGAAAAATGATAGTGATTGTGTTGAACTGGTTTAGGTTCCTGGAATAAATTAATCATTATTACTGAGAGGAGAGGTATCAGCCGAAGCTCATTCTGCCTACCCAAAAAGATTAAAATATGGAGAAGGAGAAAAGGCTCCTATACTCAAATGCCATTTATACGTAGGTGTATCAAAAAGTGTTGCTCTTCATTTGTAGACTGAAAAGATAATGGAGAAGATTGAGTTCCTAGGTTGTCCTGTATTTTTTTTATCACCATAAATCTCAGCCACTTGCAGTAATGCTAAAAAGACAATATGCATTTCCAAGTCCATTAGAGAAGAATGGAGTTCAATGGAATTATTCATAAAGGATAGAAGGATGTGGCTGTCAAAAAGGGGCTCCGCAAGTAAAAGTCATTAGTAATTCAGCAATAATGGATTTGAAACCTTTGGGAATGACTGGAAGATCTGTCTCTCTCTGGAAAATTTCTGCAAAATGGTCATTTAAATGTTGACAGAAAAGTGAGTTATCTTGAAATTAATTTTCAATAAATTCCATCAAGTTAAAATTAGAGGCTTTAAAAAATTCCTACACATTCATTTCTGGAGACCATATGATAGAAAGTGTCAACCACTCTGACAGTATTGAAATGTCTCTCATTTCTCTTTAAGCTACAGTATTTCAAAGAACCAGTTAAATATTAGGATAAAGTAATGCTGCCATATAACTTTGATCTCAGTAAAAAAAGTAATTTGAGGCCGGCCAGGCGCGGTGGCTCACGCCTGTAATCCCAGCACTTTGGGAGGCGGAGGCGGGCGGATCACCAGGTCAGGAGATTGAGACCTTCCTAGCTAACACGGTGAAACCCCGTCTCTACTAAAAGTACAAAAAATTAGCTGGGCGTGGTGGCAGGTGCCTGCAGTCCCAGCTACTCGGGAGGCTGAGGCAGGATAATGGCGTGAACCCAGGAGATGGAACTTGCAGTGAGCTGCGACCACGCCACTGTACTCCAGCCTGGGCAACAGAGGGAGACTCTGTCTAAAAAAAAAAAAAAAAAAAAGAAAAGAAAAGTAATTTGAATAGACAAAATTGACCATATTAAAATATTCTTCAGTTCATTGACTCCTCGGTGGTCTATATAGTATAGAATTTGCAATTACAACAGAATTGTAGAGAGATTGACATGATTATAAAATAGATTAAATACCAACAATTAAAAAAGGATTTCTAAGGTCACATCATTATCATTGTAGTACTTACTATCAAAGTTGCATTTTTAGATTCACTAATCTAAAAATACAATGTCTTTGTATTGTGTCTAATCTGATGGCACTTCCTCTCTACCTCTGATTCTTCTGAAACCTGAACCAAGTTATGAATCAGTTGGCATCAATGGTGTTCCTTCTTCTGTTTTCTTTGCTTATATTCATTTTCTTCTAGATCACTAAGAATTTATAATGAAAAACAATCAAAGGGGAAAGATATTTGATTAGTAACATCATGAGAAAAATTCAAACTATATGTCCAGCCTTGGAATTGAAATCCAGTCACAGGCCAGGAGCGGTGACTCATGCCTGTAGTCCCAGCACTTTGGGAGGCCAAGACGGGCAGATCATGAGGTCAAGAGATTTAGACCATCCTGGCCAACATGGTGGAACCTCGTCTCTACCAAAAATACAGCAATTAGCTGGGCGTAGTGGTAGGCGCCTGTTGTCCCAGCTACTTGGGAGGCTGAGGCAGAAGAATTGCTTGAACCTGCGAGGTGGTGGTTGCAATCAGCTGAGATCGCGCCACTGCACTCCAGCCTGGTGACAGAGCAAGATTCCATCTCAAAAAAAAAAAAAAAAAAAAAAAAAAAAGATTCAGACAGAGAGAAGGCATTGGGGTGATGGGAGAAGGAGACACCCTTTGCTGAACCTTAGCCATAAGTTAGATTTGGATGTGATGGGTAAACTTCCTTGAGCGATCACTTTTAAATGACAGATTTTCTAAAGTTAATATCCAAAGTGACCTAGTTTGTTAAAAATCTGACCACTTTCAGATTAATGATTCATCCTTTTGTTTTAGATTCGAGATGGTCCTTTGTATCAGGACCCCATTCTTGGGAGGTTCTGCACCACTTTCTCTGTCCCACCGCTCCAGACTACTGGCCCGTTTGCCAGAATTCACTTCCATTCGGACTCCCAGATTAGTGACCAAGGCTTCCATATCACCTACTTAACATCACCTTGTAAGTAACCTACCAGTTGAGAGCTTAAGAGGGACTTGAAGGCCAATGCTATGCTTACATCTGTTTTATATTTTAATGTGATTCAGAGGATGACTGACTGTCTTAGACCAAGAACATTTCTTTATACATATTTCTCTCACAGCTTCAGATTTTTTCTTTATCTTCTCAATGCTCTATTATTAATACTGCAATATCCTTTGATCCCTAAATTATGGGATCCACATCATTATAAAGATGTATGAGGCACCCAAACTTAAATAATTCAGGACGCCAGTCCCTCGTGGTGTTTGATGTTTAGTTGTGAGAGAGGTTTGTGCATGTGAGCAGTGCAGTCTCTCTGGATTTTATCCTCGAATCGAGTCCAGCTGCGCAGGGGCTGGGACTGGCTTCCAGCATCACAGTGTCCCAGACTCTAGAGCTTCACTTCCATCCAAATACTATTAGCTGTTAGGAACTCACTTGCTTTGATACCTTAAAACAAACAAAACAACAAAACATAGGAAATACTCTATGATTTGGGTTTTTTTAGGGAAGTGGAGGATTTTGTTTATGACATCTATTATTGTGCCCTTAATAAGCATTCACAGAAAAAATACCTTTTAAGTTTCAATATCAGGAAGAGTAACAATGAACATCTTTACTTGTCCCCTTTCTTCATTTCCTTTTCTTTCTGCAGAATCTGGTGCCAACCTCCTGTTCCCCTTTCAATTGTTTTCTGTGCAAATCAACTCCCCCTGGCTACATCTTGCTATTGTGTATTCATTTTTTCTTTAATCTGCTTCATGTATACAGTTATATAGTTCATTTTGTTACATTTTTTATAACCATCTCAAATCTTATTGGAATGAAACAGAGCACTAATGTATTTAAAAAGCAATTTATGAAGAGAATAGTAGATTGGAAGCTAGATGACACATCTCTGCATCTATTTCTTTAAGCCACTGCAGGAATGTCCCACAAACACATCAAATTGAAAATCTGAAAATTAGAGGCACAAGCCTATGGAGGGTGAATAAAGCGGGTATGTGCTTGTGTGTGTGTGTGTGTGTGTGAGTGTAAATTTTTAGAAACTGGATCCAATGCCTGCGAGCCAGAGCAATGCCATTGGCATGACCTGTTCGTGTCTTCCCTGTTCTTAGCGGATCTGCATTGTGGTGGGAACTACACGGACCCAGAGGGTGAACTCTTCCTGCCTGAGTTGTCTGGGCCTTTCACTCACACCAGGCAATGCGTCTATATGATAAAGCAGCCTCAAGGAGAACAAATACAAATCAACTTCACCCACGTGGAGCTGCAATGCCAGAGTGACAGTTCTCAGAATTACATCGAGGTAACTTTTACTACTCAATCGCCCTTAGATGACATTCATCAACGTTTTTTATATTCTGCAGAGTGATGGTCTTCAAAAGATTGTTGGGCCACCAGCAGCCAGATCACCTGAGATCTAGTTAGAAATGCAATAATAACTAAGCTCTAACAACTAAGGTGCAGGCAAATAAGTAAGGCTCATAGGATATACTAATGATATACAGATGTATTATCTAGAATAATTAATACAGGAAAGAACTCAACCCAGGAAAGTGAAGGGATTTGCCCAGATGACCCAGCTAGTCAGTGGTAATGAAGTTTAAGTGTTGAATGATCCTTGTTTTGGAGGTTAGGGTTTTTCCTTCATTTATTCTGCTTGCTCTCCTCCAGATATCTTTAATTGTGATTTAAGTGTGGGTAATGATTGTAATACAGGGAATATTTGAAATAGAGACAGGCCGTTTTTGTTTGCTGGACCTGGTATTTATTTTGCTTAATGATTGGTCAAGCCACAAATTAAAGTGTTGAGCAAGATAAAACATTGTTTTTTGGGCACAATCATTTTACATAAACTAGAGAAGAATTTACAATTTGGTTTGTTTGTGCAAATTAAATCCATTTATTCATCCAGGAAAAACCTATGTGACCTCCTGTCCTCTTCTTTCTACATTTAGACAGAGGAAACAGAACTGTAGCATAAGATCTAGACCTAGTTGAAGAAGTACATTGGCCATAGCACTACAGCAATATGTATGTATATATGTATCAAATTTTTTTTTTTTTTTTTTGAGATGGAGTTTCGCTCTTGTCGCCCAGGCTAGAGTACAATGCCGTGATATCGGCTCACCGCAACCTCCGCCTCCTGGGTTCAAGCAGTTCTACTGCCTCAGCCTCCCGAGTAGCTGGGATTATAGGCATGTGCCACCACACCCGGCTGATTTTCTATTTTTAGTAGAGACGAGGTTTCTCCATGTTGGGCAGGCTGGTCCTGAACTCCCGACCTCAGGTGATCTGTCTGCCTTGGCCTCCCACAGTGCTGGGATTATAGGCATGAGCCACCACACCTGGCCTGTATTTTTTTTTTTTAATGCTCCATTTTTTTTGTTTGTTTTTTGTTTTTGTTATACTTTAAGTTCTAGGGTACATGTGCACAACGTGCAGGTTTGTTACATATGTATACTTGTGCCATGTTGGTGTGCTGCAGCCATCAACTCGTCAGCACCCATCAACTCGTCATTTACATCAGGTATAACTCCCAATGCCATCCTCCCCCCTCCCCCCCCATAATAGGCCCCAGTGCATGATGTTCCCCTTCCTGAGTCCAAGCGATCTCATTGTTCAATTCCCACCTATGAGTGACAACATGCAGTGTTTGGTTTTCTGTTCTTGCGATAGTTTGCTGAGAATGATGGTTTCCAGCTGCATCCATGTCCCTACAAAGGACATGAACTCATCCTTTTTCATGGCTGCATAGTATTCCATGGTGTATATATGCCACATTTTCTCAATCCAGTCTGTCACTGATGGACATTTGGGTTGATTCCAAGTCTTTCCTATTGTGAATAGTGCCGCAATAAACATACATGTGCATGTGTCTTTATAGCAGCATGATTTATAATCCTTTGGGTATATACCCAGTAATGGGATGGCTGGGTCAAATGGTATTTCTAGTTCTAGATCCTTGAGGAATCGCCATACTGTTTTCCACAATGGTTGAACTAGTTTACAGTCCCACCAACAGTGTAAAAGCGTTCCTATTTCTCCACATCCTCTCCAGCACCTGTTGTTTCCTGACTTTTTAATGATTGCCATTCTAACTGGTGTGAGATGGTGTCTCATTGTGGTTTTGATTTGCATTTCTCTGATGGCCAGTGATGACGAGCATTTTTTCATGTGTCTGTTGGCTGTATGCATGTCTTCTTTTGAGAAATGTCTGTTCATATCCTTTGCCCACTTTTTGATGGGGTTGTTTTTTTTCTTGTAAATTTGTTTGAGTTCTTTGTAGGTTCTGGATATTAGCCCTTTGACAGATGAGTAGATTGCAAACATTTTCTCCCATTCTGTAGGTTGCCTGTTCACTCTGATGGTAGTTTCTTTTGCTGTGCAGAAGGTCTTTACTTTAATTAGATCCTGTTTGTCAATTATGGCTTTTGTTGCTGTTGCTTTTGGTGTTTTAGACATGAAGTCCTTGCCCATGCCTATGTCCTGAATGGTATTACCTAGGTTTTCTTCTAGGGTTTTTATGGTTTTAGGTCTAACATTTAAGTCTCTAATCCATCTTGAATTAATTTTCATATAAGGAGTAAGGAAAGGATCCAGTTTCAGCTTTCTACTTATGGCTAGCCAATTTTCCCCAGCACCATTTGTTAAATAGGGAATCCTTTCCCAATTTCTTGTTTTTGTCAGGTTTGTCAAAGATCAGATGGCTGTAGATGTGTGGTATTATTTCTGAGGACTCTGTTCTGTTCCATTGGTCTATATTTCTGTTTTGGTACCAGTACCATGCTGTTTTGGTTACTGTAGCCTTGTAGTATAGTTTGAAGTCAGGTAGCATGATGCCTCCAGCTTTGTTCTTTTGACTTAGGATGGTCTTGGCAATGCAGGGTCTTTTTTGGTTCCATATGAACTTTAAAACAGTTTTTTCCAATTCTGTGAAGAAACTCATTGGTAGCTTGATGGGAATGGCATTGAATCTATAAATTACCTTGGGCAGTATGGCCATTTTCACAATATTGATTCTTCCTATCCATGAGCATGGTATGTTCTTCCATTTGTTTGTGTCCTCTTTTATTTCACTGAGCAGTGGTTTGTAGTTCTCCTTGAAGAGGTCCTTTACATCCCTTGTAAGTTGGATTCCTAGGTATTTTATTCTCTTTGAAGCAATTGTGAATGGAAGTTCATTCATGATTTGGCTCTCTGTTTGTCTGTCACTGGCGAATAAGAATGCTTGTGATTTTTGCACATTAATTTTGTATCCTGAGACTTTGCTGAAGTTGCTTATCAACTTAAGGAGATTTTGGGCTGAGATAATGGGGTTTTCTAAATATACAATCATGTCCTCTGCAAACAGGGACAATTTGACTTCTTCTTTTCCTAACTGAATACCCTTGATTTCTTTCTCTTGCCTGATTGCCCTAGCCAGAACTTCCAACACTATGTTGAATAGGAGTGGTGAGAGAGGGCATCCCTGTCTTGTGCCAGTTTTCAAAGGGAATGCTTCCAGTTTTTGCCCATTCAGTATGATATTAGCTGTGGGTTTGTCATAAATAGCTCTTATTATTTTGAGATACGTGCCATCAATACCGAATTTATTGAGCATTTTTAGCATGAAGGGCTGTTGAATTTTGTCAAAGGCCTTTTCTGCATCTGTTGAGATAATCATGTGGTTTTTGTCTTTGGTTCTGTTTATACACTGGATTACGTTTATTGATTTGCGAATGTTGAACCAGCCTTGCATCCCAGGGATGAAGCCCACTTGATCATGGTGGATAAGCTTTTTGGTGTGTTGCTGGATTCAGTTTGCCAGTATCTTATTGAGGATTTTTGCATCGATGTTCATCAGGGATATTGGTCTAAAATTCTCTTGTTTTGTTGTGTCTCTGCTAGGCTTTGGTATCAGGATGATGTTGGCCTCATCAAATGAGTTAGGGAGGATTCCCTCTTTTTCTATTGATTGGAATAGTTTCAGAAGGAATGGTTTCAGCTCCTCCTTGTACCTCTGGTAGAATTCGGCTGTGAATCCGTCTGGTCCTGGACTTTTTTTGGTTGGTAGGCTATTAATTATTGCCTCAATTTCAGAGCCTGCTATTGGTCTATTCAGGGATTCAACTTCTTTCTGGTTTAGTCTTGGGAGAGTGTAAGTGTCCAGGAAATTATCCATTTCTTCTAGATTTTCTAGTTTATTTGCGTAGAGGTGTTTATAGTATTCTCTGATGGTAGTTTGTATTTCTGTGGGGTCTGTGGTGATATCCCCTTTATCATTTTTTATTGCATCTATTTGATTCTTCTCTCTTTTCTTCTTTATTAGTCTTGCTAGCAGTCTATCAATTTTGTCACTCTTTTCAAAAAACCAACTCCTGGATTCATTGATTTTTTGGAGGGTTTTTTGTGTCTCTGTCTCCTTCAGTTCTGCTCTGATCTTAGTTATTTCTTGCCTTCTGCTAGCTTTTGAATGTGTTTGCTCTTGCTTCTCTAGTTCTTTAATTGTGATATTAGAGTGTCAATTTTAGATCTTTCCAGCTTTCTCTTGTGGGCATTTAGTGCTATAAATTTCCCTCTACACACTGCTTTAAATGTGTCCCAGAGATTCTGGTATGTTGTATCTTTCTTCTCATTGGTTTCAAAGAACATCTTTATTTCTGCCTTCATTTCTTTATGGACCCAGTAGTCATTCAGGAGCAGGTTGTTCAGTTTCCATGTAGTTGAGCAGTTTTGATTGAGTTTCTTAGTCCTGAGTTCTAGTTTGATTGCACTGTGGTCTGAGAGACAGTTTGTTATAATTTCTGTTCTTTTACATTTGCTGAGGAGTGCTTTACTTCCAACTATGTGGTCAATTTTGTGATGTGGTGCTGAGAAGAATGTATATATCTGTTGATTTGGGGTGGAGAGTTCTGTAGATGTCTATTAGGTCTGCTTGGTGCAGAGTTGAGTTCAATTCCTGGATATCCTTGTTAACTTTCTGTCTCGTTGATCTGTCTAATGTTGACAGTGGGGTGTTGAAGTCTCCCATTATTATTGTATGGGAGTCTGAGTCTCTTTGTAAGTCTCTAAGGACTTGCTTTATGAATCTGGGTGCTCCTGTATTGGGTGCATATATATTTAGGATAGTTAGCTCTTCCTGTTGAATTGATCCCTTTACCATTATGTAATGGCCTTCTTTGTCTCTTTTGATCTTTGATGGTTTAAAGTCTCTTTTATCAGAGACTAGGAATGCAAGCCCTGCTTTTTTTTGTTCTCCATTTGCTTGGTAGATCTCCCTCCATCCCTTTATTTTGAGCCTATGTGTGTCTCTGCACGTGAGATGGGTCTCCTGAATACAGCAGACTGATGAGTCTTGACTCTTTATCCAGTTTGCCAGTCTGTGTCTTTTAGTTGGACCATTTAGTTCATTTACATTTAAGGTTAATATTGTTATGTGTGAACTTGATCCTGTTATTGTGATGTTAGCTGGTTATTTTGCTCGTTAGTTGATGCAGTTTCTTCCTAGCATCGATAGCCTTTACATTTTGGCATGTTTTTGCAATGGCTGGCACTGGTTGTTCCTTTCCATGTTTAGTGCTTCCTTCAGGGTCTCTTGTAGGGCAGGCCTGGTGGTGACAAAATCTCTAAGCATTTGCTTATCTGTAAAGGATTTTATTTCCCCTTCACTTATGAAACAGTTTGGCTGGATATGAAATTCTGGGTTTAAAATTCTTTTCTTTAAGAATGTTGAATATTGGCCCCCACTCTCTTCTGGCTTGGAGAGTATCTGCCGAGAGATCTGCTGTTAGTCTGATGGGCTTCCCTTTGTGGGTAACCCGACCTTTCTCTCTGGCTGCCCTTAACATTTTTTCCTTCTTTCAACTTTGGTGAATCTGACAATGATGTGTCTTGGAGTTGCTCTTCTCAAAGAGTATCTTTGTGGTGTTCTCTGTATTTCCTGAATTTGAATGTTGGCCTGCCTTACTAGGTTGGGGAAGTTCACCTGGATGATATCCTGCAGAGTGTTTTCCGACTTGGTTCCATTTTCCCCCTCACTTTCAGGCACCCCAATCAGACGTAGATTTGATCTTTTCACATAATCCCATACTTCTTGAAGGCTTTGTTCATTTCTTTTTCCTCTTTTTTCTTTAGACTTCTCTTCTCGCTTCATTTCATTCCTTTGATCCTCAATCGCTGATACTCTTTCTTCCAGTTGATCGAGTCGGTTACTGAAGCTTGTGCATTTGTCACGTATTTCTCGTGTCATGGTTTTTATCTCTGTCAGTTCATTTATGGCCTTCTCTGCATTGATTATTCTAGTTATCCATTCTTCCATTCTTTTTTCAAGATTTTTAGTTTCTTTGCGCTGGGTACATAATTCCTCCTTTAGCTCTGAGAAGTTTGATGAACTGAAGCCTTCTTCTCTCAACTCCTCAAAGTCATTCTCCGTCCAGCTTTGATCCATTGCTGGTGATGAGCTGCATTCCTTTGGAGGGGGAGATGTGCTCTTATTTTTTGAATTTCCAGCTTTTCTGCCCTGCTTTTTCCCCATCTTTGTGGTTTTATCTGCCTTTGGTCTTTGATGATGGTGACGTACTGATGGGGTTTTGGTGTGGGTGTCCTTTCTGTTTGTTGGTTTTCCTTCTAACAGTCAGGACCCTCAGCTGTAGGTCTTTTGGAGATTGCTTGAGGTCCACTCCAGACCATGTTTGCCTGGGTATCAGCAGCGGAGGCTGCAGAAGATAGAATATTGCTGAACAGCGAGTGATCCTGTCTAATTCTTGCTCTGGAAGCTTTGTCTCAGGGGTGTACCCCGCCATGTGAGGTGTGGGGTGTCAGTCTGCAGCTCAGTTGAAACTGCAGAAATCACCCGTCTTCTGTGTCGCTCACACTGGGAGCTGGAGACTGGAGCTGTTCCTATTCGGCCATCTTGCTCCGGGGACCACAATAATAGCACCTGTATTTTTTTTTAATCCAGAAATTTTTATTTCAGGTCATTTCAGAATGGGTATATTTATTGAATTTAGGTTTTCTAAAGTCTATTACAAAGTATATTAAAGTTTTAGGCTATGGAAGAATTTCAAATATTTTTATGTAAATCAAAATTAAATTATCAACCCTTTTTTTTTTAACTTTTGAGAACAGCAAAATAGCTCTTCATTAGAGAGTGCTTGCTATACTCTGGGCACTATTATAAGACTTTAAAATAGTATAACAAGTTAAATAGATAATGATTATTGTCAGCTTACTGCCTGCCATGTGTGGTAAGTGCTTTTCATGAGTTAATTCATTGAATCCTCACAACAACCATTATTATTTCTGTTTTAATCTTAGGAAACTGTAGCCCAGAGAAGTCACTTGTGCACAGTTACATGTCTAGCAAGTAGTGGAGCTGGGATTCAAATTTAGGAGATCTAGTTATACTGATCTTCAGTAAGAACAGAAATGCACTTGTGCGACTTTGACTACAAGAGGTGTCTCATCTTCCATAGGGAGAAAGGTCTTGTGAATTACCCAGTTCCATACCTGGCTCTCCGATCATGAGACTTTTAAAACATGAAGCCAAGCATCATGATTTTCTCAGATAGGCAAGAATGTAACTAATTTTCAGGGAAATTTGTGGCCCTTTCTATTAAAACCTTCATGGCAGTTCTGTGGTTCTAAAGAACTATCAGTACCTCTGAATGGTTCCTTCTCTCTGGCTTTGCAGAACACTAGAACTGAATTTCAGTGAGTGGTTCCATGAAGTCCTCTGAATTGTTCTGAAAAGTTAGCACAAAAAATCATAAAATTGGCTTTGGAAGATTTAATTTCATAAACCGGAACGGTGGAATGTTTTGTAGCCAGAAGGTGATTAAACTTAGTTCACCTAACTTTTTATTTTAGTTCATTTGTCAGATAACTGTATAATCTTGGACAATTCTTTATCTGGATGTTTCAGTTCCTACTTCAGTAAGATACCCTATCTATTTCTCTAAACTTTAGGGGTAAAATCAGGAAATAAATGATAAAAGAAGCTTGAAGAGTTAAAAAATATTATTCAAGTGCAAGGTTTTTCTGGACCAAAGTTTTAACTCTAGCCTTGAATTTATCAGTTCAGAGACAGCCAATGTGGCTCTCACGGTTGGCCAGAGAGGTATCTACATTCTGGTGTAACCATATATCCTCAAAGTCTTGACCACATTTCCCTCAGGGATTGTTGATGGAAAAAAAAAAACTGCATTATTCAGAAGGACAGGTCATGTATGGTGATTTAAATATTAATAGTTTGATAGATTTTTCTATTATATCTTTGACCAACCAGCCTAAAGGAATACAACCAGTGTATCTGTAGAATTTGGCATCAGCAAGGACCTTAATTTTACAAATGAGATAATTGAGGCTCACAAAGGTCAAACTCTAGTTATTGTCAAAGTAGAACTTAGATGTACCTCTGTGAGATTCTAGATAGACATACATTGACTTTGGTTAAAGCTCTTGTGTTTAAATCATCTGTATCCATTGGGAAAATTTGTGAACTGAACTCATTTTCTAGAAAGTGTATTCACTTCTCTTGATGTTCTTCAGATAGTGGTCATAGAAGAAAGTGACACAGGAACCAAATTCTAATGATGTTATTATGACTCAATATATTGTTCCCTAAAATGATGACTTCATTTTTTAAAGCTATCTCTAAAAAACGAAAGATTTATGAAAAAGAATTTTAAAAAGAACGTTGGTATTTCCAATACTTTGGTGGTTTAGAGGAGGATGACTTTGTCCTTTACTAACTCCATTGATGAGTAAAAGCAGTCCACCCAAAATTTTAGAAAGAATGGAGAACAGAAAAGAAATTCTACAGACATGTGGGAGAATGATCCTAAGGACATTTACTTTGAGTGTGAGTAGGTGTACTTTTAAGAATCCTAGATCTTCTCTTTATGGGTTTTAGGTGCCTTGGTTGCCGGGCAAACATATCCTTCAAATGAAAATTAAGGTACCATTGCTGAGTGTGTATCTTTCATGGATACTGTGGTTCTGAAAGACTTACTTTTGCTCAGCAAGAGAGTTCCATAAGCATTCATTAGAGAATAGATTTTAACTGCAAACGATAAGAATAGTATTGACCTAGTGTAGCATATCTTTCTTTTTTTTTAACACAAGAAGCAAACATTAACATATTAATTCTTAGATTTATATATCTCTCTCAAGTGAAGTTTCTACTTTTAAAGATACACATTACCTATGGAAGATGTGACATGGCTACAAATGAATGAATACGAGAACAGATCAATTGTTAGTTCATCTGTTTTTGTCGAAGAGAGCTTTTAAATTGTATGGAATAGTTCAATGAAGGTGATGGAAGCATCTTTCCAGAATAAAAAGCAGCACCTCTCATTAATATTTCATAAGTGATTTAAGTCATCAGAACTCTGAGTGAAGGACACATAGGTAGTAATGAAAGTTTAAGTTTTAATCCCAGAGAAGGGAAGTCGTAGGCTGAATAATAAATTCAGAAGGCTATAGGATGTTAAGGTGAAGGCTTGAGGTAGGATACGAAGGGAAATGAGTAGAATTGTTCACCCATCAAATCTCCTTGACCAGTCCCGAAGTATCTGGCTCCTCTCCCCGAAGACACTGAGGAACTGGAAAGGGAGCTCTACTAGAGAGGCTGATAAGGGGCAGGGAGAGTGATGTGCCTTCTGGAGAAAGAGAAGGGCTTTTGAGAAGTTGTTCTTTCTTAGATGTGGAAAGCAAACACAAACAGAAAACTTGAAAACATAATCAATAAGACAGGAAGGAGTAATTTACATTGAATTTGATTTCTGAAATCCAGGGAATATAACTGTTCTACAAGTGGCATTGAACCCCAAATTCATCATATTTTAGACCTCTATGACAATCCCAGTAAATTAACAAAGCAGAAATTGTACACCTCTTCACAATATAACATAATCCAAAATTATTGATAAACATTTTAAAATGCCCAAGTGTGTGGAAGTATGTGAACTCTCTCCAAAATAATCATTGGATTGAGAAAGAAATAAAAAAATGAAAGACTATATAGAAAATTACAAACAGGAAATGCTGTGTACCTGTGAGATGTGATGAAACTCAACTCCCTGGTAAAATCTTTAAGATTTAAAAGAAGAGAACCAATATAATTGGGAAAGTGGGAGAGCAGAAGCTGAGGCAGGAAGGTCTGTCCTCCTCCGTCTGAACCTTTTCTTTCACCACCTTCCCCTCCATCCTTTCCTCTACCTTCTCCTCCCCTCCAACTCCTGCTTTGCCCTAAGCAGCACTCCCGCATCTCCTGCATGTCTTTAGATGAATGCAAATTCACAAAGGACCTCCTTTTGTGACTTCTTAGGCGTTGAGGTGATTCCGCTATGAGCTTGGGATTGGGTGGGGGAGAGCCAGGAATTGTGGAATGCACGAGGCACTTGCTTCCCTCGAGTGGACCTGCTGCTTAGAGTCTCATGGCTGCAATTCACAGAATACACACCTAAATGTCAGAAAAAGAATAAGGCCTGGAGCAAGCAAACACACCACGTAGGCTGAATAGTATTGTGTTTTTCAGTTAAGTACATATTTGAAATTAATTGTAGGTCAGAAAAACATCTTTCTAGAGAGGGTAGGATGAAGGGAAAAGGGGGAGATGCTCAAGAGTTTGCATTCTTGGCCGGGCATGGTGGCTCATGCCTGTAACCCCAGCACTTTGGGAGGCTGAGGAGAGAGGATCACCTAGGTCAGGAGTTTGAGATCAGCCTGGCCAACATGGTATGAAACCCCATCTCTACTAAAAATACAAAACAAATTAGCTGGGTGTGGTAGCGGGCACCTGTAGTCCCGCTACTTGGGGGGCTGAGGCAGGAGAATCACTTGAATCAAAGAGGTGGAGTTTGCAGTGAGCCGAGATCATACCACTGCATTCCAGCTTGGGTGACAGAGTGAGACTCCATCTAAAAAAAAAAAAAGAGTTTGCATTCTTGAGCATATTGAATTTAGGGTTTTGACAGAGACTAGGAACATTTGGTTAGACTCTGAGCTCTGTTGTTGTCAGCACAGCTTTTCCACAACTGCTGGGCCATCCTGATGCTTTTTAGTGAAGGAAGAAGATAGGCCATTCCTCTAGTGAAATAATTCTGCAGGTTGGAGTAGTGGGAGGCAGGAAAAAGACTGAGAGATGATAGAACACCTAATTTGGAAGTGTGAGAGGATGTAGAGAATACATTTTTGCTGTGTTTGAAGGAGTTGCATGCTCATGTAGAAATTGCAAACCCATTGAACATGCGTGATGTAGAGCAGTAAGTAGGAATAAGAGGATATGGATGGATCATTAATCAAGAACATTACAAACTCCTAGGTCAAATAGAGGGTGTGGCTAGTACTTTTCTGATATAAGATGGAAACAATATTGCATGGACACATGATACAACCCTTCAGCTCTCTGCGTTACTAAAGGCAAGATACCTGTAAGCCACAGCTTCCTCATGTGTAATAGGGATAGTAATAGTGCTTTCCTAAAAGGGAGTAAAAAAGACCATTCATTCATTTATCTATTCATTCTCTAAATATTTATCACACCACTTAGGTTCCAGTCACCATGCTGGGAATGGGTATGTAAAATAGATATTAAATAAGTAAGCATACAATACATAATTTCAAGAGGGGATAAGTATGGGCAGGAAAGAAACAGTACTGTGAGAGAAAAGAACAGGGCTACTGACTTAGTGGAGCAGTTTGAGATTGCTTCTCAAGGGTGTTTGTATGGCTAACTCGTTCTCATCTGTAGACCCTGTATGTGGGATCTGCAGATGAGGAGTGTGTAATGCAAAGAGCTGAGAGAAGGAGGACTCCAGGTAGAGGTGCTAACCCAGCTCTAGAGACTGAAGTCAGAAAAAATAAACTAAAATAATTGAAAATAGACCAGGGTGGCTGGAATCACACAGGGATGGAAGAGAGAAATGTGAGTTAGGCAGGAGCTAGACCCTGAAGGGTCTTCAAGGCTGAGATAAAGAGCCTGGGTTACATTCTATATGCAAGGACAAACAATTAGAATGGTCCTTGTACAGTGCCTGTCACACAATGAATGCTCACTAAAGTTAACATCATGATGATAATGATGATGACGATGATGATGATGATGATGGAGAGGAGAAGAGAGGGCAGGAGAAGGTGACCTACTGGAATTTGCAATCATAAAGGAAGGCACTTCTAGGTAAAACTTACTCACATGTTCTTGATTTTGGAATATCAGATCTTAAAAGATCAGATAAAGATCTTTATTAATAGAGATGTTAGATTTATTAAATTTATTAATAGAGATGTTAGAAGGGACACTTTCACACAGCATGAAAAGGTTTAAAATATCAACTCTAAAATCATGAAACATACTAATAAAGAACAAAGGATAATAACAAAAGTAAATGATTTTGAGATCCTAAATGGCTTCTCTCATCTCTTATCCTCCTCACCCCTTATTCTCTCATCAGAGGCAGGGCCTCATTCCTCTCCTGCTCACCCAGATTAGCTCAAGGCTCCTCTCTAAGATCCAGTCTTCACTTAGCTAAGACTTATGTCACTCTGAAGCTCACTTCACAGAAAGCCACATGTTAAACACTACCATACGGTGTGGTTCTGTTTTCAGCTCTCAGATGGACTAAGCGTAAGTGCCAGCATATTTGGTTGGCTTTAAATTAAAATTTAATGCTTCTTATTTTAGAAATTGTAGTATAAAACCAAATCTGGATTCATAGCAGAGGAAGACAAATGAGCATGCATATTAAGACAGGGCTTTGGGACTTGACTCGTTCCAGATGTTAAAGCTCACGATTCACTGGGCTCAAGAGCCCACATTTAAAATTTCATGTAAATGGTGTTTCTCAGCCCAGTAAATTTTAGTTCTCTCTATAGAAAATCATTCCTTTACAAAAACTTGTTTTTTTTATGAGTAGTTTGTCTTCAGGAACTAGTTTAATCTGATGAATGTAAAAATTGGAAGCCATTTGGAATACACCATAGGCAAAACATCCTGGGACCTGAAACCTTCAGTGTTTCCTGGACGAATAAGGCAATCCACAAGAAATCTGAACCTGGTCCATGAAACACTAGAAGTTTGAATTGGTCCTTGTTGTTTCCTTGCAAATGCGATTCACTAAAAAGAATGAATTCACTGTGACTCTTCTGCAAGTGATCACGGCATGGCTTCACCTGACTTAGAAAAATTCAGTTTTTCTGAACAAACCAAGCTCAGATATTAGTCATCTTTCTCTAGG
Source organism: Macaca nemestrina (assembly GCF_043159975.1). NCBI lineage: Eukaryota > Metazoa > Chordata > Mammalia > Primates > Cercopithecidae > Macaca > Macaca nemestrina. The sequence goes on from NC_092133.1 coordinate 126,773,081, forward strand.
TTATGCTGCAATAACAAACAATTAGTAACAACAACCAGAAAGATAAAAAACAATAACAAACCAAAAGCATCTGTGGCTTCCAACAATGTATGTTTATTCTCTGCTCACGTTAGCATGTTGGTTTTGGATCCGTTGCAGTTCTGTTTCCTATGTCTGTTTCCTGTGTCTTCACCACCCCCAGACCCAGGCTCTAGAGCTTGTGAGGGGAAAGGTAAAAGATGGTTGAATTATGCAGTGACTTCCAAGGCTTTTACTTGGAAATTGGTGTATCACTTTTGCTCATGTTCTGTTGGGCAAAGCAAGTCCTATGGCTAAGCCCATAGTCAATGGGAAGAATATGTATTAATTCTCCCTATAGCGATATTGCAAGTCACATGGCAAAAAGCATAGATAGTCAATCCTTTTACAGGAAGGGAAGTGAATAACTATGTAAAATAATGCCATCCATCCCAGTTCATGAGCATAAAGGAAAGGGATTTTTTTTTTTTGGTGGGGGTGCAAATTTATCAAATCCTAGATTATTGAATGCAACACATGCTGCAGAAGTAGTTAGGGTCACTTTAGAACATTTGATGAATTTTATTCTAGTATCTCTTTCAAAGGAGTCATAGTTAAAGTATTGCCATGTCTAGGATCCAGGGAGAACATAGGCTTTCAGAATTAATAAGGTTTCATTTCCACAGAGAGAGAGAGAAACAGAGCCAAAATCAATTGCACCTTCTAGGTTCAGGGCCCTTGAGCCCTATAAGTTCCTCTTAAAACATTTGGACTACAGCTGCCTTTCTCCTTGCTAAAATCCTTGAATTTCATTAGTCAGGGCCCAGGGGAATGACCCACTTTAGCTTGCAGCAATGCTATTTGGCTGTTTTTTTTTTTTTTTTTTCTTCTTGTCATCTTCTAATGGGGAAAATAGAAAAGAGAGACTACAATCTTCGAGGAAGCAAATAGAACCCTGGAGGATTAGAGAGCAGGAAGATAACTTACTCTGTGTTTTATGCTTTCTAGTTTTCAAGAACTGCAGTATGTCTCTATCTCTAACAAAAACTGAACCATTATACTGTACCTTAAAATTAATGAATCAACAAGAATTTGTCAAATACCTATTTGCAAAGTTTTTTTATTAGATGCCGAAGGGCAAACAGAAATTTTCCCTTCCCTCAGAGACTTGCTATTAGAAATTTAGCATAACTTTACTATGATATGTGAAATTTGTGTTACAGATGTTGTAAGAGCTCAGAGAAAGGAAGTAGTATGAGCCTGAGTCAGTGGAGAGGCATGTGATTTTTCATGTCTGTGTCAGACTCTATCATATGGCTGAATCATAATTTATTTAATCATCTCACTATTATTAGGCCTTTAGAATGGTTTCAATTATTGTCATTAAGAGCATACTTGGATGTGGATCTGTGTGTGTCTTTTCCTGCATGTTGAATATCCTTGTGATACAGCATTAGAAGGGAAATACCCTTAATACATATTGTCAGGTTATTTTCCAGAACTTTATACTTCCACCAGTTATGGATGAGAGTAACTGTATCACCATATCCCTACCAGCTTTGAATATCATCCTTTTAGAATCTTTCCTTTACTGGCTAGGCACAGTGGTTCACATCTGTAATCCCCGCACTTTAGGAGGCCAAGGCAGGCAGATCACCTGAGGTCAAGATTTCAAGACCAGCCTGGCCAACGTAGCGAAACCCCATCTCTACTAAAAATACAAAAATTAGCTAGGTGTGGTGGCGTGACCCTGCAGTCTCAGCTACTTGGGAGGCTGGGGCAGGAGAATTGCTTGAATCTGGGAGGCGGAGGTTGCAGTGAGCCGAGGTCATGCCATTGCACTCCAGCCTAGGTGACAGAGTGAGATTTCATCTCAAAAAAAAGGAAAATCTTCTCTTTACTGCCTGTTCTGCCTGTTCTCCTTGGCCTAGATAACTCCTACTTGACTTTCAAGTCTCTGCTTAAAGGTTATTTCCACTGAGTTTTCCAAAATCCCCTGGGTAAGTTCAGAGTCTTTGGTTAACCCAGTGGTGCTCTACATTTTAAGACGTTTTTTATATCACCCCTTGATTACTCAGAAATGAAATTCACTGATATAACCCCACTGGACACATTATATTTAAAAATATGTAAAGTTGTAAGAATAACATTAAGAAAAAATAAAGTAACAGAATAAAATCACCTTTATTTCAGTATCTGAAAAGCTAGGCAAGCTGTACTTGAAGACAAAATAAATTAGTCAATTGTCTGGACCCTAAATTGCTATGAACATGACAGTACAAATGCAGGCTGACACAGTTATGTGGGTTGGTGAGTAATTTTTCAGAAATAGTGACCAACTCTTGACAGATTTCCAGGAGAAATAATCTTCAATTTATACTCTACTTGTAATCCTGGAAAATTCAGCATGCATTAAAATTGCACAAAAATATTTTGTGCTTAATATGTAAAATAGAGCAAGATTTTACACCCAACAACAGAACTTTCACTTACGTGAGTGTCACACAGGCTCAGGAGAATTCTTGCGGTGTGTGATTCTCACATTTCAGGCTGCCTTGTGTCTTTGGTCCCTTGCTACTCACTAAATGCCAGTAATGCCCCTCCATTGCTGTGATCATCATTAACACCAAACTAAAAAGATACTCTCGCACATTTCCCCAATGCTAAATCGTGGTCCCTGCTGAGAACCATTGGTTAGGTAACAATGAAGCATCCTGTGCTTCCCCAAACATGACACTCATCATGCTTTTCAAAAATGTTCCTGCCTATTGTAAGTTCCCTGTGAACGGTGACTGTTTCATGGTGCTGTCACCAGCACAGGTCCTGACATTTATTCATGCCTTGATAATGCTAATGAAGTGAATGAATTAATATTTGGATGGCTAGATCCTTCAGAATAATTTTACTGAACAGCGGAGGTGTGCATATCCATTGAATAATTCCTACCCAGAGTAACAAGCCTCCAGTGTTTCACCTCTAAAAATGTCCAGAATTACAACAGCTATTCTTAGTCAACATTTTCTATTACCAAGCATTTGGCTAAGGAATTCTCACTATTGTTTCAGCTGTTTGCTTCAACAACCCCATGAGCTTAGAGTAACTTGCTTAAGGTTATTAAGTGAGGTGGTTTGTAAGTGACAGAGGTAGGTTTTGAACCCAAGTCCATAGACCATTTTCATGGCTACTATACTATCAGAGCTGGCTATTGGGCCAGGCGCGGTGGTTCACGCCTGTAATCCCAGCACTTTGGGAGTCTGAGGTGGGTGATCACTTGAGGTTGGGAGTTTGAGACCAGCCTGACCAACATAGAGAAACCCCGTCTCTACTAAAAATACAAAATTATCTGGGTGTGGTGGCGCATGCCTGTAATCCCAGCTACTCGGAGGCTGAGGCAGGAGAATGACTTGAACCCAGGAGGCAGAGGTTGTGGTGAGCCGAAATCGTGCCATTGCGCTCCAGCCTGGGCAACAAGAGCAAAACTCCATCTCAAAAAAAAAAAAGCTGACTATTGATTTAAAACCAGTAGTCTATTATATGAAGGAAATTTCTTTTTTCTTCTAATAAAACAGGAATGCTAACAATGTTTTTTGAATTTATGGGGCTATCATATGGCTTGTCTTATTTGATCTACTGAGGAAGTTAATTTATAGTTTATAATTTCTAACCTTTCTTGCACTATTATTATTCCCATATTTGATCCAGTATATAAGCTGGCAATGGACTGTGAATTTATTTTTCTAGAACTGTGTTTAGGATTTATGTATCTATATTAATAGGTGACATCAGTCTATAGTTTTTATTTCTATAATGTATGTTGGGATTTGGTAACAGCTTTCTGACAAAAATTAGTTGGGAATTATTCTATGTTTGAGGAAGGCTTAGAATAAATTATACGTGGGAATTATCTCTTCCTTAAAAGTTTAAAAGAATGTACTAAGTAGAGCATCTTATGGGAGATTTTTCTTTTTGGAGATTGAGGGTGGGATGGGAATAATTATTTGATAATGTTTTTAATTTTATTCATGACTTATGTCTGTTCAAATCTTATTTTTCTTCTCCTTCAGATAGTTTTAATGTTATACTTTTTCTGAAAATAACCCATTAAAACATTCAAATATATTAGCATAGAGTTGTACATAGATTTCATGTTTAAAAACATTCTTAGTATCTGTGTCTTTGTCATTTTTAATTTTGTATATTTGTGCTTATATTTTATTTTCTTATTAGACTTGCCAGAGATTTGTCTTTTATATCCCCACCCATAACCTTCCTCAAAAAAACAGTTCTTGAATGTATTTATGAATTCCACATTCTTTTGTATTTCATTTATTAAGCTTTGCTCTTATTTTTATTGTATTCTTCCTCGTTTTACGGATTTTTTTCTAACTTAAAAAAATTGTACGTAGAGCTGGGTCTCACTATGTTGCCCAGGCTGTCTCCAATTCCTGGTCTCAAGGGATCCTCCCACCTTGGCCTCCCAAGGTGCTGAGATAATAGGTGTGTGCCCCCGTCCCTGGCCTTTTTTCTAAGTTTTTAAGTTGACTCCTTACATTCTTTTACTTTCTCTCTCTTTTATCAACTTTTCTTTTTTTCCTTTTTTCTTTCAATGGCAAAAGTAGTTTAGTCCATAACTTTCTTTGATTGCACATTTGGCTAACATGTGTGTTTTTTCATAGGTAATATTCTCATTTTTTGTTGTTTTCCAAGTAGTCTAAATTGTGAATTTATTTCCTCTTTGATACTGTGAAAATTATTAGGAGGACATTGTTTAAATTCTTATGCTTTTGGGCTTTATTGACTTAAGATTTTATCAGCATTTCATGTTATTGCATTGTGCTTAAAAATGACCCACTGCTTTCAAAAATAATAGAAATATGTAACTCAAATTAGACTATCATTCATTTTGAATCTGCCGTTTTTTCATCTCCAAGTAATGCCACCATTGCCGACGTAAGTGTCTTGATTAGAATTACATCTCTATTTTATTTTTCTCTTTAGGTTCGAGATGGTCAAATCTTACTTGGAAAAGTCTGTGGCAATGGAACCATCTCTCACATTAAATCCATTACTAATAGTGTCTGGATCAGGCTTAAAATAGATGCTTTTGTTGAAAAAGCTAGTTTCAGAGCTGTTTATCAAGTCGGTAAGGAAACATTTAATTTTTAAATGTCTGATTTGCCTGATTGTAATATTTTAATTCTTTGAAATAATTTAGCCATTTTATGTCCTCAAGTGTTAAGTGGAAAATATTCTCATAGAAATGTTATATTCAGTTATCTCCTTAGGCAGTATTAGATTTTGCAATAAAATTGAGATAACATTAATGTATGGACAAACACTGCTATAATTTTTATGCTTACAGCTTGTGGGGGTGAATTAACTGGAGAAGGGGTCATTCGCTCGCCTTTTTTTCCTAACGTATATCCTGGAGAAAGAACCTGTACGTGGACCATCCAGCAACCCCAAAGCCAAGTCATTCTCCTCAACTTCACTGTCTTTGAAATTGGAAGTTCTGCCCACTGTGAAACAGATTATATTGAGGTAAGAGGGATAAAATCTTTGATTTTGTATTTGGTTGTATATTATAAAAAATATTATGGGTTGTTGTCTTCAAATCTGTTACAGGAAACGAAAGTAGTTTATATAGACCAATATGTCTTATGGATATATATGTGAAAATCCTCAACAAAATACTGGTTCGGTGAATCTAGCATAAAAAGAGGATTTATATACCATGATTAAGTTGGATTTGTCCCGAGAATTCTAGGTTGATATAAAACCCCAGAATCAGTTAATGTAATACATGGTACCAATAAAATAAAGAACAAAAACTCCAGGATCACCTCAACAGATGTGAGATCTGGATTTTGTGAGATTTGACAAAATTCATCATCCTTTCATGATGAAACATGAAACAAACTAGGAATAGAAGGAACCTTCCTTAATCTGATAATGGACATTCATTTAAAAACCCACATCTAACATCATATTTAATTATGAAACACTAAATGTTTTGCCCTTATGGTCAACAAAAAGACAAGGATGTCTGTCTGTTCTCACTGCTTCTATTCAGCATTACACTGGAAATTCTAGCTAGAGCAATTAAGTAAGGAGAAGAGAGAAAATGCATCCAGAATGAAAGGGAATGAGTAAAACTCTCTCTATTCACAGATAACATGACCTTGTATATAGAAAATCATAAGGAATCCACACACATAAAAAACTATTAGAACTAATCCATTCAGCAAGTTGTGGGTTATGACATCGAAATATAGAAATCTTTCTTCTTCTGTACACCAGCAATGAACAATTTGAAAATGAAATCAAGGAAACAATTCCATTTACAATAGCATTAAAAATAATAAACATCAAAGAATACAGTTTTAAAAATAAGTGTAAAACTTGTTCTCTGAGACTATAAAACATCCTTGAAGGAAATTTAAAAAGACCTAAATAAATGGAAAGACATTTCATGTTCATGGATTAGAAGACAATATTGTTAAGATGGCAATACTCCCTAAAGTGAACTAAAGATTCAATTCAATCCCCATAAAAATCACAGCTGCCTCTTTCAAAAAAATGCATAAGCTGATTGTAAAATTCATATGAATATGCAAGGGAACCAGAATAACCAAAATGTTCTTGAAAAATTACAAAGTTGAAGGATTCACACTTCCTGATTTCAAAACTTAGAACAAAGCTACAATAATCAAGGCAGTATCTTATTGAAGTAAGGATATAAATATAGATCTATGGAATACAATTGCAAGTCCAGAAGTGAACACATACTTTTATGGCCAATTGATGTATGAAAAATGATGCCAAAGCATATCAATGGAGAAAAATCATTTTTTCAACAAATGGTGCTCAATAGCCACATGCAAAATTATGGTGCTGGACCCCTTCCTCATAGCATATGCAAAAATTAACTAAAAGTGGATTATAGACCTAAATGTCGGAGCTAAAATCATGAAACTCTTAGGAGAAAACATAGGAGTAGTCTTTATGCCCTTCAGTTTAGGCAGAGCCTTCTTAAATATGACGCAAAAAGCACAAACAAAAAAAGAAAAAAAATAATAACTTGCTCAAAATTAAAAACAACTTGATTTTTAAAATGGGCAAAGGAGGCTCACACCTTATCCTAGCACTTTAAGTCAAGGTGGGTGAATTACTTGAGCTTAGGAGTTTGAGACCAACCTGGGCAACATAGTGAGGCCCCATCTCTACAAAAACATTTAAAAAATAACTGAGTGTGGTGATAGATGCCTGTAGCCTCAGCTACTCAGAAGGCTGAGGTGGGAGGATCACTTGAGCCTGGGAGGTAGACGCTGGAGTGAGCTATGATTGCCCCACTGCATCCTAGCCCGGGTAACAGAGTGAGACCCTGTCTCAAAAACTAAAATGCCAAAAACAAAGGAACACACCCATAGGATGGCTATAATAAAAAGAGTCAGATAATGGTGTTGACAAGGATGTGGAGAAATTGGAACCCTTATACACTTCTGGTGGAGATATAAAACGGTACAACCACTTTGAAAAACAGTTGACAGTTCCTCAAAAAGTTAAACATAAAGATACCATCTGATCCAGCAATTCTACTTTTAGATATATTCTCAAGGGGAATGAAAATATATGTCCACACAAAAACTTGTATGTGAATATATCTACAGTCATCATCTATAATGGCATATACAAATAGCAAAATGCAATCATTATTTTTGATTTTAAAAGTAGAGATAACTTAAGTGTCCATCAACTGGTAAATGAATAAATAAAATGTGGTATATCTTTACAGTGGAATATTATATGGCCTTAAAAAAGAATGAAGTAATGATCCATGCTACAACATGGATGAACTTTGAAAATGTTATACAGTGTGAAAGAAGCTATTCACAAAAGACCACATATTGTATAATCCCATTTTGTTTCAAATGTCCAAAATAGGCAATCTATAGAGACAGAAAGTAGATTAGTGGCTGCCTGGGGCTCTGGTTTCAGGGGAATGGGGAGTGACTGCTGAAGGATATGAGTTTTTTTGAGGGGGGGTGACTAAGATGTGCTAAAATGGATTGTATCCTCAAATTGATTTGTACTCTATTAAAAACATTTCATAAATAATTATTCTTGAAGCAGTTTTCAAAATTGATATACAACATAGTTGAATATATCTTCTCTAATTTTAGATTGGTAGCAGTTCCGTTTTGGGTTCTCCTGAAAATAAAAAGTATTGTGGTACAGACATGCCTTCATTTATAACATCTGTGTACAATTTTCTTTATGTCACATTTGTGAAAAGTTCTTCTACTGAAAACCATGGTTTCATGGCTAAGTTCAGTGCTGAGGATTTGGGTAAGAGATTGTCTCTTTTTATTTTCCTCCTCTTAGGCTTGTATCAGAATAAGTGAATGATAGAAATAAATTGAAAATCACCTATACTGTGAAAAATTTTAAAGTACACTCAAAGACAAAGAATATATATTTTCTAATCAACATTTATATCAAAAGTTAATTGTTATTTATTAGTAAGAGAAAAATCAAGTTATCTTAAGTGGCATCTAAGAAACATTTTTCCTTTTAATCTTTGAAGAGGTTATTATCAGAGCATTTTAATTTGAAATCCAGGTAGCTTGGTTACTTGCTGTGGTAATTATAATTTTTATTTCAACAGCATGTGGAGAAATTCTTACAGAATCAACAGGGACCATTCAAAGTCCTGGCCATCCAAATGTCTACCCCCATGGTATCAACTGTACTTGGCATATATTAGTCCAACCTAATCACCTGATTCATTTAATATTCGAAAGATTTCATCTGGAGTTTCATTACAATTGCACAAATGATTACTTGGAAGTTTATGACACTGACTCTGAGACATCACTTGGAAGGTAAGGTTATTTTTGTTTGTTTAACAATAAAACTTCACTGTTTTCCTGCTTCCGTGAAGGATCTTAAAATCGACCACGTTGTGTTATAAAAACCAGGTGAGATCCTCATGCTTCTTAATGACCATTTCTACATCACTACTCTGTAGTTTTGGCCTGTAGACATTAAATTTTGACATCTTTGTATATTCATGAAGTCAAAACCAAAATTAAAATAATGTGTATATCCACAAAACTTTTTTCCTTTCCATTATAATTCCTTGCTTTTGCTCCTCACCCCCACCCACAGGAAACCACGAATCTACTTTCTATCCCTGTAGATTCATTTGCATCTTATCTAACTGGAATCATACTATATGTACAGCATGTTTTTCTGGCTTTCCTCAATCAGCATAATTTTTTTGTTGGATGCAAAGATTTGTAGTTTTATCAAATTGGAAACATTTTTGGCCACTGGTTCTTAAAATACTTTTCTATCTTTCCTCCCCATTAGGGACTCTGATTTCATATATATTATGCACTTGAAATTGTTCTACAACTCACTTGATAGCCTGTTCTTTGATTTCAAGCCTCTGTTCTGTGTGTTTTACTTTGGAAAGTTTCTATTACTATATATTCAAGTACACTCATCTTTTCTTCTGCAATGTTTAATCTGCTATTAATTTTACCAAGACATTGTAGTTTTCATTTCTAGAAGTTCAATTTGAGTCATTTTATATATAGTCCATGTCTCTACTTTACACATGAATTTTTTTTCTCTAGCTTTAAAAATCTATGAGATACAGTGGTTGCTATTTTAATGACTTTATCTACTAATTCAAACATTTGGATTGTTTCCTGCTATGGTTTTATAGATTGATTTTTCCTCTCTTTCTGAGTTATACTTTCCCACGTCTTTTCACATCTGGTAATATTCGATAGGACACCAGCCATTTTCAGTTTTATGTTTTTGGCTGCTGGACATTGTCATATTCCTGTAAGTATTCTTGAGCCTTGTTCTGGAAAGCAGTTAAGCTACTTGGAAACAGGTTGATCCATTTCAGTTTTGCCTTTGAACTCATTTGTTTCCTGTCTCCGAAGGTTTGTTGTCCTATATTGCTTGACCTCCAGTGTTTTGAGAGCCATTGTTTTATATTTTTTTTGTCCAGGATTTTTGTTGTTTCAGGTGCATAGTTAAATCTAGCCCCTGTTGCATTTCTGTTGGAAATGGAAATCTCCTGGTATTTTAAAATTTCTTTATCTTGCATTTTATTTTCTTTATTTCTCATTCATGCTTTAAACATCTTTCTTATCTTAATCTTTCATCTTTTTAACTTTCTTCTTTTTCTTTTTTGGGAAGGTACTTAACATATCACGACTGCAAAATACAGAACGTTTGCTGAATGGCATAAACTATAATGATCGTCCTCAAATTTCAAATACATGGGCATATATGGAGGCATTTAAAATATCAATTAGTTCACCTACTTTTATTTTGATCAAGATATTAAAAATTTTTTTCACACTGCAATGGTATTATACACCAAATTTTCTTTGTTCTTCTCCTTTAGCAATTAACTTATCCATTTCCTGTACTCAACATTTCCTCTTTTTTTGGTTTCTATATTTGTTTTCTTTATCATTTCTTTTGGTTAATTTTACCAAATGTGCTTGATTTGAGATTTCTATTTTATTGTCACTTCTTCCTACAGGTATTTCTCTAGATAAAAGCTCATGGCATTCTGTCTTTTATCATAGCTCTCTTTTTAACATTAATAGAATAGTTTTTCTGAGCTAAACTGTTTTGTTCACAGAAATGTGGCATGGCTGAATCATCACTCTTATCTCTTTATAAGTGAGCTGTTTAAGGACAATAGATTCCCTCTATAGGGATTACAATTCCAGGCACTGTTCTAAGTGCTTTATATACAGGATATCAACTCATCACATTCTCAAAACAACTCTGTGAAGTAGGTACTGTCATCATTCCCACTTTAGGGATGAGGAAGGCAAGGCACAGGGATTGCGTGATATATGAGTTTAGATTAGAGAGTTGACTCTATGATTGTATGATATATTGTTTCCCTTTGTTGTATATGTTTATTACATTTCTGTTAAAAAGTGTATTAATATGCTATATGGCAAACTAGTGTAGCTTTTACTTACTGTTTTACTAAACTTCTCATACATGACAACTCACATAGCCAGTCACACACCTAAAACCATTTCAGGGATATAATCATGAACAGGACAATCTTTAGAAGTTTGCAAATTTTTTTTTGCCTGAAATATATTTGTGTTTTAAGGTTGATGAGAGGTAGAGAACAAAACCTATTATTATATTTATATGTCCTAATTTTTGGTACCTCATTTTCAATATACCAAACGTTTTAAAATACACACATCTATCCTTTCTTGGTTTGGAATAGATACTGTGGAAAATCGATCCCGCCTTCTCTTACAAGCAGTGGTAGCTCATTGATGCTGGTGTTTGTGACTGACTCCGACCTCGCTTATGAAGGATTCTTAATAAACTATGAAGCAATCAGTGCAGCAACAGGTAACAAAATAGCATTGCATACTCGGTTTTATTGACTTCATTGCAAAACAGTGCTAATAGCTAAAATGCAATGAGAATACAACATCCTCAACGTGTGGCACACAATGAGAGCTTGATTTAGAATAAAGGATAGTGACTTAAATACCTTCCTTATTAAAAGTAGTGACTAGATAAGAAGAGTGTATCAATATTAAATCTTCTCATTTTGGTAATTGTACTGTGGTAAGAGCCTGTGCATGGGATTGATGAAAGAGTCATATTTTGTTAGACTCATGTTTCCCTAGGTTGTGTTCTTTTTTAGATACTCTGAGCTTTCCTTTTGCATCATTGTATTAAAGGACCCAAATAACATCCAGCAGAGACCCGTAGTAGGCATATGGTGACTATGCTTCCAAGCATTTCTCAGCCTCAGGATTACCCCAGCAGCATGGTACAATTCACTGAGCTCCCTCCAGAAAGAACTGGTAGCTTTTCCTATGCTGGGATACGCACCCTCTGACACACTCTTGCATCCTGAGAACCCCAGATGCTTATCTTTTAAAGTCCCCACTCCCTAAAATAAATAAAAGTTTAAACATCTCCCACTCAAAATCTTTACCCAATTTCTCATTTATTTCTCCTTCAGAGGGGCTGGCCACTACTCTTCATTTCAGGCAAAACTCTGCAGCAGTTCAAGTTCTATGTTTGAAACCATGGTTTTAGATTTCTCCAGAATCCTGAGTGTGAGAGAATCCATCAGTACTTTTCCCCCAGGTGTGAACCTCTGCAGGAGCAGTTCATTATCCAGCTCAAGCACAAGCACATGTGAAATGGAATCCCTGGCAGTTACAACAGGCTATCGTGTGTGATTGATGTATTCACTGGACTTCATTCAGGTGGTTAACATCCAGTGACCAAAACTGGTTTCTTAAGAAGTTATAGGGTGCACACAATTTTTCATGCTGCTGTAGTTTTATCTGTCTCGTATGTTTGGCCCCAAAGCACACTGAATATTAGATCAGGATTTGGAGCAAGTCACTTGAACTCTCTGGGCCACAGTTTTCTCATCTGTAAAATTAAGGAATTGGATTTGGTAATCCTTGAGATGACTTCTGGCTTTAATCATCTATGAACATAATTTTAATTTGCTGCATGGATAAACTGGCCGTATGTTAGATAACATAATACAGGCAGGGCCTCCTGAAAATGTGGAAATCTTTGTAATGATATGCAAAGTAAGACATACCTTTGTAAAACAATTCTATTGCCACCCTAGCTTGTAAGGCAATATTTTGTGCAGAAAGAGCCAAGAGCAGTTAAAATAATTGGACAGGGAGGATATTAGATTTTAGTTGTAAAAGTTTTCAGAAAGACAAGATACAGGTAAAATAAAAATGAGTCAGGAAAAGAGATAGAAGCAAACTGTACGGGAAAGGAAACTATAAAGAAGAGCAGAAGAAAAAGCAAGTGATAAAAGCAAAGGGGAGGCAGCGTTTTCACAGAAACTCAAAAGATTCTCCAGCCGGCTTCCCTGTGTGATAATCGTTACTTTGGCCTCTATTTGGTCTGCACAAGGCTGAAATCACAGGCTAGGGAGTGTTCGCTTTCTGTCCCTGGGCTGAGCCCGGCTGGTCACTGTGCCCGCTTGTTGTTGGATGAACTCATAGGTCTGACTAACACAGTCAGGCCATTCTAAATAGCAATCAGATGACGAGATCCAGGAAAACACAGCACACCTTCTGTTTATAATTCTGGAGCCTGCCACAGTTTCCCATAGATCAAGACATGAGTGACTGGCTCTCATGCGTTGCTGAGGGGGGGCCCTGCTGCATTTTTTAGGGAAGGGCTGGTGTCAGGAGACTGAGCTGGGGTTGGGTTGGTGACACCAGGTGGTGGGCTAGTCCTCTAAGGCAGTGGCTAGACCTGGAAGGCAGCCGGGGTCAGAGTGAGCTGCTGGTGTGGAAACACAGAGATGCTAGGACTCATTCTTTTCAGGCGTCATCGTATGCTGGATATTTTCTGCAGAATAAAATAGCATCAGGGAAAAGCATCAAGGGAAGCTCAGTCATTGGCCCTCATCTTACTTTATTGCTCTAACAGAAGTTATTTCCAGAGCAGTAATGTTGGTATTTTGTTGTTGATTTCTAGCTCCTCGGCCCAACAGGTGCGAGTTTGCCTGCTGAAGTCTTTCCTGTCTTCATCTCCTAAAGGTTAACTTTCCGGATTTGAGTTCGGATACTTTTCCATCTGTAGTTTGTGCCGTGTGGCTATGATGTCAGCCCCAAAATATGTGTTTGAGAGAAAAAAGATTGGCTTCTTGTGATTACTTAGACTTCCTCCCTTGTTACTTTGTTTCTGCCTTTATCCAGATGTGCCTGGGAAAATAGAAAGAAAAGAACTAACAAGTACAAGGTTAGCAGGTTAAAACTCTTACGAAGTTCTTAATAACTACAAGACTCAGCTTTAATTTAACATATTAGATGTCGCTCATTCAAACTACAAAATATTTGAATCCTGAGAGAATGTAATTGACTAATGTTATCAATTTAAAGTAAAATTTTATATTCTATTAACATCTGTTGCATATACATTAATATATAATCCTGCTAAGAGGGAACTTTAAAAGTCTAAACAGGAACAGAGAAATGCACCTGATTCATTTTCAACTTTAATATTAGAGGAAAACCTATTTAACGTCTAGTCCAATGTTTTTCAAACTGTAATTCATGACTCATTCGTGAGTCATGACATTAATTTATTCAGTTGCTACTTGTGATTGTTAAAAGTATGGAGTAGAATAGAAAGGAATAGGAGAGAAAGTATCAGAGTTTATCATACCAACTTAGGTGTCGCTTCATGAGACCCATTTGCAGTATCTCTGCGCGCATGTATGGTTGATGTAAACGTATTTTTTAGGGTATGTCAATAAGGTTTGAAGCACACATCTATTCCAGTTACCTTAATTTTTAAATAAGGGAGATAGAAGTCTAGGATGTTGAATTTATCCTCCCAAGAATACATAGCTAATTGGTTTGAAAGTCAGACTAAACAATTGAGTCCCGTCTTAGAATCCATTTCTTTTGCCATGTCTAGATTAGCTCTTAGAAACGCTCTAAATGAACTGCATATAACAGGTAGTAACATTTAATTCAGGGCTATCACCAAACTGGGGAGGACTTTTCATATTTCCTGCAAAGAGAAAACTTCACAATTATCCAGGGAAATGGCCAAGGATGATCACAACATCAACACAGGATTAGAGATGAGCCCTACTGGGCTTTCTTGGCCTCCCTCCTTCCCAAGGCAGGGTTCCCACCTAGTCATTAGTGGGTGGTTAGGGCTGTTTTTTATCAGTCATCCTGAAATGAGCTCAGAAGAGGCATCTAGGAGTGCAAAGTTAAGAAATGATGACAAGCATGCCCAAAGAGGGCTTCTTTACAATAAAAGGATAAAGAGAGTTCTGTTTCTATTTTAAAACTTCAGTTTCGGAGGGTAGTGTTCTCGAATTCTAGTGTTCATAAGAAATTTGAGATGGGGGATTTTCTTTTTATAAATTCAGGCATCTGGGCGCCACCCAGAAATTCTGATTAAAATAGGTCTAGGGTGCTTGTTAAACGTCAAGCAATTCAAGGGGTTCTAAAGAAACTTTGTAGTTTATCAAGGACTCTGAAGGTCAAATCTTAGCATGTGAATTGCTGTAGAATTACAAGGGAGATATGGTAGTGGGTTGGACGGTACAACTGCTCATGATGGAAAGTACTGTTCATGACACAGGGAAAGGGGATGCTGTAGGAAGGTCAGAAGTCTTGGTCCTACTCTCAACCTTGATACTAATTTGGAATACTTCTGGTTTGTTTGTTTTTGTTGTTCTTGTTTGTTTGTTTTGTTTTGTTTTGAGATGGAGTTTTGCTCTTGTTGCCCAGGCTGGAGTGCAATGGCAAGATCTTGGCTCACTGCAACCTCCGCCTGCTAGGTTCAAGTGATTCTCCTGCCTTAGCCTTCCAAGTAGCTGGGATTACAGGCGTGGCCACCATACCTGGCTAATTTTGTATTTTTAGTAGAGACAGGATTTCACCGTGTTGGTCAGGCTGGTCCTGAAATCCTGACCTCAGGTGATTCCCCCGCCTTGGCCTCCCAAAGTGCTGTTATTACAGGCATGAGCCACTGCACCCGGCCATAATTTGGAATACTTTGGACAACTCACAAGCCTCTCTGATTCTTTCTGTCCACCTTGAATTCTGTATTCTTTGCTATGAGAGATTCAGCTATTTTCTCTCTGGAAAAGGTTTTAAAGTAAGTCGATTTGTCTTTTAAAGATTTACTTTCTTACCGGCTACTGTTTTCTCATAATTTTGTATGTACAGGTATCCCAGCACTTCTCCACTCAGTTCATTTATCTTGTTTGTTACATTTCTTACTCCTTAGAATAAAAATGCAACGAAACACTTCATCGTCATATTCTGAGTTCCCTACTTGTCTTCATCCTTAAATTGACATTTCCTGTGTAGAAAAACCAGGGATTGTGGCCAGGTGTAGTGGCTGATGCCTATAATCCCAGCACTTTGGGAGGCCAAGGCGGGCAGATCACCCGAGGTTGGGAGTTTGAGACCAGCCTGACCAACATGGAGAAACCCAGTCTCTACTAAAAATACAAAATTAGCCAAGCATGGTGGCTCATTCCTGTAATCCCAGCCACTCGGAAGGCTGAGGCAGGAGAATTGCTTGAACCTTTGAGGCGGAGGCTGCAGTGAGACAAGATCACACCACTGCACCCCAGCCTGGGCAACAAGAGTGAAATTCCTTCTCAAAAAAAAAAAAAAAAAAAAAAAAAAGAAAAGAAAAAAGAAAAGAAAAGAAAGAAAAGAAAAGAAAAACCAGGGATTGTTAAAGAGAATAAGATTTGGAAAGAGAGGACTTGGGTTCAAATTTTATCTTGGCCATGTCTGAAATAAGTATCTTTTAGAATTTAATCTGCAGGGACCTGAGATCTCTCATCTACACCTCTCTAAAAAGAGGGGAGATAATGCCTGGCTGTTTTGCAAAGTTGAGAAAGACAAAATGAGACATTCAAAGTGAAAATTACATTATAGTTGTAAAGGACCATGACTTTGCCAGATATAAAATATGATTCTCAATGTTTTTTTCTCAATTTTGCAATAGCTGCTTTGCTTATTTTTATATGAATCTGCACTGGTCATCTGAGAGGGAAAAGAAAAAGCAATGACCATGACCACCTAGCAGAAAATTGTGGCAAAATGTTGAGTTTAATTGAGAAGGCTTCTTCTTTCTTAAGGGAGAAACTGAACCTGTAATTATATCTTCCCTTGGGTCTTCATTTTGAAGGATGCTAAACCAAATATGTCTGTGGGAGCAGATGATGGCTCCTGGGTTGGCTGTTCATTTAGCACATTCCTAGAATATCTGAGGTCATATGGATTCGTTCAGAACCCAAACGTTTCATAAGTGATTTCAGAAAGCATAGCCTAGAGATTGAGCCTCAATGTAATTGGATAATCACATAAATCATTCCCATAATGCAAAGCAGGAAGGAGCTGGAGCAGTTCCCCATAATCTAGGGTCTCCCTATGAGATGCATTCCTCTCTCCACAGGATCAGTTTATCCTATTTCTGTGGCTCAAATTTTATGGGACTGATATCATTGTTGCTTTGTGGTTTGGAGGGTTATACATGTTTCTCATTTTCCCCTTTGATAATGAGCTGAGTCCTGTGTCACAAAAACTTATTTGAAAAATTTTAGTGAAGGCAGAGATACATTGTAAGTTTTAGAAAAATCTAGTTTTGTGATTTTTGTAATGGTCCATGGAAGGCATTTGTGTGTTTTCTCTTTTCTTTCTTTACTTTTTTTTTTTTTTTTTTGAGGTTGGTCAGAAAGAAAAACATGTGAGTTCTGCCAACAGTTGTCTTTGATCTTCAGAGATACGCTTTTCCATTGCTAGTTCAGTTGAACTTAGGGGATAGAAGAAATGTACTTTGATTTTTCATTTCTTTGTAAATGTCCTTAGACCATAATAAAAGGCTAAACTGATACTGGATATGAATTTTCCTTTGACTATATAAGATAAAATAAAAAGCATAGATACATTTTTGTCTTTGCATTTTGTATTGATGTAATAATAAGCATCATGCCAACACATAAATATCCTTGTATGGAAACACATTCTAATTTAATCGTTTGTGCTTTGCTGAAAATCACAAGAGGAAACCAAAACTTAGTATTGATATTTTTCAGTATTACTACTATTCTAGAAGGAGCCATTTATATTGTCAAGGGAAGAAATGTAAACATCTACAGAGTTCAGTGATAGTTAAGAGGAGTTTTTAATTTTTCAAGAAACAGATATGTTAAGTTCAGAGAATAATAATTTTTCTCTCTATGAAGTTTGAATCTCATAAAACTAACATCAAATTTTAAGATTAAATATCCTAGTATTTAATATGTATAGCAGGGATCCCTTCAAATTTGGTATTTTATTTCTCTATTTCAATTTTATGTATTATTTATTAGATATCTGAATTATTTATTGGACTTTCTCTAGAGAGTACAACCTGTCTGTGCACAGAACTTTCAAGCTTTTAACATAATATAGATTTTTTTCCTGTAATTTCAGTAAATTTATCCATAATTTTCAGAATTGTGTACACCCCTTTAACCACCTCTCCATTCAAGCTATCAAATACTTTTGGCCCTCCAGAAGGGATCCTCATGTTCCTTTGATTAGTTTCCTCAACACCCTCTATGTCAGCAACCACAGACCTGGTTTCTACCAATACAGAATAGTTTTAACTGTGCGAAAGGCAGCTGTGAACAGGAATACATAGTGTGTCCTTTTTTGTGTCTGGCCTCTTTTTTTTTTTTGAGACGGAGTCTCGCTCTGTCACCCAGGCTGGGGTGCAGTGGTGCCTCAGCCTCCCGAGGAGCTGGGACTACAGGCACGCATCACCACCCCCGGCTAATTTTTTGTATTTTTAGTAGAGATGGGGTCCTGACCTCGTGATCTGCCCAACTCGGCCTCCCAAAGTGCTGGGATTACAGGCGTGAGCCACCGCACCCAGCTTGGCTTCTTTCATTTAGCATAATGTGTCTGGAATTTTTTCACGTTGCTGGATTTATCTGTTCTTTTCTTTCTATTGCTGACTAGCCTTCCATTGCATGGATATATCATAATTTGATTATCTGTTCACCTGTTGTTAGACAGTTGGGCTTTTCTCAGTTTTAAGCTATTACAAAAAAGCTACCATGACCATTGACATGCAAGTTTTTTGTGGACTTATTCATTCTCTTGAGTAAAATACCTAGGAGTAGAATTTCTGGGTCTCATATGATAATGATATGTTTAACTTTATAAGAAAGTGCCAAATTGTTTTCCAAAGTGGTTATGCCATTTTATATTCTCACCTATATGAATGACAAATCTGAGATAGGAGTTGGGGCTCAAAAACCAGACCACATGGAAGACTGGCTAAGACGGGAAGAGACAGAAGCACCTCTTCATAAGACATGCCCAACAGCTCCATGACAGTTTGCCATTGCCATGACAACACCCAGAAGTTACCATCCTTTTTCTAGAAATTTCCAAATAACTCACCCCTTAATTTGCATGTGGGTGTCAATATGATTGCACAACTGTGCCACGCTTCTTCTCTCAACACGTTGTGTATGGGGTAGCCCTGCTCTGCAGGAGCAGTCACGGAACTGGAACACTGATACCTCAGTGAAGCTGATTTTTTTCTACCACCGGCTCCCCCTTGAATTCTTTCCTGGGCAAAGCCCAAAACCTTCCTAGGTGGAGTCCCAATTTGGGGGCTCATCTGCCTTACGGCAATTCTTTTCCACATCTTTCCCAATCTTTAATATTGCCAATCTTTTCATTTTTAGCCTCTGGTAGTTGCATAGTGGTATCTGATGGTTTTATTTTGCATTTCCCTGATGACTAATAGTGCTGAGTCCTTTTCACATGCTTTTTGACAATTCATTTATTTTCTTTTGTGAGGTGTTCATTAAAACCATATTGCTCATTTTTGTTTGTTTCTTATTAATGAGTCATATGTTGTATATTCTGCATACAAATATGTCCTTTGTCAGATAAATGTATTGCAAGTATTTTCTCCCAGTGTGTGGCTAAACTTTCCTTTTCCTTATGGTATCTTTTGAAGAACAGAAATTCAATATATCCTTTTATCCCTTTTATGCTTAGTGCATTTTGTATCTTGTCTAAGGAATATTTGACTACCAAAGTTATCAGGATCTCCCACATGCATCCTTCTAGAAGTTTTATAGTTTGAGATTTTATATTTGTTCTATGATCCATTTTGAATCAATTTTTCTATATGGTATGAGTTATGTATCCAAGTGTGTTTAGCAAATGGTATTTAATTGTTCGAGCACCGTTTGTTGAAAAGATTCACCTTCACCCCCACCCCCACTGAATTGCTTTTGCATTTTTGTTGAAAATCACCTGTCTGTGTTCATGCGTAGGTGTGCTTCTGGAATCTCTATTTCATCACATTGATGTACATATTTACATATGTACTATAACAATAGGACATTATATTAATATTTCATAATTTTATATTGTATATTAAAGTCTGGAAGTGTAAAACCTCTAGATTTATACTTCTTTTTCGAAATTGTTTGGGCTATCCTAAATTTTTTGTATTTCCATATTCATTTTGGAATCAGCTTTTCAATTATATAAAAAAACTTGAGAGTTTGATTGAGATTGCATTGAATTTACAGACCAATTTGGGGTGTAAAGGTCATTTTAAATTCAGTCTTCCAGTCCGTGAACATACTTTACCTCTCCATTTATTCATATCTTCCTTCGTTTCATTCAGCAATGAAGTTTTCAGTGTAGAGTTTGTGCATGTTTCCATTAAACTTTTTATCGAGCATTTCATGTTTTTATGCTGTTATAAAATGACATGCCGTATTATATTATATATGCTATTATAAAATGACATGCCATATTATATCTACATATTATAAAATATAGAATTTTAAAATTTTACTTTCTGATTGTTTGGCTGATATATGCAACATAAATGGATTTTTGTATACATATCTTGTATTCTGTAGTCTTGTGAAACTAGTTATTAGTTCTAATAACTTAAATAAATCCTTTAGTATCTACTACATAGATGACAATAACTGTGAATAAGTTAAACAAGTTTTATTTTTTCCCTTCTCTCTTTTTCTGTCTCTCTGTTTCTCTGTGTATGTGTATTGCTGTGATGGCTAGACCTTTCTGTGCATTCTTGAACAGAAAGGGTGAGGTTGGCATGGTTGACCTTTTTCTTACTTTTGACAGGAAAGCATTTAGTCCTTTACCACTTAAGTATGATGTTAGCTTTGGATTTTCCATAGATGCCATTTATCAGTTTGTGGAGTTCCCTTCTGGGCATACTTGCTGAATTTTTATCCTGGATGGCTGTTGAATTTTTCTTCATCTTTTGATATCTCTCAAAGCTTTTCTTTTTTATTCTGTTTAGGTGGTAAATTATGTTGATTTAGTTTTCTATTGTCAAATCAATTTTATATAATACATCAGAACTCCACCTGGTTCTGATCTATTATAATTTTTATGTATATTCAGAATTATTATGCTAAAATTGTGTTACGGATTTTTGCATCAATGTAAGACATACTGAACTGTAATTTTTTTTGAATTTCTTTGTCTGGTTTAGTATAGGAGTGATATTGGTCTTGTTAGAAAATATCTTCTCTATTTTCTGAGTTTGTGGAATATAAACAATTTATTCATTGTTTGATACAATCTCACCAGTGAAATTATTTGAGCCTGTAGTTTTCTTTGTAGGAAGGTTTTATATTACAAATTTAATTTCTTCAATTAATAGAGACTATTAAAGCTTTCTATTTCCTTTTGAGTCAGTTATGGGAATTTTGAAAGAATTCATCTATTTTATGTAGGTTGTCAAATTTATTTGCACAATTTTTTGTAATGGTGTCTATTATTTTAATGTCTGAAGATTCTATAGTGACGTCCCCTCTTCATTTCTGAAAATGCTAATTTGTGTTTTTTCTCTTTTTTCTTTGATCAGTTTTGGTAGAATTCTATCACTTTTAATAATTTTCTCAAAGAATCAATTTTTGACGTTGTTTATTTACTCTATTGCTATTGCATTTTCCATTTAATTGATTTCTGTTCTTATATTATCTCTTTTCTTTTTATTATTGCCTTAGTTAGCTTTTTTCTAGTTTTTTTAGATAAAAATTAACTACAGATAGATAGATACAGATATAGACTTTAAGCACTACTTCATCTCCAAAATTTTTTTTTTTTTGAGACGGAGTTTCACTCTTGTTGTCCAGGCTGGAGTGCAGTGACATGATCTTGGCTCACTGCAACCTCTGCCTCCCAGTTTCAAGTGATTCTCCTGCCTCAGCCTCCCAAGTAACTGGGATTACAGGCACTGGCTGCCACGCCCGGTTAATTTTTGTATTTTTAGTAGAGACTGGGTTTCATCATGTTGGTCACTCTGGTCTCGAACTCCTGACCACGTGATCCACCTGCCTCGGCCTCCCAAAGTGTTGGGATTACAGGAGTGAGCCACTGCGCCTGGCCACCTCCCAAATTTTAATGTTTTATTTTCACTAACTTCCAGTTCAAAATATTTTCCAATTATCTTGTGATTTCTTCTTGGATCTATGGATTATTTGCAAATGTATTATTTAATTTTCAAATATTTGCAGGTTTTCTAGTTGTCTTATTGATTTATAATTTCAGTTTTATTATGGTTAAATGATATACTTTCTAAGTTTCCAATTGTTTAAAATTTATGGAGAATTGTGTTATAGCCTCGTATGTGGTCTATGCTGCTGAACATTTCATGTACGCTTGAAAAACTGCGTTGTCTGCAGTTATTAAGGGTAGTGCTCTCTGTCAATTAGCTTAAGTCGGCTGATAATGTTGGTCAGATTTTCTATACCCCTATTTATTTTTATCTGTTTCATTTTCAGTTACTGAGAGAAAGGTGATGAAATCTTCAGCTCTAATCATGGTTTTTTTTCTTTAATTTTTGCCTTTTCCCTTTCCTTCATGTATTTTGAAACTATTACTTTGTGCATGCACATTTAGGATTATTATATTTTGCTGATAAATCATCCCCTTTGTCATTATGAAATGTCTTTCTGTAAATCTAATAATACTATCCTTCTTGAAGTCACTTTTTTTGATGTTATTTCAGTGATTTCAGCTTTCTTGTATTTACTGTTCATATGGTATATCTTTTTTCATTCTTTTACTTACAACCTAATTTCACCATTATATATAATGGTATCATTATATATAATGTGCATGTATAGAAAAAACATATAATTGGGTCCTGTTGTTTCTGTGTTTAAGCTGAAGTATTTAGAACATTTACAACAAATGTAATTATTGTTATGGTTGAATTTAACATACCATTATGGTAGTTGTTTTTCATTCTTCTCTTTTTATGTTGCCATTAGCCTGTCTTCATTTTGGTTTACAGAATATTATTAGTATTCCATTCTATTTCCTTCATTGTCTTTTTAATGATACCTTTTTGTTTTTGTAGTTTTACACTAGGGCTAAGAATATACTCCTTAGCTTATAAGCAAGTTTTCTTAGCGTTAATATGCAGCTGCTTTACATTTCATACCTTCTAATTCATACCTGAGACTTCATATTACACACCACATTCCCCTTTATACTTCACAAGTGTAATAATCTCCTACTAGTGTAATTCCATCTACCTGTCCTTCTGTGTGCTGTTTTAGTTATATCTTTTACTTCTCTCTATATTATAAATTCACCTTACTATTGTTTTTGCTTTAAATCATTCATTCTCTCTCTCTCTCTCTTTTTTTTTTTTTTTTTTTTTTTTGAGACTGAGTGTTAGTCTATGGCCTAGGCTGGAGTGCAGTGGCATGCTCCTCACTCACTGCAACCCCCACCTCCCAGGTTTAAGCAATTCTCGTGCTTCAGCCTCCTGAGCAGCTGGGGCTACAGGCATGTGCCACCACGCCCGGCTAATTTTTGTATTTTTTTTAAGTACAGATGGGGTTTTACCATGTTGGCCAGGCTGGTCTCGAACTCCTGACCTCAAGTGATCTGCCAGCCTTGGCCTCCCAAAGTGCTGGGATTACAGGCGTGAGCCACTGCACCTGGACTACTACTCTCTATATTATAAATTCACCTTACTATTATTTTTGCTTTAAATCACTAATTCTCTTTTAAGGAGATAATGAAAAGAAAGCCTAGCCTATCTTATTAGATGTTTTTCATAAAATTTAGGAGAATTTTAGCCACTATATCCTTCTCTTTTTTTGACCCATTTTTATTTTCTTCTCCTTCTGGTTCTCTAATTGCATGTGTGTTAACCTATTGTTTTTTCTTTGTTTTTTTTTTTGTTGTTGTTGTTTTTTGTTTTGTTTTTTAATATGTGTTCATCTTCCTGGAGTTCTTTTCTCTTTGTTCTTTAGAGTAAATTAGGTATATTGATATATATTAAAGTGTACTGACCTTTTTTCTTCTACCTACAGTTTACTATTAAACTCATCATGAAGTTTTAATTTCAATTAGTGTAATTTTAAGTTATATAATTTCCATGATTTCTTTTAGTAATTTCCTCCTTTTTGGGCCAAAATTTCTTATCTGTTTACTTTTTAAGGCTTTTTTCTTTAAGTCTTTGAACATATTTTTAATAGCTGCTTTAAAGTCTTTCTCTTTTAAATCTAACATCTAGATCATCTTTGAATCACAGGATCACATTTTTTTATCAACTATGACCACATTTTTCTTGACTACTGATGACATTTCTTGATTTGATTCATATTTTCTAATTTTTGTTTTGTTTTGTTTTGTTTGAAATGAACTCTCAGTCTGTTGCCAGGCTGGAGTGCAGTGGCACGATCTCGGCTCACTGCAACCTCCGCCTCCTGGGTTCAAGCGATCCTCCTGCCTTAGTCTCTCGAGTAGCTGGGACTACAGCACCACCATGCCCAGCCAATGTTTTGCATTTTTAGTAAGGATGGGGTTTCACCATGTTGACCAGGATGGTCTCGATCTCTTGACCTCGTGATCCACCCACCTCGGCCTCCAAAAGTGCTGGGATTACAGGCATGAGCCACTGTGCCCGGCCCATATTTTCTCATTTTTTTAGCATTTATAGTAATTTTGGGATTTATAGTGGACACAATAGGTTGGGGCATGATATGGGTGTTCCATATCATGAGGGTAAATTATGTGTTGTAGACACTCTGTATTCTCTCGTCCTCTGAAACTAGTTTGATATCTAGCTGATTGCTTTGTATCTGCATAGGTTTATATCTTTATTCGCTAAAGAATATTTGTGAACATCCCTGTTTCTTGAGCCCCTCTAACTTGGTAGGTCTCAGCCTCCAACTTCTGTGATTCCTGCAGGTCTTGTTAAGACTCATCCTTTGGTAGGGAAGTTCTAGAGAGCCCTACTCTTGGCCATGGTCTTCACTTGTAAGATATGGCCTTTTAGGTGTCTCATATGAATGCCTGAGGTGTTAAGGAGGTATCCCCATTCTGGAATGGGAGAGAACTCTAAATGATCTTGTTTCTGCTTCCAGCCTAGTAGCAGCTCCTGTCTGACATGCTTTTTGAAGTCTCATCTTATGTATTCTCAGCCCACGCTTAGCTAAGAATCCATGGGAAGCCCTGCTCAGCTGCCTGGCTTTCCTCTCTATATACTTCTTCTCTGGAGAATATCCTTATAGTTCCAGCTGCTTTGGCAATCCTAATCTTAGCATCATCAGCTCAGTAGGACTGTCATTCACTACATGGGATTCAGCTCCCTTCTGTGGTCAGGAAATTCTGCATAGGTAGAAAACCAAGGAAATCAAGAGTCATACATCATAAGTTTCCTTTCTGTCAAGAATCACAATCTTGTACTGCAGATTGTCCAGTATTTTGTTCAGTTTTACAGTTCTTAAGGAGAGGAGCTAGTTTAGTACAGTTGCTTGTCATAGTTGGAAGCAAAAAAATATTAAAGAACCTCAGCCAACCAGGATAGAGTATAGGAAGGAGAGAGAGAGGAAAAATGAGGTGAGAAAAATAGAGGGATTCGTAGGATTGGGGTATAGGGGTAGCTTGAAAGAGAAGAACTGAATGGAGTAGGGAGAGGAACTTAGATGCATCTACCAGTCCCCTTTGTTTCCAACACCTCATGTAATAATATTGCAACAACTACTTACTAGGACCTCATCTGGGCCAGGTACTACAGTGATAGTAAATAATGGTTAATAAGGTCTTATTCATATTCCAAGGTTTAGTATGGTAAATATACTCACGTAAAAACAATTACAAAATATGTTTGGGACTCAAATTGCTATTTACATACAATTTTATTATGTGAGATAAATTAGTTCTGCTTGGTTGGGAAAGGTCTCAGCCAACCTTAAATGATGGGTAAGAGTGTATATGTTAAACCGTGTATTGGCAGGGGTTGTGGGGCAGCGGGTTAGGTAAAGGGTAAAGCATTTCAGACAAAGTGAATGGTGTAAATATCATTGGAACACATCAGGAACTGTAGTTTACTTTTGTTCCAGCAACAGAAAAGAAACTTAGTGAGTAAATCAAAATTTCAGTAAAGATTAACAGACTCCCACCAGTTGTTCAGAATAATCACATGCATGTAAGCAAGATGAAGGGAAACTACTCATCATAATTGCCCCAAAATATCATTAATTCAGGTTCCACCACCTGAGAACCTGATCACACTTAACATTCTCCCACAGACAAGTTGCATTAGAGATATGCAAGACAATTGTATTTCCCCTCTGGGAGTACAGTGAGTAAGCAAGGAGTATTGTCTCTTTAAGAACAAGCGAATGAACAGATAATTTCCTCTAAATATTTGATTTACTGGCTAAAGCTCTCTGTGTGTGGGTCAATGAGTCTGTCTATTCTGTCAACTCAGGGATACTGGGTCACTGCTTTCATTTGATGTCCTTTTTTTCGCTTAGTAATTTTCATTAGTGGGTCTGAAATATTAATAGACCAATGCTATACTCCTCCTGCTCTCTTTATCCCTCTTTTCTACCTTTCCTGTTGTCTCCCTTCTGTCTCTCTTATTCCCTTCCTCTCTGCCTTCCTTTCCACTTGTGGAAATTTTTTGGCAGACTACAGAAAAGCATACTTTTCTATACTTTTGGAGTTAAACATAATCTTTGGTGTTAAATGTCACTGTGAATTCCTTCAATAAAGTAAAGCCTTGATAGCTTGCTGTTTAAAATAGAGTAAAATCAAATATCTGGCGAATGCCCATTACTTTGAGGGCTATACACAGATGGTAGAACCTATAATACGTTCTATGCATCTCTATGTTTTCAATACCAGTGATTCTTCTTTTCTGAGTATGATTATATAGCAGCAACTAGGGAAACAGCATAACTAAACATCCTTATTATTATTCTTTTTTTTTTTTGATTCACAGTGAAACACAATAGTTTATTGTATCCAAAACCTTTCAGTAGGAGACCTCTGTCTACTCCTATACCCTAGATTTAGGTTATGGCTGGATGCAATTGGAAATACATTAAAAATGCATGTATTTGCTGGGCATGGTGGTGCATGCTTGTAGTCCCAGATGCTGGGGAGGCTGAGACAGGAGAATCGCTTGAACTCAGGAGGCAGAGGTTGCAGTGAGCCAAGATCCCGCCACTGCGCTCCAGCCTTGGCGACAGAGCAAGACTCTGTCTCAAAACAAAAACAAAAGCATTCAAACCAGATTTTATTTGTAAAATATTTCCGATTTGGAGGGCATAGGAGATTGAGTGGGTGTTAGTAAACACAGAATCGACTGAATAGGTACTGTTAAAACTATTAAACCAGAAAAGTTTTTAAAGAAGGTATTTATTTAGGACTTCAAAATTGTCCAGGTCCTATCCTAAATGTTTTATAAATGATCTAATGTCTTCCTTATAACGTAAATGACCACCATTTACTGAGCGCATATCAATGGGCCAAGCCCTTGTAATGCATTATCTTTAACTCTTAAACCTACACTCAAAGGTAGCAACCCTCTTCATTTGAGAGATGTGGGAACTAAGGCTTAGAGAAGTACAGTGACTCTCCCAAGGCTGCAGAGCTTGTCAGTGTTTGAGAGGTTTTTCCTTCAAGATCACTCTGGTCCTTGAGCCTGGGCCCCTATTGTTCACCCCATGGTGGGGGCACCTGCTTTGTCATTTCTCATAAATACATGCTTTGGCAAAAACCATTTTAAAGGAAGCTTATGAAAAGACAAGACTGAATTATTTCTAGGCCCTCCTGCAGTGAATCCTAATTTTTAATGTGTATGGTAATTTGCAAGGATTAGAAAAAAGTAACACTTTCAAGATTTAAAGGGTTGTTTACTCAAGACATATGTAACAATTTCCACTCCATAGCTTAGATTTACTGTTGGTAATTATTTTGTCTTTAAGATTACAAAAACTGTTTCAGAATGAAATCTTTATTTGCACATCCAGAATGGCCTATTGAAAATCAAGTATAGGCACAAATTAATGAAATACATATTACTGGATGTATTATAAATGTAACAATATTTTCTATTTTCTCTCGTATGGTCTGTTTCTGTTCACAGCATGTTTGCAAGACTACACAGATGATTTTGGGACATTAACTTCTCCAAACTTCCCCAATAATTACCCCAACAACTGGGAATGCATTTATAGGATCACAGTGAGAACTGGCCAACAGATTGCAATGCACTTCACAAACTTCTCCTTGGAGGAAGCCATTGGTGGAAACTACTATACAGATTTTCTGGAAATCAGGTAAGCACTTTTATTTATTTCATTATAATCTTTTCATTATTTATTCTCATTAATAATCTTTCCTACGACTATTAAGGAAAAAATATGGTCATTCTCTGCAAAGCTCCCTGCTGTGCACTTTCTTGCAAGAAATCAAGTTTGTCATTTGGAGCCTGACTTAGGAGAAATACAGGAATTGCGTAAGATTCAGTGGTTATTTTGAAGTGATTCTTTTATTGGAAATACTCGAAAATAAACTCCAGATTTTATCTGGGCAAAGAAACAGATGTGCTACTACTCTGAAATGATGTAACTTGCTGCTGTTGAATACCTACTTTAATTATGTAAAATCAATGTAAATTTTAGGCTGTTTGCTGTTCATTTAATCTAATTATATTATAAAATGATGGCAGGATAGCAGTCTTAAAGTTTTCACAAAGTTTTCCTGTTCAGGTAATAAAAGTCTAGGCTTGTGAATTTCAGTACAAGGCATTATTCTTTCTTATTGTCACTTTGAAAGAATGTATTTAAAAAGTTATATTTGCATTAAAAGTAAGTTCACTTATATGTTGTTATCTCTCTATGCCACTACTTTGAGTTAAATTAGGCTAATCATTCTGGTGGGCATCTATATCAAATATTTTATTTGGGATTTAAAATCTGGAATCTTATGTATTATAATAAATGCTATTCTATAATATAAGGTAAGGTATTAAAATAAGAAATCATAATTGGACCCTATCATACTAAAATGACATAATTTTCTTAATTTACAGCAGTTACTCACTGTACTTCGGTGTTGAATAAATCCCTTTTTTGTTGTTTGTTTGAAAAAGCTATAGATTATAAACTAGATTTAAGGGCCCAAGAGTTTTTAGGAAAAAATTATTTCCAGAATTTTGCTAAATATATCAAATTTCAAAAATTTCCAAATCAGAAGGAAAACATTGAAAGATTCTCTGTGAAATACAGCAGTATGTTTATATTGTTAATAGTATAGTTTCTTTATCCTGTTTTCTCTGATACATTTGCCAGAGGCTTTATTTGAAAGGTGAAGATTAAACGCATTCTCTCCCTTTGCAATTGGTTATATAAAACACCATGCCAACCATGAATGATGGTCATTCTTTATGAAGTCATTCAAATACCATTTAAAAAAATTTAAAAGTTAAAATCGTGTTTTTTAGAGTAAGAGTAGTGTTTGAGAGAAATTGCTTCATCTGATAAACTGCTAATGTTTGCAATCCCAAAGTTCAAATTATGTTAAATGTTTATACAGTAATATTTTCAGTAACCCAATACATTTTAATTTCTGTATTCTGCCAGAGATGGAGGCTATGAAAAATCACCATTGCTGGGAATATTCTGTGGCTCAAATCTACCCCCAACAATCATCTCTCATAGTAACAAACTATGGTTAAAATTTCAGAGTGACCAAATAGACACAAGGTCTGGATTCTCGGCTTATTGGGATGGGTCGTCAACAGGTAAATAGCAAGAGCTTACTGGAGAAACCGATCTGATTGGTTTCTTGATTCTGGGATTGTCGTGCTCTGTTCACCACTTGTCCATTTTGCCCAGCTGTATTTAAACTTCAGTATTGCAAATATTTTAAAATTAATAGCAGCCATTTCTTTTTAATAGACAAAGGGAGAAAGTTCTAGTTTCTTTTTATCAATAAATAAGAATCCTGGTTAGAATAAGGAAATTGCATTAATGGAAATTGGGGCTGGGTGCTGTGGCTCACTCCTGTACTCACAAACACTTTGGGAGGCCGAGGCAGGGGGATCACCTGAGGTCAGGAGTTCAAGACCAGCCACCAACATAGTGAAACCCCATCTCTACTAAAAATACAAAAATTAGCCGGACGTGGTGACAGGTGCCTGTAATCTGAGCTACTGGGGAGGCTGAGGCAGGAGAATCGCTGGAACCTCGGAGGTGGAAATTGCAGTGATCCGAGATCATGCCGTTGCACGTCAGCCTGGATGACCCAGTGAGACTTCATCTCAAAAAAAAAAGAAAAAGGAAATTGGGTTTGTAGGCTAACTACTCTTTCATGATGCTGTTTTGCTGTATAACTTGATTTAAAGGATAGCAGAGTGGCACCAGTTTAATACAGACAAAAGGATTCAATTCCCCAAAAGGAAAAGGGTGTGTGTCATTCCATTTCTTTCTCCTCTAGGTTGCGGGGGTAATCTCACCACTTCAAGCGGCACGTTCGTATCTCCCAACTACCCGATGCCCTATTACCACAGCTCTGAATGCTACTGGTGGTTGAAATCTAGCCACGGCAGCACATTTGAACTGGAATTCAAAGACTTTCACTTGGAGCATCATCCAAACTGCACTTTAGATTACCTGGCTGTATGTATAATGTTTCCATTGTGTCATTCCCTGCTCCCATCTCACCCAACACACAATGCGCTTATTTTTATTTTGGAGATTCAAGAAAGGGGAGCATCTAAACAGAACATCCATATAAAAATTCAAACAAAATAGAAACATACAAGAAATTTGGTGAAAATGACCATCTTCGAAGAATTGAATGGCTCGATACACTAAGTATTTAAAATATATTGACCATAGACTATTAAGATATGCTGAAAATCTCCTGAAAGGGGTTATGGGATTTATTATAATCATTATTTATATAATTTCCACATATGCATTGAAAAAATCACAATTTAGAAGATAGTTTTGATGAAGTAGAGAAGATAATTGGAGTCATTCAACTAGGACTTTTCACAGTACGGCAATTCACCATTGTTCATTTGTTAAAAAGCTAAATAAAAATGTATTGAAATGTCATGAATCATAAACTATGGAATCAAAAACAAGGAGGACAATTGATATCAGCTGTGGCATTACAATGTGTATTAGGCTTTCATTTTCAATTTTCAGCCTTCAATGTAGGCTCACACGTTTATTACTGCTGCACATATCCACAGCTTAATTGCCTGAGTTTATGGCCTGAATTTATAAATACCTAAATATAATTTGTAAAGTTATTTTATTTCATGACTATTCTTTTGTGATGTCATATATATAACAAAAAATATATTTATTATATAGATATATATTTATTTTATGCATATCTATGTTTATATATAAATATTTAATACATATATAAATATATGTATTAAATAAATTTATATTATAAATATATAATTAATATTTATAATATTATATATATTTATATATAATTACATATCATATATTTATAATATATATACATAGTAAAGATATATATATATTATATTTCTCACTTCTGGATTATAGTCCTTTACATAATGTTGATAGTCTCAGCCATCTAACATTCAAAATGTTTTCTTAAAGGTATATGATGGCCCAAGTAGCAGCTCTCATCTGCTAACTCAGCTTTGTGGGGATGAGAAACCACCTCTTATTCGTTCTAGTGGAGATAGCATGT
Organism: Macaca nemestrina; assembly: GCF_043159975.1. NCBI lineage: Eukaryota > Metazoa > Chordata > Mammalia > Primates > Cercopithecidae > Macaca > Macaca nemestrina. The sequence goes on from NC_092133.1 coordinate 126,804,697, forward strand.
TTATAAAACTGAGGACAGATGAAGGTCAGCAAGGACGTGGCTTTGAGGCTGAATACCGGCAGAGTAAGTGTGAATACTGGCAGAGTAAGTGTAAATACCAGCAGAGTAAGTGTGAATACTGGCAGAGTAAGTACGTATACTGGCTGTTCAGTGCCTAGAGTGGGCCTTCAAACTCTTGAAACAAACTGAAATAAGTGTAATGCATTGGTGTGAGCAATTGAACTTCATCTTAGTTTCTTACGTGAAAAATTTAACTCCATTTGAGGGAGAAATACTTATGTATTAAATTTAATCTCATATAACTAAAACATCTGGCAAACTATAGAAACTTAAAAGAGTATTTAATATGCCGAGAGAGTTGCAGTTCAATGAAAGATCAGTGTAACAGACTAATGACCAATAACTTTTCATTTGCATCACACATTGCAATCTTGCAGTGTACATTATATTATTCCAGTGTACATAGTATTCTTTCACACTACTCTCTACCTTAAAAGGTACCTTAATTTTATTAAGGAAAACTGTGGTCCATGTGATTCGTGCATGGAATAAGCATGTTCTTTACAGTAGAAAAATCTGGCTATTGTACAGACGCCATTTTAAATCTACTTTTCCCATATAGCAACATAGTGAAATTAAAGGAACATTGAGCAAAATGTCAAGGGGCCTGGGATTTGTTCTGGCTCCTAACCCTTGAGAAGATCACTTTCCTTTGTGGTCCCACAGTTTCTTCTTTTAGAAAAGGAGATTAAATTAGCTGGTCTCTAAACCTGCATTCTATCTCTAGAATTAAATGCTTTTTGAAGTTAGTTCCAAAATGGACATTCAAGAAAAACTGTCAGTATTTTCTTGAATTTGTTATTTGATAAAGACTTTTACTTTATCAAAGTAAAGTCTAGGTTTTGGAAATATAATTCTACTGAATCAAAATTTATCCATAATTTTACACAATTATCTTTTCCCACAGAATCAAAATTTATCCATAATTTTATGCAATTATCTGAAAATGGAATTAAAAGTCACAAAATTGTTATCTGAATACACAATATCCCTTGAATTAATTGAAAGAGTAATAACATTTAACCTTGATTATGTATGAATTTTAAGATTCACATTCATTTACATCTGGGGATTAGTCTGAATCCTAGATCATTTATATTGAGTTTTAATATATAGCTTTTTTTCTTCAGAAATGTATCACTAGTGTATAAAAAGGTTTCCCAAATTCTATCAGAGATACATCTGTTTTACTATATAATCATTTCTCTAATTTTATTACTGCTGTGCTAATCTATTTCTTGGTTATAATCAGATTGTTTAAGGGTTTCTTTTTTTCTTTTTATTTCTGAGATATTTTACTTTTCTCTCATAATTTCAGAACCCTGAAAGTGTAAATGAGTGCACATAAGAGGAAAAATCAGAGCAAACTAGTGAGATTATCTGTAAAATTTGCCATGGGAAATTGGAGATTTACAAATAGTGTAAGGTCTGAGTGCTGAGAGCAGCCCATGTGGTTTACTGGAATGTATTTTCCTGGGCCCTGTGTTGCCCCAGTCATCGAGGCACGTGATCCCTATCTGCCTAAAAGGTGTAACTTCTCACAGGCTTCTAAAACAATAAGATTATTCTTTAGAAATCCTTTATGTACAAAGCTGTGACCTAAAGATTTTCAAACAGAATGGGTTTAAGTATTCTCCCTGCTCCAACAAAGCAAAGTTTGAAGAGCCACAAATGTACGCTTTTTTAAACCAAAGTTATAAATGGTGTTCTACCCATCTTCAGAAAGCATGTTGTAGTAGGAATACATCTATGAACCCCACTTTCAGAGACAGCTCATTCCATATAATGTTTATTTCCCATTCTCTTTTATTGCACATCATAGAGATAATATATTCCTTGTTTAAGTCATTAGGATCGGCTGAATTGGGCACCCAGGATTAGACATACTTAGAGGTATCTAGTTTGGTTTTGTTGAAAACTCAGCTCAAGAAAATGCCTCCATTGGATTGAAGGCTTTTTTTTTTTTTTAATTTCACATTTTCATTTCTTCTTTAAATCCTTTATACTCTGTCTATTCGCTTGGTACTTCCTGATGACTAACTAGAGGAAGAACGGAGCCTTTGTTGTGAATTTCACGCAGACTTTTGAATGTTCAACAAAGCCATGTTGTTACTCGTTTTTAGCACTCACATAAGATTTTGGGTTTTTAAACTGTTCAATTTAAAAGTCAGAATTTCTGTCCCTTCCAAATGTTAACATTAAAAAAGCGGCAGCACAGAGCGTTGAATGCGCTTCTCTAACAAACAAATCAGACTGATCCCTGAATAGAATCAAGTTATTCTGCTCTCCACAAATTCAAGGGAATTCGATGCCTATTTTAATATGACTACTTAATTTTCATGACTCTTTAGTTTGAATTCACTTCAGTATTATTTCACATTTCTTCTAAATGGAAATCCTTTCACTATGAAAATACTGCACCAAATATATATGTGTGTGTCTGTGTGTGTGTATATATATACACACACACACACGCACATCCTATATATGTGTATACATACATATATGATTTTTATCTTTTTTTTAAAAGGAAAATCTCGGAGCAATTATGATGTATATAATAGTGGTTTTTAACAGTCATTTTTTTTTCCAGCGTGTGAGAATGTGATAATAGTCAATCAAACCTATGGCATCTTAGAGAGTATAGGGTATCCAAATCCTTATTCTGAAAATCAGCATTGCAACTGGACCATCCGGGCAACTACAGGCAACACTGTGAACTACACATTTTTAGCTTTCGACTTGGAATATCACATAAACTGCTCCACAGATTATTTAGAGGTATGTATTATAAAGCTTAATTGATCACTGCATTTTCAGATCAAGTTAGAATCCATCATGCTTTTTGGAATCAAATCCCTAATTCTGCCCGTGCATCTATAACACACCAACCACCCATGGTATTTGAACAGGTATATTTCATATTTAATGTATTAAATTGTGAATACAGAGAACTATCTGTGTTTTTAGGTTTCAGTGTAACTTCTGGACAGATTGACCTCATATTATTTAACTTATATGGAAGGAGAGTAATAACCTCTTTTTTTTGTTGATTGTTTTTATGTTTGTTCTTTGTGTATAAGAGATCAGAAAATGTTTAGGTATCTTGGATTTATTTAAGATGTCATTTGCCTAGTATGAGGTATCATGGTTTTGATTATTGTTTTTATTTTTAAATGTAAGTTCATTTCAGTATATTTTTATTTTTGTAAAATTGAAGTTTCAATTGTTATAATGATGACCACTAGTAACATTTTATTGAACTGTCTGTATGTAATTTTAGGCAATAAATGTTGCTTAAATATTAGGCAACCTTGAATATAAGGTGATCTGCTATTTCTGCAATAAGAAATTTTATTTTAAAAAGCTTTTTGATAACTTGCATATGTAACTTTTAGGGCTATAAATTGAGAGATTATTTTGGCATCTACATTTCATCATCAGTAAAATCACTTTTTGGGTCATCTAACACATTATCTTTATTTCTGTCTATATTGTTAATACATAATACTTCAAAAACTCCACATATAATGTTTGCAGTAGATACCCTTTCTGAAGTGATAAGTACTTGCTCTGATAACAGAACATTTTTTTTCCCACCTGCCCACCTACCAGCAGCCTGGTGACTTAAGGTAGTTCTTTTTAAGGTGGTCAGTGATTTTTAGAAGTCTTACTTACAAAGACTTCAACATCCATTGCTTGCAGTTCTGGGGTCATATTCCCAGAAAAAAAAAAAATATGTTGTAATATGTTCTTAATTGTGTTTTTACAAGTTCTATAGGAAAATTGGCATTGGTTGAGGTTGTTTGAGGTTAACATATAGTTTCCAAATAGCACTTTTGTTTGTGAAAACAAAGCATTCTGCACTTTGAGAGACTCTGTGAGGTCCTAACTATAAGGAGATTCCCTTGTTTTTCAGAGATAATTTTTTGGGAAAAAATTTTGCTTTACATCTACAAAAGTACAATATTATAGAAATATTAGCCATAGCGTTTACCCATTAGAAAGTTTTGTTTACCAGTATTCTAAGAAAATATGACACAACATAAAACAAACTTACAAGCACATACTTGGCAATGGTTTTAAAGTCCACCTTCCTTGACCTGGAGCTCGACTGATCTCCTTTCATTTACCTAGATTAGGTATCCATTTCTTCACGTAGCGAGACCTTGTTCATGTTTTAGAAAAAGCAGAAAAGTTGCTTTCAAAGCCCGTTGTTTATACCGTGAACACAGCAGTTGGTCATACCTCTTTTTACCAGTTAGGACTATCCTGATTCCCTCCTGGACTGTGGGCTTCTTGAAGGTCTGTGCTGTCTCCTACTAACTTTGTCCCAGTCACTAATTATACAGGTGAGACATTACAGGAGTTCAATCAGTTCAAGTTGAAATGAGTATCACAATCATATTTTAGTATCAGTTGAATGATAGCTACTAGTTAATGAGAAAGATTGAATTCCAAACTGGCGTTTTTGTATGACATCCTACACATTCAGTGCAATCCTACAGATTTGAGCACAAACCGAACTAGAACTCATGACCTTGCCGAGCATTGCACGTGTAACAGTGTGCTGGGCACCATAATCATGTTTTGGTAAAGTGTAATGGAGAAAGCTACAGAAAGGAGGATGCTTTTGAATTAGGCTTTAAAGGAGGCTTTGGCAGAAAGAGTGGGGAGGAAATGAGATGAAACATTTCCAGGACCTGAACTCCACTTCTTTGAACTCATTTGAGGATGGAATGGTAACAAAAAGGTGTTTAAAAACTCAAATTAAAAAATGCTTGTTCCAGCAACTGCAGAGTAGCTCATTAGAGCCCCTTATGGATGACGTGCCTGTCATGTTATGGTCATGCCATTTCTCTTGTGCAACATTGATGGTGAAAGAGCAAAAATACAAAATGAGAACCAGAAGTTCAGAGAGGCCTTCCAAAAAACGGCGCCGTTGCCAGAGGGAGGAGATTGTTTTCCATCTCTGCGAGCCAAGAGGTCAGACCAGAGCAGTAGCTGTAATAGCTGATCTATGATGGAAATTTTAACACACAACCAACCATTAACAGAGAGAAAACTCACAAACACAGAAATCTAGCTTCCATTATTTTAATCGCTTCTTCTAGTTACAGGGTTTTTTTCAACTGACTTCCCCAAATCCCAATTGGATGACTGTTATTATAGCCAGAATTTAGTTAGTCTGAACTAATAAAATGGAAACTATAAAAAGACTCAATAGGTGCTGGTCAGGTACTATCCCGGCTTGATGAGAGGTATGGATTGGTAAAGGTTCCATTGGAAACCAAATCCATCCTTTATTATTTCACCCTCTGGGCAAAACAAAATGTTTCAGATCCAGAAATAAAATATGCAGTGGGAGAAGGGACCGTTTGCTTAAAGGAGTAAGACCATTTACCCATGCAAACATGGGGAATCAACCTGAAGAGTTCTGGCTGTATTTTACAGCTTGATTTCAGTCTTCCATTTTATTTTGAGTCTGAGTTTTCATGCAGAAGAGATTTCAAACGAGTGATTGAATATAGAAATGGAAATGGTAGATTTGGGAGAAATCAACACGGAGATGTATAGGAAGCCCAGATATTTGCTAAGTCAACAGGGAGCATGTGTGTAGTGAGAAGACGAAGTAGGAACACTAAGAGGTGGTTGTGGCTGGGTGTGGTGGCATACGCCTATAGTCCCAGCTACTCAGGAGGCTGACGCAGGAGAATCACTTGAACCCGGGAGGCGGAGGTTGCAGTGAGCTGAGATCGCACCATTGCACTCCAGCCTGGGTGACGGAGTGAGGCCCTGTCTCAAAAAAAAAAAAAAAAAAAAAAGAGGTGATTGTGTCATGGGAGCCAAGGGAAGAGCAGTCGAGAGAGCTCATGGTTCAGAAGGGTCCTTTGGAGATAAGTGTGACTCTGGTCAGAGCAGTGTTTGTGGGGTGGCGAGAGCAGGAACCAAACAGTGCAAAAAGGCATGAAGAGGAGAGAGTGTAGACTGAAGTCTAGCTCCCTGAATTCTGAGGCTCTCTGTAACAAACCAGAGTAAGTGATGGCTTCTTTTCTCCAATCCTTATCCTTCATTTCCCTAACTGGTCCTCATCTAGTTTGCCTGTGTGGGACATACTAGGTTGCATGTTCTCTTGTATGTCAGTTCCTCTTTAAATGTGGCCCCAGAATTGGATGCAACAGTTCAACTAAACCTGGCTAGGGCCAAGTAGGTTGGAACTATATTATCCAGTTCATATATTTCTGGTGTTGTATGCTGAAGTTAAATGGGGTTTATTGTAGCTAAGTCATAATGTTGGCCTATATCAACATTTATAATCTCCATATCACTTTTACACAAATTATTATGACTTTATAGCCTTAGCTCATATAATTTTAAAAAATCTAAACAGAGATATTGTTCCTAATGAGTCAGATTTGATTTTGTCTGAGAATCATGACCTCCCTAAATCTTCATTCATTCCTTTTCAGAGCATTATTCATTTGCATATAGACTCATTGGCCACTGACCTAGTACTTCTTCAAAAATAATTGATAAAAATGTCAAACAAGATTGCATCTATTTCAAATACTCTTAAACAACAGGTCCTTTTGGTTAAAATTGATCTGTTATTAAGTGCTTTTGGAATAGCACTATTCAAACTACTAGGTAATAAAAGCTAATATCTATTCAGCATGTATTATTTGCTAGATAATTCTCATAGCAACCCTGTATTATAAGAAATATTGTCCGCATTCGTTAGGTGAGAAAAGTGAGACAGATATAGGTTGTCCATATTCAGAAAAATTGTAAGTGTCAAGGCAGGCTTTCTAGCAGGCACTGTGACTCCACACCGATGCTCTCAGCCATAACACCACACACCGCGGGGGCACTCTCACAACTTCCTGTTACTCTCACAGGGATCGTGGGGGGGTGTTCCCGCAGCCCCCAAGTCTACCATTCTATTGATACTCTCGCGAAGAGAAACCAATGTTTTGCCTGACTCCATAAATAAGCAAGTGTCATTTATTATAATTACCTCTTTCTTTGCTTCATGTTGACAAATTATTTTTAGTGTCTAATTTAGAATTTTTCCAAAAATTACTCTTAATCTTACTGACCTACGAGATTCTAGAATGAATCTTTCCCCATCTTGGAAGCTGGAACGTTTTCCCTTCAGCCCTCTGGCAGCCCTGCTGGTTCTCCTTGCCTGGGCTTGCACTCTTGGTAGCGGCACCGAAACACAATCTGAGCCACATGAAGATGACAGGCACGTGTGACAGTCTGGTTACTCCGAGAAGGCTCACACCTCCCCCCACACAGGAGAGGCTGAGAAGCCCAGAGAAGGTGGGAAGCCAAGGCAGTGAGGTGGATTCTCCACTCCCACTTCCTGAGGCTCTGCTCCTGCTCCCTGACTATTCCCACCCATTCCCGTCTCTCCCCAAAGGCTCCCTCTGAGTTTCAGCAACCTCAGAATTTCAGCTTCAACAACGTGGCCACTCCAGCCTTGACCCTACAGGATCATTGACCTTAAGTGCTTGCATACAACCAGACTTTCTTGTGGTGACAAATCCCCAGCACAGGGAGCTCACGTGTTTGAGCTCGACAGCAAAGGCCTGGGTCTAGCCTGCCTATGGACGGTACCCCTTAGGGCAGTGCAACCAAGCCCTCCAGCCAGTGATGTTCACAGATTATGTTCTGGGCAGAAGCAGAACCTGTGAGCAGGGGCACGGATTCTGCTGAAACGCTAAAACATTTTTTTTTTTTTAATTTAACTTTTAATTTCAGGGTATGTGCACTACCCTAATAGCAGTACACATACCCCGAACTTATTTATTATATAGATAAATTTGTGTCACGGGGGTTTGTTGCACAGATCATTTCATCACCTAGGTATTTAGCCTAGTACTTATTAGTTTTTTGGATCCTCTCCCTCCTCCCACCCTCCACCCTCAGGTAGGCCCCAGTGCGTGTTGTTTCCCCGTCATGTGTCTATGTGTTCTCAGCACTTAGCTCCCACATATAAGTGAGAACATGCAGTACTTGATTTTATGTTTCCTGCATTAGTTTGCTAAGGAAAATGGCCTCCGGTTCCATTCACATTCTTGCAAAGGACCTGATCTTGCTCTTTTTTATGGCCGTGTCAAAAACATTAACCATGAATTAAGCACCCATGAATTCACCGAGATTACAAAATCAGCCCTGTGACGACTATACCTTTCAGTGCCGTGGAATGTAATTCCCTTAAGCCTGGAAAAGTTCACTGAAAGGAGTTGACTGTTTTATCTTCTAAACTGGAATTCCATGTGTCTTCTTCCAGTTTCAAAATCAAACTAGGCATGTTTCTACCTCCTCTTCATTGACATCACACTCTCTTCTGAAAGCATCAATCCCATCCATGTTTCCATCTTTCATTTGCCCTAGTCATAGCCTTAAAATTAGACATTTTTTTCTAATGTTCAACGATATTTTTCTGTGCCATTTCCCAAAGTTTAGCTAGTTTGTATGTGTACCCATAAAATGGTCAGAACGTTCCCATGTAGACCCTTGGGTTTCTGCTTAGACTGATTTCTTTAGAGGGTTCTCCTTTTTTTGCACCCCTGCAAAATTATTCCTGATTTTGTAGTGAGAATTTAGGTTTTCAGAATTTGCCAATTTTCTAGAATTTTCTTTCCTTTTTCAATTACTTTTTCATTTGTTTTTTGCTTTTTTTTTTTTTTTTTTAATCTATAGGTTTATATCTTGTTTTGAAGTTTGAATCCCCAAAACCTTAGTCCTGTTAAGTGGTCAACCATCACAGGCTCTAAGTTAAGGCAAGGGATCACTGTCTTCTAATGTTTTGGTCACTTCCGTATTAACAACCACTTCTTTGCTCGCCAGAATTAGTACAGAGTTGCACTTCTCTTCACTGTCTCCTTTATATGAGGAGAGCATATAAAGAATTCAACAAATGCTACATTTTTTTGGGAAGAAGACATCTCATAGGTGTCCATATGGTTGAAACAGTCTCCCTGTTACCACCCCTGTAGATCTCTTTTGGTACATTAGTGTTGATAGATTTCCTTTTCAAATGATTGCAGTCTGTACTGAAAAGAAGCTGAGGTGGGAAGATAACGTCCTTATAACTGGTTACCAAATCTGGCTGCATTCCAGAATCATCTGGGGATCTTGTTAGAAAAATTTATTCCTAGTCCTCACCCCAGACTTAATCAAATCCTTGAGGATTCCCCAAGAGCAAGCTTTGCACAAGCCCCTGGTCTAGCACTTGAGACCACTGTTCATAGCCCACTTCCACCAAAATAGCCTGTTTTATCCTCACTTCAATGCTGTCTCCTGGGGAGGGAAAAGTATCTTAATAGGCATCTTCTTAACATACATTTGCCTGCTATTAAATGTTACTTTCCAATGAGGACTTGCTCTTCCATTGCTATGGCTGAGTTATGTATTTTATCTCACCAAGGCCTGGTCATACTGTTATTACATTTACCTCATTATATTAAAAATGTCAGATTCACTTTACAGTTTTTGTATTCTGATTCTAAACTTTCTCTCCCTTTTCCTTATCGGGCACCTTGGCCACTGTCATCTTCCATTAACTGATTTTCTTATTCCTTCCCCTTTTCCACTAAAGTCCATTTCAAGTCCTCCTGATTATGTGGGGGACTTCGATCAAAGGCATTTCCCTCCAGTCTTTATAAGGTGCATTTCATCTCTTGCCAAATCCTTGCTGATGTCATCCTGTTCACCCTAGATGCTTATATCACAGTTTATTGCACTCCCATGTCCTCCTTTCGGTTGCAAAATAATGCATTCCAAGTGGACGAATGGATGAAGAAAAATCACCACTATCCCTGAATCTTTCAGTTTCACATCCATATTCTCCATGTCTATAGCCTGAACAACATTTTCCATATACCACGACCGAGAAACATCAGGCTCATGGGATACTGTCAATACTTAAAGTGATGCTAGCTGTTATGGAGAACTCATACATTCGCAGATGCTTACTGCAACACTAGGTTATTTCTAATCACATCAGAGTCAAAGGCAGGTACGTGTTCCTGGCTTCCATGTGGTAGTTCATGAAACCAAAGGAAGGGGAAGTCAATTTGCGGAAGCCACATAACTGTCTCTGCCACAAATGTTGATAGATGTTTCACAAATAGAGACCTACATTCTAATAAATCTGGGATATGCCAAATTAAACACAATTAAGCAGGGTTTGTTGTTTTGTTTTGTGTTTGCTGTAGTATTTCCTCAGGCTGTCACTATCCTAAATATACATTCTTCATTTCTTTATCCATGCATCCAGTCAGTAGGATATATTTTAGACACCTAGGCTGTGGACATATGACTGTTTTATCATCAGTTTTCCTTGTAATAATGGAGAAAACACACTTTAATCAATTTATCACACAATAAAAATTTAACCTCAGACAGTGTTAAGTGCTGGGAGGGAAAGTTATGGTGTACCCAGAAGGCATGAGATGGGGACTGAACTCCTTTGTGGGTCAGGAAAGGCCTCCCTGAGGATGAATAACACACCAGGTGCTAGGAGGCTTGAGATGTGAGGGACTGGAAGGAGAGCAGTGTGAGGCTCTCAGGTGGACGGGACCTGGCCTGCAGAGCAGGGTGGGCACGTTAAGAGTTTCGGTGACCTCCTGGAGAGCAGCAGGAGGTCTTTCAAGGGTGTGGTCAGATCTGCACTTTTAAAACAATCACTCTGACTGCCAGAATAAACTGGAGGGAGGTAAGAGTTACGGTGAAGACCCAGTAAGAGGTTTGCTATAGGCCAAGGGAGAGAGAGGGCTCCAGGTCTTCACCATTGCTGGGGAAGAAGCATGTGATTGAAGGATTTAAGAGAACTTAGGAGGTACAATTGACAAAGATGGATGAACAACAGGATGAAGAAAAGGGAGACATTAGAATATAGCCTGATAGAACTGTATGCAGGGACAACCACCAGTGGAGATTAGTCCCAAAGAGATCATCTTTGCCCAGAAGTCTGATTAATGAACATCTATTGGATATTTGTATTCCACATTCTCAGGAAAACATTATTCTAGAGATATTTTCCAAGTTTATTTCATTTTCCCCTCATACAAACAAGCAAACTTTGAAGTTCATGAGGTATTAGAGAGTTCTTCGCATCTCAGATGTTTATTTTGAGAATTGCAATAATATTTGTCATTAATGGAATGCCCGTCATGTGCTAGACACTACTACGGATACTTTGATAGATATAATTGCCTATCCCCATAGTAGTCCAGTAACTGAGTATAATTATGCCCACAGGAGAGCAGGGACTGAGATGGGAACCATATCAGTGCAGGAAGTGTCATCACTGCAGAAAGTGGTGAACCTACGTTCACACTCAGTGCTGCATGAATAGAGTGTGGGCTCTGGAGTCCACCTGGCTCCAAAGCTCTTTACCAGCTGTGATCTTGGGCAAGGAATTTAACGTCTGGCTGCTTTGGTTCTCTCGTGCGTAAAATGAAGATAAGAATCCAGACACCTGGAAAATATTGAGTCCTCAGGAAATGCTTATTACTCCCCTCCACGCCCCTTCTGGAGAGAGCCCAGCTCCTGCCTGGCCATTCAGCTTCTTCCTGGGACACTTCAGGAAATGGTCCTCACCCTTACACCAGCCGACCTCCATCTCTTGGAAATGCCTTCTCCATTCCTGGTGCCCTGCCAGTTAGGAGCGGTGGCTCCTCCCTGGCGAGGTCTAGCTTCCTTTCTGGGCAGAGTTCACATTTTGTTTTCTTTCTCTTCTGAGTTCCCTAACTTGATTCATGGACATCTCCATAAGGGCTTTACTTTCTCTGTGTGCCCTCAGAATCTGTTTAAAGGCAAATTTCTTCTGTCCTTGTAAAGGCCTTGCGTCGTCTCTAATAAGTGAAGCGTAAATCAACGTTTGTGTTTGCAGTGCACATCACTGCTGGTCACATGACGGCATAACAGATTCCAAACAGGTGCCAAGGACAATTCTTCAGTTTCCAAATTGCTTGGTTTAAAGGTAAACCCCAGTCTTTAGCTCCCTATTGAAAACAGCTCCAGGCACTGTGCTTTCTATTGTTTTAGAGGGGAGTTGCTGGAATTAGAACTGCCTCAGCCAGCACTCTTTTATCTGCTGACTATGGTGGGATGCTAATGACAAAGATGTAGTAAGTCCTCTAGCACTCACTCACAAGAGAATGTCTTCTGGGCACCCAGACACATGATAGAATGTGCTAAATTGGTAGTCTCTGTACCCGCTTCAGAGCGAAGCAGGTAACTTCAGAATGAAGTTTAAAACCCAACTCCACTACTTAGTAGCTAGGTGACCTTGGGCAAGTTCCTTAGTGTCTATGTGCCTCACTTTCCCCTTCTGTAAAACGAAGTAATAAGAGTCAACGAGTCCATATATGTAAAGAGCCAAAACAAAGTCTGGCAAATAGCAAACACATCTATAAATGTTCACTGTTATTATTTGCACTGATGCTGATGTAGGAGAAACACCTTAGTAAGGTGTAGAGAAATTCACAAATAGAGAGCCTTCAATTCTGTAGCTTGAGACATAATTAATGATTCATTTCTAACACATTTAATTTTCCTCGTTTTCTGCCTGCTGCCTGCTTGGTTAATGCATTTTGACCCTTCTCACTAAGGATAAATGACAGATGATAAAACCAACAATTTTTGTCCACTTATTTTACTCAAAGCTCTGTTAAGAAAAATAATGAAAAAAATTTTAATTTCAATGACTAACAGGAGCATTCGTATTGTCCCTATCTTTTTAAAAATTGTTTTGGTTACTCTCTATTTTTAGAGAGAATAAAGACTTGCTGTATCCTTGAGTTTAACAACGCTTATTTTATTTTATTTTATTTTTGAGACAGAGTCTTGCTCTGTCGCCCAGGCTGGAGTGCAGTGGCGTGATCTTGGCTCACTGCAGCCTCTGCCTCCTGGGTTCAAATGATTCTCCTGCCTCAGCCTCCTGAGTAGCTGGGATCACAGGCGCCCGCCACCACACCTGGCTAATTTTTGTATTTTTAGTAGAGACGGGGTTTCACCATGTTGGTCAGGCTGGTCTCGAGCTCCCGACCTCAGGTGATACACCCATCTCGGCTTCCCAAAGTGCTGGGATTACAGGCATGAGCCACCACGCCCGACCAACAATGCTTATTCTTAAGAAAAGAATTGCCAATGAAGTAAATAGGAAAAATTCTTCTTGAGTAGTTGATGCCTTTTGAAATATTAAATTACTAAACCTCTACCTACCTCAGTTTCCAGAACTCTAAAATGGGGATAACAATACTATCTGCATTACAGAGCTGCTACGAGTTTTAACTTACAATAATGACCAGCACGGAATAAGTGCTAATACATGTTACCTATGGTTATTTTAACATAAACATAGCCTCATGGATTATTTTTTGCTCTCTGAAGCAGGAGACCCCAATCTTTTTGGCACCACGGACCGTTTTAGTGGAAGACAGTTTTTCCACGGACCGGGGTGGGGTGGGAGGGTGGTTTGGGGATGATTCAAGTGCATTGTATTTATTGTGCATTTTATTTCCATTATTCTTACATTGTAATATATAATGAAATAATTGTACAAGTCACCATCATGTAGAATCAGTGGGAGCCCTGAGCTTGGTTTCCTGCATTAGACGGTACCACTGGGGGGTGATGGGAAACAGTGACAGATCATCAGTCGTTCCATTCTCATAAGGAGCGTGAAACCTAGATCCCTCCCATGTGCAGTTCACAATAGGGTTCATGCTCCTATGAGAGTTTAATGCCACCAGTACCGGTCTGGGGATTGGGGTCCTTGCTCTATAGCATGTTGCGGTAAATAAATCTGTGGTTTCCAGAGCAGCCTGCCCAATTGTAATTAACATCAATTGGCCCCACTGTGTGGAAAGTAGTGCTGCTTCTCCTGCCTTCCAGTTTTCCTGCAAAAGCCACTGGGATTGTAGATAACATCCTGTTTTCCAGTTGGCGAGACGCAGAGAGGCAGATGAGATTTCGGCTGAGCAGCAGTGGATCTGAGCCGACTTTGATTATGGCTCCACCTCCAACGCTTCCTGGGCAGATGAGTCATGCTTCCTGGAACTGTCTGTCAGAGGAAGTTTGCTTCTGGGACTTTTGCATTTTGCTTAGAGCTTAGAGATAAGCTATTACAATTCTAAGTTCAGCTGCTATTCAAAAACATGCATAAAAGCTGGGAAGAGTGTACCAAACATTTCAATTTATATCTTAATACCAGATATGAGTCTAGCTCCGTACTAAGCATGATACCTGGATTCAAAAAAAGTTTAGAATGAAATATATCTGTTAGTGAAGCCAGATGCTTTGTAGTGTCATTGAGTTTAGCATGAGGCATTTTAGAAGAAATTTTGGTTTTAAGATTGCCTGAGGAAAATGTGATTTTTTTAATTACAAAAAATCGAAAGGAGAAATGTTATTTCAGTGTGATCAAAATCCCTTTCCTTAAAAAGAAATGCTGATCTTTTCTGAGCATCTTTCACAATGAAGGATTTTCATATGATTGCATTAATTTGCAGCAGTTAATGAACCAAACATTCCAACCTTCAAAAGAGCCTCTGCTCTCACATTCAAAAGAAACTCTGCGTGTTTCCTCTCTTCAAACGTGAAGAACAGAATTAGGATGAATAATAATTAAACCTAAAATAATTTCTAAACTACCCTGAAGCAGTAACAATTCCATTAGATCCTCAGAACTTGAATTGTCCTATGCACACTGCCTTTGCTCGTTGACCTCAGGTTGCTCTCCTCAGACTGGCCAAAGGCAGGGCGACCGAAAGGTCTCTTCCGCCATCAGACAGGCTCACGGTATGAATAAGCATGCATTGAGCAAAATGCTAAATGTTACACACTGGTAATCACAGTTGTGGATTTCAGTTAACTATATTGACTTTCTACTTTTTAAAGTGGGAAAGATTTCCAATTGCAACATTACAGAATTTTGTTTAAACACAACATCTTTACCCTGCAGTTCCTACATTGGCTCTTTATTTGTTTGTTTGTTTATTATTTTCTCTTTCTTTCTTTATTTTTTTTGAGATGGAGTCTCACTCTGTTGCCCAGGCTTGAGTGCAGTGGCACGTTCTCAACTCACTGCAACCTCCGCCTCCCAGATTTGAGCCATTTTCCTCCCTCAGCCTCCTGAGTAGCTGAGATTACACGCGCCCACCACCACGCCTGGCTAATTTTTGTATTTTTAGTAGAGACGGGGTTTCGCCATCATGGCCAGTCTGGTCTCGAGCTCCTGGCCTCACAAGATCCACCCACCTTGGCCTCCCAAAGTGCTGGGATTATAGGCGTGAACCACCATGCCTGGCAGGCTCTTTATTTAATAGACTCTCTTTTCCTGCTGTCACTGTCTACAGGGAGAACCCGGATGGCAGTCCTCCGGGTTCTTCCAGCTCAAAGGTCTATGATTTCACGTTGTTCTATGAACCAGGTTCTTTGTTCCTGAGACCGTCTGCAGCAGGTGATGAGAATTTTAAGAGGCAGAATAATAATAATAATAATAATAATAATAAATGTTCAGTGTTTTACTGTAGCAGGACAATTGGTAGAGGGAAGGCTGAGGTTTATGGAATTAAATTTTCATGTATACACAGGAGAGTATGCTTGGCTTTCAAAGCATTTCACTTACCACTAGGGAGGGATTTAGAAGCCCTTGCTCCATCAGTGACTATTGAAATTTATGTTTACATGAAGCTGTCAGTCCCTGAACATCTGAAGACATTATTATTTTTACAAACTTTTAATTTTATGTCGTACATAGGTGTATATGTTACAGGGTACATGCTATGTTTTGATATAGGCATGCAATGGGTAATAGTCACATCATGGGAATAAAGAAATAATTTTTTATAAATAATTAGTCTAATTAATAATAAACTAGTTATGATAAAAGGAAGCATTATAGGCAAAATATGATTTTAAATTAATGCTGGAGCAGATTGCCTTACATGGTAACATTTCAGTGGATTAATTTTTACGTATAACCTTGAGATACATAAGAAAAGATTATGGAGATAGACAATATAATATTTTTAGTAGGCCCGGTGTTTATTTGAAATTCTGAAAGGGTTTGAAATTCTGAGATTGGAGAAGCATTACTAATGCATATCTCTATTGCCATGTCAATAGGTCCCCAAAGATATTGCTTTAAAAATAAATTTATCAGATCACAAAGGAATTCATAGTCATTATAGGAAACTGGGAAAATGTAGAAAAAACTAGATTAAAAAATCCTAAATTATATCACTATTACTAATATTTGGTGGTATTGATTTCCTGTCATTGCTCCTTGTATATTTATTTTATTTTAATATTCAAAGGAGATTATTCTGTACACACTAACCCATAATAACATTTTTCACCTAACAATAGCTTGTGACTATTTCCCCATGTTATTTATTATGTCATTTTCAACATTGCACATCCCATCATCACAATATAGCCACCAATTCTTGTTGTGAAACACTTAGAATCTTTTCAAATCTTTACCATTATAAACAGTTCTGAGATAAGTATCTTTGTAGTTAAATGTTTTCCCACATCCATGATTAGACAATGATTTAAAAAATAAACAGACCCAAACTGTGGCATCTAACAGGAGTAGTATATAGAAAGCAGAAATAAAAATGCAAATTCACTAGTAAGAGCAGACAGCAACTAGCCACCATATAGAAAGGAAACACTGGTTTTTATATGAGACAGACCTGTAACTCAGAGTGACACCAAGTAACTCAAAATGTGGTCTTTCGATGGGGTTTTTGCTCTCATGCAAAGCCCAGCATTATGAGTAATGGTTACTTTCAGATACATTTCATATTTCCTGCCCCACCCTCTCGGCACATGGCAAGGCAGCTTTTCCTGTGCCTATCTCAGGGAGCATGCTATAAGTGACCATGCGCCTTATGGAGGGGACTTAGCCTCCTGAGGGCCATCTTGGAGTCAGCTGGGATTAACCATGCTCTGCTTATCAGCCTTCCTCTATATTTGCCTCATTTATCCACCATGATTTGATTTTGCATTTGCCCCCTTGGGCATGACTTGTCCCAATGGGAGCCCTGTATCTCCTCTGTGATTATTATTTATTTATTTATTTATTTATTTATTTATTTATTTTTTGAGACAGAGTCTTGCTCTGTTTCCCAGGCTGTAGTGCAGGGTGCGATCTTGGCACCAAGTGATGCAAGCTCCACCTCCTGGGGTTCAAGCGATTCTCCTGCCTCAGCCTTCCAAGTATCTGGGACTACAGGTGTACACCACCATACCCGGCTAATTTTTTGTATTTTTAGTAGAGACAGGGTTTCGCCATGTTGCCCAGGCTGGTCTTAAACTCCTGGCCTCAAGTGATCACCAGCTTTGGCCTCTCTAAGGGCTGGGATTACAGGCGTGAGCCACCACGCCTAGCCTCTGTGATTCTTGTTTTACAATTTCTACTGTTGTTGCAGAAACATTTCAAAGCCCTTCAAATTTAAAGTAACCTAAACTTGGATAAAGTTCCAAGTTTTTCCAGGAGATGTGAGTGTAAACTTCAGTATCAACATTTTTCATGATCGCCCTATTGAGGCCTCTCCATAGATCCTGCTGTGGTGGTTGTTTGGGGTGGGGAACGTCCGAGCAGATGCCCTGAGAATTCCCTAGGTCCCATCCTTCTGGAGCTCCAGTGATTCAGCAGTAGGAACTACAGGGCTGGGTAGGACCCAGAGGGGAGGGGAGGCTGCAACAGGAAGAAATGCTTCTCACTTTTAGCACGAGAGCCACTTTGCTTGCCAATGGACTCTATCCACCTCACCATGGCAGCCTTAACAGCCTCTGGTTTTCTAACTCCTTTGCTGCTGTCCCCTGCATGATCTGTCCTCCTGCAGTGCCCGCCACACACACAGCATACTTATCTCCAACCCACACATGATGATTCGCCTTGGTTTCTGCATGGCTGTCCCGGATGCCTCAGTCTCCACAATGCCCAAATTGTCATAGCAACACACTGCAAGGAATGGCCTCCACCTCCTCACTGAATTCATCACTTCCCCATCTGCCCTGCCAGTGATGATTTCTGTGAACTATTTTACATGAGTCAGCTCCTGTTCTCTAATCCCCAACATCTTTCTTTTCTCATAGGTATTTTGGGGTGGTTTCTCTGGAAAAATTGTTGATTCCCTTTGCCTCTGACAAAGTGTTAGAGTAACATTTTGAGCACATTCCACATGCCAGGCCTCATAGCAAACCTATTACACGGTTTATCTCATTTGCTGTTGGCAACAATATTATGAGATAAGTATCATTATGGTGGCAAATTTATAGATAAAGACATTTTAGGTTGAAGAAGTTCAATAATTTTCACAAAATTGTGTTCTCTAAATTTTAGAACTGGACTATGAACACAGAGCCTGGCTCTGGCCACATTGACATTAATCTAGTACATTCTACAATAAAATGACTTTCCTGCTTGTGATTGAAATATAATATTCTATTAGTGACACTGACTTCAAAATGCCATTCTATAAAATCATTGAGTATAGTTCTCAAAAATTTAACGATCATCTTTTCATTGACTAGAATTTTTATTCTGTAGAAAGAATAGGGGATTCTCTACTACATCTAAAATTTCTCCTCATAGCAGATGAATTATTTCAATTACATATTAAGCTCTAAAGAATAGAGATTTTTTGGAATTTGCAAAGATTTATAATTGGAAATGGGCCAAGTTATTCTCCAGAAGTTTCTCCATGCTTTAATGACATCATCCTAAAGAAACTCTTGAGTTGCTTTTTCTACATGGACTATATTTAATTCTTAAAATTGATCTATAAAAAATAATTTTCTTCCAGAAAACCTTCCAGGAAATAAAAGAAACAATATTTACAAACAGTATGAATTAGATGTCAATCTAAAACAGAAAAGCTGAGTTTTAATTGTCACTCACTGAAATTCTAAAATGAGTTTGGGGCTGGGCATGGTGGCTCACACTTGTAATTCCAGCTCTTTGGGAAGCCGAGGTATGCAGATTGCTTGAGCCCAGGATTTCGAGGCCAGCCTGGGCAACATGGCGAAACTCCGTCTCTACAAAAAATAAAAAATAGCTGGGCGTGGTAGTGCATGCCTGTAGTTTCAGCCACCAGAAGGCTTAGGCAGGAGGATGGCTTGTGCCTGGGAGGGTGAGGCTACAGTGAACCTTATTGCACCACTGCACTCCAGCCTGTGCAACAGAGCAAGATCCTGTCTCAGACAAACAAACAGAAAAATAGTTAAGAAAAAAATTAATCTCTACATCCCAAGCTCATATATATAATTAATTAAAATTTTAATTTATTACAGTTTTAAATTTGTAGCCATAAAACAATTTAGCAAGCAAGGCACTTAAAAGGCATATTTTTGTTCTTGGAGATCCTGCAATTCATAAAGTTGACTTCTACTGAGGGGACAGGTGGAGTGGAATGCATGGGTCTCTGCTCACTTAGAACTTGACTTGCAGTGACTCCTAAGTACCCTCAATCTTACAAAAAAATTGGATCTCTATCAGTGATTGACCACACTTGGTGTCTTCAGTTTTATATCCTACCCTTTGTTATGGGTCCTTCCTATTTAGAAGTCCACGGATCATTTCCTATTGCAACTGGAGTCTGAATTCACTAATGGTATTGTAAACTACGTGCCAAATTATCAAACCCGCACAAAGGAAGTAGATAGAAACTGGTTAAGTGTGGCTCAGGCAAGAGATTTCCTTCCTCTCTGAGTGTGTCAAGAGGAGTTGAGATATTTTGGGGTAGGGTGGGGGTGGGGGGACCTAAGCCACGAAAATCCTAAATGAATAATCTCCTTAAGAGAATAACAAAAGATTTCACCGAGGAAGGTTTTGTAATACACACATCTCCACATCTGAAGATACATTTAATGGCCAATTTGAAAATGTAAGCATTATTTTAGTAATTTAGAAAAATACCCGTAAACATAGTACAGAAATTAGATCTGCATATTCAAGGTGAGAATCACAATCTTTCTTAGGTTTTACTAGTTTCCTTTCTGTAACTCAGAACTTCAAGTATTGCTCACTCTGAGTAGATCTTTAGGCTCTCCAAAAGCAGGGCCACTGCAGCGTGCTTGTCAGTAGTTTCAATGAGTCACAGCTGGAACGTCCTGTGGTTAACATTCTGCTCTGAAAACAGAATCAGAATCCGTGAGACGGGTTTCCATGGTAACCTGTATTTGTATACTTTGAAAAATGCCTGTTCCTTTTTGTGTGGTTGTGGGTGGTCAATTTGTGCGAGAATGAATTGTAGAGGTGACATTACCCATCTGTGTGAATATAAACAAAAAACCTGATTTTATTAACTACAAACTTTAAAAAATGAGTTATGAGTTTTTTTTTCCTCTTCGAGACATTGTTCTATGCATTTATTTATTACTTGATTGGGCATTATATTTAAGCATTTTCATAAATGTCTATTTGATGTTTATTTTAATGCATAATTTTCTCCCCTTCAAAGGCAAAAATAAAAGAATTGTCATTCATCAGTGTTGCCCCCCAAACCTACTGCCTAACCCCTCCACCCCCACCCAGTACTTTTACAATGTGTTATAAAAGACCACTGAACAGCTGAGATTCAGGGGTCTCCTTCAATGCATAATCCCATCCGGAAGGAAGGAAGGAAAAAAAAAAATCCCTCTAAGTCATGTGAAAATGCCACGTCTCTTAACCTTGCAGAGCTGAGAGGCAAAAATGCTATGTTGTTCATGACCTTGTGCAGAATTGAAATATGATTCGTCAACATGTTGCAACCTAGTATTCCGTAAGGCCCATCGAGCTTAAGGTGATTGTAGTTATGGAGAAATCTTATGTTTTGTTGGATAAGGGTTATGATGGCTTAGCTTGGCTCGGAGGCCTGACAAAAATGAAATAATTTATGCTGTGGTCACTAAATTACAACCCGAAGGTTAAGATTTTGGGGGTGGAAGACGGTAGAGCATTGGCTTGCTAATTACTCCACTACTTGGGAGCAGTATGTTTGTTTCTGTGCTAATTAGTTTAGAACTGGACTTCATGCCCTAGAATTAAGAAAAACTCTAAAGCTGAGATGAATCTCCTGCAGGGAAGCAGGGATTTAGAAGCACAGACTGCAAGATTGGCCTCTTGCCCTCCCGTTTCTCCGGCTGCATGAGAGGGTGGGACTGAGCACTAAGGTGAAAAGCTTCTGTTCTGTTTCGTTTCCCTCTTCTTTTTATGTTGCTTTATTCTTCTCTCATTCTCCCCTCTTCATTGTAGGGGAGCTTTCTGATAAATGTGTAGAATATTAGAAACTTGATAATAAATATACACATTCAAAGCAGCATATGAAAAACAGAAAAAAAAAGGGAAGCTACAGCAATAAACCTGAAAAATAAAACTTATCTTTATTCATTTGCTTAAAATGCTTAGGTTTAGTACTTCGGGGTGTATCACATAATGGACTTCTGAGCTTGTCTTTTTAAAAATCTCTGCCGACTTCCCTGAAACCTCACAAGCACGTATGATGAGCAGCCGATTTGAGAACTCAACGAGACAGGTCAAGGTTTAAAAATCTGCAATTTATCCTGACCTTGAACAAGGCCCTTGCCTGGTTCTCCCTTCTACTGAGTGGCACAAAGGATCCAAATCCTTTACGGTCTAAGAGGAGCCTGTTGAAATTGAGGATTGTATGGTATTACTACCTATCTAACTATACAGAGTGCAAGTAATCATGCAGATTGGGTCCTAGTAAAATAGATACAGCTGGTGGGGGAATCACTGGGTTCATTCATTGGAGATGCATGGGGAAGCTACCTTTATCAAAGGCCTGCTCTGGGCAGTGAGGGGAAGGCCAGAGGTGGTCTGTGCTTTAAGGCAACTCACAATCCGTAGGGGAGGTAAGACACACAAGCCCATAACAAGAATGCCTGGGGATGTGACCATTTCCACAAAAGAAGCACAGATGAAAAGCTAAGGACTTTCAAAGGCAGACTAATTTATGCCTGACTGCAGGGATTAGGGGCGGCTCCATGGAGGTGCTTTGTAACATTTGGTGGTAAAGTTCTCCACACTCAAATCAATATGTTTCAAACAATATTTCATGTCATAACATTTTGTTCAATGAAAATAATTTGTCAGTCTGGAATTTATTGAATCCAGATTATACATTTATGCACGGATATGTGCAAACACACAGACATTCACATATACTCTTAAGTAGATGTACTCTCCAAGGGAATCCTCAAGGAAATCCATGAGTCCATTGCCAGGTATTTTCTGTTTCACTGGCATGGGCAGCTTATCCCAAGGGTAACTGGAACAAAGTGTTTAAAGGGAACATGAAGGCGATTGGGTGAAAATGTAATGGCCTGAGTCCCGAGGAAGCCAGTCTTGTTGGATTGCCATTACCTTTCTCAAATGAAGAGATATAGTAGAGAGGTTTTCAATTTTTATTTTTCAGTTTGGAGATATACAGCTGATAAAATCATTAAATGAGGTAGGTTAAGGGGACACAACCTTGCACCCTCCATTTCTCCTTGAGGATGTATAAATACCTCAATGGAAAATTGGGCAAAGACATCAGTAAACAATTTCCAAGAGAAGAAATCTAAATGCCCCTAAACATGAAAAAAAAAAAAAAATCCTTCAATGTCAAAGTAATCAAAATAACAAAAATTAGGACAATTACCAAAGAGCAATTTTTCACTACCAGTACTAGTTTAAAATGTGATCGTCATCATAATTGACAAAGCTCTGCTGAAAGAAACACCTCTGTTAACTGCTTGTGGGAGGATAAGTTGGTATAAACTTTCTGGTAAGAAATTTAATAATATTTTATAAAGAGCCATATGATTATACTGTTTGTTATTCCCTTTCTAGGAATCGTTTAAAAGAAACATTTAAAGTATCAAACAGCTATTTATATCAGCAAAAGATTGGAAATATCTTATATGAAACAACAATAGAATTATAATATAAATACATTATATTTGTGGCATTTTATGCCGAGGTTTACACAGACAATTTAGTGATATGTTCAATGAAAAACAAGAAACACAATTAAATATGTAGCTCAAATGTATAAACACATATATACACCTGCACAAATAGGTATATTACACGTATATACAAATGAAAGTATCAAGAGAAATTTTTGAATTTAATGAAATATTAACAGTGTTTGTCTTTAGTCGAATCAATGTTTGTATTTTCCTTTTTCATACATTTCTAAAATGTTTGATTATTTTACAGGTAGCATTTATTTTAAAAATTATATCTTGAGGGGATGGCTACCCCATTTTCTATGACATGATTATTACACATTGTATTACTGTGTCAAAGTATCTCATGTACCCTATAAATATATACACCTACTATGTACCCATAAACATTTTTAAATATTTTAAAATTATATCTTACAATTATAATAGCTGCTATTCATTGAGCCCCGCTATGTGTTGTTAATATGTGAATGCCTACTATTTCCCTATTCTGAGCCTGACTTATACTTTGGACTTGATATGTTGACATAAAACCAAAAGTTACTAGTTGGGTTTCCAAATTTATTGGGCTTAGAAAGCAGATCCATCTCTAAAACCCTCTCTATGCAATTTTCAATTTTTAATTCTTATGTTGAGTTCTGTGTACTTGACCCACCTCAGCAGATTTATCTCAGGAACAGCTTTTGCTACTTGGGTAGACTTGGCTTTTTCCATCCAACAAACCATGTGTTTTTACATGGGGAAGTTTCTCTTCTATTTCAGCTCTATGATGGACCACGGTGGATGGGACGCTACTGTGGAGTAGACCTGCCCCCTCCAGGGAGTACTACAAGCTCCAAGCTTCAAGTACTGCTCCTTACAGATGGGGTTGGCCACCATGAGAAAGGATTTCAGATGCAGTGGTTTGTTTATGGTAAGCCGGGTGCTGATCTCAGTTGTATTTGCAGTTGCTATTTGACCAATAATTTTTTCTTTTTCAGTTCCAAACTTAGAAACAATACCATGAACAAATAATGGAACCCAGGTAGTAATCTCATGCAAGAGTTTAAGAAATATACTTAGACACTGATGGAACTTAGAGAGTTAAGTCTGTTAGGATTAAGAGAGGAAGTGACATCAAAGTGGAAAGAATTTGGTTAATTGTATTAATTGTAGGTGTAGTAATGAATTGCCTTAGATAAAGAAAGAAGCAGAATGAAGTTTCTAGGGATAAAGAGTTGAACCTGGGTATAGCAAGTTAACTGCAAGGTGGGGTGGGAGTATCTCAGGTGCAATGGAATAGAAGGAGATTTAAGGCTCACCTTGACGTTAAGCAGAGAAGGGATAGGGATAGATGAGAAAGAATGAAAGTCAGTCAGACAGGGATGAGGAAAAGGAAGCGGCAGGGTTGGCCTGAGAGGAGGAGGATTTGAGCTGAGATGCACAAAGCCAGGGGCATGTGTTGTACTTGTCAAACAGGAAGGGGCATATCTGGATCCCACCTACAAATTGGTGGTTCAGGAAGCAGGTAGGGATCATCATTCCCCTGAAGATGGAAGGTCTCCTTTAACAAGAGGTCTGAAATTACTACAAATCTCAGGTGGGCCAATCTGCAAGTGGAGAGCCCCAGAGCAGTGGTTCCCAAAATGCGGTCCCTAGAGAGAGCATCAGTATTACCTGGAACTTGTTAAAAATTCAAATTCTTGGGCCCCATCCCAGGCCTACAGAATCACAAACTCTGAAGTGGGTCCCAATAATCTGTGTCTTAACTGGTCTCCCTGGTGATTAAAGTTTGGAAACTACTGACAGGTGAAGCCAGCTGAACTTCTGGGTGGGGTGGAGACTTGGAGAACTTTTCTGTCTAGCTAAAAGTTTGTAAATGCACCAATCAGCTCTCTGTGTCTAGCTAAAGGTTTGTAAATGCACCAATCAGCACTCTGTAAAAACACACCAATCAGTGCTCTGTGTCTAGCTAAATGTTTTTAAATGCACCAATCAGCACTCTATAAAAACAGACCAATTAGTGCTCTATAAAATGGACCAATCAGTGCTCTGTAAAATGGACCAATCAGCAGGACATGGGTGGGGCCTAATAAGGGAATAAAAGCTGGTCACTGGAGCCAGCAGGGGCAACCCGCTCGAGTCCCCTTCTACACTGTGGAAGCTTTGTTCTTTTGCTCTTCACAATAAATCTTGCTGCTGCTCACTCTTTGGGTCCGCACTACCTTTATGAGCTGTAACACTCACTGCGAAGGTCTGTGACTTCACTCCTGAAGTCAGTGAGACCACAAACCCACCGGAAGGAAGAAACTGCGGACACATCTGAACATCCGAACAAACTAACTCTGGACACACCATCTTTAAGAACTGTAACACTCACCGTGAGGGTCCGCGACTTCATTCTTGAAGTCAGAGAGACCAAGAACCCACTGGAAGGAATAAATTCTGGACACATTTTGGCGACCCAGATGGGACAATCACCAAGCGGTGAGTACCATCGGACCCCTTTCGCTTGCTAGTCTGTCCTATTTTTCCTTAGAATTTGGGGGCTAAATACCAGGCACCTGTCAGTCAGTTAAAAGCAACTAGCACGGCCGCTGGACTAAAGACATGGGTGTCAGACTTTCTGGGAAAGGGCTCTAAACAACCCCTAACTCTTCAGAGTTGGGAGCTTTGGTTGGCCTGGAACCAGCTTCCGCTTTTTCTGTACTTCTGGGCTGAGCTGAGGGTTGACAGAGAGGAAAGCCATTCAGCTCCAGGGTCCCGACAGGTTGGTTGACCCTGTGGCCATGAGTGGAACTCGCAAAGTCATGTCGCCCAAGCAAGACTTGTCCATCTATCCTATCTATCCTGACCCTTGCCTCCTGGGTCCTAATGCCTGTCAGACAAACTTCCTCTCGTTGCTCTTCTCCAAGGCTAGTCCCGCTTCTAAAAACCACTCCCTGTCTCTCGTGCTTTTCTAGTTTCTCCTGTAAGAATGGTTTCTAGTATCAACTCCAGGACTCTGTTCCCTTCTTTAGGCACCCAGGCTTACCAATCAGAAAGACATAATTTTTGACCAAAGCCCCATTGTAGTGGGGACTATCTGGAATTTGAGGATCCCTCCTCAGACAAGCAGGCCTAACAAAAGCTATTGCTGAAGCTAGGATCTGGGGAGCCTCAGAAATTGTATCCTTCCTATTCATATAAGTGAGGACAAAAGGCATCACTCTTCCAACTCTGGAGCTCCCTTCCCTTCCTCAGGGTCTGGCCCTCCACTTCATTTTTAGGGCATAACATCTTTATAGGACACGGGTAAGGTCCCAGTACTAACAGGAGAATGTTAGGACTCTAACAGGTTTTCGAGAATGTGTCAGTATGGGCCACTAAACCTGATTTTTCTCAGTCCTCCTTCTGGTCTAGGAGGATAGGCAAGGGTGCAGGTTTTTGAGAATGCATCAGTGAGGGCCACTAAATCCCACCTTCCTCAGTCCTCCTTGTGGTCTAGGAGGAAAACTAGTGTTTCTGCTGCTGTGTCAGTGAGTGCAACTATTCTAATCAGCAGGGTCCAGGGACCATTGCAGGTTCTTGGGCAGGGAGAAAAACAAACCAAACCAAAACCACGGGTGGTTTTGTCTTTCAGATGGGAAACAGTCAGGCATCAACAGGCTCACCCTTGAAATGCATCCTAAGCCATTGGGACCAATTTGACCTGCAAACCCTGAAAAAGAGGCAGCTCATTTTTTTTCTGCACTATGGCCTGGCCCCAGTATTCCCCCTCTGATGGGGAAAAATGGCCACCCGAAGGAAGTATACATTACAATACTATCCTGCAGCTTGACCTTTTCTGTAAGAGGGAAGGCAAATGAAGTGAAATACCTAAAGTCCAAGCTTTCTTTTCATTGAAGGAGAATACACAACTTGCAAAACTTGCAATTTACATCCCACAGGAGGACCTTTCAGCTTACCCCCATATCCTATCCTCCCTATTGCTCCCCTTCCTATTAATGATAAGCCTCCTCTAATCTCCCCTGCCCAGAAGGAAATAAGCAAAGGCATCTCCAAGGGACCACAAAATCCCCCAGGCTATCAGTTATGTCCCCTTCAAGCTGTAGGGGGAGGGGAATTTGGCCCAACCCGGGTACATGTCCCCTTCTCCCTCTCTGATTTAAAGCAGATCAAGGCAGACCTGGGGAAGTTTTCAGATGATCCTGATAGGTACATAGATGTCCTAGAGGATCTAGGGCAAACCTTTGATCTCACTTGGAGAGACATCATGCTATTGTCAGATCAAACCCTGGCCTTTAGTGAAAAGAATGCGGCTTTAGCTGCAGCCTGAGAGTTTGGAGATACCTGGTATCTTAGTCAAGTAAATGATAGAATGGCAGCCAAAGAAAGGGACAAATTCCCTAGTGGTCAACAAGCCATCCCCAGTATGGATCACCACTGGGACCTCGACTCAGATCATGGGGACTGGAGTCGTCAACATCTGCTAACCTGTGTTGTAGAAGGACTAAGGAGAATTAGGAAAAATCCATGAATTATTCAATGATGTCCACCATAAGTCAGGGAAAGGAAGAAAATCCTTCTGCCTTCCTCAAGCAGCTACGGGAGGCCTTAATAAAATATACTTCCCTGTCACCCGACTCACTCAAGGGTCAACTGATCCTAAAAGATAAGTTTATTACCCAATCAGCTGCAGATATCAGGAGAAAGCTCCAAAAATGAGCCCTCGGCCCTGAACAAAATCTGGAGGCATTGTTAAACCTGGTAACCTTGGTGTTCTATAATAGGGACCAAGAGGAACAGGCCCAAAAGGAAAAGTGAGATCAGAGAAAGGCCGCAGCCTTAGTCATGGCCCTCAGACAAACAAACCTTGGTGATTCAGAAAGGACAAAAATGGAGCAGACCAATCACCTGGGAGGGCTTGTTATCAAGGTGGTTTACAAGGACACTTTAAAAAAGATTGTCCAACAAGAAACAAGCTGCCCCCTTGTCCATGTCCATGATGCCAAGGTAATCACTGGAAGGTGCACTGCTCCAGAGTGCAGTGGTTCTCTGGGCCAGAAGCCCCCAACCAGATGATCAAACAACAGGACTGAGGGTGCCCGGGGCAAGCACCTGCTCATGTCATCACCCTCACTGAGCCCCGAGTACATTTAACCATTGAGGGCCAGGAAATTGACTTCCTCCTGGACACTGGCATGGCCTTCTCAGTGTTAATTTCCTGTCCTGGACGACTGTCCTCAAGGTCCGTTACCATCCAAGGAATCCTGGGACAGCCTGTAACCAGATATTTCTCCCACCTCCTCAGTTGTAATTGGGAGACTTTGCTCTTTTCACGTGCCTTTCTTGTTATGCCTGAAAGTCCCACACCCTTATTAGGGAAGGATATATTAGCCAAAACTGGAGCTATTAGCTACATGAATATGGGGAATAAGTTACCTGTTTGTTGTCCCCTACTTGAGGAGGGAATCAACCCTGAAGTCTGGGCATTGGAAGGACAATTTGGAAGAGCAAAAAATGCCCGCCCAGTCCCCAAATCAGGCTAAAAGACCTCACCACTTTTCCTTATCAAAGGCAATATCCCTTAAGGCCTGAAGCTCAAAAAGGATTATAGGATATTGTTAAACATTTAAAAGCTCAGGGCTTAGTAAGGAAATGCAGCAGTCCCTGCAACACCCCAATTCTAGGAGTACAAAAAACGAATGGTCAGTGGAGACTAGTGCAAGATCTTAGACTCATCAATGAGGCAGTAATTCCTCTATATCCAGTTGTACCCCACCCCTATACCCTGCTCTCTCAAATACCAGAGGAAGCAGAATGGTTCACAGTTCTGGACCTCAAGGATGCCTTCTTCTGTATTCCCCTGCGCTCTGACTCCCAGTTTCTCTTTGCCTTTGAGGATCCCACAGACCACACATCCCAACTTACATGGACGGTCTTGCCCCAAGGGTTTAGGGATAGCCCTCACCTGTTTGGTCAGGCACTGGCCCAAGATCAAGGCCACTTCTCAAGTCCAGGCACTCTGGTCCTTCAGTACGTGGATGATTTACTTTTGGCTACCAGTTTGGAAGCCTCATGCCAGCAGGCTACTCTAGGTTTCTTGAACTTTCTAGCTAATCAAGGGTACAAGGCGTCTAGGTCAAAGGCCCAGCTTTGCCTACAGCAGGTCAAATATCCAGGCCTAATCTTAGCCAGAGGGACCAGGGCCCTCAGCAAGGAACAAATACAGCCTATACTGGCTTATCCTCACCCTAAGACATTAAAACAGCTGCGGGGGTTCCTTGGAATCACTGGCTTTTGCTGACTGTGGATCCCCAGGTACAGCAAGATAGCCAGGCCCCCTCTATACTCTAATCAAGGCTACCCAGAGGGCAAATACTCATTCTAGCAGAGTGGGAACCAGGGGCAGAAACAGCCTTCAAAACCTTAAAGCAGGCCCTAGTACAAGCTCCAGCTTTAAGCCTTTACACAGGACAAATCTTTTCTTTATACGTCACAGAGAGAGCAGGGATAGCTCTTGGGGTTCTTACTCAGACTCGTGGGACAACCCCACAACCAGTGGCAGACCTAAGTGAGGAAACTGATGTAGTAGCAAAAGGTTGGTCCCACTGTTTACAGGTAGTTGTGGCGGTGGCCGTCTTAGTGTCAGAGGCTATCAGAATA
Organism: Macaca nemestrina; assembly: GCF_043159975.1. Lineage (NCBI taxonomy): Eukaryota > Metazoa > Chordata > Mammalia > Primates > Cercopithecidae > Macaca > Macaca nemestrina. The sequence goes on from NC_092133.1 coordinate 126,834,382, forward strand.
ATACAAGGAAAGGATCTCACTGTCTGGACTATTCATGATGTAAATGGCACACTAGGTGCCAAAGGAAGTTTATGGCTATCAGACAACTGCCTACTTAGATACCAGGCGCTACTCCTTGAGGGACCGGTGCTTCAGATATGTACATCCATGGCCCTCAACCCTGCCACTTTTCTCCCAGAGGATGGGGAACCAATTGATCATGACTGCCACCAAATTATAGTCCAGACTTATGCTGCCCAAGATGATCTCTTAGAAGTCCCCTTAGCTAATCCTGACCTTAACCTATATACTGATGAAAGTTCATTTGTGGAAAATGGGATACGAAGGGCAGGTTATGCCATAGTTAGTGATGTAACCATGCTTGAAAGTAAGCCTCTTCCCCCAGGGACCAGTACCCAGTTAGCAGAACTAGTGGCACTTACCTAAGCCTTAGAACTGGGAAAGAGAAAAAGAATAAATATGTATACAGATAGCAAGTATGCTTATCTAATCCTACATGCCCATGCTGCAATATGGAAAGAAAGGGGGTTCCTAACCCCTGGGGGAACCCCTGTTAAATACGACAAGGAAATCATGGAGTTATTGCATTCAGTGCAAAAACCCAAGGAGGTGGCAGTCTTACACTGCCAACGCCATCAAAAAGGGGAAGGAGAGGGGAGAACAGCAGTATAAGTGGCTGGCAGAGGCAGGGAAAGACCAGCAGAAAGGAAAAAGAGAAAGAGACAGAGGAAGAGAGAGACAAAGAGGGAGTCAGAGAGAAAGTCAGAGAAAGAAAGAAGGAGATAGAGAGGAAGAGATAGACAGAAAGTCAAAGAGAGAGAGAGAGGGAGAGAGAGAGAGAAAGAGAAAGATAGGAAGTCAAAAGAAGGAGACAGAGAGGAAGAGACAAAGAAAGTCAGAGAGAGACAGAGAGAGGAAGAGACAGACAGAAAGTCAAAGAGAGGAGGAAAGAGAGGAAGACACAAAGGAGTCAAAGAGAGAAAGAGATAGAAGTAGTAAAGAAAAAAACAGTGTACCATATTCCTTTAAAAGTCAGGATACATTTAAAACCTGTAATTGATAATTGAAGGTCTTCTCTGTAACCCTATAACACTCCAATACTATCTTGTTGTCAGTGTAAACAAGGGCAGAGCCGAAAACACTGAGGCCACTGACAACTGGTAGCCTTCCTATCAAAAATCCTTAACCCAGCAGGTTTCCTAACAGGGGATCTAAATCTTAATTATCATACAAAAGTCCAACCAGACATAGGAGGAACTCCCTTCAGCACAGGAGGATAGATGGTTCCTCCCAGGTGTTTAAGGGAAAGACACAGTGGGTGTTCAGGAAACTCTTATAGAAGCAGAGTTAGGAAAATTGCCTAATAATTGGTCTGCTCAAACATGGGAGTTGTTTGCACTCAGCCAAATCTTAAAGTACTTACAGAATCAGGAAGGAGTCATCTATACCAATTCTAAGTTAATATGGATGGAATGAGGCTTTATTAATAGCAAAGAAAAATTAAAATCCCAAGCTTACAAAGGTTTTCTACTAAAGTTTGCTAAAAGTTAACAGTGTAACAAGCATTATCCTACTACCACACACTCTCAAAGGATTTCTCAGACAGTTTGCAAGAAATAACAAAATCTATCCAATAAGGATAGTAACTACAATCCCAAATAGACTGTGGCAGCAGTGACTCTCCAAAACTGCCGAGGCCTAGACCATCCTCACTGCCGAGAAAGGAGGACTTTGCACCTTCTTAGGGAAAGAGTGTTGCTTTTACACTAACCAGTCCGGGATAGTACGAGATGCCACCCAACGTTTACAGGAAAAGGCTTCTGATATCAGACAATGCCTTTCAAACTCTTATATCAACCTCTGGAGTTGGGTAACATGGCTTCTCCCTTTTCTAGGTCCTGTGGCCGCCATCTTGCTATTACTTGCCTTCAGGCTCTGTATTTTTAACCTCCTTGTCAAATTTGTTTCCTCTAGAATCAAGGCCATCAAGCTACAGATAGTCTTACAAATGGAACCCCAAATGAGCTCAACTAACAACTTCTACCGAGAACCCCTGGACCGACCCACTGGCCCTTTCACTGGTATAAAGAGTTCCCCTCTGGAGGACACTACAACTGCAGGGCCCCTTCCTTGCCCCTATCCAGCAGGAAGTAGCTAGAGCAGTCATTGCCCAATTCCCAGCGGCAGTTGGGGTGTCCTGTTTAGAGGGGGGATTGAGAGGTGAAGTCGACTGAGCTTCTGGGTCGGATGGGGACTTGAACTTTTCTGTGTAGCTAAAGGTTTGTAAATGCACTAATCAGCACTCTGTGTCTAGCTAAAGGTTTGTAAATACACCAATCAGCACTCTGTAAAAACACACCAATCTGCACTCTGTCTTAACTAAAGGTTTGTAAACGCACCAATCAGCACTCTGTAAAATGAACCAATCAGCACTCTGTAAAATGGACCACTCAGTAGGACATGGGCGGGGCCAAATAAGGGAATAAAAGCTGGCCACCCGAGCCAGCAGCGGCAACCCGCTTAAGTCCCCTTCCACTCTGTGGAAGCTTTTTGCTTTTGCTCTTCACAATAAATCTTGCTGCTGTTCACTCTTTGGGTCCACACTACCTTTATGAGCTGTAACAGTCACTGTGAAGGTCTGTGGCTTCACTCCTGAAGTCAGCGAGACCACGAACCCACCAGGAGGAACAAACAACTCCGCACCATCTTTAAGAGCTGTAACACTCACTGTGAAGGTCTGTGACTTCACTCCTAAAGTCAGCAAGACCATGAACCCACTGGAAGGAAGAAACTGTGGACACATCTGAACATCTGAACAAACAAACTCCGGATGCACTAGCTTTAAGAACTGTAACACTCACCGCAAGGGTCCGTGGCTTCATTCTTGAAGTCAGCAAGACCAAGAACCCACCAGAAGGAATAAATTCCGGACACACTACTGTCTTACAGTGATCTATCCCTGGAATGTGTAGTCCTTGTGGGTCTCATAGCAGTAGTTCTCAACCACGATGCTAGAGCTCATTGGTGTATTTCAATCAACTGGAAAGAAAAGTGGAGTTGCAAGATTATACCAAGAATCAAGCATAGACATCTAAGCTGTGGCCCTACTGTCAAAATCAGGGCTGAGCTCTAGCTGAGCACACATGAATGTGTGCAGTGGTTGACTCTTAAGGTTGTTCACATTCTGGTGCACTCATTATGTGAATGTCAGAGCTACATATAACTGAATAGCCCTATTATACACTTAGGAGAGCTGGGTGTTCTGAGATTATAAACTGGGCTCTGAATGCATTTCTGTTAAAATATGTGTGGGGCTTTCAGTATTTAAAAATAGTCAGTGGTCATCCACAGAGCTACTTGCAGCTTGAAACGTAAATTATGAATTCCCAAAGTAAATGAGTTGTGATAATTAATCTTGTAGAAGTCCTGGACCTTCCTCTTCATCAGGTGAGTAGATATTTATTTATTTATTTATTGAGATAGGATCTCACTCTGTCATCCAAACTGGAGTGCAGTGGTCTGATCATAGCTCACTGGAGACTTGAGCTCTGAGGCTTAAGTGATTCTCTCACCTCAGCCTCTTGAGTAGCTGGGACTACAGGTGCGTGCCACCACACCTGGCTTTTTAAAAAATTTTTAGTGAGACTCCGTCTCCAGAAAAAAAAAAAAAAAAAAAAAAATTTTTAGTAGAGTTGAGGTCTTGCTATGTTGCCCAGGCTGATCTTGAACTTCTGAGCTCAAGCAATCCTCCTGCCTTGGCCTCCCAAAGTGCTGGGATTACAGGCGTGAGCCACTGCATCTGGCCCAAGTGGGTGAATTCAACCTAAGTCAACTCATTGATCCATTAAATGCAGGGATTTGATTGATTCATCTCTATAATACAGATCATCTGTAGTATTACATGATTCTAACTAGAGACAGTGTGAAAAGAGACAGAAAGGACAGGAGAATCTTGGGAAATGGCCCAGATTTTCAAGGGCTGGGACATTCTCCAGAGCATACGTGCTTCCCAGATGCTCCTGTGCACATGAACCCTGGGGATGTTGTTGGATAGAGGATGGCAAGGCCCATGAATCTGCATTTCTAATGAGCTCCCAGGTAATGCTGCTGGTGCTGCTCTGTGGACCACTCTGAGGAACAAGGTGAGAGCAAGTGTTGAGACTGGAGGAATGAGATCGTAGAAAGACAGTATCCCTAGGGACTGGAGAAACCTTCTGAGATGTTGAAAGGGCACATTGTACTGTTTGTTTTAATGACAGTAGGATAATGGCAAGATCTAAAGCAGAGAGAACTTTCCCCCAGGGACAGAAGTGTAGAAGGTAAGAAATGCTAACCAGGAAGCCTGGGCTCAGGGTGCTGGAGTGTGTTCTCAGCCCTAGATGCACCATTGGAATGGTCTGGGAGTTTTAAAAAGTGCCCATGCCTGGGTTCCAATCTCCAGAGATAGGATTCAATTGGCCTGCCATGGGGCCCTGACTATTGCTAATTTCTAAATGCTCCTTAAGTGATTCATCCATACAGTCAAGATGGAGAGTTTGCGGGGGCAGTGATTTTGCTGATTACTTTCTCCTAGGTGGCTACTTCCTCTCCCCTCCAGACTGTTCTAGCCTTACTAACCCAAGGCCACTCTAAGGAGCTTGATTGAATGGTCATTGCAGGCTGCGCTCAGATTACTGTATCAATGGGCTGTTCCGGCCAACATGCTAAATCTTCTGGTGAAAGCTCTGAGTTTTATGTTGGGAACATTTTTTTCTACCAGTTCTACTTGGAATCTGTCTTCCTTTGGGAAAGTCAAAGGCACCCTCTGTCTATTCTCCTTTCCTGTTTACTATTTCAAAACTTTCTCCCAGTTGCTGGAAACTCGGAGCCAGAATTATGCAACAAAATGTTGCCAGCTGGGGCCAGAACTGAAATATAAAATTGTTTTTTTTAACTCTGTTTTGCTCCCAATGTGTAAATTATACTTGGGAAGAACTTTCTGGAAAGGAATTTTTAGTCATTTAGATCTATGCAAAATTGATTATAATATTCTATAGGTATGCAATACCATGGTACACAGAGTTTAATACTCTGCATCTGAAGTAAGTCTTTAGTTTGAGATAACCTGAGAAGGGGAGCCCACAGAAAGGGCGAGCTCTTCTGTCGGAGAGGTCCCACCATTTTTGATCCATTGGAGGTGAATACAAGATGTAAATCGTGAGGTATCATTCACGCATTTGTTCATTCCACAGACACTAAGGATGGTACTGTGCTGAGATGGGGAACACAGAGTGACTCAGACCAGCAGGCTTGGTTCCTACTCTCACAGAGCTAGGCTAGGTGGGAGAAGCTGACATCACACAAAAACACATTTAAATAAATAGAAAATCAAAACCGTGAGTAGTGCCAAGTGGGCACACACAGGGCATCTGTCCTGGGCCTGGCAGGAGGTCAGGGATGATCTCCATGCAAATGAGACCTCTGAACCAAAACCTAAAAAATAATCAGGAGTTAACTAGGCAAGCAGGAGAAGGAAGACCCTGTGACAGGAGGGAGCAGGAAGAGCCCGAGGGACCTGAGAAGTCAAGAGGCTGGAACTGAGTCCAAGAGGAATAGCGCTGCCAAGGCGCTGCAGAGCTAAGCATATAATGTGGCTAAGCACACACACACACAGGCAGGGATTCTGCAGCCATGGGGCCAAAATAAATTTAAAAATTAGTCTCAATGCTCAAGGTACACACACACCATACACACATACACACATGGGCAGGGACTCTGCAGCCATGGGGCTAACAAAATGTAACAATTTCAATGCTCAAGAGACACACCACACACACACACAAACGGGCGGGGACTCAACAGCCATGGGGCTAAATAAATGTAAAAATTACTCCCAGTGCTCAAGAGACACACCACACACCATACACACACACCACACCACACACACCACACACACACGGGCAGGGACTGTGCAGCCATGGGGCTAAATAAATGTAAAAATTACTCTCAGTGCTCAAGAGACACACACTACACACACAGAGGCAGGGACTCTATAGCCATGGGGCTAAATAAATGTATAAATTACTCTCAATGCTCAAGAGACACACCCCACACACCACACACACACACACATACACACACACACACACGGGCAGGGACTCTGCAGCCATGGGGCTAAATTTAAAAATTACTCGCAATGCTCAAGAGACACACCACACACACACACGCAGGGACTCTACAGCCACGGGCTAAATAAATGTAAAAATTACTCTCAGTGCTCAAGACACACACACAGCTCTCACACACACACACATTTGGGCAGGGACTCAGCAGCTATGGAGCTAAATAAATGTAAACATTACTCTCAATGCTCAAGTGTAATTGTATTTTTTTTTTTTTGAGATAAGATGTCATTCTGTTTCCCAGGCTAGAGTGCAGTGATGTGATCTCAGCTCACTGCAGCCTCAACTTTTTGTGATCAGGTGATCCTCCCTCCTCATCCTCTTGAGTAGCTGGGACTATAGGGGTGTACCACTATACCCAGTTAACTTGTGTTTTTTGTAGAGATAGGGTGTCTCTGTTTTCCAGGCTGGTCTCAAACTCCTGGGCTCAAGCAGTTTGCCCACCTCGGCTTCCCAAAATGCTGGGATTACAGGCATGAGCCACTGAGCTGGTGATAATATTCTTAAATGCATTTGTGTGAGTGTGTGTAACATGTCAGAAGGAAAAGAATTAGGCTTCTTTCAGCACTGCCCCGCAAGGGCTGTTCTCAGAATCAGGTGGAGGGCTCAGGACAGCCCCCCTGACGCTGGCCCTGGAGTTGCTCTTCCTGCCCTGGCCAGGTCAAGTGGCTTTAAACTCCTACCCTCTATTCCTCAGAATCCTCTCACCTTGCAGGCCCTTCCCCCCACCGCAGGCTCCCCTCTGACTCTTTTCTAAACTGTGCAGTACGATCTCCAGACACCAGGCAGAGAATTCAAACTCGGCAGTGACATTGTCTCCTGAGCACTGCTTCTGAGGAAGAGTTCCTACACACTGCATTCATTTCCCCAATTCATGCATAAATGCATTTACAAAATATGCTGCTTTGTGAATGACACAAACCTTCTATTGGCTTTAAGAAAACGGATCTACAACCAGGCTTTATTTGTGGGCTCTTTCTGAACGTGGCCCTGTAGACATGAGATGAAGTAACATTGCAGGGCCTTTTATGCGGGTCCTCAAAGAGGGCCCCACCCTGGAAATAAAGAAATGGCCACAGTCGCCCTGTCTCTCTAATCAGTTCATGGTATTCAGCTTTGACAGCATTGTCCAGAGGCTCAATTCAGCCTTGGGGGCCTCCGTCTGGGTTGCGGGGGGAGGGTGTGGGGGGTAGGGGTGGGGAATACAGAAGTTTCCGCAGGCTGTGTGAAAAGCAGCCTCCCAGCCAGCTGCACAGACCCCCTAGCCTCTTCTGGTCGTTGCTCCCAGAGGCCTTCTTTCACTTAGTGATGGAATCCAGCATACAAACAAGGTCAAGGAGCTTTGTGAGCGAGAGAGTGACATTTGCAAAGGGAACGAACCCTTCAGCTGGGAGCTCGCGGGGGCAGGACTAAGGGGCATGTGATCAGGAGGTGATGTCACCCAGGATTTCCACAAAGGAAAACGTGGCCTTTTCTTTGGGAAGATAGATGACATCAGCCTCTCAAATGGGGGCTGGGTCCATTTTATCTTCCTTTTAGCTATTAATGAGATTTCTGAAGCCTTGAGAAGTTTCAGAAATTAGTTTGAAGAGAACATTTTAAAAACCATGTTAAGATCTTTTATGACTGGCTCGGTTTGGATGTAAGCCAGTGCCTTCTTGACTACCTGTGGGCATGAAGCACTGTACCAAAGGGCTTTTAAAAAACATCCTTAGAGCACTGGCAGAAAACTGCCATGAGGTCAGCAGTGTTTCTCTTAAAGTTAGACCTTCGTTCCAGGTATCTTCTTTCAAATGGTCTTTCATTAGTCTTGGTTTATCACTGGTCTTTCAGGGGAATTCCTTCTCATTCAAAAATTTTATTCCTTTTGTGGCTTAGAGTACATGTAGTATGATTTCTGGGAGGTTCACCCTTTGAAGACAAAGGTTTTATCTTTTGTAATTCTGTTATCCACTTGTCTTGTGTAAGAATGCCTTAGGGTGTGAGGGTGGGTAAGCTGGGCTATAGGAGAAGACCGAGGCCCAGCCTATAATGAACAGGCAGCTACAACTGTGAATCATGTTAATTACATGATTATTTACATGTCAATTACACATAACCTCTGCAAGCAGATATTTTTTGAGAACAAGTTTTTCATTCATTCAGTCAACCAGCCAGCACATATTTTGGGCTTGGTGTCTGAATATAGACAGTATTAATTTGCTTGGGCTGTCATAACAAAAATGCCACAGACTGGGAGGTTCAAGCAACAGAAGTGTGCTGTCTCACAGTTCTGGAGGCTGGAAGTCTAAAGTCAAGGTGTCAGCAGGGTTGTTTTCTCCTGAGGCCTCTCTCCTTGGCTTGTGGATGCTGCCTTTTCCCTGTGTCCTCACATGGTGTTTTCTCTCTGTGTGTTCATCCTGGTAGCTCTGTGTGTCCAAATTTGCTCCTTACAAAGACACCAGTCAGATTGGATTAGAGTCCATTCAGCTCCATTTTAACTTAATCACCTCTTTTTAAAGGCCCTATCTCCAAAGACAGTCACATTCTGAGGTCTGGGAGTTAGAACTTCAATGTATGAATTTCGGCAGAGATACAATTCAGCCCATAACAGAAAGGAAGCAGACCACATTCTTGACTTTGGGGAGTTAGTCATCGGGTAGGCAAGGCAGGCAAACCAAGTGTAGAAATATATACATAATCCAGGACGCCATGGGAATGCAGAAAAAATAGCTAGGTCAGCCTGTGGGATTTCAAAGGACCCTCCAGGCAGCTTTGACATTTGAACTGAGTTTTAAAGAATGGGCAAGAATTGATCAGACAAATATCTGGGAGAGGAAAGCATTTCTAAATAGAAGCAGCAAGGCATGAGGGTACAAAAGTTTTGCAAAGTGCAAGTCCTTCAGCTAGACCACACATTCTCTGCATTCTCCACTGGGGAAGTATCAACTCCAAGGAGGTAAAATTGGCTCTTGGTAGGGGGATTAAGAAATTCTTACTCTTTAATGTATAAAGCATAAAGATATACAGTACATAACAGATATACAATATACTTGTATTAAATTTTCATGGTTGAGAATTTGGAAAAAAATGTCTGAACAGTCTCCTCAGGGGGCTGATAATGAAGAAAAGGTGAGAAACACTAGGGAAAGGGAGTGATAGAAGTTGAGGCAGGACAGGTTATCAGAAACCAATTGATAAGAAACATTGCCAGAATTTGGATTTTATTCTGCCATCAGGGAAAGACCACCGAGGATTTTTAAGTGGGAAATTCAGTGATGCAAACACAAGTACACTTTAGAATAAGAGTTCTGGTAAGTAGAGGGACGCCTAAGAAGAGGAAGAGACTGAGAGTTTGAGTGACTCGTTAGGGGGCTATTATATCAGAGCAGGGAGAAAAGAAATGAGTAGTGGGTGAGGCAGTGTATTAAAGAGCTGTTTAGGGCCGGGCACAGTGGCTCACACCTGTAATCTCAGCACTTTGAGAGGCCAAGGTGGGTGGACCATGAGGTCAGGAGTTTGAGACTGGCCTGACCAACCCCATCTCTACTAAAAATACAAAAATTAGCCAGGTGTGGTGGTGCGTGCCTGTAATCCTAGCTACTCAGGAAGTTGAGGCAGGAGAATAGCTTGAATCTGGGAGGCAGAGGTTGCAGTGAGCCAAGATGGCAGATCTGATGGTGGAGTAGATGTGTGTCAGTCTGGGAGAGAGAAGAAAGAATCATGGACAGCTCCAGCTTTCCTGTGGTATATGATTTGACACATGTTGGTGCCATTATTCATAGATAGGAAATCCCAGAAAAAGACCATGTTTGGGGGAAAATTGTGAGCTCCGATTTGAACATGCTGCATTTGAGATGTTCAGGGGATGTATCCTTTCAGCAATGGCCGGTGTGAGTATAAAAATTAGGTGAGGATTTGGGCCAGAGAAAGAGACTTTGGAATAAACTATGTGTTGGTGAATTTGGATTGGGAGCATGATGAAATATATATCCAAAACTGTGCAAGGTATTTTTAGGCATATGAAAGAAATACCACGTTAGTCTTTGTCTTCAAGCTGTGCATGATCAGTTAGGAAGCAGGTGTAGAAAACTAACAGAAGTGCTGAACTGTAAGGTGCCTATTGCAAGGCTCGTGAGGAGGCTGGAAGTCACTGGGAAAAATCTTCACGGACTCTGTGAGATTTTAGAGCCCTTGAAGAATGATCAGGGCAAGAATTGACAGATGGTGCCTGGATCAGCATGTGCAAAGAAAGAGATAGAAATAAGCCTGATGTAATGAAGACAATGGGGTATGAGGCTTCATAGACCTCCTGGGCTAGATTCTTTAAAACTCTCAAAGCCAGCCAGACAAGTGTGAACTTAATGTAGTAAGGAAAAGGGAACCACTGTTGTTTTAGATAGTGGAGTGGGAAATGTCAAGGGAGGAGATTACAGTTGGAGAAATCATAGATCACAGTGATAGAGGCAACCCCAGGGGACTATTCTGGGTCGTGGATACTGAGAGCGGGGAATAGAGGTCTGCAGAGCCAAGACAACTGACGATCAAAGGGGAGTAACATTCTGATAAATCCTCAGCAAAGACACTCAAGGGCTATGTGGCCAGTGCTGTGATAAATCCTGGCCCAGAAAATATTAGACCAATTGCCACATTCTCTCTTCCTAATAATTTCTTCAAAGTTATAACTTTGAAATACAGACTCATGATTACCTGAGTTTTCCAGTTTGAAAATGATTTTAGGAGTCTTTTTTGTTATTGAACAAGCAACTTTTGTTGAACAAAAAATTTTATTGAACAAAAAAATGTTGTTCAATTTAAAATTTTTATTATTGTATGTCCTTGATGCCACGTGGTGAAATAATTCACAACAATCTGGAAGTATGATGTTGGGCAATGGAAGTGATTTATGAGTTGTGGTCAGCAAAGATTCTAGGGCAGGTTCACAGGGCTGAGCTGTGAATCACACTGGTTCTAATCTCAGGCGCAGACCTTTCTCTCCATAGGTGATGAAATTGCTTTCACAGTGTCGCTTCCTGCTAGGCTGTGGTAGACATAACGTCACACAGAGAGAAATGGTAAAGTACCCATCCATCCGCCTCCAAAGTAACCTCAAGAATGTGATGTCAGATAAAGAAATCCTGCTTGGTTTTGGTAAAAATTTAAGTAAAAGAGAAGCTTTTAAAAACAACCAGCTCTGTTTAAGTTAAGAGATATTTCCCTAAATGCTGACTGTTCTTTCTCTCACATTTATATATGCTATATCCCATCCTGCGTATGATGGCTTTTTCAGCCTATTTGTATTTTGGGCTTTTGACTTTGTGATAGTCTTAAAATATTTTTAAGCATGGAGACTGGAAATGAGTTCCATCTTAGTGTGGAACCAAAGCACAGGTTTCTGCATTGTGATACTGAGTCTGATTTTTATTTATGACAAATTTTCACATCTTTTCTGCAAAGAAATTCTTAATGGACGATGCTGATTTCTAAGAAATCTGTTCTAAATAACTCCTTGTTGTAAAGTTGGGATAATGACCAAGAAAATCCTGCAGTTCTTTTGGCCTTGACTTCAGAGCTTCTCCAGCAAGGTCCCAATGATCAGAGGCAGCATTAAAGCTATGCATATGCAGACCTTTCAGAATGAGTGGAAAAGCTCACTCCTGACATTTCTACCTCCTTGACGACAGCAGTAAATACACATCCACACAGTTGACCTTCATCTCATGTTGGCTCTGAGTCTCTTCACCAGCAAGGGCCTCTCAGGAGTCTCGCCTCCCCATTCCCATGTCGCCACTGTTTGAAAAAGTGGGAGTTCTATTTCTATTGCCACTCTTTGAAACCGTTATAAAAAGAAAAAAAATAACCCTCAAACCACCATGACCTTCCCAAATCATAGATTGCACAATTTGTAATCACAGTCCTTGAGATCTGGGCCAAAGGAAGGGCTTTCTCGAAACTTCTGTTTGTGTTCTCGTTCCCTGGCAACAATATCCCAGATAGAGGAATGCATGTACTTTGCAGGGGATTCCACAGTTTTTCGTGTGACACAAAAACTGAAACCACACTTTTTTTTTTTTCAGTTTCAAATATCATAGCAACCAAAAATGAAGTGTAAAACTGAGTTCTAAGCCAACTCAGAACAAATGTGACGTTCAGTGTAGAACCTGAATTTTTGTCCCCAGAGGTTTCTCTTTTTGACTATTGACTTAAATGTTGCCATATTTGTCTCAAACATTACATATCCAAGGGCTTGTTTTGTGTGAATGCACTGTGTACTCAGAGAAACAGAGGAAGCAATGCCAGCAGCATTGTCTCACAAACAGAACAAATCTGGTGGAGGACAGTAACTACCACTTATAAGAGTTAGTAGAATTTGATAACCTGTAGATCAGTAATGACTATAATATACTTTGTCCCTGACTTTTTATCCTTCCAATTTCACAGGCTACTCACATAATAGACTATTTTGACCCTGTGTACCAAAATAACGAAATTGAAGGAATACAGGATAAATAATATAGATTTTACCACCTAAATGTAATCTTAAATTTATCTGAAGACATTATGATAAAAATAAACTATATTGCCATATAAAGAGTGAATGAAAATATGATTAAATGCTTAGTGCATTGGTTTAATTGACATCTCATTCACTATTACTGTTGTTGATGTTATCATTTTAAAACATGACTCTTAACATATGTAAATTAAAAATATGATCTCATGTCTCATCCCAATAATTCTCTGAAATGAGCATTATCATTCCCTTATTGTGGGTGAGAAAACTGAGGAAGGAACCTAAGAGAAGTTAAGTAATGTGTCCACACTCACGAATCCACCAAGCAATAGAATCAGAACACAAAACCCAGTATGTGGTGTCAAACTCAAAGGCCATGTGATAAATAGCACCACGGTGTCTGAAAGCAAATAATTTTTCCCCACAACTTTTTGTTGCAAAAAAAGATCAAATGATACCACAATGCAAAGAAGGTCAGAGCTTAGAGTAGGTAATTTTATAAATTCCTGTAATAATAAATATTTTTAAAGAGATATGTGCAGTTTTTCCCAAGTAAATGGTGATCTAGTTTCAAAGGCTTCCCACTAAATGATGCAATTCATTCTTTCTTCAGGTTCAAGTAGCAATAATATGTGGGTTGTAGTGGAGGGGTGCATTGCTTGGCAAAAGACAAGTTCCAAATAGCTAATGTTATTTGCAATCCTTAAACACAATTTCTGCTTTATTACTCATTTATAAAGTGCTGTTCTGGAGCTGCTATATGTTGATGATGGAATTGACCGATCTGGGAGAAACCACGGAGATCATCTAGTCAGTTACCAAGGTTTAGTTACACAAAGTCGCTTACAAGAGGGAGAAGTTATATTAAAGTGAAGAGTGAAAGGGTAGCTGCCCCCGGAACAGCTTGGCCGGGCTGGGGTGGACCATGGGACCGGGGTGGAGCATGTGAGGATTTGGGTAGTTTAGTCGTTTTGCTTTCCCTAAGCTAAGGACCCAGGCTGGCTGGATGCAGGATTTGCCCTGCAAGGGGCCTGCAGCACGGGATATTGTAATCACAGAAAACAACCTTGAGGTTCAGATTTGGACAGAGTTTAAAGGGTCACAGAACACCACTGCCCTGGACGTGGTGCTGCCCACATGTGTCCATTTCCCTGGGTGGAGTCCACTCCCTGCAGAAGGAAGGTTAGAGGTTGGGGGAGGTGAGGGAAGGAATCAGGGAGAGGCCTGCAATGTAGGGCCCTGGAGGCTCTTTTTCCTGTGAGAGCCCTGTGTACCAAAATAATGAAATTGAAGGAATGCAGGTTTGAATAAATATTTCTAAATAGAAGTATGACTGTTGAACTTGGAAACTGCCTACAGAGAACATGTTTTCTCTGTCTTTGTTTGAGGGATTTCATAAAGAAGATTTCAGTAGCCTTTGGCATGACGACTTATTTCAGGGGAGATTAGTACAGTTATCTTAGTCTCATTTCTTTCCTTGGATCTTTTTATACTAAACAGTGTTTAGAAGTCTTCAATCATTTCAAAAATATCTAAGGAGAGGGAAAAGAGATTGATCAAATGATTGATTTCTCCTGAAGAATTGTAAGCAAGGGATTTCCACTGGGAAACCATTTTTTAATTTGATTGAAATTAGTAGCTTAAAAGGAAACTGATAAGGTTAATCAGAGTGAAAAGATGACAAGATTGGCTAACTTCTCTGGGTTACGATGAAAGATAGTATCCTTTTATACAGGAAATTAAATTTATATTACACAGAAACTCCAAAATTATGGGTTTTTTGCATTTCTTTCTCTTTGATGATGTACTAAGGGGAAACACATCAGTATTTAGATCTAGGCCATCTTAGTCAGATGGCTATGACAGTCTTAACTTTGAATATTTATATGACATATTGAATAGGAATGTAAAGGTCATTTTACAGCAGTTAACAGCATTGATTTCTAAGCTTCTTGTATCTGTTTTCCAAGTCACTGACTTCATGCAATGACTTATTCTTTCATTCTTTTTTATTGTGTCTCTACCATTGAAACCTGACGTTCTACTTTATATCCACTGCTGTATATAAATTAGTCGAATAAAATGGATTATCACAAAATATGGGGCAGGGATGAAGTCTTTGTGGAACATGAAACTTTCTAAACCTTTATTGACTCTCAAATGCTAACAATTGTTATGACTTAACTCCCTGGTTCTCGGGTTTACCTATTTCTTCCTGATGTGATACCTGGCCTTGTATTTGCTGCTAGTTTTCTCAACAGTAGACCTTTTCTATTTTCATGAAAATTTTATCCTTGACCAACCATCTTCTAAATCTCAAGATGACAAATAGGAAGTAATAATTAAAAGATAAATACAGAAAGTTTACAAATGCACACTCTTTGAATACCACAGAAATAGTTGTTACCATTTTGTACCTACCTGGGAATTTGGCCACCTCATTTATCAGGAAAAGAATGAGGATATATTAGCTTCCTAGGGCTGCTGTAAATAAGTACCACAAACTGGATGGCATGGGACAATAGAAATTTATTCTTTTTATTCTGGAGGCTGGAAGTCCAAAGTCAAGGTGTTGGCAGGGTCATCCCTCTGAAGGCTCTAGGGAAGACCCTTCCTTGCTTCTTCTAGCTTCTGTTGATTGATGGCTATCTTTGGCTTTCTAAGACTTGTAGATGTATAATTCCAATTTCTGTATCTATGCACACATGACCTTCTTCCTTCTTGGTGTCTGGGACCAAATTTCCCTCTTCGAATTAGGAAACCAAGAATATTGGATTCCAGTTCCACCCCAATCCGGTATGACCTCATTTTAACTTGATTACATCTGCGAAGACTCTTCCCTCCAAAAAGGCCACAGTCACAGATTCCTGGTGGGCATAAGTCTGGGGGCACAGCGTTCAACCCAGGGGCAACTCTCTCCTCTCCTGGAGTCACCATGTTTTGTCCTCTTCTTCCTTTTTTCTGTCTTCTTTCTTCCTTCTTTTTTCTCAGGGAAATTTTATGTTCCTTGGCCTTTATATTACTTGATTTTCTTCTGTGATTTCATCTCGTGATCACTCCAGTTTGTGTCTCCATCCTCACAGAATACATGCTATCTGACCAAATCCCTCAGAAAATTCATCTGCACATGCTTCATGTCCTTATGAATTTGAGGAGCTCCACCCTTGGCCTTGTGTTCAGAGAGGACTAGTGACCCCAGTAGGACAGATGCCTATCACTTGGCCACACACCTGTGAAATGTTGAGGAATTAACTGGTAACATCAAACCAGGAATTACTGACTTTTTGTGGTTCTCATTACATGTCAGTCACTTTTGAACAACTTTGGCCATTTTAAGGAGCCCACCACCATGCCCAGCTAAGTTTTTATATTTTTAACAGAGACAGGGTTTCACCATGTTTGCCAGGATGGTCTCGATCTCCAGACCTTGTGATCTGCCTGCCTCGGCCTCCCAAAGTCCTGGGATTATAGGCATGAGCCACCATGCCCAGCCCACAAGCTGCCTTTTTACACAATGAGGGCAAACTGGCCTCGCCAATGAGGCACATCTCAAGGTCTTGTGGAACAGAAAGAGTTTTTATTTTTAAGTTATAGAAAAAAGCTAGTAAAATATAAACTGACCATTTTAGTGGAGCATGTGAACATCGTCACTAATTATGTTTAAAATTTAATTATCTTTTACCGTGCCTTGGCTTTTTGGCTTCATTTTAACAGCAACTGTTGATTTCTCAGGCATTTCCTTTAGGAATGAAAGGATAAGGGTGGGAGGGTGTTGGTGTTGGGTCACTTCTCTCTTCCTTTTCTCCCATCCTCGTTGGGCTTTAGCCATGTCAGTTTCAAGATGTCATTCCTCCTGATGCCATCAGTTTATGGCATATAGTTTCAGGAAAATGCCAGGTGCAAAGCGGTGACTGCATTTGAGCACTCACAGGGCAATACAGCATTTACTTTTTAAACTTTGTGCCTCGGATTCCATTTAGCTGTTTCATTGCTGGTTTGCTTTTATTAAAGCTCTTTTTAAAAACACACCGATATGAGCTTAAAGATAGTACCTACATAGAAGGTTATTATTAAATGTTTCAGTACTGAAATTTTATAACTCATGGTTTGTTTTGGACAAAAACCAAAACAATATTAGCAAAGTTCTTTTATGAAAGTATTTTAAGTTATCTACACAAGTAAGCAGGTTTAGCAACAGCTTGTAACTCTTGGTTGTTATGAGTTCAGCAGATCAATGTGCTTCCTACAGATAAAGCAAGCACTTCCTTTCAGCTGATGACTGAGAGTTTGGAGGAAAATCAAGTCAAACAGATGATCAGTCACTAGTACTAAAACTTTTATAAAGATTAACTCTTTAAAACTGAAAAACATAGGCTTCTCTTCAGGGCATTATTTTATTCCAGTTCAGCTGATGTCTAATGATGTATTCTGTTAGATTTTGCCTCAAAGTCAATTAAAAGAGTTTTGCTTTGTTTACGTTTTCCAGGTTGCTATGGTGATTGTCTTCGGTGGAGGGACAGGACAGTAATGAGGGCAGTGTTCAACATTGTTAGTTCCATGCCTTTGAGCCGAAGTTCTCGGCAAGGCATAGGGGAGAGAGAACAAGAAGTGGAGGTCAGGATGGGGGTGGGTTGGTGTCAGAATAGGGTTTTGCACCCACATCTGCCATTCAGTAAGTGATATGAGCATGTTCCACAGCTTTCTTGAACCTCACTTTGCTCACCTCTACAGTGGGCCTGACATTATCATTGTTACCTGCCTCATGTTGTCATGATTAATTTCAAATAAAATAATGCATTTCAAATAAAAATAATTCAAATAAAATGAAAGCACTTGAGAACTGAACTACCATACAAATATGGATTGTCTTTTAAAAAATTTCTATGCACTTTAATGAACAACCAATTTCTTACCTCTTCTTGAGCTATTCATGGTAGCTTTTTAGCTAGTAATTCTTCTAGCTCCAAGTCTTTGTCTCAAATCTGGGGATAAAGTCTTGTGAAGATACAAAACACGGCCAGGTGTGGTGGCTCATACCTGTAATCCCAGCACTTTGGGAGGGAAAGGTGGATCACTTGAGCCCAGGAGTTCAAGACCAGCCTGGGCAATATAGCAAGACCCTGTTTCAAAATAAAAGAGTAAAAAAAATGTAAAGATAGAATACATAGCATGTATGAAAGGATTATGATATGTACAACATTTAGCTAAAAACTTTGGATTGTTCCATTTATTCTATGTAACAACCCTATGAAGTAACTATTCATACTGCTGTAGAGGAAAGAAAGGTTAGATTACTTATCGAGGAACTATCACAGCCAGTTTAGGAACCCATTTATCTGAACCACAGCCCATGCTTCCTCTGTTACACTATAATGTTTCCAAAAGTTTTGCAATCTAACATGCCAATTAAGCAGTTCTAAAATCATGTCTACTCCATGAATACTTTCTCTTACCAAAGTGACAAAGAGCCACTGTGTCTATTTCTCTCAAAACTCTTTATCCCTCATGTCACTGTTCCCTTCTTGGTGGGTATTTTCATCTTTTTTATTTTTGAGATGGAGTCTTGCTCTGTCGCCCAGGCTAGAGTGCAGTGGTGCAATCTCGGCTCACTGCAACCTCCACCTCCTGGGTTCAAGCAATTCTCCTGCTTCAGTCTCCCGAATAGTTGAGATTATAGATGCACACCACGACACCCAGCTAATTTTTGCATTTTTAATAGGGACAGAGTTCCACCATGTTGGACAGTCTAGTTTTGAACTCCTGACCTCAGGTATTCTGCCCACCTTGGTCTCCCAAAGTACTAGGATTACAGGCGTGAACCACCACGCCTGGCTGGTATTTTCATCTTTTAAATTTTCTTCTTTATGTAGACCTTGAAAGGCTTTTCTAAATCATTGTCATCTATTTTAGATTACGAATGACCAGTTTTAAAAACTTCTCTATTTCTTTTACATTTTATTGTTCATTCAACCAGACAGGTAACCGGATGATGACAAGGATGTTGGTGGTCTAAACATCCCTGCCTGTGTTATTTCCTGATGGGTATTGGTTGATATAACTTCTTTCATTTCCAGACTTGTGTATTCTCCATCTCTTTTTCCCATCCCTGTTTGTGATCCCTTTGTCATGCATCTAGAGTCGCAAATATGACTGGTAATGGCATGATGAGATATTTATTCTTATTTGTAACTTACCAGTGATTAACATGTAAAGGATAGACTAGAATTCAGATTGTTTTCTTCAAATAAAACTTACTGAAATTACTCTTGGTTAACTGAAAGAAAAGCAAAAAGAGTTTAATAACTTGCAAGAAGACATATGGGTAATAGCACTTTTTATGTCTATAAATGTCCTTTTTTCAAGAGATATTAAATACACTTGGCTTCTATAGCACTGCTTATATTATGGGCTGATGCTCAATAAACACTTATGAGTGAATGAATGAATAAATACATGGAATTGGGAAGCTATTTTATCTCTTTCAAATTTTAGAAATACAAAGAGAGTTAAGTTTCTACCATAATTACCAGAATTAACTTTACCTCCTAGTACTTTATAATTTTGATTAAAAATTACACTAATCTATCCTATTTTGCATTTGCTGTGAATTTTTAAATCAAATGTTACCTTTTGATATGTTAAACCTCAGAGGTAGTGAGAGCACGAAGGAGAAAAAGAAAACTTCAGATATTTCAAGCCCTAACAGTTTCTTTCTCTCTTTCTCATAACCATACAATATTTTTCCTGACAGAGTATCACTTATAAAATTGAAATTTCTCCACTGGGCGTGGTGGCTCACACCTGTAATTCCAGTACTTTGGGAGGACAAGGCGGGTGGATCACCCAAGGTCAGGAGTTCAAGACCAGTCTGGCCAACATGGTGAAACTGCATCTCTACTTTTTTAAAAAAAAAAAAAAAAAAAAAGGAAAAGAAAAAGAAATTTTTCTTTAAAAAACATACACACATGTGCTATTAACAAGAAATACTTAAAAATAAAATTTTGCTCTGTTTATTAAGCAAACCTTATTGTTTGCTTTAAATCCTAGGAAAAAAGACATTGTGGGTCCATATAACTGTACTGTAATTTTTTAAAAACATTACTGAATGCCACAAATCTGTATTACCATTCCAGTTTACAGTGACTAATTTAAGGATATTAGTATCCTGTTATTTGCAAAGGAATTCACAAGGAAACCTAAAACAATTGGAAAAGACAATGGAAAAATGTTACACAGAGTTTTAGGTGAATCAACTGTGGCAAAAAAAAATTGAATCAGATTGGCCGATGAACTAATGCTAAGTAAAAATGCAGAAATGAGCTATCTAAGCTTTCGTTTCCTTCTTATCTTTTATATCATGTGGCCATAAAGTTATTTTCCTCTAGATTTTTTCCATTGGATAATTTATTTGATACCACTGATAGAAAGAACCATCTGAACTGAAAATGCAAGCTGAGAAAAAAATTTGAGTAACAGGCTTGGCTTACCTATAATGCATTTTAGTAAAAGGTGGTATATCTTAACATGAGTTACATGAGCCACTGTGTTGTGCCACTCCAGGAGCATCGTGTTACAGAATGTCCTGTGAGCAGTGCTCCCTGGATTTGGGCAGTGGTACAGGAGATATGGACAATCTGTGATGATTTTGGCTTCAGGAATATTTGCCATGTGTTGTTGTAGTCGGACAAATATTTTCTCATCTTTTATGGTACTTGTGTTTTTTTTAAGATTCACCATAGTCTATAAACAATGTCAGCACATCTAATTTTAAACAGCTTTTTCATAGCCTTTAGAAATAAAAGCGAGAACTTTATAGGAAACAGGAAAGATATTGCTCTGTGCAATACATTTAAAGTCTGAAAATGCAGAGGTTTTCAAGTGCAAGGAGACTGAGAAGTCAAGAAGATAGTAGTGCTTTGAGCTAGAGTCAGATTTCTCTGCCGAATCAATATTCTTAGAATTCTCAGTGCTTCTTGATGCAGTGGGGAATTCTGTATGGAGGTTTTCTTTTTTAACTCCTTAACTTTTAAAAGCTTTTCTTCTAACTCACTGTATAGGAGGAATTTGCATAGAGTGGATACTAAACAAGATCTCAGACTTGGTGTCTTACTTTAGAAGCCATGGTAGTTTAATGTCATTCATGTGCAAAATGCACATTTACTCATAATGGAGTGAGGAGGCGCTGTTGTTTTTTTTTATTTTATTTTATTTTTTTAATTATTATACGTTAAGTTCTAGGGTACGTGTGCACAACGTGCAGGTTTGTTACATATGTATGCATGTGCCATGTTGGTGTGCTGCACCCATTAACTCGTCATTTTACATTAGGTATTCCCCCTAATGCTATCCCTCCCCCCTCCCCCACCCCATGACAGGCCCTGGTGTGTGATGTTCCCCTTCCTGTGTCCAAGTGTTCTCATTGTTCAATTCCCACCTATGAGTGAGAACCTGCAGTGTTTGGTTTTCTGTTCTTGCGATAGTTTGCTCAGAATGATGGTTTCCAGCTTCATCCATGTCCCTACAAAGGACAGGGACTCATCCTTTTTTATGGCTGCATAGTATTCCATGGTGTATATGTGCCACATTTTCTTAATCCAGTCTATCATTGATGGACATTTGGGTTGGTTCCAAGTCTTTGCTATTGTGAATAGTGCCACAATAAACATACATGTGCATGTGTCTTTATAGTAGCATGATTTATAATCCCAGTAATGGAATGGCTGGGTCAAATGATATTTCTAGTTCTAGATCCTTGAGGAATCACCACACTGTCTTCCACAATGGTTGAACTAGTTTACACTTCTACCAACAGTGTTAAGAGTGTTCCTATTTCTCCACATCTTCTCCAGCACCTGTTGTTTCCTGACTTTTTAATGATTGCACATGAAAAGCTTTGAAGAATAAGAGCAGGCAATTGGAAGAATTTACCAACCAATAAAGAATATTCCAAAAAAAAAGAATGAAAGAAAAAGAGGCCCAGAAATGTTAACAAGAGCAAAAAACATTTTGTTATTCACCAAAAATTGCTGTTGGAAAACAAGATAATCTCTTTTCTAATTTTGTCTCTCACAAGCCTTCCTTAAATTTTACCTCTTCTGCAAAGTTTTCTCTTCCTCTCTGTACTGAAATCTCGGTCTGAATTCCTGCAAACAATGTGAGAGCCTGTGTGGTATAGTAATGAAGTACTAAGATACAACCAGATCACCTCAGTTAGTGTCCTAATATCATTTAACCTTGGAAAATCCACGCCACCTCTGTTTGCACTGATTTGCTCATTTAAGAAATGGATCCTAACAGTACCTGCCTCATGTGGTCCTTATGAGTATTGAAACGGGAAATACATGGAGAACTCATATGAGCACTCAATGAAAGGCGGCATTATTCTATTGTGTGCCGCAGGCTACGGCATTTGATTATTTGTTGTCATGGTCTGCCTGAATGGCTTTCTAAGGCATGACATATCAACATTCTTAAACATATGCTGTTGTCTTTTTCCTTGGTTGGATTTTTCTATATCCATTGTATTTTTTTTTTTTTTAATGTCAGTTTCCTGAGTTAGGACCTATATCATTTACTTGTTTATTTCCTACAGCCTTTGGTACAAAGCTAAGGATTTTTAGCACCTAAAATTCTAGTTCTTAGATCTGCACGGGACTGCGGAATAATGTATTAGCTACAAGGATACTGAAGACCCAGGGACCTGAAGTTCACGACCATGGCTCACACAGCCCATTGTACTTCCTACTATGTTATGTAATTCTTGCCTCATTATAATAAAGAAAATCTAAAATTAGAGTGACTTTTTTAAAAAAAAAGTACAAAGGTTTGATATGGTAAGAAAAAGGATTGAGCATTATTGTACTAAATTATATATAATCAGTGTTTTATTTTTGGATGTATAAAGTTAATAAGTTGTAGCCATGATTTTTTTCTCATTGTTTTATAACTGCATAATTATAACTTTATTGTAACTTAATGGTTTTCTCCTAAATTAGGCATTGTATATTTTTGATGAACTTTCGGTGAGTTGAATTTGTGAATTATCTTCCACGGGCTGCTGCCCACTTTGAAATGACCGAGCCTTGCTGTTTTAACAGGTTGTGGTGGAGAGCTGTCTGGGGCCACAGGCTCCTTCAGCAGCCCCGGGTACCCCAACACGTATCCACCCAACAAGGAGTGTATCTGGTACATTAGGACGGCCCCCGGGAGTAGCATTCAGCTCACCATCCATGACTTCGATGTGGAGTATCATTCAAGATGCAACTTTGATGTCTTGGAGGTAGGAAGTGAGATGGTTTTTTCAGTACATCCCAAAGTTTGGGGTAGAACAGGAAATCACTCTGCCAAGATTGCGAATTCTTTCCAGTGGTCAGCAGTGTTCTATTCTTAGACATTTTAATGAGCATCAGCCCTTCGGTGATCATTTGGTAGACATGGGATTAATATGTGGTTCGGGTTTCCCTGAAGCAATGCCTGAAGGCCTTGGCTGCAGCTGAGTTAGGTGATGCCGGGAAGCAGGAGCCCAGGACGAGTGAGTGAAGGAAAGGGGGAGGGGGAACCAAGAGAGGGAGCCCCTGGGGGCAACTTGGACTCTCTGTGCTGGGACGCTCTGAAGGACCATACTGGAGACACTCATCCCCCAACTCTGGTTCCCATTAGTAAGGACTGTGCTTGGGATGGCTCACACCTCACCCTTGCAGTCTGAGAAAGCTCCCCCAGAAAAAGCATTCGCGTGGCGGAGCATAGAGACTGGCCCTGCCAACAAGCACAGCGATGGCCTGCCAGAGCTGCCGCTGCTCTTCAAGGGGCACCAGGGCCATCTGCCTCAGAGGGCTTTTGCAAAAAAAATGGCCACCTAGGTAGCGTGAGGCATTTGAAGATGAAAATTTTCCCAGCTCTACTGCAAAGGGTGTGTCTCGGATCATTAAAATAGTCTTTGAGAATCTTGAGCCCAAAAGTTTATTATAATCAATTTTTAATTGCAGGAATCTAGTCATTAGAATATGCGTGTGTGTGTATATATATATATTTTTAAATATATAGTTTTAAAATATTTTGTTATAGTTTATAAAATTCTATAAATATTTGTTATAATTATATAACATACTATATAATTACATTATTTATATAATCTTATATAATTTTATAACATATATAGATGTCCCAGATATATGTAATATTATGTAGTATATTATATACTTACATTATAAATTATAGTTAATAATTACAATAATTAACATTTATTATTATAATAAATTATACTGTTATATATTTTAATGTAAGTATACCATATACTACATAATTATGTCATATGTTATATATAGTTACATATATGTAACACGTTTATTATGTATACTTTGAACTTTGACCTGTCTGCAAACTTTAATGTCTTCCAAATACACACAAAAATCCTGTCACCTCAGCTCTAGGGACTGCTGTAGCACAGCATGACAAGGATTCTATATCCAGTAGAACCTAAATTCCATGAGGCTAGATATTTGTTTGCTTTGTTTTACTGCTATATTCCCAGCTCCACAGAGTACCTGGCAAATAGTAAACACTCAATAGAAATTTGTGGAATGAATGAAAGCATCAAAGTCTCTGATTGGCACACCATCATAATGCATATTTAGGGTACTTTACAAAGGAATTTTTGCCTCCATGTTCTCATTTAAACATGAAATCATTCCATGAGGTAAGAGGGGAAGTTTATTCCCATTTTACAGTGGTCAAAACTAAGTCTCAAAAAGATTAATGGGTTTTTCCATGACCACATGGAAGGGGAGTGGAAGAGCTGATAACTGAAGCCAGTCACTGCTCAACACTCCAGTAAACCCTGAGACCATAGATGGGTGCAGGGTGCAAGGGGTTGATATGAGTAATATGGACGTTACAGGAAACTTTAACAAAAACTTTAATTATAAAACAAGTTCTTACCTTGAAAAGAAATGAAGTCACCCCCTCAGTGAGAATCACTAGGAATTACTTTTAGCAATTCATCACTAAATCATTCAATCACTACTTTCAGTAATTCATTACTTTCAGTAATTTAGTAAAGTCATCCTTCTCGGTGAGAGTCACTAGGAATTACTTTTAGTAGCTCTAAAAGACTTACCAGTTTTATCTCTGATTTCATTTACTGTAGCTCTACGGACAATTTGCTATTGTCTGATGATAGAGCTACAGTAAATGAAATCGGATAGAACTAGAAAGTCTTCACGGAAGGACTGCTGCCGAGTCATGACTCCATCTCAGAGGAGAAACAAGGTGCCTCCTGAAATTCACACTCACAGCACAAAGTAGTACTGGCATCCACGTGCAGAATGTTCAGATGGCCTTGCTCGCCAGCAAGGATATTGCTTGGTTGCACTAAACCCCTTATCACTTACAAAGGGCTGGTGGTGGATCTTCCACAGCTATGTGCCCTGTTCCAAACCTTTTATTTTCATACTCCAAAGTGCATGTGATTGTTGCCCACTTGGCAAAATATAAATGGGCCAGTTGTGTTTCGTGTGTCACGCCCATCGTGGGAGAAAGTAGAGACAGGGGCTGTTCCCTGAAATCAGGCCTGGGGCCTGAGGGACGAAATCAGGGACTCCAGGCAGAAGCAGCTTTCAGGGAGAGCCCTATGTCTGACAGAAATGGCTGTGAGAAGACACATAGTCTGCTTGGGGCTTATTTTTATTACGATAAGCTGACATTGCAGTGGCCTCCCACGTTCCACCAAAAGCAGGGCTTGGGGGACTATTTTGAGGCCCTTAAATACTTGGGGAATTTTTTTTTTTTTTCTGAAAGCTAAAATGAGCAACCCTCTGACACTTTGTTCAAAAGCCTTGTTTTGCTTTTCTGCAAATGCTCAACTCATGTGGAAACTGCTGTAATAAAATTGGGCTAATGGCGGTGGAATGGTTTTTTTCACCCCTCCCTAGCTGCCGATAACATGTTAGCAGTGGGTTTAAAGGTTGTTACCCATGGTGGGCATGTGATCTAAAAACTTTGCTGACTTTCTCAGCCTGCATGTGAGTGTAGGCAAGTGGGGCCTTACAGTCACTAAATATTGGGCTTACCTGGATTTCACAAAATTTATTCAGGAGTCATTTTTTCCCTCAAAAATCAGAGTCCAGAAACCAAACAGCCCGTTGTAAAAAGCAATAGCTGTTTGGTTACTCATAACCCCGGAATGCTGACTTGATTGTAACAATAAATGGAGCTAACGGAGCAGAAAGAAATGTTCAAAACAGATTAAAACCATAGGCTTTGAAATGTTCTCCCTCCTGAGCATTTGCTAAAACACATTTTTAAATCTGTGATCATCAGACCACTTCTTTTCCCCCCAAAGTTTAGTCATATGCTGTAGTTGAATGAACCACGCCCTGAAATGCTTTCCTTCTTTTTCTTCTTTTGAAGAGTCATGTGCTAACTATCGATTTTATTTGTGGAAGCCAGAAGGACCATTGTTTCGGTCATGGAAACACTCTGCCTGATTTCGCTTTAATCTCTGAGAAAGTCTTTAGAGAGATTCCGAACTGGCATCAGGCAGAAAAGGAAATCCACTCCTTGAAGCAGTAAACCAGGACAATTGCTTGGTGTGGACAGTTAGCTCGGTCTGGCCTCTCTGCGATAGGCTTTTCTGAGCTCAGCCTTGCAAGAAGGGAAGCAAATAATGTCCAAAGTGGCAGCGTTTATTCTTCTAGAGGCTTCTAGGTCCAGCCAACTCATACCCATTATGTTTGTGATCTCAAGGGGATGTATGAGCAGAGAAAACAAAGAATATTTTGCCGATGTGCGAGTTTTCTTTGTTAGAACTTAACACTTGCGCTCAGTGGTCTCTCCAAATACGTGCTGTTGATTGGGCTGGGGTGATTGGGAACACATGCTGTCAGTTTCATGCTCTGGGGACTGTTCCCTAGGCGAGGGGTTAGGGAGATCTTGAAAATGGGAAAGAAAGCTGACTCTACACACCAAGCAAGCTTGCTTCTGCCATTTGCATATGTGTACGTGTCAGGGGCCACACAGGGCTCTTCCTAAAGTCCTGCTTTTGATGGGACTTGGGGGGAATGCACAAACATCAGCTCCTCCTAATAAAAATAAGCCTGAAGGAGTTGGTCTGCTTCATTCCTTTGCAATTACTGTCCTTGTGCTCAGCCCTCTGTGGAACAGCAGTTTCATTCATTTTGGCCTTTCCCGGATGGCTGGGGGGAATTAATCAGACAAAGAAATCATTATAGATTCAAATCACACACTCCTCCCCAAAGTAGGCTTCTTGTTCTCACTCCCTCTCCCCAGAGAACACTTGAGTGATTTTCCTATCAGTCAGCAGTGGGCCTTGAGGGTGGGCAAGGGCCGGGGGTGCTGAGGAATCAGGGCAGAGTGTCCCGAGGTGGGGGAAAGGCACAGAGGGAGGGTGGGAAGGCATTGTGCCCAGATGCCCCTGAGAGCTGCCTTCCTGGCTCTGGTCCTGAGTGCCTGTACATGGAGGGCTGGGGTTGCAGTTGTGAAGGTCTCAGATACCAATGTCTTTGAAAACTCTCTCCCAAAGATGGTCTTTCTTTTACAAATTGAAGTTTGAAGACCTGAAGATGAGAAGTCAGCATCTTCTATTTGATTCTCATCCTCCCTTCGCCACCCTCCCCAGACCCACACATACACACAGGAGACAAACAGGACCCAGAGGAGACTGAGAAACCTGTCTGTGAGGCCTCCTGGAGGCCTGGCCTAGGCTATCCGTGGCTGCAAGATGCCCTCTGTGAGCCCAAGGGGACCCTTTCCGGAGGACGACATCACTGGGGTAGTGGATTCCAGTCAGACAGACAAGTTTGGCAAATTTGGAGGAGCCTACGTGGTCTGAAGTCATGTGCAATAGATCTGGAAGTGAAACAGGAGAGTTCCCTAGCCACCCCTTCTCAGGACATGTGACAGGGGTGTGACTCATCTGTTCAGCTGCTGTGCCCTCAAACCCGTTATGGGAGGGGGAGCACACAGACTGGCAGGTGCAGGAACCCAGGCAAGATGCTACCCACGGTAGGGTCTAGTAGTGGGTGCCTGTGACTCTCAAAGCCCCCATGGGCAGGGTACAGTGTTCTTTTAGCTCTGCCATCCACAGACAGCTTAAGTGTTAACCAGCTCAGTGACTCTTGGTACTCGCATTCTTGTCTGGCCTCCAGGAAGAATCAGGTCACATATGGTCTTGAAGGATGGTGAATGTGGAGATTTTATTGGGTGATGGAGGTAGCTGTCAGTGGAATGGATGGGGAACTGGAAAGGGGATGGAGTGGGAAGATGATCTTCCCCCCTGGAGTTCGGTTGTCCCACGGATGATCAATTGTCTGACCATCCCCAGCCAAACTCCTCTCAACGTTCAGATGCTCCTTTTCCTCTCTCCTTCTCTGCCATGTCATTCTTCTCCTCCTCTGCTCTTCTGTTCATGTGCTCATCTGCTCGTGGACCCTGGGGTTGGAGGTTTATATGGGTACAGGATATGGGGACGTGGCAGGCCAAAAGGCAACATTTGGGTGTGAAAACAAGAATGCCTGTTCCCATTTAGGGCTGCAGGTTTCCAGGCTTGGGGGTGGGGCTTTGCCAGGAAACCACCCTCTTCTACCCAGTATTTCCCTGTCTCCTGTCTGTATCAGAAGGAGCCATCTGGAGACTAAGGCAGAGTCTAGGGCAATCCCTGAGCAGAAAAGCGGCATGCACTTTGTCAGGTTCCTGGGCGTGGGCGTGCTGGGAGCAGGCACAGGGAGGGTACATAGCATCCCCTTCCTTAGGCTCCAAAACACTCCCAGAGAGCTGGTATTTCCATTCCTAAAGAAGCGTAAGCGTTATATTCAATGTGTGGTCTTAGAAAACATTGTTTGCAGGTTAGGAGGAAATTCCTAAAAATATAACTGGGATATTGGTAGCCCTCAGTGAACTCAACTTTCATAAGAAAATGGCTTTATGCTAAGACTAATCATGTGTGCCTATAAGAGTTAGAAAATCAGACATTTCTTTTTTTTCATGTCCCCCTAAAATTCAGAAAATAAGACTTCATACTGTATGATCTGTAATGTTTCTGCTGGAGAAATCAGGAAATCCCATGAAGACATGAAAAAGACAAAAAGAGGAGATAGGGAAGATTCTGGAATAATCTACTCCATCCTCCTCTGCAATTCTGGCTGATGAAACAAGCAGGCATTTTATGGGTGATTGACCTTGTGTGTTCCTAAGGCAGAGGGAGTGCCTTTGAAAACTCAGCTCGAGTTTATAGTGCATCCCCACCCAGGGAGGCTGAGATTTCACTCTCTAATCATCGTAGAACCCAAGGAGCCAGGGATTAAAATGAGCCAGGGGAAGGGCCTGTAATTGCCTAAAATATTTTTTAAAGTCTTTTTTCCTGCATCCCATGCTAGATCTATGGAGGCCCCGATTTCCACTCTCCCAGAATAGCCCAATTGTGTACCCAGAGATCACCTGAGAACCCCATGCAGGTGTCCAGCACTGGAAATGAGCTAGCAATTCGATTCAAGACTGACTTATCTATAAACGGGAGAGGCTTCAATGCTTCATGGCAAGCAGTCCCTGGAGGTGAGTGAAAAAAGGAGGTTTCCTAAAGTACTTAAGCTAAGCCTTTGTTAAATTTCGTGAAATGCTTGGGAACATGTATGAAGGCTATGCCCTGATTGATAAGTTAGTGACGTCCCAAAGGGAAGCCTACTGAGACCTGACGTGCACTTCCCTAAAATACGCGATAAAGTTTAACTTCCTAAGGGTCACCGCATATGTGAAAACAAGAATGCAAGTGTGTAAGTCCATGGTGAGAGCGGAACTAGAGTGATAGGCCAGACCCACTCTCCAAGGGCTCGTACCTCTTAACCAGCCTCCATACCTCATGCCATAGTACAGACCTTTGGATTCTTGGCAAATATCAAACTTGCAAACATTGAATTCGTGAATCCCAAGGAATTACTGTGTGTTCTATGGTGACTTTCTGCCCAAGATTTTAGGTAGTCTAAATAAATTACCTGTTGTGTATTTTTAAACTATAATAACAAACTATGGCATGAAATAGTTTAATAGGTGTTAGCATATACAACTAGTAGAGAGAGCCACATTTGCAGAAGGCTTACTGTGTACCAGGCACTTTTCTAAATATTTTATGAGGATCTCCTTTAGTCTTTACAACCACCCTATGAAGGAAGTCCATTTCATATCCTCATCTCACCAGTGTGGACACCAAAGCTTAGAAAGGTCAGTGACTTGCCCGAAGTTCCACAGCTAGAAAATGTCAAAGCACATATGTGATCCCAGGCTCCCTTATGGCCACACTTCTTCAGCAGTACCATAACCAAGGTAATATAAGAGCTCTCCCCTAAAGTTAAGTATGTAGGAATTTAAATACACACACACACACACACACACACACACACACACACACACACACACACACACAGTGTTTAGATTACCCCTAAATCATTCTCCATTATTAGAAAATGGTGCCAAATTTTTCCATTATTGGTTTATATTATCATAAATCCAAGAAATGGTGGGTCATAGAGAAGACATTGCAGTAAAAGGTATCTGATAACATCAAAGGAATTTTTAAAGACCTAAGTGACTGTACGATATCCAGAATATTAAATTTTTAAAGGGTAGATATTACATTATTTTTAAATGCATGCACTACTAGATTATCACAATTCTTGGAAGGAAACATATTATTCTTCCAGTATGCTATATTTTTAGAGGACAATGAAGAAGCGGTGTTCCATGGCTTTGTGAAAACGTGATTTCATTTGTGTTTCCTTTTAGTTATTTTTAAAAATAACTTTTGGCATCTGTATTTAAAGTGTTTGAAGTATTTTTCTTAGTATCATCCATGTCATTCCTTCTTATTCTGTTGGGATAAATGACTTAATGTGGATATCAAGTTCTTCAGCATTTTTAGCATAGACTAACCAAAATTGATAGTCAAGCAAAGTAGGTATTGATCTGTACAACCAGGTAATGGATGATTGTAATGCATCCATGATTCCTCTCACGAAATAATTGTGTTCTGCACTTCCAGGTTGTGGTGGGATTTTCCAGGCTCCCAGTGGAGAGATTCATTCTCCAAATTACCCCAGTCCTTACAGGAGCAACACGGACTGTGCTTGGGTTATTCAGGTTGACAGAAATCACCGTGTTCTCTTGAACTTCACTGACTTTGATCTTGAACCACAGGACTCTTGTATTATGGTAAGTGACGTAAATTTCAAGCATTGTCTCCAGTCAAACCTGGGTCAAAACACTGCCATATAAGCATATTTAGTGAATGTATTACTTATGGGTGTTTTTAACGTCAAATCATAGGAAACCAAAGTATTAGCAACTTAAAATATAAGGACATTTATGTTTTATCTAAAAACAAATCAGGAAGTAGATAATTTCAGGGTTTGTTTAGCAAGTCAGTTTCTGCTCTGCCATGATTAGCATGTAGACTTTTCATTGTATGAAAGTATGAAGAGTATGAAGAAGTCATGGTCAAAAAATGGCTGCAGTGGTTTTTATCTGAATGTCCGACCTGAGTCTACCTCTGAAAAAAGGAAGAAGGAATAGTGTTAACTATTTCTGTTTTGTATGTGTTTCTTTTAATAAGGAAAGCAAATTTGCCACAAAAGCCCCCGATATATCATTAGCCAGAACTGACTACAAAAGAGATCCAGAAAGTATCATGGAATAGATTTATCATAAATGTTTTAGATCAATTATTATTAAGCCTCTGGGATTTTCACAGGATTCTGCTTCTCTTGAGACCAGGATATCTTGATTTGCTGCTTGAACGAATCCATGTTCTGATAGAACAAGTTGGGAGACGGGAGTGTAGGAGAAGGAATATGGCTATGAATTGGGCAGATAACAAAAAAAGTTTCTGCTACTGAGATGGGAGAATTTCCTTGACTCCTGCACAGGACTTGCAAAGCGGGTGGCTTATTTGCTTGGCTGCTTAGCTGAATTCAGGAGGGAGCACACAAACAGATGAATGCAGGAACCGGGGTGAACGAACCCTGGAACTGGCTGGTCCCTCCTCTCTGGTGGGAGCAGGCTCTGTGCATGGCCTGTACAGCATCCAAACACGTTACAATGCTCTTTTAGCTCTGCCGTCTCGGAGAGGGTGTCTGCGACCCCCAGAGCCCCAAAGGGCATGTGTTACAATCAGTGCTCTTTTAGCATTTGCTGTCCATGGACAGCTAAGTGTTAACCAGTTCAGTGGAGGGTCAGGGTGACAGCCTTTTACACCCTGACCTCTTGGTACCCGAGTTCTTGTCCGGTGTCCAGGAAGAATCAGGTCATATGAACAAATTGAAGGGTGGTGAATGTGGAGAGCTTTATTAAGACGTAGAAGTGGCTCTCTGCAGTAAGGGGAGCTTGAAAGGGGTTGGAGGAAGTGGGTTGCAGGAAGATAATCTTCCCCTGGAGTCTAGCCTTCCTTGGCTGAACTCCTCTCTGACCATAGTCTCCGATGTCCAGCTCCTTCTTCTCCTCTTGACATTCAGACACTTCTGTCTTCTCTGTTGTGTGTGTGTGTGTGTGTGTGTGTGTGTGTGTGTGTGTGTCTGCTGAGTTTGGGGCTTGGTGTTCTTATGGGCACCAGATGGGGGCAGGGAAAACCAAAAGGCAACATTTGGGTGGGAAAATAGGGATTGGTTTTCACTTTGAGCGGCAGATCCAGGCTTAAGGGTGGAGCACTCATCAGGGACCTCAACCTCTTCTACCAAGCATTTTCCTGCCTCCTGTCCCATCACTACTACCAACACTTTTAAGGCATTCCTACCAGAAACTAATGCTTTATGCTTAATATAAGAGTGAATGAAGTTTTATTTTGAAGGTTTCTTTTTTCTTTCTGTTTTTAAATTTTTTGGCTACCTGATTTTCTTTTGTTATTATTATTATTATACTTTAAGTTCTGGGACACATGTGTAGAACCTGCAGGTTTGTTACATAGGTATACACATGCCATGGTGGTTTGCTGCACTCATCAACCTGTCATCTGCATAAGGTATTTCTCCTAATGCTATTCCTCCCTTAGCCCCCCACCCACCAACAGGCCCTGGTGTGTGATGTTCCTCTCCCTGTGTCTGTGTGTTCTCATTATTCATCTCCCACTTATGAGTGAGAATATGTGGTATTTGGTTTTTTGTTCCTGTGTCAGTTTGCTAAGAATGATGGTTTCCAGCTTCATCCATGTCCCTGTAAAATACATGAACTCATCCTTTTTTATGGCTGCATAGTATTCCATGGTGTATATGTGCCACATTTTCTTTATCCAGTCTATCATTGGTGGGCATTTGGGTTGGTTCCAAGTCTTTGCTATTGTGAATAGTGCTGCAGTAAACATACGTGTGCATCTGTCTTCATAGTAGAATGATTTACAATCCTTTGGGTTTATACCCAGTAATGGGATTGCTGGGTCAAATGGTACTTCTGGTTCTAGATCCTTGAGGAATTGCCACACTGTCTTCCACAATGGTTGAACTAATTTACACTCCCACCAACAGTGTAAAAACGTTCCTATTTCTCCACATCCTTGCCAGCATCTGTTGTTTCCTGACTTTTTAATGATCACCATTCTAACTGGCGTGAGATGGTATCTCATTGTGGTTTTGATTTGCATTTCTCTAAGGACCAATGATGGTGAGCTTTTTTTTCAAGTGTTTGTTGGCTGCATAAATGTCTTCTTTTGAGAAGTGTCTGTTCATATGCTTTGCCCACTTTTTGATGAGGTTGTTAATTTTTTTCTTGTGAATTTGTTTAAGTTCCTTGTAGATTCTGGATATTAGCCCTTTGTCAGACGGATAGATTACAAAATTTTTCTCCCATTCTGTAGATTGCCTATTCACTCTGATGATAGTTTCTTTTGCTATGCTGAAGCTCTTTAGTTTAATTAGATCCCATTTGTCAATTCTGGCTTTTGTTGCCATTGCTCTTGGTGTTTAAGTCATGAAGTCTTTGCCCATGCCTATGTCCTGAATGGTATTTCCTAGGTTTTCTTCTAGAGTTTTTATGATTTTAGGTCTTATATTTAAGTCTTTAATCTATCTAGAGTTAATTTTTGTATAAGGTGTAAGGAAGGGGTCCAGTTTCATTTTTCTGCATATGGCTTGCCAGTTTTCCCAACACCATTTATTAAATAGGGAATCCTTTCCCCATTTCTTGTTTTTGTCAGGTTTGTCAAAGATCAGATAGTTGTAGATGTGTGGTGTTATTTCTGAGGCCTCTCTTCTGTTCCACTGGTCTGTGTATCTGTTTTGGTATCAGTACCATGCTGTTTTGGCTACTGTAGACTTATAGTTTGAAGTCAGGTAATGTGATGTCTCCAGCTTTGTTCTTTTTGCTTAGGATTGTCTTGGCTGTACAGGCTCTTTTTTGGTTCCACATGAAATTTAGAGTTTTTTTTTCCTAATTTTGTGAAGAAAGTCAATGGTAGCTTGATGGGTATAGTATAGCATTGAATCTATAAATTACTTTGGGCAGTATGGCCATTTTCATGATATTGATTCTTCCTATCCATGAGCGTGGAATGTTTTTCCATTTGTTTGTGTTCTCTCTTATTTCCTTGAGCAGTGGTTTATAGTTCTCCTTGAAGAGGTCCTTCACATCCCTTGCAAGTTGGATTCCTAGGTACTTTATTCTCTTTGTAGCAATTGTAAATGGGAGTTCACTCATGATTTGGCTCTCTGTCTATTACTGGTGTATAGGAGTGCTTGTGATTTTTGCACATTGATTTTGTATCCTGAGACTTTGCTGAAGTTGCTTCTCAGCTTAAGAAGATTTTGGACTGAGACGATGGCATTTTCTAAATATACAATCATGTCATCTACAAGCAGAGACAATTTGACTTCCTCTCTTTCTATTTGAATACGCTTTATTTCTTTCTCTTGCCTGATTTCTCTGACCAGAACTTCCAATACTATGTTGAATAGCAGTGGTGAGAAAGGGCATCCTTGTCTTGTTCCAGGCTACCTGATTTTCTAACAAAAAGTTTTTCATCTTTCATTTGTATATATCAACATTTCATTCAAATACAAACCAGATTCTCTTCATTACTGGATCTTTCTATTTTAACTTCCTGATCGTTTCCTACACAAGTTCCAACTGGCTAGTTTCTTTCAAATTTAACTGAAGAAAACTCAAAGGTTGTTTTATGTTTTTCCAAGTAGTCCATTTTAGTGGTATGATTTCATATTTTACAAGATTAGGTTATTAATGAAAGTTAAGTTTATTTGTCACTGTATATTAACCATCCAAATGAGTCTTCAAAGTCTAAGTTGGCTAAGCATCATGAAGACTGAAGGTGTAGAACATCCACCTACTCTCCTGACAAAGACCATTTCGAAATTTTGGATGACATTTACAAACATCTTTCTAAAAGTAGCCAGTGGTTCATAAGGTAGTGTGAAGTTTCTGAGTGAATATCTGAGAGAGGTGTGAGTCCAGTCTTTGGGACCATTTTTGCCTGCAGGGCCTTTACTGATCCACAAAGGTTTAGCAGCTCTTCTGAGAGCCTCTCAGGACAAAGAGGACCAAAGTTTGAGTCCAGAGCTTTGTTAGGGTGGCAGTCTTGGTAAGCCATTCATGTCTTAGGTAAAATGAAAGGAAAACAGCCTTCACTGAGACTGCGTTCAATGTTTGAGTTACCTGAGTGAATCCCCAAACTCTGAAGCCATGAAATAATGAGAGTGAATCTTGTATTTCTTTTGCATCTAGGCTCTGGACATCCAGCAAACACAATTTAAAATCTTCTTCAAAGAGAGATATTAGCATTCTGGACATCATTTCTACCTATAATTTTTCATGTGTAATAGCCGATGAAATAAGAGAGTTCCCTGACCTCCCTTGCAGGACATGCAGCAGGGGTGTGTGTCGTCTGTTCAGCTGCTGCATGTTCAAACCCCTTATGGGCAGGGGAGCATGCAGACAGGAGTGCAGGAGCCAGGGCGAGTGCTTTTGGACTCCAAGCTCCATGGTAGCATCTAGGGGTGGGTGCCTACAACTTCCAAAGCCCTAGTGGGCATGCTACAGTGCTCTTTTAGCTCTGCCATCCTCAGATGGCTTAAGTGTTAACCAGCTCAGCGTCCTCTTGGTAGCCGGCTTCTTGTTTGGTGTCCATGAAGAATCAGGTCACACATGGACTTGAAGGATAGTGAATGCAGGGGTTTTATTGGGTGATGGAGATGGCTCCCAGTGGGATGGATGAGGAGCAGGAAAGGGGGTGAAATGGGACGATGATCCTCCCCCTGGAGTTCACTGTGCCACGGCTGAGTGCTTGTTTGACTGAGCCTGGCTGCACTCCTCTCAATGTTCAGATGCTCCTTCTCTTCTCTCTTTCTCTGCTGTACTGCTCTTCTGCTCCTCTGCTCTTCTCCTTATCTGCTCATCTGCTTGTCTACTTGTGAGGCCTGGGTTTAGGGGTTTATATGAGTAGAGGATACGGGGGTGTGGCAGGCCAAAAGGCAAAATTTGGGCATGGAAACAGGAATTCCTGTTCCCATTTAGGGCCATGGGTTTCCAGGCTTGAGAGTGGGGCCTTTGCTGGGAAACTGCCCTCTTCTACCCAGTATTTCCTTGTATCCTGTGTGTATCACCAACACACTATCAAAGATAGTCATGTACATGAGGGGACAATATAATAAAAATGAGATGTGATATGAGTAAGAGACAATAGAAACAAATCCACTAATATGCCAGGTACTAAAGTTACCTGGCACACTTGCTAAACAACTGTGATTACTCAACTTATGGAAATAAAAGTGAAACTGAGAACTTTCAGTAAGGAACTGCATACTATACAAAGTGACACTGCAATATGAAGAAGAACCAACTACAAATTTGAGAACTGATAAGTACCATAGCTAAAATTAAGACCTCAGCAGAAGGCTTTTTGGGGGGATTAGACAGAGATGAAGAGAGAAATAGTGACTAGAGAGAAATAGTGAACTGGAAGATAAGTCAAGAATCTACTCAGAAAAAAGTGTGGATGAATAAAGGATGAAAAATATATGAGAGGTTAAGACACATAGAGGACACTCAGAAAATGTATAACACACACTTAATTGGAGTCTCACAAGGAAAAGTGAGATATATGGAACAGAAGCAAACTTTGAAGAGCTACTTACTAAAATTTTTCCCAAACTGGTGGAAGTCATCATTAAAAAAAAAAAAAAAAAATTAGAATCTCAAGGAACCCAAACAGCAAAGCAGGATAAATAGAATGACATACTTTTCTAAAAAAATAAAAAATTAAATAACAAAGATAAAGAAAAAATGTTACAGTCAGCTAGAGGAGTAGGTAGGTGGGGAACAGATTGCTTCTTAGAAAGTAGAGACTAAATGCTGACTTTGCAACCAGCATTGGAAGCAAAAAAAAAAATTTTTTAAAGGCAATAGAGTGATATACTCAGTTTAAAGAAAAAAAAGAAACTACCAGCCAGGAACTCTATGCTCTCCTAAAATTTCTTTAAGAATGAAGGTGAGGCTGTTTATGGCAGATCACGCCTGTAAACTCAACCCTTTGGGAGCATGAAGCAAGAGGATCAGTTGAGCCTCGGAGTTTGAGACCAGCCTGGGTAATGTAGTGAGACCTTGTCTATACAAAAGAGTTTTTTAAAATTAGCCAAGCATGGTGGCACACACCTGTAGTCCCAGCTGCTTGGGAGGCTGAGGTGAAAGGATCACTTGAAGGTGGAAGGCAGGAGTTGCAGTGAGCACAGATCTTGCCACTGCACTTCAGCCTAGGCAACAAGCAAGACCCTGTCTGTTTAAAAAAAAAAAAAAAAAAAAAAAGGGGGGGAATAAAAGTGAAATAAATATTGAAGCAAAAGAAGGGTCTGGCCCAGGCGCAGTGGCTCACACCTGTAATCCCAGCACTTTGGGAGGCAGAGGCAGGCAGATCATGAGGTCAGGAGGTCGAGACCATCCTGGCCAACATGGTGAGACCCCATCTCTACTAAAAATACAAAAATTAGCTGGGTGTGGTGGTGCGTGCCTGTAATCCCAGCTACTCAGAAGGCTGAGGCATGAGAATCACTTGAACCCAGGAGGCAGAGGTTGCAGTGAGCCGATATTGCGCCACTGCACTCCAGCCTGGCGACACAGCAAGACTCTGTCTCAAAAAAAAAGAGGATCTTTAAGAGAAGTTTGAATGGGCCAGAGACAAAACTACTCATAGTTTTGACTATGGTGGGTATTGCTCTACCACTTGCTTCCTGCCTCATCTGCATGGTGTTCTTTTCTCTGATACAGTGCATAACCCATGGAATTTAACATAGAAAGTGTGTAACCAAACCAACGCCTAGGTCAAAAGCATGCCAGCGGGGCTTGGTTTTTCCCTCTCGTGATCATGAGGCAGGTTTTCCACCTACATGGGACACAAACACACAGACGAGGTTTTCTATGAACACTGCCATATTTCAGCATGCAGCTGGGCTTGGCTTAACAAAGCACAGCAGGAGGAAACAGACAGCAGGAAGTGAAACCTCAAATGTGATCTGGTCTGAGGCATGGAGATGGAAAATAAACTTAAAACTAAGTGCCAAGAGGAGTTTGGGCTGGTAGATAAGGCAAAATATAAAATGTAATAGTTCAAACAAATTGTCAGAATCATATAAGTATGAAGTACAGTTGACTCTTGAACAATGCTGGGATTAGGGTCGTTGGTCCCCCGCTCCCCTGCTGTGCAGTAAAAAATCTACATACAACTTTCAAGTCCCCCAAACCCCCAAAACTTAACTACTAATACCTATGGTGGACAGAAGGCTTACCATTAACATAAACAGTCAATGAACAGATATTTTATATGTCTTATATATGACATACTGTATTCTTACAACAGAGTAAGCTAGAGAAAATAAAACATTATCAAGAAAATTGTAAAGAAGATAAAATATATTTACTATTTATTAAGCAGAAGTTGATCATCATAAAGGTCTTCATCCTCATCATCTTCACATTGAGTGGGCTAGAGAGGAAGAGGGAGGGGCCGCTGGTCTTGCTGTCTCAGAGGAGGCAGAGACGGAAGAAAATCTGTGTTTAAGTGGACCCAGGCAGTTCAAACCTGTGTCGTTCCAGGGTTAACTATAGTTGGAAAATCCCAGCCAGTGGGCTGAAGAAACATTAGAAGCAAATACCTCTAAGCACCCAGGCAAGACATTAAAATAAAAAGTGAGTTACACCGATAGTGTGAGTCAGCATAGTGCCTCAGCTAAGAAATCCAGCTCTGATATAGGCTGGATCTGGGGTTGAGCCTGGACTTTGTGATTTTCTGACAGTGTTCTTTGGAAGAAAGTTAATCTTTCAGCTTCAGTTTCCTTAATGGAAATGGGGATAATAAGAGGACCTGGGTCAGATTTATTGTTAGGTATTTGAGATAATATAGATGACCTGCTTGCTGTCACATGGGAAGTTCTCCACTTGTGCTAGCCATTATGATCTGCTGCTAATGAGTGTTTTGGGGGAGGTTAATTCAATGAGGACTGGAAGAAGAGGCAGCATGGAATACTAGGAGCAGAAATGCACTTAGAATTCAGAGTCAGACATGAATGCCCGTGTTCATCACAGCACTGTCCACAATAGCAAAGACATGTAATCAACTTAGATGCTCATCAATGGTGGATGGGATAACAAAAACGTGGTACATATACGCCAGGGAATACGACACAGCCACAAAAATGAATAAGATCATGTCCTTTTCAGCAACATGGATAGATCTGGAGGCCATAATCCTAAGTGAAGTAACACAGGAACAGAAAACTAAATACTGCATGTTCTCACTTAGAAGTGGGAGCTAAACACTGAGTACCTATGGACACAAAGAAGGGAACAACAGGCACACTTGAGGTTGGAAGCTGGGAGGAGGGAGAGGATTGAAAACTACCTATGACATTCTTTGCTTATTACCTGGGTGACAAAAGAGTCTGTACACCAAACCCCCATGACGGCAATTTACCTGTATAGCAAACCTGCACATGGACCCTTGAACCTAAAATGAAAGTTTTTTTAAAAAAGAAGTCAGGGTCAGGACTTGCCATCTGTAATTCTGGGCCTCAGACTCTTAAGTAGAAGAGCCTACTTTTGAATCTTTCTCATAGTAGAGCACCTAGGATTTAGCATGCCTTGGACTCAGTGCTGTGGAATCATTGTGAAAATGGCCGGTATGACTCATTTGGGCCTGGAAGCTAGGGAAGCTTTCACGCTGTAGGTGACATTTAAGTGGCAGAGGCTGACCAGTAGAAATGCAGCAGTGAGGCCAGGAGGGGAGGCTGCAAGGGAAGGATAGGGTAATGGTACACACACATTTGGGAATAAAAAAGGAGAATGTTGTCCCTGGAGTGTGAACAAATGCTGGGGAGCATGTGGAGACCAACGGGCTCCAGAAGACATCTGAGTTCTCTTCTGCTCCAGTTAAGAACTTGACATTTTCCTATAGGTAGTGTGGAGTCCGTGAAAATTTTCTGTAAAATGGGAATAACATACTCAGAGCTGTATTTTATAATGACAACAGGCAGCAGTGTGTGAAGAATGGGTTGGCAGAGAAGAAGAAAGATGGTAGCACATCTGTTTGGGAAGCAATGGAAAAAGCTTGGATCAGAGGTGATAAGGTCTCATAGTAGGCAGTGGTCTTGGGACACATGGAGAGCACAGGGACACGTGGAGAACTGTCATGGTGGCCGTCACTAGACTTAGAGGCTAATTACATGGTAGTGGGTGGGGCTGGTGATAGAGATGGGGGAGGGGAGGCTATTTGCTTGAAGGATGAGTGAATGGCCAGGAGTGATGGCTCATACCTGTAACTCCAGCACTTTGGGAGGCCAAGACAGGAGGATTGTTTGAGCTCAGGAGTTTGACACCAGCCTGGACCCCATCTCTGCAAAAAATGAAAAAATGATTAGCCAGGCAAAGTGGCATATACCTGTATTCCCAGTGACTCCGGAGGCTGAGGTGGAAGGATGGCTTGAGTATGGGAGGTCAAGGCTGCAGTGAGCTGTGATCACACCACTGCACTCCAGCTTGGGTGACAGCACGACCCTGTTTCAAAAAAAATAAATAAATAAATGGGTGAATGATGAGGCCATTAACTGGATAAAGGGAGTAGATGATAGTGAGTTTGACTTGTAAACTTTTGGGTTTAAATATTATATAGTTTGACATAAGAGTTCAGTGCTTGGGATAGAATCTGAGCTGGACATATACATTTGAGGATGATTTCTGTATATTTGGGTGGTTATTAAAGTTGTGGGAATAGGTATGATCACTTTTAGGAGTATTTTATCAAGAGAAAGGGGCCAAGCCAACGCTTGGGGAAAGACTGCCATGTAAGGGGCGGATGAAGGATCAGAGGAGAGGAGGCTGAGGAGGTGCGCTGAGTGCTCGGCAGAGAACCAGAAGACAGTGGTAGCATTCAAACCACGAGGGAAGCTGAATTTCAAGAGTAGGTGATCAAAGGTATCAAATCCCATGCAGGATACCAACGAGCGTAAGGATTGCAACAAAGCCCCTGAATTCTGTCTT
Organism: Macaca nemestrina; assembly: GCF_043159975.1. Classification (NCBI taxonomy): domain Eukaryota; kingdom Metazoa; phylum Chordata; class Mammalia; order Primates; family Cercopithecidae; genus Macaca; species Macaca nemestrina. The sequence continues at coordinate 126,875,560 of NC_092133.1, forward strand.
TAATAACCTGCAAAGAGCAGGATTGGGGTGGGTGGTGGTAGAAGACTCAAGGTCACAGTGGTTAGGAGGTGTAGGAGTTTCTGAGCTTTTCCTCAGAGTTACGGAAATGAGTAGCATAAGGAGAAAATGGGCAGTAACCAATGGGTTAATCAAAATCAGTGGAGAGTTGGTTTTTTAAAAAGCTAATGGAGAAATTTAAGGTGTGTCAAGAGGGACGGGTGCTGGTGGAAAAAGAGCAGCTGAATGTAAGAGCCAGGCGAACAATAGAGAAAATCATGTTTTCAGGACAGAGACACCAAGAAGTGCCAGATTGGTTCTATTAATTTCATATTTTTTAGAACAAGAAATTGAAACACATGGCTTAGCACAAGATCTTTCTGATTTAGAAATTCATTATGTTAAAAATTGCATAAATTGTATACAAACTAAGTCTTTTTTTCTTGGATGATTTATAAATCAACTTTACAAGAAGATAGGGAAGTTTTAAAAAGAAAACAATACTGTCTAGGTAAGTTGGGGTGGAGATCTGCTGTATATTTGCCAAATGGAACCACTTAAGGGGACAGGAGGTCTGCAGAGGTTTGGAACCAGACCAGGCAATGCCCTGGCAAGGCTGGAAGCTTGGCTTGCAGTTATAGTTAGTTGTCCAGGGATTCATGAAGGCCGGCATTGAAGCACCAGCCCTGTATCTTTATAGCCAGACGGACACTGGATGTGAAATGGACCCCAAAGTCCAATATCTTACATAATATCTCTGCAGTCTCAGTTCATACAAAGCCAATCATTCATTTTGGAGACATAAAAGTTAATGTCCTGGTCCTGTTGCTTAGACAGAGTTATTACCAAAGAGAAAAATATTCAGTCGCCAGTGATGCTATTAGATAATGTTGGGGTTCAGGAGATTTTTAATAGAGCTCAAGTGTGCTCTTTAAATACCGATGAAAATTATGCTGGAATAGGACCAGCCATCCTGTTTTTTCAAAACTTCTATAACAATTTGGGTTGTTAGAAGAAGAAATAGTAATTTAGCTGTATGTTAAATGTGATTTAACGTATGGTTAACTGTCATAAACATATAGATACATACAATGTTAAGGTCAGAAGAAGAAAGCTTAGAGTTCGTTTGCTGTTGTCTCCTAATTTTTTAAAAAAGACGTTGAGGTAGAGTTGGGGCAGTGCAAAAAATAAAAATAAAAATACATTAAAAAAATTAAAAAGATACTGAGATCCAGAAATGTCAGGTTCAAGGTTAGGTAGAAATTAACAGCAGGATCAGCACCAAAACAAAAGCCTTATGCTTCCTACAAGGTGAATAAGTATTTTGATAAAATATAAAATATAAAAATTGCAGTTATGTACAGGAAACTGAATGGCAGACTGGAAAAATAGAGGGAGAAAATAAACTTAGGGTCAGGCTGGAGCTACTTTGACTTTTTTTTTTTTTTTTTTTTTTTTTTTGAGATGGAGTTTCACTCTTGTTGCCCAGGCTGTAGTGCAAAGACGCCATCTCAGCTCACTGCAACCTCTACCTCCCAGGTTCAAGCAATTCTCCTGCCTCAGCCTCCCAAGTAGCTGGGATTACAGGCATGTGCCACCATGCCCGGCTAATTTTTTGTGTTTTTAGTAGAGACAGGGTTTTACCATGTTGGCCAGGCTGGTTTTGAACTTCTGACCTCAGGTGATCCACCCGCCTCAGCCTCCGATTACAGGCGTGAATGCTGGGATTACAGGTGTGAGCCACTGTGCCCAGCCCACTTTGACTTCTGTACCCAATGAACCCAGCCTTCATTCGTCAATATAAGGAAAAGTGTTCAGAATTCAAATATGAAATGGAAAGTGTCCTTGCTTTGAAGTCAGGAGGTCAGGGTTTCCTTCATTACTTTGCTCTTTGGTGCCCAATATGTACCAGACACTGCCAGGCACTCGTTTCTGGACATGGCACCACCCCTCACTCTTTTCATGGCTTGGGGTTCTTAGTTTGCTTATTTATAAAATTAGGTGGCTGGGGAACACAAGCAGAAAGAAGAAAACTAAGGAGGAGGATTCAGTTAGGAGTTGCATTTGTGGGTAAGAAATGGAGGACAAGATGGCAGATGAAATGGCCACTAAGGGCCCAGTGACGTCAGTGGTGGTTTCATCCTCAAAGTTGAAGTCAGCCTCAGGCAGCCACTAGGTTTCACATGACCTCTGGGCCACAAGACTATCCCCACACTCTTCTGGGAATACAATAGAAAGCTCTTCTTAGAGTAGGCCTAGTCCCCATGGGTTCCAAATGGAGGCAAGCTAAGCCCACAGGTAACAGGCTTGGTGTTGTGGAAACAAAGGCAAAATTCACCAAGTAGAAGAAACAAATGAACATTTCAAAATGGAACAGTAGACTGGGCACGGTGGCTCAGGCCTGTAATCCCAACACTTTTGGGAGGCCGAGGCGGGCGGATCACGATGTCAAGACATCGAGACCATCCTGGCCAACATGGTGAAACCCTGTCTCTACTAAAAATACAAAAATTAGCTGAGCATGATGGCAGGCACCTGTAGTCTCAGCTACTCGGGAGGCTAAGGCAGGAGAATCACTTGAACCCAGGAGGCGGAGGTTGCAGTGAGCCGAGATCGTGCCACTGCACTCCAGCTTGGCGACAGAACAAGACTCAGTCTAAAAAAAAAAAAAAGTGGAACAGTAATACACAGCCTCCATCCTCTTTCATAGAGCCCACAGCAGTAGTCTTTAGATCTCCAAAGTACCAATCTTTTTGATGCATGAATTGTTAACAGATGCATGACTGAATAAATGAATTTTTGTCATCTCTACTCCTGCAATGATCCATGCTTTGGTGGAAAATCTCAGAGGACGCCATCGGGAACGTGCTGTACTGAGTTTACTCCTTGGCATGGTTATTGATATACAATCTTCTTGTTGTGAGCCACATGAGGACTTAGATAGCATCACAAAAGTGCGTTTTCTAGAATTGCATGCTGCTATGATGAAAAAAGGGAAAAACTGAACTTGTTGACTTCTCTTGAAATGGTAATGGCGTCGTGGGGAGCTAATCAGGAAGCTGGACTTGCAGGCAGGTTTCAACACATTTGGTAATGTATTTGCACTTTCTGTTCAGTCACCTTCGAGTGTCTGGTGTAATTAACCTTGGGCTCTCCTCAATGACACATCAGGAGTATTTCTTGCTAAGGAAGCTGTGGGACCCGTTGGCTGGGGATGGCCTTGTCTGGTCAGCACGCAAGTGGCTTCATTACGTTTCCTTTCACGAAGGCTGAGTGTTAAAGTGACCTCCGAGTGACAGTTTAATTGCTTAATTAGAGCCTTTCTTCTAAGTCTTAGATTCATGTAGCTCTGCAAGCTCTTATTGATCTCCTAGAAAGGCTGCTTGTAGCTCAGTGTGAGAGCAGGAAGAGGGAAGTCCATTTAGCAGCAGCAGCTGGCCCCTGGAGATTCCTGACCTCTGCTTCCAGCATCCTCTACTCGGCTCATTGGAATGTCTGCCTTGTGAGAATCAGCAAGGAGCAGCTCAAAGCAAGCCGACCATGGTCTGGGTCCTGCCTCTCATTTGGAGGAAACACAAACGAGGGCTAACAGAGCCTGGTACCAAAAAGAAAAAGCAAAAGCAATGTGATTAGTAACTTCTGAAGCTTTTTGTGGCTATCTAGGATAAAGAAAGAAAAGTCTGATGTGATCCGGAAAAAAAAAAAAAAAAAAATTCCCTGTGTTCCCACCCAAAGCTGCAGTGTCTGTTGTTGTTCCATTATTTGACAATAAAATGCAGGGTGGAACAGGGCAGATACCTAACGCAGCATCCTCTTCTGTTTTATTTTTGTAATACACCACCCATGATGTGTTTCCTTTTAAAACACTGATCGTTTCCAAAGCAGAGCAAACAGACACAGGAATAATAGAATTCGGTGTTTCAAAGAGATGATGGAAACAATTCTTCTTTAAATATTTACTGTTTTACAAATAAATCCAAGACAGAAACCAGTCTCTCTCTCTCCCCTCCTCTTCCTCTCTCCCTGTCTCTCTTTTCCTCTCTCTCTCCCTGTCTTTCTGTCCCTCTTTCTTTCCCTCTTCCTCTCTCTCCCTTTCTTCTTTCCCTCTCTCTCCCCCTCTGTCTCTCCTTCTTTCTCTCCCCCTCTGTCTCTCCTTCTCTCTCTCTCTCCCTCCTTCTCTTCTTATCTTTCCCTCTCTTTCTTTGTTCCTCTCTCTCCCTCTCTCTCTCTCTCTCTCTCTCTCCCTTTTTCTTTCTTTCTCTCTCTCCTCCCTCTATCCCTCTCTCTCTCACTCTTTCTTCCCTCCCTCCTTCACTCCCCACCACAGGAATTTTTGTTTCCATCTGATACTTGAGGATGATCTTTTTCAAACGTTTGTCTTGTGACTTGCATTTGTTAACATGCTTAGCTTCTTTGCATCCTGGTGCGGGTGCTGTAGTAACAACCAAATGCTGAGCCAGTGTTTTGCATCTGCAAGACGAAGGAAGAGTTGAGTTGAAGCCACAGCTCTCAATCTGTGGACACGGGTTTGGTTTGGCTTGGTTCCCATTTCAGCTCAGACTCTCCTTAAATGTTTATTTGTAAAAGTAAAATGAGCATCTTGGATTTCTTCTCATATCAACATTTCCAGGAATCTTGGAGTCAGTGCTTGCAAGAACTGCAAATTTTTAGAGTTTATAGTCTCTTGTAAAACATGAAGACTGAGTGGGAGAGTGTAGAACAAAGAAATAGGGGTGAACACATCGTGACATGAGATGTGGGGTTGTAAATTGAACTAACTATTGAATTTCCAAGGAACATAACTGGAAAAAAATCACTGACAAAGGAAACTGATGCTTCCTCCTTCCCCAGCCCCAAGAAAAGATGCTGTAATGAGTAATATCTTTGCTTTCCTTCCGCACTCACATTTATGACTGTAACAGCTTGTATAATTTCCTGAGGGATTTCCCTCCCTATCACTTAATGTTTCCTCTATTTTGGGGAAGTTCATATTCCAAAGCGGGAATTTCATTAGCAGCTACACTGCCATATTATAGCATATGAAAATACCTCATGGACTCTTGATCCTCCAAATAGACTTTGCACCTCCATGTGAATTCTCTCTCCTGTGCCCTAAATGTCTTCTCCTTCACCACATTTTTGCACCCTGTTAAGCTCAAAGGCAATCCAGGGCTTGAGACGTATGTTACCATCTGGAGTTAAAAATGTAGCAAAGTGGGACTGGCACAGTGGCTCGTGCCTGTAATCCCAGCACTTTGAAAGGCTGAGGTGGGTGGATCATTTGAGGTCAAGAGTTCAAGACCAGCCTGGCCAACATGGTGAGACCCTGTCTCTACTAAAAATACAAAATTTAGCTGGACGTACTGTTGTGTGCCTGTAATCCCAGCTACTTCGGAGGCTGAGGCATGAGAATTGATTGAACCTGGAAGACAGAGACTGCAGTAGCGGAGATTGCGCCACTACACTCCATCCTGGGCTACAGAGTAAGACTCTGTCTCAAACAAACAAAAAAGTAAAAAGGGTCCAGGTGAGAAAGAGGCCACACTAGACCAGAGAATGGCGGTTGGACCAGAGAAGGACAAGGAGGAGATTCATATCTGAATCCCGGAATAGAATCAAGTTTATGTGGCAACGATAGAAGTTCTGGGTTTATTTATCGACCCCAGACACTGTGCTCTTTGTTACCCATTCTGCTAAGTGAGCCATGCTGGGAATCCCATGCACGTTCAGTGGAATGGAATGCAAGACAGATGCCAACCACTCGGAAAGCTGCGGGAGCCCAATACAAGACTTTCTCAAGTGCTACTGAGGATGCTTGATTGCAGATCGAGATACAAAGGAGGAGGGACTCCCACCCTATTTCCAGAGCTGCCATGGTCATCTTTCTTGGAGACTGTGACTATCTCACTTAGCTTCACAGAATCATGGTCTCTCAATATTCTAACTGAATGAATACAACTTGATTTCACCTTTTCTCTAGGTTTAATCATAATTGGTCGGTTGTCAGACAGATGGGGTTTGTATATTGGCTCTGCCCTACTAAGCCTGTGATTGGGCAAGTCAAGTATGTTTTCGGAGGCTCACAGTTTTCCCTGCTGCAAAGTGGAACTGTAAGAATTGAATGTAAACAAATGTATTGAAAGTACCTATCAGTGTCTGGTTCAGATAAGTGTTAGCTGCTATTCCTAATTTTTCTATTACAATGACTCCTGCTTCTATTACTATTAACGCTATGTTAAAGATCTTAAGTAATCTTTAAAAAAAATTTTCTCCCTGAGCAAGATGAAACTTAGTAAACGAGAAGATAAAAAATCCAGTAGAAAAAAAATTCTCACTTCCTACTTTCCAACAATCTCAGGGAATATATTCGTGTTTCTTTGTTTTTTGGGTTTTTTTTAGAAATAAAAATACAGATATTACTGAGGAAGCTACAATTCATTTTTCCGCATCAGTCATGGGGAGTGCAAATGATGACTGACATTTCAGTCAGGTGGTCACGAGTCATTTAATCACTCCAGGGTTTTGATGACAGCAGAGAGGGGCGGCCGCTGAAGCACTCTGCATCACGTCCATGTCAATCACGTGATCTTTAGTTCTTAAGCAAAGCATTCGTGATTACTGGTCTTTATTTCGTGCAATTTAAAAATGTATGCTCAGCTTTACTTTTGTATTTGATGTTACATTTTAGAAGTGCACACTGTGCACTGGCAGTTGTTTTGAGACTGAATGGAAGGAAGACACAAATATAAGGCAGGGGAAATTTCAGGCTGTCATAGTGGCCTAGGCAAGATGTAATGAGGCCCCACACCAAGACACTAGAGAGGGATGTGGGTGAAGTAGAGGGAAGGAGCCAAGCCATACATCGACAGAGAGATGGCAGAACATGCTTATCCATTACATGTAGCAGGGATGGGGGGTTCCCAAAATGGTCTGGCCATTGGGTACATGCTTCTGGCATTTACTGAGGCAAGAAATGTAGATAAAGGAGAAATGAGAGGGACGGGCAGGGGGCTTCAGTTTGAGACACTGATTTTCAGCATTTGTGGAACATACAAGAGATGATGTCTACGATACAGTTGGCTATATGAGCCTAGGGCTTAAGAGGGAGGACTGGGGTACAGTTATAGATATTAGGCAATGAACAGATGCTTTGGAGATCTTAAAACAGAAGCCACGTCCATTAAACTTGATACATTCCTGGCAGCAGCAAGAGGCTAGATTAACTGGCATTAGTAGCCATCTGGCTTGGGTACTGCGGTGTTCTTACATGAATACTGCCCTTTCATGTCTGTATGTAATCGCTTATGCGTCTGAGTGATGAAACACTAAAGCACTTTTAATATAGATTTTATTTTTAAACCTTACATGCTCCTCGTATTAAATTTGTAGAATACAGAAAAGAAGAAATAAGAAATTAATGCCATCCTTAGTATTAGAATATAGATACAAACTATTGAAATTTTGGTTTATTTCCCTCACAAACACACACATACAAATATATACACTCACTCATGTACACACAAACATGCATAGTTAAGATAATATTATATATAATTTTATATCCTGCCTTTTTCACTTCATATTATTTGAATAGTTTTTAAAATAGTTTCTTTGGCTAGTCAATCAAATGGACGTGCTGTAATTCAGTTAGCCACAGGTTTATTATTGACCATTTGGATTATTAATGGGTTTTTTCTTTTCTTGTTATAACCATGTTATGAGGACTATCTTTATATGTGAATCTTAGTACATTTCCTATTATTTCCTTTATATAGCTTTTCTTTTCTTTATTGAACATTCTACTATGAAATATTTTAAGTAGGTAGAGAAATACAGACTACATAATGCATACAAAATATATAACGTACTGAACTTCTCCCTGTCCAGACTGGCCAAATCTTCATATTTTGCCACATTTGCTTCAAGTTCTTTTGTTTTCTCCCAAACAGAAACGGACTGTTCAAGACACAGGTGAAGTCCCACGTGCTCCTATCATTGATCCTATGCCCTGTTCCCTGTCCCAGAGGAAACTGCTAATGAGATTTCTGGTTTATGATTCCCATAATGGTTTTTATAGTTTTTTCATTATATGTGTATATCCATACACACTATGAAATATTATTTTGCATATTTTAAGACTTTATGTACGTCATGTAACACACTACATATCCTTCTTCAACTTGCACTCTTCACTCATTGTACTGTTTTTCACATTTTCTACCTTGTAATGCATACAGATCTAATGCATTCTTTTGGTCACTACACATTCCATTTGATGTATGCACCACAAGTCATTTGCCCATTCTCCTGTTAATGAACATTTAAGTTGCTTGCAATATTTTTCCTTAGCAACTTTTTGTACCGAATTTTCTTGTAGCAATATCTGTGTATAATGACATAAGACTTTCTCTAGTGTAAACCACCTGCAGAAGTGGAATTGCTAGCTTTGAACTTTTCTGTATGTCATTAAATTTCATTAGAAATTTATATATGAGGCCGGGCACAGTGGCTCATGCCTGGAATCCCAGCACTTTGGGAGGCTGAGGTGGATGGATTGCTTGAGGTCGGGAGTTTGAAAACAGCCTGGCCAACATGGAGAAACCCTGTCTCTACTGAAAATACAAAAAATCAGCTGGGTGTGGTGGCGTGCACCTGTAATCCCAGCTACTCGGGAGGCTGAGGCAGGAGAATCGCTTGAACCTGGAAGGTGGAGGTGGCAGTGAGCTGAGATCGCACCACTGTACTCCAACCTGGGTGACAGAGCAAGACCAAGACTCTGTCTCAAAAAAAAAAAAAAAAAGAAAAGAAAAGAAAAGAAAAGAAAAATGTATATATGAGAATTTCTGTAATGAAATGAGAAAAACTTACCTTCATACTTGTAATCATAGTTTCCACAAAACTTTCAATACATTGTCTTATTTGATCTTTACAATAACCTTATGGGGCAGCAAGAGGAGATCACCTACCCTCATTTTTAGATGAGGTGTCTGAGGTAGTTACTGCAAAGAGCAGTACAGCATGTGACTTGAATGCATCACTGGACAGCCTCATTCTTCAGAAGCCTTTCTTCATTCTTTCCTCAACTCTTCTTCATTCCACACCTGCAGACTTACCCCAGAACTTACTGGCTTAAGACAACAACATTTACAGTTTCCGTGGGTCAGGAAGCCAGATGCCACTCGCCTGTGTGCTTCCTGGCTCACTCACATGAATGTACATAGGGTTCAGTTCCTTGCAGGCTGTTGGCTGAGGCCTCCCTTGACTCCCTGCCATGCAGGCCTCTCCACACAGTATCTCAGAACATGGCACCTTGCTCGCCAGGGCAATCAATAGAGAGGGCAAGAGAGAGTCCAACAAGACAGAAATTACTAGCAAGAGGGAAGGCACCATCTTTTCTCACCTCATTATGGAGGTGACAGACTATCACTTCCGTTGTTTTCTATTAATTAGAATAAATCACGAGGTCTATCCCATACCCCAGGGAGATTACACAGAGGCATGAATACCAGGACGTGGGGATCACTGAGAGCCAGGTCAGAAGTTGCCTACCATCCCCCACCCCTACAATCTCCAGTTGGAAAATTTTCATTTATTATTTCTCCCACTCCTACTTACCCATATTTCTGGACAACGCCCCCACCTCTTGGTTCTCTTTTCTTTTTTGCCTCCATAACTTTCTAATTCCCTACTTAATTTCTTACACAGCAATTTAGCTCCCACTTTGTCTTACTTTAATAGTAGAGGCTAACATCTACCACATGCTTACTACATGCCAGTAAGCATTTATATCTTTTGGTATTTATATCTTTTAACTTGTTCTTATGAACAGTATGGGCTATATATTCATTTTAATCTCATTTTGCAGATTAAGAAACTTAGCAACAGATGAGGAAGCAAAGAGAGGGGGGCAACTTGTCCCCAACAATGTAAAATAACATCTCCCCTGCTATATTCATGTTCTGAGAGCCTATGGAGGTATTTTACTCAATACAGACTGCTTTTCCCTCTAAAAGGAATCCTGCCACCAACTTTTAAATAATGCAACATACTTTTAAATAATGCTTATTTATACAACAAAGGTATGTATGAGAAGTAAAAAGTTCCCTTACTTGGCTTCTTTATTTTCCCACATTACCATTCTTTAGAACTCTGATCACAGGCCTCCAGAACTAGGAATGTCACCAGGAAGAGTTTCCGTCTCTCACTTGAATGGTTTTCCTCCTGTGTTACTTGACATGTGACAAAGGTAACATGTGACATGTTACCTTTAGAAATGATGGACATTTATGCAAATCTCCTCAAAGTATTGAAGCATCAAGTATGAAAATTAAGACCAAGCACTGTGGTTCATGCCTATAATCCCCTCACTTTGGGAGGCTGAGGTAGGAGGATCGCTTGAGCCAGGAGTTCCAGACCACACTAGACAACACAGCAAAATCCCCTCTCTACAAAACGTTTAAAAATTAGCCAGGTGTGGTGGTGCACACCTGTAGTCCCAGCTATTTGGGAGGCTGAGGTGGGAGGATCCCTTGAGCCCAAGAAGTCAAGGCTGCAGTGAGTTATCACTGGTCTTACCCTGACTACAAACATAATAATTATAATAATAATTAAAAGAAATTTCGTAAATGTTTGGCTTAGTTCTCACTTCTGGCTAGAGCTGAGGATGTGGAGGGGACTTGATAGCGCCATAATATATCATGTGTTCAGAATACTCTGGGCCTTGGGGATGGATCCGATGTCCTCTGCCCACCTTCTGCCTCTGCCTTCTCTCACCCTGCTGGTGAAGGGTCCCTGGGAGCAGAGTGCATGGCATTGGCTGTTCCCTGTGGTGGGGCCCCTTCATTCGCCTTCAGACCTGGCATATAGGAAGCCTGCCCAGAAAGCAGCCGAGCTGACCTCCGTCCCGCTGGGAATAGCCTCTTACCCACAATTGTGTCTACTATGTGTTTATACCATTGACTCCATGAGGGCAAGGACAGCTTTTTCTTAACTCTGGGCTTTCCTCAACCCTAGTCCTCAATTTTTAGAGACCAGCAACTGTCATACATTTATTCATTTGTTCATCAAACATTTATTGCCTGTTAAGTGCCAGGTTCTGTACTTTTTAAAAAGTCTCCTATTTTTATATAATAAAGTTAAGCTTTTTGTTTTTGTGGGGTTTTTTTCGTTTGTTTTGTTTTGAGACGGAGTCTTATTCTGTCACCCAGGCTGGAGTACAGTGGCACCATCTCCATTCACCGTAGCCTCTGCTTCCCGGGTTCGAGCAATTCTTGTGCCTCAGTCTCCCGGGTAGCTGGGATTACGAGTACACGTCACTATGCCTGGCTAATTTTTGTATTTTTAGTGGAGATGGGGTTTCACATGTTGGCCAGACTGGTCTCAAACTTCTGACCTCAGGTGATCCACCTGCCTCGGCCTCCTAAAGTGCTGGGATTACAGGCATGAGCCTCTGCGCCCTGCCTGGTGTGTATTTTGAATATGTGTGCTAGTAGCTTGACATTTTATACAATTCTGGATATTTTACAAAAAGACTGGTCAACTTTTCTATAGAAATTAAATGACCACTCCACTAGATCTGCCTCTGTTTTAAGAGCTTCTGTAGTTGGAATTCTCCTGGGGACAGTGGCCACTTTTTATCTGTGGCTTCAACTTCAATTTTTTATTTTATTACTATCATCTAGAAATGAAGTAGTTGAGATGTACAAAGTTTTATTTTGTTTATATATTGCCCTGACTTTTACCACTTAAGTAATGATCAGAAAATCAATGCTGAGGCCTAGCAAACTCTTGGCAGTAGACTTAAGTAAGAATTATATGTTATATTAATATATGTGTATCCAATAGTAATATCATTTGCTAGTTTTGCCTTGGGAACTAAATGGAAGTTAAGGGGAAATTCATATTGATAATTTTTATGACTTTAGAATTATAAATGAATGGGGACAAGGTTTCTCATATTTTCTTCTTTGAAGTGCTTTTCTTGTGTAATTTTATACATTGAAACTTTAAATGTGAGAATTTTTTTTTTTTGAGACGGAGTTTCACTCTTGTTGTCCAGGCTGAAGTGCAATGGCACTATCTCGGCTCACCACAACCTCCGTCTCCCAGGTTCAAGCGATTTTCCTGCCTCAGCCTCCTGAGTAGCTGGGATTACAGGCATGTGCCATGACACCCGGCTAATTTTGTAATTTTAGTAGAGACGGGGCTTCTCCATGTTGGTCAGGCTGGTCTTGAACTCCCAACTTCAGGTGATCTGCCCACCTCAGCTTCCCAAAGTGCTGGGATTACAGGCGTGAACCACTGCACCAAGCCTGAGAATATTGATTTGATATTATAAGTGTTAAAAACACTTAAGTAAAAGAATTTATATTTCAAACTCTGTTAAAAATATTCTCCCTCCTTGATAGCCTGAGGTTTTAAAATTTCATAAAATGACAATTAGGTACATAAAACATAGTAACTATCATGCTGTGGTTTGAATGTGTCCCCTTCCAAAGTTCATGTGCTGGAAGCTTAATGCCCAATGCCACAGTGGCAGGACGTATGGCCTTTGGGAGGTGTTCAGGTACTGAAAGCCTTGCCATCATAGATGGATTAATGTTGCTATAAAAAGGGCTTGCAAGAGTAGGTTCTCTCTCTTCTGCACTTCTGCCACTTGACTACATGATGTTCCTCCCCGCAAGAGGATGCACCATTCAAGGTACCATCCTGAAGCAGAGAGACCCGGCTCTAACTTGCTGGCATCTTGTTCTTGGACTTCCCAGCCTTCAGAACTGTGAGAAATAAATTTCTGCTCTTTATAAATCACCTGGCCTCAGGTATTCTATAGCATCAAAAAGAAGCAGACTGAGGTGTGTCATGAGCATTTTAAAGAGAAGTAAACATGGTTAATCTAGAATTTGGAGAGAGAAGACTCTGCTACTCACTAGTGATGTGAACTTGGATGAGTTACTAGCTTTCATTGAATGAGACAGTAGTTTAATAGCTTACACACTTGCCTCCTTGTCTTTATTTTTATAGAAAATCACATAGGTTAGGATGTTTGTGATGGAGCTTGTAAAATTATAACCTGCTCATCACATTTGGGGTGTCATTGGTATATAATTTCAATCTCAGGACTCATGGAAACCTTCTTTTATTTGAGATGGAGTCTCACTGTGTCACCCATGCTGGAGTTCAGTGGTGCAGTCGTGGCTCACTGCAACCTCCGCCTCCTGGGTTCAAGCAAATCTCATGCCTCAGCCTCCTGAGTAGCTGGGATTACAGGCGCCCACACCATGCCTGGCTAAGTTTTTTTTTTTTTTTTTTTTTGTATTTTTGGTAGAGACAGGGTTTTGTCATGTTGGCCAGGCTGGTCTCAAGAAAACCTTCTATTTTTGATCCGTTCCTTATGAAGTATTACTTCAGCCAGATGAAATTTAGCAGAGGTCTTGTAATTCCAGGACCTCAGGGGTTAGGGGTAGGGGAAATAGCTGCAAAGTCTCTAAAGCTTCTAGATGTGCTCCTTTCAAAGGATCCCCAAGGAAATGGGGCATTCGGGTGATTTTCAGAAGATTTCAGCCGTAATGTTTTAGTTTACTTTTGTTCCCCTTATTTCCTCCTGTCCCTTGAGAGGATTCCAACCACTCAGACTAAAAACAAGGACTTTGAAAGGGAAGAAACAATATGTACTTACTCCTTGGACCTTTGAATTTGGGAGAAAATTTTTCAAAAACCAGAAAGTCTTGTTTTGTGAGTCCATGGACTTGCAAAATCTTAGAGAGTTTTTTCTTTCTTTTCTTTCTTTCTTTTTTCTTTTTTTTTTTGAGAAGGAGAAGCCTATAAACACCATAGAACGCATTGTTCCACTAGTTTAAAAAATTAAGAAATGCTAGACACTTAGGTTGATTCCATATTTTGGCTATTGTGAGTAGTGCTTCAGTTAACATGGAAATGCAGATATATTCAACATACTTATTTAATTTCTTTTGTCTGTTTAACCCCAGAGTGGGACTGTTGGATCATATGGTAGTTCTATTTTTGATTTTTTGAGAAACCTCCATACTGTTTTTCATAATGGCTGTATCAATTTACATTCCCATCAGTAGTGTATAAATGTTCCCTTTTCCCCACATCCACACCAGCCCTTGTTATTTTCTAATTGGGATAAAGTGATGTTTCACTGTGGCTTTGATTTGGATTTCACTGGTGATTAGTGATGTTGAGCATTTTTTCATTTACCTGTTGGTCATTTGTATGTCTTCTTTTGAAGACAAACAGACTTATCAATGGATGAATGGATTTTTAAAATGTGATATATATAAACAATGGAATAGTACTTAGCTATAGAAATGAATACAATCCTGTCATTTGTGGCATCATGGATGAGCCCGAAGGACTTTATTTTAATGGAAATAAGCCAGGCACAGAGAGACAAATATTGCATGGTCTCACTCATTTGTGCAGTGTAAAAATGCTGATCTCGCAAAAGTACAGAGTAGAATAGTGGTTACCAGAGGCTGGGGACAGTAGCGGGGAGGAAATTATGGGGAGATATTTGTCAAAAGTACACAATTAGAGTTAGGTAAGAGGAATAAGTTCTGATGTTCTGTAACACAGTAGGGCACCCACAGTAAACAATATTATGGCTTATAAATATTATACTGTGTTAAAAGTAACTAGAAGAGAGGATTCTTAATGGTCTCACCACAAATAAATGATAAATGTTTGAACTGATAGACATGCTGAATACCATGATTTGATAATTACACAATGTATATGTGTATTGAAACATCACATTATACCTCATACATATGTTCAATTATTATGCATCACTTAAAACCAAAATAAAAAATAAATATAAACTATATATATTCACAAAATTGAATATTAAACTTTTATAAAAATGAAAAAATGCTATTCTAAACAAATAAATTATCTTGAGAGAAGTAAATAGTCTGTGCCTTAATATTCAATTGGTATATTCTCCATACTCTATAACCACAGACGTTCTAAGAAGGTATTCATTATTCTTTGATATTAAAACTAAGAAAGTATTAATAGAACATTACTTAAAGCTTAGGATGCTGTACCTATAACCATAGGACAGCATAAAACCAAGTATAGAGACAATAAAGACTTGAATTAAATCAATGGTGGTGATATTTGAGAGTAGACTCAAGTGTGAATGTAGTAAGAGTTTTCGTAGTGATGGTTTACATGTCATTTTGTCTACTGTTTACAGTGTTCAGCGTGATAAAAGGAAGCATTCATACTAGATTGGAAACTATAATTTGAATTGGTTAAGAAAATGGAATTTAGTTTTTAATCAATCTTTGTTGAATGAAAATCAGTCATCAGGTTTCATTTATTGGAGATATATATATAGAGAGAGAGTTAAATTTTGAACATTAAATAATAAAAAAGAAAAGGTTTGCTGCTCCAGAACAGACCCACATTTGTTTTAAATTTTTTATTGTAAAAGCTTTAGCTCCTCAGAAAGTTAAAAATCCTATTGATATTTGATTCATGGGCTTGTATAAGCCAAACTGAGAATATCCTGCCCATCATACCTGTGGCTAAAGAGAACATACAGAATCATATCTGTGGCTAAACAGAACACTGATTATAATCATCAGCAGATTTTTAAAGTCACTTGAGAGTACCTTCCTTCCATTGAATCTCTGAACTTTCTATTTTTTTCCCCAAGATTTTCTTATGAAATATAAGTGGCAATTTGTTTTGAATGAAACGGCCATATTTTACCTTCATGCTTTCAGTCTCACTCTGAGGGTTGGCAGGTTGATGCATGCATCCTGCTCAGTTGATACCTTGCACTGAACAAGAGGAAAGGGTTTCAGTTCTGGACTCTGGAATCTAGTGGTCTGATTCAGCATGACCTGCTCCCTCTTAGGAATTGTGTGACTTGGACCCGTTACTTAGGTTCTCTGTGCATCTGTTGTCCTGTTCTTAAAAATGGAAAGAAATTGAGGATAAAATGGGACAGTGTATGTGAAGGGCTGAATCCAGTTCCTGGCACATGGTAAGCACCTAATGAACGGGAGTTATTATTAATCATCCATGCGAAGGAACTCATTTCCCCCTGATTTACACATAAGAGTATCCAAAAATTCATCTAGACACTGAGTTCCAAGCAAATTAGTAAGCTTCAACTTCAGCAAATCAATACAGAGATTTCAGGTGTATGTGATGTAGATTCCATTTCATTACATGCACGGAGGGTCAGCTAGGTCTCAGCATGGCCCTAGGCAAGACGAGACCAATAGTTAAAAGGAGAGAGGTAATTTTTCTTTTCTTTTTTTTGAGATGGAGTCTTGCTCTCTGTTGCCTAGGCTTCAGAGCAGTGGTACAGTCTAGGCTCACTGCAACCTCCATCTTGGGTTCAAGCAATTCTCCTGCCTCAGGCTCCCAGGTAGCTTTGACTACAGGTGTGCACCACCACACCTGGCTAATTTTTGTATTTTTTATTAGAGACAGGGTTTCACCACATTGGCCAGGCTGGTCTTGAACTCCTGACCTCAGGTGATCCACCCGCCTCAGCCTCCCAAAGTGCTGGGATTATAGGCATGAGCCACCATGCCTGGCCAAAAAGAGAGAGAGGTAATTTTCTAAATCAGCCTCATATAGCCTCTATCATTTGAAAAGAATTCTACTATTTCTTTTCTCTTAAGCATTACCCTATCATGAACCCTAAGCAGAACAAACAGATCTAACAAATGTCGGGATTCTGACAACAAATGCTCATCACTCATCATTATTTCTCATCTGTTTTCTCATGTGTCTATTCTTGCATCACACATTTCCAGCACATGTTGTGGGCATGGCCTTTGAGGTGACTACACTGGGGTTGGGGAGGAAGGGGAATGTGGAAGGGATGGCATTTATGAAGTTATCAAGAGATCTAATAGTGGCTCTGACCGAGAAACTCCTGCCGAAATTCATGTCAGCATCCCTAGAAATGACCAAAGACTCAAACATTCCCATGGAACTGTGAGACAAGACAAAAGAATAAAGCCAGTTTCCCCAGACCCAGCAAACGTGGGATTTTCCACTAGCACATCGGCATGCAGGCAGTTCATGGAATACAGGCCTTCTAGATGTGAATCTGAAGCTCTGAACCACTGTTTGCCCTGTCACCTTTCTTGTAGGCATACGATGGCTCAAGCTCCACAATGTCCCGCCTTGCCAGGACGTGTGGAAGGGAGCAGCTGGCTAACCCCATCGTGTCCTCAGGAAACAGCCTCTTCGTGAGATTTCTATCTGGCCTTTCCAGACAGAACAGAGGCTTCCGAGCTCAATTCAGGCAAGGCAAGTACCCTGCGGTTTCCCAAGCACAAGAGAAATCTTCAGTGCTCTGTTTGGTGCAACAGTGAAATGAGACCTGTGCTCAGAAATTGATCACAGCCTTCTACTTAACATGTAAAAAATTAAATAGAACAAAAGAACTGTGACTTACATTTATCCCAACTCCTGATGCTTGAAACCTCCTTCTCTGACTTCCTTTGGACCTGCATCTCTAACAAGTTTTCAGAATAATACTGTTTAAAAGTGCTTTTAAGACTAGAAACAGTATAGAAAAGCTTTTATCCAAATTCACTGATCTAGCACTACCCAAGGCTTTACACTACAATGGGATACACTGCTATCAATTACAAGACTTGCTTGTAATGTAATCAGATTCCAGCCCCCGGAAGCAGTGGTTTCCCTCATTCCTGAGTCCTGCCATTGTCCAACTGAGGAGTCACTGTTGTTTTCCATTTATTTTTCTTTGTTCCCTCCCTTCCTCCCCCGCTACCCTCCTCTTCCTTTTCCTCTCCTTCCCTTCCTTTTCCCCCCTCTCTTTCCCTCCCCTTCCCTTTCTTTCCACAGGGTCTCACTCTGTCACCCAGGCTGGAGTGCAGTGGTGCAATCACGACTCACTGAAGCCTCAACCTCCCAGGCTTAGGCAATCCTCCCACCTCAGCCTCCCAAGTAGCTGGGACTATAGGTGCACCCCCATACCTGGCTGTTTTTTTTTTTAGAGATGGGATCTTGCTCTGTTTCCAGGCTGGTCTCAAACTTCTGGCCTCAAGTGACTCTCCTGTCTTAGCCTCCCAAAGTGCTAGAATTACAGGCATGAGCCACTGCACCTGGCCATTGTTTTTGTTCTTAAATCACCACTTCTCCAAGACCTTTTTATCCATTGCCTTTCATCTGCTCATTCTGAGAGATGAACCCCTTATCCCATCAGAGATGACTTGTATTCAGATGATTCAGAACATTCATTACAAATACATTTAGTCTGTGTAGTCGTTATGTCTATCTTAGTCAACTCACTTATATTCTGTAGTAAAGAGCTCTGGATAGGGACAGTGCCTGGATCGAGGTCTCCCAAATACATACCATAGACCTTTAGACTTTGGAGCAAGACAGACCATATTCTTGTTGATTTTAAAGAAAAACTAGTTTCCTAATAGTTCTTTTGCATGTTATTATTCACTTGTATGTTGTTTCATAGTAAAAAGTCCCTGCTAGCTTTCACCTGGACTATGACAACCTCCTCAAAGTCACCTACCCTTACCCCATCTCTCTCCAAAGTCACCTGTAAAAGCCCTGCTCTGATCATGCCATTGGAATGTTCAGTGTGTGTCCTGTCTCCACCTGGCCTGGAGAATGAAGCTCAAGCTCCTGCAGATGTTAACCAAGGGCCCCAGAACCGCCCTGACCTCTCTCCAGCGTCAGTCACCCACATCCCTCGGGCACCCCACGCTCCAGCTGAGCCTGTATAGATGCAGTCCTTACCCTCCTCTGTGTCTGCTCAGGTGGTCCCCTCCCTGGCCTCCCTTTTCTCACCCTCCAAGTCCTAGTTTAGCCTCAGCCTCCTCCTCAGCGAGACCTCTTACGCCCTCCAGCGGTGACCGTCTCTCCCTCTTCAGGACTCACATGGAATTTTGCTCTTCTCTGATAATCTGCAGTCATCCTTAGGAAGCCTTGTTCAATTGAGTATTTATTTTCCTGAAAAAAAAAAGAGGTCATGTATAAGTAGATTATCCCTATACCTGTGGTTTATGAGTGGGCCGTGTAAGTGAATCCATGTAAGAATTTTGTTTGAATGACTTAGGCAATTCATAGCCATTTAATCTGTTGCTTTCTGCCACTTCCTACTTCCTGTAGTTGAAGAATAATTGTTAAAAATATAAACTGTATAAAATATAAACTCATGGTTTATGTGCAGCTCTCCTTACGGAGAACTTTCTTGGTATGCATTTTAGAAATAAGAAGAAAAATCATTGATGGTTTTATTCAGCAAATAATTGTTTCGTACAGTCAGCAGAAATGAAAAGCATATGACATGTATGTGTGTTTGTGTGTTCCCCAGCCTGCGGAGGCCACATCCTCACCAGCTCATTTGATACTGTTTCCTCTCCACGGTTCCCTGCCAATTATCCAAACAATCAGAACTGCAGCTGGATCATTCAAGCGCAACCTCCATGTAAGTAAAAAAATAAAAAAGAAAAGGCATGCAGGAGAGAAGGTGCCTGTGGGAAGGTCAGTCTATGGGTAACCTTCTTATCTCAGTGCTAACAATCGATGGCCTTCCTCTTCATCTTTTGCAAGTCCCGATTCCTGATGTGCCCAAGAACAAGCATTTCCTAATCTGATAGGGAAGTCATTTTTACAGTTGCTTCTAAATTTAAAAACAATTTTTTTTTTTCATTTCAAGGCCTAGCAAAGGTTAAAAACACACACACACAACAACAACACAACACACCTACAACCTTGCTGTATTAACAGGCATATGCAGGCGTGTGAGATTGGGGGTAAACCAAAATAATCGATAAATAGTGTTTGACATGTGTGCCTTGAGTGTAGCTGATGCCCAAGACAGTTGCTGAGTGAACAAATGAAGAAGAGCCACAGACTGGAGAATCAGTGACTCACGGGCCAGAATGCAATGCACACGCCCATCCATCAAAGCAGACATTCATAAAACCTGGGCTCTCCTGCAAGGTACTATTCCAGCACAGGCCTAGAATAAACATTGAATAAATGCTTACTTTCTTTTCTTTCTTGGAACCCTAGAATCTTATTTTCTGACCCGGTAACAGTTCGTTGGTAAGACAGAAAGAGAACATCAGGAAATGCCCCTAAAGGACATGACAGAATAGCTGCAAAGCAGGTGATGCTTGGGGCCCTTCTGAATCCTCTTTCAGGGGAGCCCTGCCTTCCCTTGAGGTTTGCAGGAAAATACGGTTTCAGGCATAATGTAGGAAAGACTTTAAGTTCTTCACTCTACACAGCAATTAATCGTCTGTGTGAAAATAGGGAAGTCACTTAAGCTTATCAGGCCATGAAAAAATAATCTGCAAAATGAAGAGTTTGGCTTAAATATTCTCTAGCACTTTCCCTTGGGATGTCAGGAGTTAACAAATTGCTGGTATCTTTATTGACATGCATAAGATGTGGAGTCCGATGATGTAATCCTTAGCCAATTCGAACGGGGAGGTGGAGCCCTAAAGAAAGTTGCCAGCCAGCCAGAAACTGAGCTGTAGATAAAGAAGCCCCCTCCCTTGAACAGAGCTGTTTGTGCCTGAGGATTATTTTCTAATGAGTTGTGAAGCATTTAGATGAAAGATCTCACTAGTTCAAGAACAGCAATAGGAAAAGATCCTGTTCCGAAGATTAGAGAGCTTGAAGAACAACAAAAAGAAAATGTATCCAGGGGCTTGCTGTTCTGCAAAGCTTTCTTGATAAATGTCTCTGAACCTTAGGGCACCAGCTCTAGCCTGAAAATAAAACTAAGTGAGCTAAAATGTGACAGCCAGGGAGAAAAGAATGCATTATTTGCAAGCACATGCAAAGAAGCCGAATTTAAGGAAATGAACCTATTGAGAAAAATGCTTATCAGAGAAACACAGCAATGGTGATATAAAAACTGCAAAGATGGCATTTTCCAACAAGATATTCCCTTATAGTGCCTGGAATGAACCTACCCAGGAGTCCTCTTATTTACCACTACCAGCGTTTCAGATGCCACAGGCACTTTGGAAAGCATCTATTCTGTTATTCTTCAAAGGAAACCATCTAGCATAGAAGTTATTCCCTTCCCTCCCTTTATCCCTTCAACCATGTGCAAATCTGCCTCATTCATTACTTCTCTGCTGGAGAACCCTTACATGAAATTGTCAGAAGTAAATTTATCTCCCTGTATGTTTTTAAATTTAAATTTTATTTTGTAAAAATTTTTATCTTTAATGTTTGTGAATACATAGTAGATATATATAGTTATGGGGTACCTGAGATGTTTGGATGTAGGCATGCAATGTGCAATAATCCCATCATGGAGAATGGGGTCTCCATCCCTTCAAGCATTTACCCTTTGCATTACAAATAATCCAATTATACTCTTTTAATTATTTTTAAATGTACAGTAAGTTATTATCGACTACAATTACCCTGTTGTGCTATCAGATAGGTCTTACTCATTCCTTCTATTTTTATACTCATTAACCATCCCCACCTCCCCATCTTGCCCCGTCTCCCTGTATGTTTTATTTGCCAGTACTGTATTAGAGAATCTTCTCTTTTTTCTTCCAGTAAATCATATCACCCTCTCTTTCACCCACTTTGAACTTGAAAGAAGCACAACGTGCACACGTGACTTTGTAGAAATTTTGGACGGCAACCACGAAGACGCACCCCTCCGAGGTACCTCGGCGCTCACTCATATACATCTGTGGTCTTGGCTGTGCTTTATTTATAGATCTACATATTTATAGGCTGCCGTTCTAGGTTAGAATGTTTCCAATAAATAGAAAGAGCAGCCTAAGCCAAGTAAAGATGATTAGAGGGTAAGAAAGTAGGCTTTAATGTGAGGTTCAGGGAACTCAGCCTGTTGATTAATATATTCAAACATGTGAATAGTTCGTGTATATGTTTTAAAAGATTTAAAAATTGCAGCTGCTTTAAAGAGTAGTGGAATGCAGCGCATCCCAGCATTACAGAGCATTCTGTCAGAAATTTCTTGTTAATATTTGACCAAGTTCTTACGTTCAAATGGAGCATGTTTCTTTCAGCCTTGTCCTTAGTGGAAGCAAAAAAAAACAAAAAACAAAAACCCACTTAATTAGTTAATTAATTAATTAATTCCATTAAAACTCTGTCATTTGTTTGTTAGACTTCCCAATAAAATTAAAGAGTGCCACTCTCTAGTTTCTAAAATATTCTCAGCCAAAAAAACAAAACAAAACAAAACAAAACCACCTCAGGCCATTTAAGCTTTCTCCATAAACTTCCTAACTTTTGAATTTTGTTGTAAAAACCTCTCGTCCTGGCCGGGCGCGGTGGCTCAAGCCTGTAATCCCAGCACTTTGGGAGGCCGAGATGGGCGGATCACGAGGTCAGGAGATCGAGACCATCCTGGCTAACACGGTGAAACCCCGTCTCTACTAAAAAATACAAAAAATTAGCCGGGCGAGGTGGCGGGCGCCTGTGGTCCCAGCTACTCGGGAGGCTGAGGTGGGAGAATGGCGTGAACTCAGGAGGCGGAGCTTACAGTGAGCTGAGATCCGGCCACTGCACTCCAGCCTGGGCGACAGAGCGAGACTCCATCTCAAAAAAAAAAAAAAACAAACAACAAACAAACAAACAAACAAACAAAAAAAACCTCTCGTCCTGCACTAGAAGACAAGGTCTGTCAGGGAGGAGACTGCTTTGCCTGTTGCCTAATTCCCAGTGCCCAGGACAGTGTCTGAGACAAAAGCGAGCAGTCAATGAACTCTCCACACCCTCTCCACACCTCTCACAGCATCGCCGAGGTCTTTGTTAGTAAGCATTTGACAAGCATAAGGACATATTATTTAACAAACTGTTACATCGCAATACCTTGTGCTGAGTACTGTTCTCAGTATGTTAGAACTAATAAGTCAATCCTTTTAACCTTATGAGATAGGTTTCATTATTTTCAATATGCCCCTTTTCTCCAAGTGGGGAAACTGAGGCACCAAGCACTTCAGTAACTTGCCTAGGATCACACAGCTAGCAAATGACTGAGCCAGGAGCTGAATCCAGGTAGCCTGGCTCCAGCATCCACACTTTCCTGTGCTACAACATATTGAATATTAGTGCATGTATTTGTATGGGTCCAACTGGGCTGGAGATTTTTGCTTTAGGTACATGTGTCCCTTGGTCGTCTAAGTTTTTCCTCTGGTCCTATTGTTCTTGATCATCACCTCTCCTATGTATAGCTCCTATATATAGTTTATTTTAAATGATCAGGTATTGTCTCAAACACTGACCCTGAATGAAGTGGTTCTCCTAGTGGCAATTTCTTCCCTTTGTTTTGGTCTCTTATAATTCTAGTAAAGATGTATTTCCTAGAAATAGTGGCCTCTGCCATGTCGTCATTCATTCTCCTTGTTGTTATCTTCATTATCTAGGCCGTTACTGTGGCACTGACATGCCCCATCCTATCACATCCTTCAGCAGCGCCCTGACGCTGAGGTTCGTCTCTGATTATAGCTTGAGTGCTGGGGGTTTCCACGCTATGGTCACTGCATCAGTGTCGGGTAAGAAACCTTAGCACCTGGCTCCAGCGGTTAACAGGGATGTGGTAGAAATTCTTGGTTTGTTATTTGGGACTCTTTGACCTTCGTAGTTGGGAGCTAATTTCCTGAGATCACCTCTGGACCAAATCTTACCTTCTTCCCAATTAAGTGAACCTGTTGTCAGTTCTAACAATAATGAACTCTGAAAGTGTGGACAATTGGTTGGAAATGTGGCTGTCTTTTCAGCTACACCCCACGCTCTCAGATGACTTGATGTTCTTTTGTTTGTTTTGTTTTGTTTTTGAGATGGAGTCTCACTCTGTCGCCCAGGCTGGAGTATAATGGCACAGTCTTGGCTCACTGAAACCTCCACCTCCTGGGTTCAAGCGATTCTCCTGCCTCAGTCTCCTGAGTAGCTGGGATTACAGGCATCTGCCACCACACCTGGCTAATTTTTGTATTTTTAGTCGAGACGAGGTTTCCCTATGTTGGCCAGACTGGTCTCGAACTCCTGACCTCGTGATCTGCCAGCCTTGGCCTCCCAAAGTGCTGGGATTACAGGTGTGAGCCACTGCGCTCACCCTGGTGTTCTTTTTGGCTTGTTAAGGCAGCCCCAACCTGGGGAGGAGAGGAACGGGGAGCCGCCCAGGACTGGGTTTCTTAGCCTGTTAGCCGGGAGAGTGCTGCTGGTCACTGCCATCTTCCTTGTTATTAGTAGTTAAAAGCTACAGAACACCTAGAAGATGGTGAGTGCATTTCGGTGCTCTACTGAGAGGGAAAAGCAAGCATGCTGCCCTGGCTTCTAGGCCAGGGTTGAATAGAATCCTGGTCACAAAAGTCAAGTGGCTGTAGGATAGTAAACAAGTCTTTTATTCTTCAAAGTTACCATTCACAGGTAGAAAAGGCTTTGAGAAAAGACATTGCAGAAATTCCTTCTAATCCACCACACTGCTTGGCCCTTGGTCTTCAGTTTGCAGAATCATTCCCTCCTTATTTTATATGACATGATGTTTTAAAATGCGAGATGGACATGTTGTCTATTCTTTTACATCGATATGGCTCTAGCATTCTTTCTCCTTTATTTTATAGTGTCTGATGCAGTCTTTGCTGTGATACTCACTTTATTTCTGTTTTCTTCCAGCTTGTGGTGGAACATTCTACGTGGCTGAAGGCATCTTCAACAGCCCTGGCTACCCAGACGTTTATCCCGCTAATGTGGAATGTGTCTGGAACATCGTCAGTTCCCCTGGCAACCGACTCCAGCTGTCTTTTATGTAAATCCTTTTTATGGTGTATTGTTTCAGTGCTAATGAATCTGTAGGAAAGAAGTCCTGGTGCTAATAAGATGGGCAACTTACAGTGTATGTGAAATTTAGGAAGTATTTTTCCAAATTTCCTCTATTTCAGTCATAGTTTGAGTTATAAATAGCATGAAGATTCTGTCGACCATGGTTCTTGAGTCCTGTCTAACATTCCCAAAAGAACATTCTTGAGCCCTTGGCAAATGAATCTGTGGCCCATTCATGTTCAGAGTACAGGAATCTTATCTTTTTTTGGAATTAGACACATGTAGGTCCTTCCAGAGAATCACTAGTATTGTTTATTCCAGCAGAGCCATCCCATCTCAATTAAGCTTTCTTTACGCTTATATCTTATCCCCACCTCAATCCACCTTTCCTTCTATTTCTATCAGAAGAATGGTTTTGGGGCCAGGTGCGGTCACCCATGCCTGTAATCTCAGCACTTTCGGAGGCTGAGGCGGGCAGATCACTTGAGGTCAAGAGTTCGAGACCTGCCTGGCCAACATGGCAAAACCCCTCCTCTACTAAAAATACAAAAATTAGCTGGGAGTGGTGGCAGGCACCTGTAATCCCAGCTGCTTGGGAGGCTGAGGTGGGAGAATCCCCTGAACTTGGGAGGTGGAGGTTGCAGTGAGCTGAGACTGAGCCACTGCTTTCTAGCCTGGGCAACAGAGTGAGACTCCATCTTGAAAAAAAAAGAAAAAAGAATGGTTTTGGAAGTTTTTTAACTTCCAAACTTAAACTTACTTAAACTTTAAACTTAATTTTTTAGAACACTTTCATATTCCTCATTGCACTATAACACTTTTTGAACAGGGGCTATAAACATGGAATTAGTAGTACGATCCTATAACATTCTGAGTGGTCTTAGATTAAATTAGACAGCAACAATAATATCTCTTAGAGTAGATGTAAAAAGCACACATTTTAATCAACTAATAGAGAGGTATATGTGACATGTCACGTGATAATGGATGCTTATTATATGTTGAGAGATCAGATCTTGGAATTTAAATTGCCGTTTTGAATTAGAAGTTATTTACCACTCTATGTTACATATTACTAGGCTGTGGTTGGGACTGCTAATTCTGTTTGGAAGAGAATATAAGTAACTTATTGTTGAGAGAGGAGGATTGTTTTGAGGACCCTGGCCTGTTTATTTAAAAGTCTTACTTTTCTTCCAAGACTTGCTAATCTGTGCATCTGGAACTGATTAAAAATATGGCACAACCATCCTATTTGTGGACCAAGTTCAAACATCTCAAGTTGCTTTTTTTAAATCCATCAATCAGACAGAGCCTCTTCAGGGTACAAGTGGCCTTGTGTTAAGACAAAGGCACCCTCTGCGTGCTGAAAGGCAATGCAAGTTTAAGCTGCCTCACAGGAAGGAGGTTTCGGTTTGTCTTTGTTTTTTTTTTGGAGACACAGTCTGGCTTTGTTGCCCAGGCTGGAGTGCAGTGGAATGATCTCAGCTCACTGCAACCTCTGCCTCCCGGGTTTAAGCTATTCTCCTGCCTCAGCCTCCTGAGTAGCTGGGATTACAGGCACATGCCACCATGCCAAGCTAGTTTTTATATTTTTAGTAGTGATGGGATTTCACTATGTTGGCCAGGCTGGTCTTGAACTCCTGACCTCAAGTAATTCACCCACCTTGGCCTCCCAAAGTGCTGGGATTACAGGCGTGAGCCACCACACCTGGCCTGGTTTGTCTTCGTCTTCACTAAGAGCACAGAATTCTGGATGGGAAGAAATCTATATACTTTATAATGTTTACCAGACATATATTTATTCCTTTACTCGACAGACATTTATTAAGCTCCTAATATGTGCTAGGCATGTAGTTGGCTCATGCTACTCTCCTATGAGGTGCTTTCTATATATTGATCAATAAAACACCATCATTGTCCTTAGAATAAAATTCAAAGCCCTTCACACAGCTTTAGAAGGCTTATCAGAATTGCCACATAAAATGATTTTTTTTGGTCTTTTCCTCTGTGTGTCTACCACATTCACGTTGTTGACCGCTCTCATTCAGCGGTTGCCAGGAACTGAGCTAGGTGTTCAAGACAGATAAGATTTCGGGTCTTGACAAATTACTCATAAACCAACATTAAGAAGCTGTTTAATTAAGTTCATTTTATTTCTGTGGGATAATAATAACAAGTTTCTATAAACAAATTTATAGTAGTTTCAAATTTCTAGAACTGTGAAGATAAAGAAGATGTCAAATTTAAAACGCATACCACATAGCTGGTGCTTAGCAAATGTTCAGTGACTTAATTCTCTCAATCTTTACCATTTCTGAAGCATCTTCTGTGATGGTTCACAAATAAGTCCAAATGGGCAGCACTAGGCTCTCCTTCCAGAGGGTGGGAGATTATACACACAAAAAGCAAGTTTCATCTATTTTAGTGCTTAATAGACATAACATTTTAATTACCATATAGAAAATCATAATGGCTCAGCTATTTCCTTTCTTGCCTGTAAGAAGTTAATTTTGATTACTCTGAGTTACTAGCTTGAGTTTTATTTTTAAAATGGAATTTTTAGACTGCAAGATGCCTCTTTTTTTGCAGTTGATTAATGAGAAGGCAAGGCCTGTGAGTTATTTCTTCCCTGGTCTAAATTCTATCCAGATGGGTGCTTGGAAACATTACCCTGGGGTGTGTGAGAGCATATGAGAAGCATATGTATCACATCAAGTTCTAAAACATGGGGCTGGGATTGTGGTGAAACTGAGTAGGGAAGAGGACTGGAGAAATTATGGTTGAATCTGCAACAAAAAGAAATGGGGAGAAATAAAACCTAAAAAGGAGTTTTTTTGTAAAACATATATTTAACCATTTATTACCCATAATATGACTAACAATGTGAAATATGCTAAAATTATTTTCTTCTGCTTCTCAGAACGCAGAAAGGGAAGAAAGGGAGATCGTTTTCCTCAGAAGGTAAATTACATGCAGCTGCCTCTAAAATCTTTCTATTCAAAGTGCGGTGCAATCTTTCTGACCGGTTAGTTCACCCCTGTGGTTTGGTAGGCAGGGAATTGACAGAAATTGTATTTTATGCTTGCGGAGTGCTTTTAGAAAGTGATTGGTCTCGGTTCAAGAATCAGAATGAGATAATAAGAAACAGTGATTGTACTGTTTTTGTTCCACATCCTACATTTACTAACAGATCTAAGCCAAAGGGTAGAATTGCTTATAAAATGTAGCAGCCTAAAGCAAAGACTTCCAAGAATAATCAAGCTTTTTTAAAGTTTAATTTAATCCTTATAGGTGTTTCCCTACCACCATGTCCAGTGGAATGTCTTTTCTGCCATCTAGCACTGGATTACACTAGTCTAGTACGTAGAAAAGACCTTCACTTTGTAATCTTCTGGAGCATCGGACAGAATGCTAATGTGCATGTTGATCACCTAGGATCTTGCTGAAATTCATTTGCTCACTGAGCTGGTTGGTGGGGCCAGATTCCTTGTTTCAAACAAGCTCTCCGGTGATGCTGATGTTGCTGGACTATGCACTGCACTTTGAATAGAAAGATTTTAGAGGCAGCTGCATGTAATTTACCTTCTGAGGAAAATGATCTCCCTTTCTTCCCTTTCTGCGTTCTGAGAAGCAGAAGAAAACAATTTTAGCATATTTCATTGTTGATCATATTATGGGTAATGAAATTGAGCCTGAATGTGTGCACCAAACTTGGCAGTCATCCCAAAGATGGATTTAGACCAATTCCTTGCAAAAAAAATGATTGAAGATACAAATATTGTGTTATAAAACATCAGATGGTCAAAGGAGACAAATGTGTGGTTTGCTTTACCTGATGTGGATATATCCTGATTTCAATGATCAATTATAGCTTGCTGTAAAAGTTCCATCTAGAGTAGTCCAAATGGTCTATACTGTAGTGACCCACCTTGGTGGGATTGTGAGAGCCACCAGCTTACCACCAGGCTTACTGATTTGGTTAGAGACCTACCAATGCTAGTATCTGGCTTGAGAGGAGGGTAGAGCAGAGCTGACCAGTTACTTCACCCCTGTGGTCTGGTAGGCAGGGAATGACCAGAGATGTACCTGGTATATTGACTAGTGGTAGGGCTTGAGGTGGCCAGAGCCTTCAGGCTGCTTATCTCTAACCATTCTCCTCCATTAGCTGAGCTAGAGCCCCAGGGGAGCACTATACTTAGCATAAAGTAAAATCTTGCAATGGATAATGTTGAGCGTTAACGGAAAGATACACATGACAGAGAAGTACATTTTCCCTTTCCTTTCCTTTCCCTTTCCCTTCCTTTCCTTTTCCTTTCCCTTCCTTTCCTTTCCTTTCCTTTCCCCTTCCCTTCCCTTCCTTTCCTTTCCCCTTCCCTTCCCTTCCTTTCCTTTCCCTTCCCTTCCTTTCCCCTTGCCTTCCTTTCCCCTTCCTTTCCCCTTCCCTTCCCTTCCTTTCCCCTTCCTTTCCCCTTCCCTTCCCTTCCCTTCCTTTCCTTTCCTTTCCTTTCCTTTCCTTTCCTTTCCTTTCCATTCCTTTCCTTTCCTTTCCTTTCCCCTTCCCTTCCTTTCCCCTTCCCTTCCCTTCCCTTCCTTTCCCTTCCTTTCCCTTCCCCTTCCCTTCCTTTCCCCTTCTCTTCCCTTCCTTTCCTTTCCCTTACCCTTCCCTTCCTTTCCCTTTCCCTTCCCCTTCACCTTCCCCTTCCCTTCCTTTCACTTCCCTTCCCTTCCTTTCACTTCCCTTCCCTTCCCTTCCCTTCCCTTCCTTTCCCCTACCCCTTCCCCTTCCCCTTCCCTTCCCTTCCCTTCCCTTCCCTTCCCTTCCCTTCCCTTTTTCTTTCCCCTTTCCCCTTTCCCTTCTCCTGTTTGAGTTCGTGCTTTCATTTATTTGGGGTATAAACCTAGAAGTGAAATTGCTGGTTCATATGACAATACTATGTTTAACTTTTTGAGGAACCACCAAACTTTTCTATAGGGATGCACTATTTTACATTCCCAATAGTAATGCGTAAGAGTTCTAATTTCTCCATATCCTCATCAACACTTCTTATTTTCCATTTTAAAATAATAGTCTTCCTAGTGGGTTTGCAGTGTTATCTCATTGTGGTTTTGATTTGCATTTCTCTAATGACTAGTAATGTGGAAAATCTTTTCATGTTTTTATTAACTATTCATAAATCTTCTTTGGAGAAATGTCTATTCAGTTTCTTTGCCATTTTAATTGAGTTATTTGGTTTTTAATTTTCGAGTTGCAGGAGTTATTTTATATTCAGGATACTAACTTGGTCATGTGTTTTTATTTTCTTTGGGTAGATATTTAGGGGTGGAATTTCTGGGCATTAATTAGATGTGCATTTAATTTTATGAGAAACTCCCAAATAATTATTCAAAGTGGCTATATCACTATGCAGTCCCACCAGGAATATATAAGACTTCAGTTGCTCTGCGTGCTTGTCAACAATTGATCTTGTCAGTCTTTTAATTTTAGCCCTTATGATGGGTGTGGAATGATATCTGACTGTGGTATTTAAGTTGCATTGCTCTGATGAGTAATCATATAGAGTACTTTTCACATTCTCAGTAGCCATTTTCTTGTCTTCTTTTATGAATATCTGTTCAAGCCCTTTGTCCACTTTTAATTTGGTTGTTTGTTTTTTCATTATCTGTAGGAATTCCTTTTATATTTCAACTATGAGTCCCTTGCTAGATAAATGCTTTACAATTATCTCCCATTTCCCCACCCCAGTCTGTAGCTTGCCTTTTCATTTTTTTAAATATATATATATTTTTCTAGAGAGGATCTCACTCTGTCACATAAGCTGGAGTGAAGTGGCACAATCACCCCTCACTTTAGCCTCGATCTCCCAGGCTTAAGCAATCTTCCTGCCTCAGCCTCCCAAGTAGCTGGGATTATAGGCACAGGCCACCACATAGCTACATTTTATTTTTTGTAGAGAGGGGGTCTCACTGTGTTGCTCAGGCTAGTCTCTAACTCCTGGGCTCAAGTGATCCTCCCACCTCAGCCTCCCAAAGTGCTGAGATTATGCTTGCGAGCCACCACGTGCAGCCTATTTATTTTCTTATTCATGTCTTTAATGAAATGTTTATCAATTCAAATTTATTAATTTTTATCTTATAGTTAGTGCTTTTTGCATTCTGTGTAAGAAATGTTTGCCCATCCCAAGGTCACAAAGATTTTTCTCCATGTTTTCTTCTAGGATATTTATGTTTCTAGCCTTTATATTTACATCCTTGAGAAATGTTAAATTAGTTTCTGGGTATGAAGATAGGCAGAAATAGAGGTTCTTTTTTCCCTATCTTTCTGTAAGGATATCCGTTATTGCAGCACCATTTGTTAAAATGACTTTTCCCCTTGATTTGTCTTGGCACCATGGATTGAATTGGATTGACTATGCATTTATTGGCCCCTACTGGAAATTGTTTCCTATTCCGTTCATCCATTTGTCTACCCTTACACCAATACCACTTTATCTTGAGTAGCTCATGTTTTTAAGCAGTAAGGCCAAGTTTTGAAAATATTCACGAGGCACCTACATGTTCCCGACTCTTTATATATGTTCCCTATGAACATCATATGAGATAGGTACAGTTTCCTATCTTCAAATCCCCATCACATCACAGTCGCAGAATATAAGACAAGTTGAATAGGTCACATTCAAGCACTAGCCTGTGTTGTTACAAATCCCATAATTTTGCTGCCTCTCCAGAAAT
Organism: Macaca nemestrina; assembly: GCF_043159975.1. NCBI lineage: Eukaryota > Metazoa > Chordata > Mammalia > Primates > Cercopithecidae > Macaca > Macaca nemestrina. The sequence goes on from NC_092133.1 coordinate 126,907,099, forward strand.
TAAGTACATACGCCTTTGCAGGGCATTTAAGTGCCACCTAAAAGATCCCATCATATTGCCCCAGTTACATGTTTTAATCGTTTCTTTTTTTATTATTTACCTTCAGCCAACTCACACCTTGTCTTAATGGTTTCTTAGAGGTACTCAGTGTTTTTAACAAATCGGGTATCTCTTGCAGGTTTCTGAATATGTCTGGCCCTTCTCTGCACATGTGCCTTGGTGGCATGATTCTTTGCACACCATCTATATTCCTTATATCCAGCTAACATGTATATTTCCATCTTGAAAAATCTTCCCGAGAAGCTATTGCAGAGCCCCACAATCAGATGTGATGCCTCTGCTTTGCAGTTCTTAAACACCACTTTATAGCTCTGATGGCACTCACGCTATTCTGCCTTATATATATATTGTTTTCTATATTCGTGCCTGGTTTTGCCCACTAGGAAGAAAACTCCTTGCTGGAAGTATATTCATTGTCTTTGTAGCTATTGAATACGCATTTCAACAAATCCGAGTGAAAGAAATTTTTTGAGACAGCTACATAATTTCGTGATCAAAGTTAAAGAAAGTTTAAAAAAAGTGAACAGGTTAACCTAGCATGTGATCCAGGAAAATCCCAAAGTCTATTCTCTCAGTTTAATCCCTACAAATATTTTTTCCCCAAATCAGATCTTTCCAGTTGGAAGACTCTCAGGACTGCAGCAGAGATTTTGTGGAGATCCGTGAAGGAAATGCCACGGGTCACTTGGTGGGACGATACTGTGGAAACTCCTTCCCTCTCAATTATTCTTCCATCACTGGACATACCCTGTGGGTCAGATTTATCTCAGATGGTTCTGGCAGCGGCACAGGCTTCCAGGCCACATTTATGAAGAGTAAGTTGTTTCTATTTTAGTGATAGCTTACAAAATATGTCTTACAAACTACAAATAATAATTTTCTCAGTAATACATTAAGCAAGAACAATCCTAAACTCTCCACTATTTTCCTACATTGTCTTTGTGAATTACCTTATAACATATTAGAAAAACTAAATTATATATGAATGGCTCAATAAGGGCAAGGGAGAGCACTCTCAAGGGTTCTATTGTTCTTTTTAAGCTCTAATTTCTACCTAATGTTAAATTAGTTTTTTTCATGATATTGTGGTAGAGTCTTGTAATATATTATAGTTTGGGTTTGGTGCATTTATATCAAGTGTGTTTCATTTGATTTCATAAACTCTATATTCTTCACATTTAAGACATTTAGTATTACTTTGGGATTGGCTTAAGTGCTCAAATATAACAATAGGGTATTCTTCTAATAGTGTAAAATGTTAAATATTTTTATTCTGTAGCTCAACTTTTCCATTATTGGCTATTTCATATGTGATTTCAAACTATGAGTTTTTCTTGTAAATTTTTTAAATGTTCCATTCTTTTGAAAAACAAAGTAAAATAGATAAACCATAATTAGAGAGTGGGGCTGCTCACCCCACCTTCCCATGTCCCCAAGTTCCCTAGGGTTCTGGGAACCCCTTTTCACTTGGGAAGTTGTGGCCTCTTTTCACACCATGCAACGTTTTAAGGACCTTTTCTAAGGAAGTAATAGATAGCCCAGAAACCAAAAAGGAAGCAGTATTTCTTTCAATAGTCAGAAAAGAAATCACAGTCAATTAAAAGTCCATGCTTTTCAACACCCTTTGCCTTTTGTTTTTATCATTTGATTAAAGAGCAATTCTAAGTGGGTCTGATTTACTACTCTGTCTTCTCTCCTAGTATTTGGCAATGATAATATTGTGGGAACTCATGGGAAAGTTGCCTCTCCTTTCTGGCCTGAAAACTACCCACATAACTCCAATTACCAATGGACAGTAAATGTGAATGCATCTCACGTTGTCCATGGCCAAATCTTGGAGATGGACATAGAAGAAATACAAAGCTGCTATTATGACAAATTAAGGGTGAGTTTCCACATGCGATCAATGTTCATAAATATTGGTGAATTGCTATTGGTAAAAATACATCCAAGGTAACGTCTATTCAAGCATTTGCAAATCATGTGGGATAGTCTGCTCTAAATCATGATTAGAGCAGACTGCCTCTAGATTACATGGACAAAGGCAGTTTCAGTATTGTATTGATTATTTTCCATTTCATATCTAAGGGGTTTTTTAGGATTATTATTATTTTCCTGTTGAGCTTTCTCTAAGAATGCATGTGTATCCTAAATAAGTATTTATTCTGTCTTCTTCCCACTGTCCTCTTTGTTTTTATGTTAGAGTATTAAAAGTTTTAAGGATCATACAAAAATAAATATAAATAGGAAAATCATGGTGATCATTGCTATCCAGACACTGGCTACTGTATCAATTCCAGAAACACAATCAAATTCTTACAGGGTATGACTCTACCTTATTCATCTTGGATTCTTGGTCATGAATCCAACCAGTACCTGCTGGATATCCAATGTGTATGGGAATGGCTATTATATAATTTGTTTGGTAGAGGATTTTATAATAACTGTTAATATGAATTTGTCCTGAGCTATTTAAAAATTATCACAAAATATACCTCGAAATAGGTCATTTGAGATTTTAAAACCAAAAGCAGGAGATTTATTAAGTGCTCTGAACATGTGAGCCCTGCAAGTTTTGGTTATTTTGTTGTCATGAATTCTTCTTTCCTTCTGTGGAAATATGGACTCCTTTAGGGTACCTGTTCACTTTCTCTCGGTAAAGCTTTTCTCTTCTTGTTATTTTCCTTTCTTTCCTCCTGATTCCTCCCTTTAAAGCCCCAAAGCACATTTATTAAGTACTGTTGTTAGGCAGCCATCCTGGTTCCTATTTTTCCATCCACAGATTTTACTGTAAATCATCTTATGAGTGATTCCCACAGCGCATGTTTATTAATATAATTCTGCAACAAAGATGCAAATGTTTCCAAAACATTAAATTACCTTCAATAATATTTTATATTCTCTGGCGGTATCTGTTTTAAGCTAAAATAAAATGTTTACTCATTTGTCATTTTTTTGGGTTATAACATTGTAATAATATAAGGCATCTTTTTTTTTTTTTTTTTGAGACGGAGTCTTGCTCTGTGCCCAGGCTAGAGTGCAGTGGCCGGATCTCAACTCACTGCAAGCTCCGCCTCCCGGGTTCACGTCATTCTCCTGCCTCAGCCTCCCGAGTAGCTGGGACTACAGGCGCCCGCCACCACGCCCGGCTCATTTTTTGTGTTTTTAGTAGAGATGGGGTTTCACCGTGTTAGCCAGGATGGTCTCGATCTCCTGACCTCGTGATCTGCCCATCTCGGCCTCCCAAAGTGCTGGGATTACAGGCTTGAGCCACCGCGCCCGGCCAAGGCATCTTTTTTATTTTATCTTTTTATGAAGAAAAATATAGATGATTGCCTAAATACAATGCTCTATTATCTGTTTTTATGTGCAGATCTATGATGGGCCTAGCATTCACGCCCGCCTAATTGGAGCTTACTGTGGTACCCAGACTGAATCTTTCAGCTCCACCGGAAATTCTTTGACATTTCATTTTTACTCCGACTCTTCAATCTCAGGGAAGGGATTCCTTCTGGAATGGTTTGCTGTGGATGCACCTGATGGTGTTTTACCTACCATTGCTCCAGGTGTGTTTGCTAATAAATGAAGTTCTTTTTAGGACTGATATGTGCAGGCCACTGTTTCAAAGGGTCCTATCATAACAGGGGCCAGATATAAAAAATAAGAAGTACAGCCCCAAAGCCCTTCCACCTTATGTTCAGATGTTATTTTAAATTCATAAACACTACCTTTTGTAAAAATTATACATTTCTTTCTAAAAAATGCAGGCTTCCCATTACATTGTTTATATTATAGTAATTAGGGGCTTGATATCCATAAGATCGTCTACTTACAATTTCTAGAGACCACTTTAGAAATCCCTGAAAATTTGATTTGCAGATACTACATATGTACATTCACACACAGACACACACACACACACACACACACACAATCAGTTAAGGATCAACTCGTCAAAGTAACTGTTTTTCCTCTGCATTTTATTTCAAATGTACTTTCAGAAATGCTTCAGTTTCTCCTTAGCTGGTTGTAAATTTTCATGTTTCAAAGTAAAATGGGCCTAATTTTAAACTTTTATTTTACTGTTTTACATTCCTAATCTCCTCAGTGAAAGTAATATTGAGGTAGCATTGTTTGGGGAAACATTTTTTCTTGAAAATTATTTAAATGAGGCTGGGCATGGTGGCTCGCACCTGTAATCCCAGCACTTTGGCAGGCCGAAGTCAACGGATCACTTGTGGTCAGAAGATCAAGACTAGCCTGGCCAACATGGCAGAACCCCATCTCTACTAAAAATACAAAAATTAGCTGGGCGTGGTGGAGTGCATCTGTAGCCTCAGCTACTCGGGAGGCTGAGACATGAGAATTGCTTGAACCAGGAGGCAGAGATTGTAGTGATCCGAGAACATGCCACTGCACTCCAGCCCGGGTGACAGAGTGAGACTCTGTCTCGAAAAGAAAAGAAAAGAAATGAAATTTATGTAAATGAATTTGAGTGTTTCTTATGGATTTGAGGATTGACATAGAAGAAATTCATCAGATATTTCTTGAGGATAGTCTAAGTCCTTGAATACTTGATTAGAACACAGAATCAGGGTATCTCATTGAAGAATATTCAAACTCTGAACTTGTTCTATGACTTAAAAGATTAGCCTGTTTTCTTCTAACTTCTTCTATCGGCAGAATAATGAAGATAATTTGTACTTATATTTATTTAATGTCCCTTAGTATTCCATTCTGAAATGTTGTTCTTACCTCTCTAATAAGGTGCTTTCATGATATTGAATATGAATCTCTTCCTTAAAATATTGATCTGTTTAAAAGTAAAGAACCATCAGCAAGATTGACAAATGCAATTTAGAGGCGACATTTAATTCTGGATGGATATATCCAGAGCTCTTAGAAATAAACTTGAGTTAAGCTTTCTTTCATATTTACAAACCTCAAGGTAGAAAAGGAATTACTTACTTGTTTAAAATATTATACCAACAAATTTTCTTCTAATATTTTATTATGAAATTCCATAATTATATGATGTAAGTGGACAGGTGAGTAAGAGAACCATAAACCTTATTTTCCTTAGTCAAGAAGAAAAAGGAAAAAGGCAAGTAAGAGGTCAAGAGAATTTTAGAGTTTACTAATTATCTAGATGGTATAAGTGATTATCTTGTAATGATACCACACTGTGAAAGTTTCATTAAAACTAAAAAACCTTAATATTTTGAAATATATCAACTTATTGAGAATTGTCCTATCAGCTTTTTTTTTTTTTTTTTTTTTTTTTGAGATGGAGTCTCTGTCGCCCAGGCTGGAGTGCAGTGACCTGATCTCAACTCACTGCAAGCTCCGCCTTCCGGGTTCATGCCATTCTTCTGCCTCTGCCTCAGGAGTAGCTGGTACTACAGTCGCTCGACGCCGTGCCCGGCTAATTTTTTGTATTTTTAGTAGAGACGGGGTTTCACCGTGTTAGCCAGGATGGTCTCGATCTCCTGACCTCGTGATCCGCCCGCCTGGGCCTCCCAAAGTGCTGGAGTTACAGGCATGAGCCACGGTGTCTGGCCTGTCCTATCAGCATTTCCTATACACACATATATTTAATTTAAATCAGCACATATTTATTGAGAATTTATTATGGATACACTGAGGAGACTAAGAAAGGAAACTGAGATACAATCTCTACTCTCCAGGAACTTCAAAGTAATGGGAACCAGGCATAATGACTCGTGCCTGTAATCCCAGCCCTTTGGGAGGCTAAGGCAGGAAGCTTGCTTGAAGCCCAGGAGTTTGAGAGCTGCCTGGGCAACAGAGGGAGAATCCATCTCTACAAAAGATTCAAAAAGTTAGGTAGGCATCGTGGTGCATGCCTGTAGTCCCAGCTACTCGGGAGGCAGAGGCAGGGGAATTGCCTGAGCCTAGAAATTCAACGCTGCCCGTGAGCAGTGATCATGACACTGAACTCCAGTGAGACCCTGTCTTAAATCAATGAATAGTAAAAATAAATAATAAATAAAAGAGATTGGGAAAGAAAAAGCACTCGTGTCAGTTAAATAATGGTATCGTAATTAAATGGGTAAATGACAAAGCAAGTGGTACCAATAGCAAATAAGCAAGGGAAGGAAAATGAGCTTACTGTGGATGAGGGTCAACTGAAGGAAATTCAATGTGTCAAGTAGGAAAAAGAGTTGGTGTATCAGTCAGGAAAAACTCAGCCATATGGCGGTAACAAAGAATTTCAAACTCTTAGGTGCTGAAAACAACAGGTCTCCTACATGCTCCTCTTGTGTTAACTGGGTGCCTCTCATCATCCATCACTTCCTAACTCAGGCTGTTGGAGCTCCCATTGTCTGTGACATTGCCTGAGACCATGGCAGGAGGCAAAAGAGCCCTTGGATGTCTTGCTTTAAAAGTGCTCAGTGTAAAGTAACACATGCCTTTTGCTCATAGTTCATTGACCAAAACTGGTCAAATGGTCTCTCCTAGCCATTTGCAGAATGCAGTTCTACCATGTGTTTGGATATGGAGACAAAGGAAATATCTGGCAAACAGCACCAATGACCCACAGTCATTATAACCACATTTTATAAATTCAAGATAAGAAATATTTCACATAGAGGAAAACCTTAAAATTTGAAGATACTGGATAACATTCAGCATTCAGATTTTCCATGTGAAATTGCTTTAAAAAAATCTGTAGCCTACATAGTAATAGGATAAAGAAATCAGGACCTAGTTCTACAATATTTTATATTCACTTCCTGTTGGCCTTGATAAGATGCAAACATATTATGGTATAAAAGTCATAAACTTCTGAAATGGCGAAGAATAGACCTCTGAAATCTATTCCTCCATAAAAAAAAAAATTGTTAAAACCAACTTTTTGAGAACTCTGGAAATAGACCAAAGCCTTACAACAATCTGAGGCATATGTATTCAAGAAAAATCACTGAATCTCAGTAAGAGTCGTTTTTCTGGCATTCTCTTCCTATTGCCATCTCTCTCTCCTCCTAGCTTTGTAGTAGCCTCATGACCACAGTAGCTGTGAAAATGAGCAGCTTTAATAGCCGTGGGTGGTGGGGCAGCAGAGGTCCAGGGAACAGCCCATATCCGCAGCACTGCCCTTATTCCAGTTTAGCGACTTACTGGAAAACTGCATTCTCAGGTCTTGTCTTCACAGGACCTGGGCAAGAACTCACTCTTGTGTAAACAGCCCTGTCCCTGGGGTCTTTGCTGAAAAAAATCAGCAACAGCTGTTTCACATCACAACCGTGTGAGGCAGTGACACCAGTTACAGCTAATGAGAAACTGACCAGGAAACTTGAAAGGAAAAAATGGGGAAGGAGATGTCCACTGGGGCTTTGAAAAGCTCTGACATGCTTCTGGAAATCTAGAAGGCCACACACATAAGCCCAGCTGTACACATGCCCAGAAACAGACCCTGAGAAGGCCCTAATCTGTCACCTCAAAGTTGCCTAGATATAAATTACATAAGTAGCTACGCAAAAATGATAACGAAACATGAGAAACACGGGAATGAATGCAGTTCTACCTCAGTAATACAGGGGGTCCTCTACCTGTCTTATTGATGCCTGAATAGTCAGCACTAGTGTTAAATGGGTTATATAGCAAAATTATGGTGAAAATGGAGAACACAAGGCATTTTCTTTTACATCAAAGATCAGTTACAGAAACTGCGGCTCTCCGAATCTGTGGGTTAAATACGATATTCATTGATTTCTCTGAGAAATGGTTTCAGTTGATTGCTTCTTTTCAGTAGAGGGCTGTCACTTCCAGGTGAAAAAGTGCTAGCATCTTTTCCATTAGGGCTGTGTCAAAGATGTTGCTTTCTATTCTACAGGTGCTTGTGGTGGCTTCCTGAGGACAGGAGATGCACCCGTGTTTCTCTTCTCCCCGGGCTGGCCTGACAGTTACAGTAATAGAATGGACTGTACGTGGCTCATCCAGGCTCCCGACTCTACCGTGGAACTCAACATCCTTTCCCTGGACATTGAATCTCACCGAACGTGTGCCTATGATAGTCTTGTGATACGAGACGGTGAGAACATTGTAAAGAATGCTGAGTTTCAACCCTGACACGTATTTAGTTCTAGTCCATTATCTTGCGTACTGCCTCCATCTGTTTGGTTTGGAATTACACAGATATTATGGTCAAGGAAGGTATCAGTACCAGAATTGGCTACAACTCCTGAAGGACATAGGAAAGTATTAAATTACCTGTCGCAAAATGTCAGGAATAGTACATTTCTATAAGGAAAAAAGGCTTTCTTAGAGGCCTAAGAAGGAAAGAATAGTCTGAATGTCAACATTGTTCACCTCTCCTATTGAGGTGCCTCTGAGATAAATATTGATATTTTATACTTCTGGCTTTAAGATCCAAGTGAAAAAAATACTTACAATTGTAATGTGACTGGACACAGTGGCTCACACCATAATCCCAGAACTTTGGGAGGTCGAGGCAGAAGGATCACTTGAGTCCAGGAGTTCAAGACCAGCCTGGGCAGCAGAATGAGACCCTGTCTCTAAAATAATAAGAAGAAGAATATAAAATAGTAATGTATTCATTTCTCGTTGTCCCCTGAATCTGGGTCGAACAGGTAGAATTAAGGGGTGATACTGTTGTATTCTTTCCTCTGTACACAGGCATGGTGTTGCTATGTGACATAAAGTTAGAGACATAAATATTGCTGATGTATGCCTTATGCAAAATTGGGCTTCACAGTTTGCATGGACTGGAATGAAGGAGGACAGCAGAAAGGCCACATCCTCCACATCAGTATTTCTCAGTGTGGCCCCCAGATCTACAGCGTCATTTGTTAGATGTGCACATTCTCAGCAAAAAGAAACGTGTTTGCCTTCGCCCCACAGGTTGCTAGTGTGTAAGATCTTGTCTCCCTTATCCCCGATCCCTAGACAGTTGCTGAATGAGAAAAAATCAAATGGTGGAGCTGCTTTATGTCCCTTCTGTAGAGGCAGGACACTAAGTAGAGACTCAAGTCAATCATACACACATTGTGAGATGTCAAAGCATGACTCTCCCCCATCTTCCCATCAGCAATCGGCTATCAGCACGTTGCACAGAGAAGCATCAAAGCACCAGAATGCTCTCTTCCCATCTAAGCCTTCCTGTGCATATTGAAATTTAAAACTTTTCATGTAATGGAAAGGATGTGTATCCTTGCACACATAATTCTAGTGTTCAGAACCTACTAGAAGCTTTAAAAAATGTCAAAAAAAAATCTTCAGTAGGTAACTGCATCAATGAAGTAAATTGTGGTTATTCTTTTAAAATCACATTCCACTGAGTTGTTTTTGCTCCATCACTAACTTCTCTTGGAAGCCGGGAGCCTGGGGAGCAGTCCTGTTTTCCTGTATGACTTTGCACAGGTCACTAAGTGGCTCCAAACCCGTTCTATCTGTGAGATAGACAAATACCTCCCTCATAGGCTTTTTCTGAGGATTAAGGAAAGTAATAAATGCAATCTTTTAGCAAAAGTACAAGCATTTTGTAGATGATGAATTTGGAATAGTTCAGATTTCAGTTTACTTAGATGGAAATTTCTTTTTTTTTTTTTAAATTTATTTATTATTATTATACTTTAAGTTGTAGGGTACATGTGCATAACGTGCAGGTTTGTTACATATGTATACTTGTGCCATGTTGGTGTGCTGCACCCATCAACTTGTCATTTACATCAGGTATAACTCCCAATGCAATCCCTCCCCCATCCCCCCTCCCCATGATAGGCCCCGGTGTGTGATGTTCCCCTTCCTGAGTCCAAGTGATCTCATTGTTCAGTTCCCACCTATGAGTGAGAACATGCGGTGTTTGGTTTTCTGTTCTTGCGATAGTTTGCTAAGAATGATGGTTTCCAGCTGCATCCATGTCCCTACAAAGGACACAAACTCATCCTTTTTGATGGCTGCATAGTATTCCATGGTGTATATGTGCCACATTTTCTTAATCCAATCTGTCACTGATGGACATTTGGATTGATTCCAAGTCTTTGCTATTGTGAATAGTGCTGCAATAAACATACGTGTGCATGTGTCTTTATAGCAGCATAATTTATAATCCTTTGGGTATATACCCAGTAATGGGATGGCTGGGTCATGTGGTACATCTAGTTCTAGATCCTTGAGAAATCGCCATACTGTTTTCCATAATGGTTGAACTAGTTTACAATCCCACCAACAGTGTAAAAGTGTTCCTATTTCTCCACATCCTCTCCAGCACCTGTTGTTTCCTGATTTTTTAATGATCGCCATTCTAACTGGTGTGAGATGGTATCTCATTGTGGTTTTGATTTGCATTTCTCTGATGGCCAGTGATGATGAGCATTTTTTCATGTGTCTGTTGGCTGTATGAATGTCTTCTTTTGAGAAATGTCTGTTCATATCCTTTGCCCACTTTTTGATGGGGTTGTTTGTTTTTTTCTTGTAAATTTGTTTGAGTTCTTTGTAGATTCTGGATATTAGCCCTTTGTCAGATGAGTAGATTTCAAAAATTGTCTCCCATTCTGTAGGTTGCCTGTTCACTCTGATGGTAGTTTCTTTTGCTGTGCAGAAGCTCTTTAGTTTAATGAGATCCCATTTGTCAATTTTGGCTTTTGCTAACATTGCTTTTGGTGTTTTAGACATGAAGTCTTTGCCCATGCCTATGTCCTGAATGGTACTACCTAGGTTTTCCTCTAGGATTTTTATGGTATTAGGTCTAACATTTAAGTCTCTAATCCATCTTGAATTAATTTTCGTATAAGGAGTAAGGAAAGGATCCAGTTTCAGCTTTCTACTTATGGCTAGCCAATTTTCCCAGCACCATTTATTAAATAGGGAATCCTTTCCCCATTTCTTGTTTCTCTCAGGTTTGTCAAAGATCAGATGGCTGTAGATGTGTGGTATTATTTCTGGGGACTCTGTTCTGTTCCATTGGTCTATATCTCTGTTTTGGTACCAGTACCATGCTGTTTTGGTTACTGTAGCCTTGTCGTATAGTTTGAAGTCAGGTAGCATGATGCCTCCAGCTTTGTTCTTTTGACTTAGGATTGTCTTGGAGATGCGGGCTCTTTTTTGGTTCCATATGAACTTTAAAGCAGTTTTTTCCAATTCTGTGAAGAAACTCATTGGTAGCTTGATGGGGATGGCATTGAATCTATAAATTACCTTGGGCAGTATGGCCATTTTCACGATATTGATTCTTCCTATCCATGAGCATGGTATGTTCTTCCATTTGTTTGTGTCCTCTTTTATTTCACTGAGCAGTGGTTTGTAGTTCTCCTTGAAGAGGTCCTTTACATCCCTTGTAAGTTGGATTCCTAGGTATTTTATTCTCTTTGAAGCAATTGTGAATGGAAGTTCATTCCTGATTTGGCTCTCTGTTTGTCTGTTACTGGTGTATAAGAATGCTTGTGATTTTTGCACATTAATTTTGTATCCTGAGACTTTGCTGAAGTTGCTTATCAGCTTAAGGAGATTTTGGGCTGAGACAATGGGGTTTTCTAAATATACAATCATGTCATCTGCAAACAGGGACAATTTGACTTCTTCTTTTCCTAACTGAATACCCTTGATTTCTTTCTCTTGCCTAATTGCCCTAGCCAGAACTTCCAACACTATGTTGAATAGGAGTGGTGAGAGAGGGCATCCCTGTCTTGTGCCAGTTTTCAAAGGGAATTTTTCCAGTTTTTGCCCATTCAGTATGATATTGGCTGTGGGTTTGTCATAAATAGCTCTTATTGTTTTGAGGTATGTTCCATCAATACCGAATTTATTGAGCGTTTTTAGCATGAAGGGCTGTTGAATTTTGTCAAAAGCCTTTTCTGCATCTATTGAGATAATCATGTGGTTCTTGTCTTTGGTTCTGTTTATATGCTGGATTATGTTTATTGATTTGCGAATGTTGAACCAGCCTTGCATCCCAGGGATGAAGCCCACTTGATCATGGTGGATAAGCTTTTTGATGTGTTGCTGAATCCGGTTTGCCAGTATTTTATTGAGGATTTTTGCATCGATGTTCATCAGGGATATTGGTCTAAAATTCTCTTTTTTTGTTGTGTCTCCGCCAGGCTTTGGTATCAGGATGATGTTGGCCTCATAAAATGAGTTAGGGAGGGTTCCCTCTTTTTCTATTGATTGGAATAGTTTCAAAAGGAATGGTACCAACTCCTCCTTGTACCTCTGGTAGAATTCAGCTGTGAATCCATCTGGTCCTGGACTTTTTTTGGTTGGTAGGCTATTAATTATTGCCTCAATTTCAGAGCCTGCTATTGGTCTATTCAGGGATTCAACTTCTTTCTGGTTTAGTCTTGGAAGAGTGTAAGTGTCCAGGAAATTATCCATTTCTTCTAGATTTTCCAGTTTATTTGCGTAGAGGTGTTTATAGTATTCTCTGATGGTAGTTTGTATTTCTGTGGGGTCGGTGGTGATATCCCCTTTATCATTTTTAATTGCGTCAATTTGATTCTTCTCTCTTTTCTTCTTTATTAGTCTTGCTAGCAGTCTGTCAATTTTGTTGATCTTTTCAAAAAACCAACTCCTGGATTCATTGATTTTTTGGAGAGTTTTTTGTGTCTCTATCTCCTTCAGTTCTGCTCTGATCTTAGTTATTTCTTGCCTTCTGCTAGCTTTCGAATGTGTTTGCTCTTGCTTCTCTAGTTCTTTTAATTGCGATGTTAGAGTGTCAATTTTAAATCTTTCCTGCTTTCTCTTGTGGGCATTTAGTGCTATAAATTTCCCTCTACACACTGCTTTAAATGTGTCCCAGAGATTCTGGTATGTTGTATCTTTGTTCTCATTGGTTTCAAAGAACATCTTTATCTCTGCCTTCATTTCGTTATGTACCCAGTAGTCATTCAGGAGCAGGTTGTTCAGTTTCCATGTAGTTGAGCGGTTTTGATTGAGTTTCTTAGTCCTGAGTTCTAGTTTGATTGCACTGTGGTCTGAGAGACAGTTTGTTATAATTTCTGTTCTTGTACATTTGCTGAGGAGTGTTTTACTTCCAATTACGTGGTCGATTTTGGAGTAAGTACGATGTGGTGCTGAGAAGAATGTATATTCTGTTGATTTGGGGTGGAGAGTTCTATAGATGTCTATTAGGTCTGCTTGCTGTAGAGATGAGTTCAATTCCTGGATATCCTTGTTAACTTTCTGTCTCGTTGATCTGTCTAATGTTGACAGTGGAGTGTTGAAGTCTCCCATTATTATTGTATGGGAGTCTAAGTCTCTTTGTAAGTCTCTAAGGACTTGCTTTATGAATCTGGGTGCTCCTGTATTGGGTGCATATATATTTAGGATAGTTAGCTCTTCCTGTTGAATTGATCCCTTTACCATTATGTAATGGCCTTCTTTGTCTCTTTTGATCTTTGATGGTTTAAAGTCTGTTTTATCAGAGACTAGTATTGCAACCCCCACTTTTTTTTGTTCTCCATTTGCTTGGTAAATCTTCCTCCATCCCTTTATTTTGAGCCTATGTATGTCTCTGCGTGTGAGATGGGTCTCCTGAATACAGCAGACTGATGGGTCTTGACTCTTTATCCAGTTTGCCAGTCTGTGTCTTTTAAATGGAGCATTTAGTCCATTTACATTTAAGGTTAAGATTGTTATGTGTGAACTTGATCCTGCCATTATGATATTAACTGGTTATTTTGCTCGTTAGTTGATGCAGTTTCTTCCTAGCATCGATGGTCTTTACATTTTGGCATGTTTTTGCAATGGCTGGTACCGGTTGTTCCTTTCCATGTTTAGTGCTTCCTTCAGGGTCTCTTGTAAGGCAGGCCTAGTGGTGACAAAATCTCTAAGCATTTGCTTATCTGTAAAGGATTTTATTTCTCCTTCACTTATGAAACTTAGTTTGGCTGGATATGAAATTCTGGGTTAAAAATTCTTTTCCTTAAGAATGTTGAATATTGGCCCCCACTCTCTTCTGGCTTGGAGAGTTTCTGCCGAGAGATCTGCTGTTAGTCTGATGGGCTTCCCTTTGTGGGTAACCCGACCTTTCTCTCTGGCTGCCCTTAAGATTTTTTCCTTCATTTCAACTTTGGTGAATCTGGCAATTATGTGTCTTGGAGTTGCTCTTCTCGAGGAGTATCTTTGTGGCGTTCTCTGTATTTCCTGGATTTGAATGTTGGCCTGCCCTACTAGGTTGGGGAAGTTCTCCTGGATGATATCCTGAAGAGTGTTTTCCAACTTGGTTCCATTTTCCCCCTCACTTTCAGGCACCCCAATCAGATGTAGATTTGGTCTTTTTACATAATCCCATACTTCTTGCAGGCTTTGTTCATTTCTTTTTCTTCTTTTTTCTTTTGGTTTCTCTTCTCGCTTCATTTCATTCATTTGATCTTCAATTGCAGATACTCTTTCTTCCAGTTGATCGAGTCGGTTACTGAAGCTTGTGCATTTGTCACGTATTTCTCGTGTCATGGTTTTCATCTCTTTCATTTCGTTTATGACCTTCTCTGCATTAATTACTCTAGCCATCAATTCTTCCACTTTTTTTTCAAGATTTTTAGTTTCTTTGCGCTGGGTACGTAATTCCTCCTTTAGGTCTGAGAAATTTGATGGACTGAAGCCTTCTTCTCTCATCTCGTCAAAGTCATTCTCCGTCCAGCTTTGATCCGTTGCTGGCGATGAGCTGCGCTCCTTTGCCGGGGGAGATGCGCTCTTATTTTTTGAATTTCGAGCTTTTCTGCCCTGCTTTTTCCCCATCTTTGTGGTTTTATCTGCCTCTGGTCTTTGATGATGGTGATGTACTGATGGGGTTTTGGTGTAGGTGTCCTTCCTGTTTGATAGTTTTCCTTCTAACAGTCAGGACCATCAGCTGTAGGTCTTTTGGAGATTGCTTGAGGTCCACTCCAGACCCTGTTTGCCTGGGTATCAGCAGCAGAGGCTGCAGAAGATAGAATATTTCTGAACAGTGAGTGTACCTGTCTGATTCTTGCTTTGGAAGCTTCCTCTCAGGGGTGTACTCCACCCTGTGAGGTGTGGGGTGTCAGACTGCCCCTAGTGGGGGATGTCTCCCAGTTAGGCTACTCAGGGGTCAGGGACCCACTTGAGCAGGGAGTCTGTCCCTTCTCAGATCTCAACCTCCGTGTTGGGAGATCCACTGCTCTCTTCAAAGCTGTCAGACAGAGACATTTGCATCTGCAGAGGTTTCGGCTGCGTTTTGTTATTGTTTACTGTGCCCTGTCCCCAGAGGTGGAGTCTATAGAGACAGGCAGGTTTCCTTGAGCTGCTGTGAGCTCCACCCAGTTCGAGCTTCCCAGCAGCTTTGTTTACCTACTTAAGCCTCAGCAATGGCGGGCGCCCCTCCCCCAGCCTCACTGCTGCCTTGCCGGTAGATCACAGACTGCTGCGCTAGCAATGAGGGAGGCTCCGTGGGTGTGGGACCCTCCTGGCCAGGTGTGGGATATGATCTCCTGGTGTGCCTGTTTGCTTAAAGCGCAGTATTGGGGTGGGAGTTACCCGATTTTCCAGGTGTTGTGTGTCTCAGTTCCCCTGGCTAGGAAAAGGGATTCCCTTCCCCCTTGCGCTTCCCAGGTGAGGCAATGCCTCGCCCTGCTTCAGCTCTCGCTGGTCGGGCTGCAGCAGCTGACCAGCACCGATCGTCCGGCACTCCCCAGTGAGATGAACCCAGTACCTCAGTTGAAAATGCAGAAATCACCGGTCTTCTGTGTCGCTCGCGCTGGGAGTTGGAGACTGGAGCTGTTCCTATTTGGCCATCTTGCTCCGCCCCCCTCGGAAATTTCTGAGAGAGGTTTAATCAATGTCCTTGCTCAGGCACAAGGTGGCTTGAAAGAGCAAAAGAAACTAAGGTGCATGCCAAAACAACACAAATATTTTAAATTGGTTGTGCGGCCTGTCCATATGGATTCCTTTTTATGCACTGGCAATGTGAGTAGATGCTCAATAAGGTTCCTTCCTTCCTCATTTGTTTAATTATTTATTCAAGAAATAGTTATTGAGTGCCTAGTCAGTTGGTGGGTATTATAGTTATTTACACATTGTTAATGTATTTTTATGACTAAATTTTAAATCCCACTTCAATTATTTGTTCTTTGCCCAGCCAGCCTTTTGCTTCTGAGTAGCAGAAGCATGTCACATTCTAAAGCAAATATCTAAAGCCAACTGGCCACAGACAGAGATACTTATGTGCTATTCCTGCTCATGCAATTGGCCCATCATCGCAGGTCTTTGGCTGTATGGAGGCTGTGAACCTTCCTGGGCTACCCCAGAGAGAGTCATGCAGCATTCTTGGGAGAACCGAGTCACCGTCCCACCTCCTTATTCATTTCATAGAGTTGTCATGGTTTGAATGAATCAGTTTCTTCCAGACCACATACCTACCAATTCTGCAACCAAAGATTCCTCCAAACTGGATTCTGTGATACTACATTGGTCCTAGAAAAACTTTTAAATAGAAAAGAAATTGTATAAAAAAATCAGTAATCCTTTAATCTAGTTCCAGATCTTAAGCATACTTTCTTCATGACCTTAGATAAATCATTTAATAGCATGGTTTGGGGGCATCTGAGGTTAATCTGCAAAGGTTAACATCACTGTTAACTTCTATGCTCTATGCCTTTGCATACAGCAAAGTGACTTGTATCTCCTGTTAAGATTCAGTTCCTCATATACAAAATGGGGGTAAAAATAAACGCCTACCTAATAGTGTCACTGTGAAGATAAAATCAGATAGTACATGTGAAGCACTTAAAGGGGTATATAGTAATTGCTCAATAAATGTCAGTCTTGAATAATCTTGGGGCCTCAGTTTCTATATCTGTAAAATGAGGAGATTGGAATAGAGAAAGAATTCCCAAGTTGCCTTCTAGTGCTAGCCTTTACCGTTCTTTGACTTGCCCTCCTCTTTAAAGATTAGGCTCAATCTTTATGCAATCTATATGTTGAGGTTTTTGAAGGCTCCAGAAATACCCCAGTACTCAGTATGAAGACTGAAGGGGTTGGGGGTGGGGCATGTAACAAACCATCTGTGATTTTTGGGTTATCTTCTCACTAACGAGTAGGCTAATCAACAAGCAGTTATTTTGAGATAAGCATCGTTTCACCAGATGATCTGGAGTGAATTTTAGAAAAGAAATAAAAATCAGTAGATTCAACTCAGTTTTATCCAGTGATAAAATATACACGTGAACTAATGACATATAATAAACTTCAAAATTTTGTAGTACAGGTAATCAGAGAATAAGTCAACAAAAAATAATATTGGGTGAAATGTATAGCAAAATAGCATGATGAAGTGCACTTACTATAAATGCAAAGGAAGTTTAAGAGGTAGACTTTTGAACTGTAAAGAACGCAAAAGTTTCCAGAGATCAGAAACCCTCCAAAGAATGCCATTTCGAGCATTTTGTATTTATAACTCTGCCGTTACATTTGTAATCACAAGAATAGAAAATAACTTATTTTCTAAAGTAGTTAATAATGAGTGAGTTTCAAGTCGTGGTCAGTGCCATGAAGAATCCATGTTGCTGGTTGTATAAAAGGGCATATTTGCTCTTGTCTCATATTCTATTTTTGTTTTTTATAAACTTGAAATTTATTAATTCTCTGCCTTAGGACAAAAGAAAAAGAAAAACAACATATTTTCCCAGCCAAGGAATCCAAGTCTGCTATAATCCCCTTTGTCCATTTTGGTTTCAGCTGGCACAGGGGCTTTGATCAAAGCTTATATCCAAGATAATCAAGATGAAAGGAGACATGAGGTGCCCCTGCTGTCCTTTGTGTCTCTATGGGGGTGGGGCACACTTGCTGGAACTCTTCTCTCACCCTCCACACAAGTGTGTGGTTGTTTTTATGCCAAAACAAACAAAAGCAATGAACAAACACAAATGAAGTTTTGTTTAAAAAAACCCACCAGCGCTGAAGAAAGGGCATGTAAAATTGCATACCTTTTGGTGAATGATATTGTAACATTCGTGTAGGATCTGAGGTCAAAAAACCAACTTTTTTTTTGTTTACCTACTTGACCTTCAGCAATCAGAATAACTGAGGTCAGAGTCTCTAATCAACACACATATCATCACTGCACCTCCATCACTTCCCAATCCCATATACTCTGATTTCGAGTTTTAGTGACAGGGAGAACTGGCAGCCACTTTTTAGAATGACAGTGGAAACTGTCGAAGAAGTCTTTATCAAAAAGGGTAAAGAACCCAGCATTTTGGGAGGCTGAGGAGGGCGGATCACTTGAGATGAGGAGTTGGAGACCAGCCTGGCCAACATGGTAACACCCCTGCCTCTCCTAAAAGTACAATAATTAGCCAAAAGTGGTGGTGTGCCCCTATAAAACCAGCTACTCAGGAGGCTGAGGCAGGAGAATCGTTTGAACCCGGGAGGCAGAGGTTGCATTAAGCCGAGATTGTGCCCTTGCACTCCAGCCTGGGCAACAGAAGAAGACTTCATCTCAAAAAAAAAAAAAAAAAAAAAAAAGGAGGTGGGGTGGGGGTAAAGAGAAGGGCAGGAAGCACCATTGCAAGCTGGAGCCAGAATGATATCGCCCCTGAGGGGTCCTTCTTTTTGAGAATCCCCTTATCTCCTATGAATCCTGATGTTCTGAGAAAAATGTGTGAGCTGCTTTGTCTAAGCAACAAACGATTGTAGAGTAGGTTCTCAAGACTGTGTTTTCACGTTGTTGCCTTTCTTTCAATGTAGGAGACAATAACTTGGCCCAGCAGCTAGCAGTTCTCTGTGGCAGAGAGATCCCTGGGCCCATTCGGTCTACTGGAGAGCACATGTTCATCCGCTTCACCTCGGACTCCAGTGTAACCAGGGCAGGCTTCAATGCATCCTTTCACAAGAGTAATGAGTTCAAATATTTTTTGAATCCCATGTTATCTCATCTCCTCTCTTTTCCTCTCTCTTTCTCTTTTCCTAATACAATTTTTTTTGGGTGCCAGGACACAAAACAAGTCAGAGGACACAGGTCTCTGCCCAGGATCTGGATGGCTGGCCCCCCTTACGTCAATGCTGAGTCCTGATCCAAAGCAATGGGGCCAAGTCGTACAAAAGTGTGCTGCCTTCAGGTCTCTGGGTGGGGCATCTTCACTGCAAAGGAGGTGTGTGCAGGGAATGCATGAGAGAGAGCTTTAGAGCAATTTTTCAGCCTAGCTGAGAGCTGGAACTAGATAGAGTACAGCCCACATCCATAACTCATCGAAGGAGCAAAACGTCATCATTTATCCTCATAAATTACTTGGTTGAAGTCATCCATTTGAGGGTTGGCAGGAAGAGTTTGTTGCTCTTGATATATGAATTTGATGAGTCAAAAGCGGGCACCATGTATGGGATGCCATCATGCACAGTATGATTGAGACTTTTCAAACTTGACATGTGAAGTCCAGTAACAGCCTTAAATCCAAACTAAATGAAAGGTAATAAAGTAGTCCATGGAAGAGTGAAAGACTCTCATGTTTTTAATCGAAAAAATAATTTTAAAGTAGGTTCTCAATCTAACATTAAAAATTAATCTAGTATTTCCTCCTTGCTTATATATCCCTTTTATAAAGTAGGGAGCAACTGAAGATAAATTGTGTTCCTCATGCTCAAGGGAGGCAGGCTGCATAGTGGCTTAAGAGCATGGGCTTTGGAATTAGACCTAAGATACATTTTCGCCTCTACAATTTAACTAGCTGTGTGAGCTGTCTACCCTTCCTTGCTGATAAGCTTCTAGTCCCTGACAACTGGAGAATTAATGCCTGCTCCTTTCATTCTCTTCCTTCATCTCCTGCCCTCTCATTCTCATGTATATATTAATATCTATTGCAATTCATTATATAGACATACATGTATGTGTATGTATATAGACATACTTGACATATATATATACACATACTTGGCAACTCCTGGTCTAGAATATATTTCAAATTTAACCTGTGAATGGTATAATAGACTTTGGAGACTCAGAAGCGGGGAGGGTGGGTGGGGTATGAGGGATAAAAACTACGTATTGGGTGTAATGTATACTAGTCAGGGAACCAGTGCACTAAAATCTCAGACTTCACCAGTATGCAATTCATGCATGTAACCAAAAACTACTTGTACCCCAAGGAGATAGATAGATAGATAGATAGATAGATAGATAGATAGATAGATAGATAAGAAAAAAATTTCACCTTTGAAAGCTGAACACTTTATTCCCACCCTTTTCCACGCCACCACCCCCCAATTCTACACTCTTCACAATCTTAGCAAATGGAAAGTACATTTTTCTCATTAAGTCAAAAATCTTTATGTTATTTTTGACTTTTCTGTTTGTCTCACACTTAACAATCAACAAATCACACTGGTTCTACCCTAACAATGTATCTAGATTCCAACCATGTCTCTCCATTTCTGTTGCTACCAGCCTAGCCCACACATCTATCATCTCTCCTTGGCCTCAGGCAGTCCCCTCCTTATTGGACACTCTGCTCCTGCCCTTCCCTGCCCTCCAACCCTTACAGTCTAAGGACTGCACAGAGAGTGATGTTTTCAAACTTAAGTGAGATCATGCCATTCCGATGCCCAAAACCCTTCAGTGTCTTCCTCTTCTTACTCAGAGTAAGTCTTTTCAGTTTCCTGCATGACCTAGCCATGCTACCTTTGGAATCTCTCATTCTGCCTCATCCATTCTGACTCATCCATTCTGACTTCCATCATGTACCTCTAACACATGATACCTTTACACTAACTGAACTGGAATGTTTTCTCCCCCATAACCATCTGGCTTGATCCTTCATTTCATTCATGTCTCTGCGAAGATGTTACTCCAATGATATGGCTTTTATAACTTAACTCTGACAATAAAGTATCCTTCTCCCTCCTCTCATCCATTTTTCTTTATAGAATTTATCACCATCTCACATATTATGTATTTGTTTATTGTATGTCTTTATGAAAGCAGATAATTTGTCTCGATTACTTCCCTCTATATCCCAGATCTCAACGACCACCACAAACTGAGTAGCCAATAGCACGTGCTCAATTACATGCTTGTTATAATAATCATTTCCTACACTCTGGCTTTATTTTCAAGCATTTTTATTGCCTACACTTTGAAAACCCCCCAAGAAAACTAAGAAAGCATAAAATTCCAGTTACCAATGCTATTTAAATAACCTACCTTTGTTTCTTTGTGGGAAGGCTGTGGTGGATATTTGCATGCAGACAGAGGGATCATCACGTCCCCCAAGTATCCGGAGACTTACCCAGCCAACCTCAACTGTTCTTGGCACGTCCTGGTCCAAAGTGGCCTGACCATTGCTGTCCATTTTGAACAGCCTTTCCAGATTCCAAATGGAGATTCTTCTTGCAACCAGGGGGATTACTTGGTGGTAGGTCTTGCTTGCTACCCTTTCTAATTACATTTTCCGTATACTTCATTCAGAAAACAAAATGATAATTTTTCTCTCCTGGGACATACATGGATAAGAATTATGTACTCCTCCTTTTGCAATGTAAAGGAGTTGATGCGATTTTAATTTGTCTTTCCAGCTGAGAAATGGTCCTGATATCTATTCTCCACCCTTGGGATCCCCTGGAGGAAATGGTCATTTTTGTGGCAGTCGTGCTTCATCAACTCTGTTCACCTCAGATAATCAAATGTTTGTTCAGTTTATTTCTGATCCTAGTAATGAAGGGCAAGGATTTAAGATCAAATATGAGGCAAAGAGTTTAGGTAAGTATTTTCACTGAGAATTATATCTACTTTTCCTGCAATTGCTTGATCTTCATTGAATAAACAAGTTTGAGAAAAAACATACAAAGTTTTCTTTTCTGAACTAACAGTAATAGAATTCATAAGAATGCCTACTCTCAAGTACTTATTGTATTTGTTACATTCAATATCTCATCGTGACTACTTTTCAAGTAAAGCATCATTATTTCCATTTTAAAAATAAGTAAAATGAGGCTTGGACTTTTCCGAGGCCACAAATCTAATTAGTGATCAAAGTAAAATTTTCCATGAGTATAAGATAAACTATTCTTCTTGATCCCTGAAATTCCTTAGACCTTTCCATTATAAGATGTCTAACTGTAAGTTAATTCTAGTTATAGAAACATTGTAAGAATTACATTTGCCTTATTTTGTAATAATTTGTGTGCTGTTTTAAAGAACACATAATCTTTTGATTCTATTATTACTGATTTAATTACATATTACATGAGATCCTTAATTGCTTGTACTTAATTACACTTGATTATAATTGCATTTAATTCTACTGTAATGATTTGATTCTGGTGACATTTACTTTTTAGTAATGTTTAATTGAATAAATAAATAAATAAGTAGGCATCACTTTTTAAAAAGGGAATAATGTCAGTAGAAAGTAATATAATAATAAATTTTTGCTTTGTCCCACCAGAAGTTAGATAATATAGATTTCAAAATGATCCTATGACTTGAATCCCAGATTCCTATATATATATATATATATATGTATGTATGTATAAATGAAATCATATGTTTTATTGCACATTGTATGAGATTTAAAGTCAACATGATTTCTTTGTTTGGGTAAAAGAGATGAGTAAGAGTCTTCACCAACTGACACAGAAAAATAATCGAATAGCTTGAGTAAGGTTCAAAACACCAGGGAAGGAGCAGCTTTGGTCACTTCCCAGTGCATAGAGCTCTGGCACAAGGAGGGAGCTTTAATGCAGCTCGGTGGGCACCTGCACCATTGCTTTCTAAGCTGCGATCTTCTCATCCCTCCCTCTATCGATGCTGAGCTTTGCAGCTGAGTCATGAATGGGCAGTTTTCACTTGGTAGCAAAGCACTTCAAGAGTAGCAGTGTCTTGAGTCTAGTGAGTAGGTGTCAGCCCATCTTATATAACTCTACTTTTCTGTTTTTGTTTATTATAGACTCAGTCTTTTTTTTCTTTCTTAAGACAGGGTCTCTCTCTGTCTCCCAGGCTGGAGTACAGCAGCACGATCTCAGCTCACTGCAACCTCCGCCTCTCAGGCTCAAGTGATTCTCCTGACCCAGCCTCCCTAGTAGCTGGGATTACAGGCATGCACCACCACGCCCAGCTAATTTTTGTATTTTTGGTAAAGATGAGATTTCACCATGTTGCCTAGGCTGGTCTTGAACTCCTGAGCTCAGGTGAGCCACTTGCCTTGGCCTCCAAAGTGCTAAGATTACTGGAGTGAGCCACCGTCCCCAACCAATAGACTCAGTCTTGATTTGTATTTTTAAAGTCAACATTTAGTGGTAATTCGGATACACTAAGTGATACACTAAGGGTGTATTTGACATTGCACCTCTTCTGTTCCTTTGTGGATTCACTGTTCATGCAGTATGGTTATGGCCATTACTTCCTCCCTGTCTTTCTTAAAGCTTATTATGACTGCTGTTAACATCAGACTTAAAAGTCTGAATTTCACAACCTCTTGTTGGCAACCTGAAACAACAGCATCACTCTTAGTTCTCTCTACTTAACCAACTCAACCATGTTCCATAACTATAGCCATCCTCCTACTTCCCACATCTATCTGGCTATCTTCCCACCATATCTACTTCCATGCCACTCCCATTTCTCAGCCTTTAACCTAGGTCCTTTTGTGAACATTTTTTGACATCAAATCACCTAGTTTTATACCATTTTTCTCCAGAGACGCTCCTTCGCTATGGTTGATTGAGATTTCTAGGACCCTGTGGTAGATGCCTTTTATTCTCACCTGATTAATAGGCCTATTGATTAATTAATCAAACATTTACAAGGTGTTTCACATCATGCAAACCACCAAGTTCTGCCAAGGAGTTCACAGTATGGTAGAGGAGACAGACAAGCAAAGGCACAATTAGAACATGATACAGGGCTAGGCATGGTGGTTCATGCCTGTAATCCCAGCACTTTGAGAAGCCAAGGCAGGAAGATCACTTGAGCTTAGGAGTTTTAGACCAGCCTGTGCAACATAGAAAGACCTTCTCTCTACCAAAAAAGTTTTCACAGTAGCTGAACATGGTGGTGCACTTCTGTGGTTTCAGCTACTCAGTAAGCTGAGTTGGGAGGATCACTTGAGCCCAGGAAGTTGAGGCTGCAGTGAGTCATGATCATACCACTGCACTCCAGCCTGGGTGACAAAGCAAGACCCTGTCTCAATGGGAAAAAAAAAAAGAACATGGTATATGGTATAATAAGTGCGAGAAAGAGGAATGCACAGAATAGAAACACCTACTTCAGCCCAGGACATCAGAGAGGACTCCAGAGGAAGCAGATGAAGAGATTTGCCAATCAATGATAAAAAGATGTGAGTGCATAGAAAGTCTCAATGTTACAAGTCATATTCAGTAATTTGAAAGAATTCACTACTGCTAGAGAACAGAGTCAAAAAGAAGTAAACATAATAGTGATGAACCAGGCAGGAATCACTGTGTTCAGGGCCATGGACGCCACCCTAAGTTAGTTAAGATGTTAATCAAAAGGTAATGGGAGGCATTGGAAGATTTTGCTCCAAAGCCTGAACAGTGTGATCATATTACAAACACTAATGTAGCTGCAACACTGAAATCACTGGAGGCAGAACTAAGGCAATGGCAGTAAGAAGGTAGGAGAGAGGGCATATCAAAGATATTATAAATATGGGATTGAGTGAATTTGGAGGTCAGTTGGATGTGAGGCAGGAAGGAAGGGATGGGAGGAGCCTTAGGAGCAGTTGTTAGGTTTTTGGCTGGGTGGATCCATTCATCCCGCAGACATTTATTAAGAACTTTTCATGGGACAGACACTGTATTAGGTCCTGGGGATGTGTCAGTAAACAAACAAAATCCATGTCCTCATGAGGCCTAATTCTAGTGTTAAGATGCAGACAATAAATAATTAAAATATATAAGATGCCATATGGTGAAAAGTATCAAGGAGAAAAATAAGGCAGTAAGGTGGATACAGAGTGTCCTTGGGAAGAGGGCCGATGCTGTCATCAGCAGACTCAGGTATGGAACTCTGGTTGATGAGCAAATGAGAGTGTTCACTTGAGACGTGTTCAGTTTGAAATCTCTGAATTACCTCCATTGGAGATGCCCAGTAAGTGGCTGGAACATAAGTCTGGAGGTCAGAACAGGGGTCTAGACTGAATCTGTAAATACGGGAATAATCAACAGACTGCTTATCGTTTAAGTCATGAGGATGTATGACAGCAATTGGGGGATTATTCAGAGTGAGATGAAAGGCCTACAGGAGGATTCCTGAGGGCCTCCAGCAACGTCAGGGAAGCCCTGGAGAGAGGCGCCCAAGAGCCAGAGGAAGAATGATGCGAGGAGTAAAAGGAGGAGAAGAGCTTGGTGTCACAGAAGCCAAGGGACAAAAATATAAAGAAGGACAATGTGATCAACCGTGTTAAATGCTGTGGATATAAAGTAAGAACTTAAAAAGTTCTTTGGGCATATAACTGTGAGGTGACTTGGTAGAACATGAGAGCTTTCATAGGGTTGAAGAAGGAAGGGCAAAAAGAGAGAAAGAGAGAGACACAGAGACACACACAGAGAGAGAGAGAGAGATTAAATAGGGCAAGATCCTGGAGGTGACAATAGGATGGGAACTTGATCCAGAGATAATGTACAGAGGGAAAAATAGAGTGTAGAGATGCAGATGAATTTATTGAGGATAGTAACAAATTAGGGGTAACAAATGGAAGGGATTCTCCTCTGATTTCTTCTACTTTCTTTGTAAAGCGGAGCCTAATGTAATGTGCTTAGAATCAAGAGGAAATGGGGAAAGTCAAGGGTTTAGGGAGTAAAGTTCAAAATAACCGTTGTAGTTTATATGAAAAGTAATGGGTGAATTGCTCGGCGGTGTTGAGATGGGAGAACATATATTTGCAGGGGCATCAATTTCCATGAACGAATGGCTTGAATTGAACACAGCCACAGAGTTGGTATTTTGCAAGGGAAGTTTGAAGGAAAGCAAGGGAGTCAGAGCTCATCAAACGGATTTGCAATTTAGAGTTTCAGAGATGGGGGAGTTGGAAGTATTGACAGAATTCAGGATGTGACTGTAAGTGGATGAGTGACAGTGGACATAAATGTTGCTAGAGTTGAGCAGATCAAGTATGTGTACGGCTAAGTGATTGGACAGGTTAGTTTCATTGGCATTGTAAGTACTTTTACTCCTATCTGGTTTGTTTGTTGAAAATGCCAAAGAATATTTATTGATAATAGAAAGATATTTTGTGATAATGCTTTGGTTTTTTAGAACAGAAATATTAAAAAGCTCCTTTATCCTCTGGCATAACATGGCTAATAAATTGTCTCATGCCATTGATCTTGTTTCTCAAATGCATCTAGATCCTGAAGAAACATAATGAATGAATGCTCCTAGAGTTGTGCAAAGATATATCTGCTTAGTCTTTTAAATATACCAAGATCATAGCTCTGCATCATTCTTCTGTACTGAATGCTCAGTGGGAGGCTGTAACTGCTAGCATACTTACATGCTTATCGAAGTGGTGGATATTTATTCATGCTTCTGTGATGTTCTGCCCCATGCACCCTGTGCCATAATCATTTGGTTGGCTTTAAGAAAGAATTAAATTTCCAATGAGAATAGATAGATGGTCTGGCAAATTAAAAAGTGTCACACCTGGTAGCTCTCTTGATAGCAAATTGAGAATTTGTTTGCTGGAAAAGAAAATGAGGATCATAATAAATGAAGGGAAATAGAGACAAAATACAGAGAAGTTGACTTTAAAAGATGATTTGTGGCCATTGGTTGCATCCCCTTCACCAGATCATAGACTGATTTAATTGTGTTTGCTGACAGCCTGTGGGGGCAATGTCTACATCCACGATGCTGATTCTGCTGGGTATGTGACCTCCCCCAACCACCCTGATAATTATCCCCCGCACGCTGATTGCATTTGGATCTTAGCGGCTCCACCGGAAACACGCATACAGCTGCAATTTGAAGATCAATTCGATATTGAAGTAACACCCAAGTATGTCACTTCCATTTTCATCTTTTTTCCTACCCAAAGTTAGTATTTTTTAACTGTCATGTCTCAAAACAGTCCATTTCTTTCAGTAGCACATACTGCAAGGAAATCTAGGGGAAAAGGGAAGTGCTTAATGGCTTAGGCCTGAAAATACAGTCAGCCAGTCACTCTCCCATCAGCTGAGCAAGTTATGTACATGGATACTGTCCCTTGTGACCCTAGACACTTCCTGCAAGGGACACTGAGGGTGGCTACTTGAGATTGATGTTATCCATTCTTCCTCCCACAGGAAATATATCGTGTTTCTGATAGATGAATATTTATTTGCCTAGCCTCATATTCGGTGTCACAAATGATAAAACATCTGTTTAACAAATGGGAATTTGTGTGGTGTGTCACCAGGGGTCACCAGTGTTGGAACAGTACTAAAGCATGCACAGTATAATTTCTCAGTCTTTATTTAATAAGAGCTCTGAAAGGATTACAAAACAGAGAGTAAGTCTTACTATGTTGAAGAGAAAGAAAAACTATATAGATTGTAAAAAAAAAAATTTTTTTTATCTTTCCTTGAACAAAAGCATGTGTACATTTGCATGAATGCAGCTGTGGTGCAAAACTTGGATATAAGAGCTTGTGTTGCTATTTCTGGCACCGGGCCTAATACTACTCTTCCACTCATGGTGCATTAATTGGCTCATGTGACTTCCTGAAGAAACGTTAGATACATGCTTATCTACGTTTATGGACACAGAAAATTCCAGTTGGGATGCTCCATTAGTCCCAATTACAGAGCTGTTAGAGAATTTATCTTTGTCATGTGAAATGTATCAAATCATTATGTGGAACAAAATACTTGTTGTTTTTTGAAATTCATAGGGACTAATTTGAAAACAACATTTATATTTGTAAAACCAATACAGAATATGGAAGGGAAGTGAATATTCTTGAATGTAGAACATGTAAAACCTGTCTTTTGACCTACTAATAAAAGAATGTGTTATTAGGAAAAATATCATACAGCATTTTAAAGTGACATGGCTTACGCTGATTCTATCATAGTCTTTTATGCTAGGAAACGATGACTTAATAATATCTTCAAAGAAAGTAAGTGAGATTGTCATTATCAAAATAAGGCATTTGACCATGTAAATTTAACAGAATTTTGTTTCCACTTCAGCTGTACTTCCAACTACCTTGAGTTGCGGGATGGAGTGGATTCAGATGCACCGATACTTTCCAAATTTTGTGGGACATCTTTGCCCAGCAGTCAGTGGTCCTCAGGAGAGGTTATGTATTTGAGATTTCGATCTGACAACAGCCCCACACATGTGGGATTCAAGGCCAAGTATTTTATAGGTAATAATTTTTTTGAAACTTTTATTTTAGGTTCAGAGGTACATGTGCAGGTTTGTTATATAGGTAAATTCATGCTTGGAGGTTTGCTGTAGAGATTATTTCATCAGCCAGGTACTAAGCCTATAACCTAATAGTTATTTTTTCTGCTCTTCTCCCTTCTCCCATCCTCCACCCTATCAAATGAAAAAAACATTCCATGCTCATGGATAGGAAGAATCAATATTATTAAAATGGCCATACTCCTCCCCAAAATTTACAGATTCAATGCGATTCCTATCAAACTATTATGTCATTCTTTACAGAACTAGAAAAAACTCTTTTAAAACTCATATGGACCCCCAAAAAGAACCCAAATAACCAAGGCAATCCTAAACAAAAAGAACAAAGCTAGAGGCATCACAATACCTGACTTGAAACTATACTACAGGGCTACAGTAACCAAAACAGCATGGTACTGGTACAAAAATAGACACATGGACCAATAGAATGGAATAGAGAGCTCAGAAATAGGGTCTCACACCTACTGGCATCTGATCTTCAACAAAGCTGACAAAGGCAAGCAGTGGGGAAAAGATCCCTATCCAATAAATGATGCTGGGAGAATCGGCCAGCAGTATGCAGAAGATTGAAACTGGACCCCTTCCATATACCGTATACAAAAATTAATTCAAGATGGAGTAAAGACTTAACTGTAAAACACAAAATTATAAAAACCCTGGGAAACATTTTTATATTAAATAAAAGAGTTATTATAGAATGAATATGTTAAAACATTTTTTAAAACCATGACTTTTTAAAAATAAGTCTTTCTATTTGCCTAATTTTAAAAATATTTTAATGCTAGAAATAAGTAAGGTGTGTAAATGTTTGAAACCACAGTCATTAGTCAACTTTAATTTCTCTTTTAATTTTCATTTTAAAACATAATCTTAGTAATTTGAATATTTTCTCTAACTTATTTGTGAAGAAATATATGTAGTTTAACTCCTGTTTCTTCAGCTTACTATGAAATACAGTAGTTCTCTCTTATCCGTGGTTTCAACGCCCTTGGTAAACAGAGGCCCCAAAATAGGTACACCAAGATATTTTGAGAGACCACATTTACATAACTTTTCTTACAGTATACTGTTATGATTCTTCTATTTTATTATTGTTGTTGTTAATCTCTTATTATGTCTAATTTATATGGTAAACTTTATCATAGGTACATAAATAGAGAAAAAAATAGTCTATATGTCTGTATAGGGTTTGGTACTATCCAAGGTTTTAGGCACTCACTGGGGGTCTTGGAATGTATCCCCCAAGGAAAAGGAAGAACTGCAGTATGTTTATTACTTTAAGTAATAAAACTATTTAAGAACCAGATAACTATATTTAGAACAGTGTCTTTGAATTCCTCATCATATATAAAATAATTAAGCTTTTTTTTCTCTGAGTAGTATCAAATCAGTCACTGGATAAAAAGCAAACATGTCAGTGGGGCATGGTGGCTCATGCTTGTAATCCCAGCACTTTGGGAGGCCAAGGCAGGTGGATCACAAGGTCAGGAGTTCAAGACCAGCCTGGCCAACATGGTGAAACCCCGTCTCTACTAAAAATACAAAAATTAGCCAGGCATGGTGGTGGGCGCCTGTAATTCCTACTACTCAGGAGGCTGAGGCAGAGAATTGCTTGAACCCGGGAGGCGGAGGTTGCAGTGAGCCGAGATGGCACCACTGCACTCTAGGCTGGGTGACAGAGAGAGACTCTGTCTCAAAAAAAAAAAAAAGAAAAAGAAAAAGAAAAGAAAAAAAAAAGAAAGCAAATATGCCTATTCCACATTTTGATTTCCTTATTTAAAAAATGAGCAGTAACTTTGCTTGTTGAAGATTCACTAAGATTCACTATAATATGGTCACAATAGCACATAATTTGATATCTAATAGGTCTAGACACAAACCAAATATTTAATACAGTGAAAGTTCAGAAAGAGTAGTGGTAACAATGTTTAACTACACCATAGATCATGTTATATCCTGAGTCAAGCTGCATATAATTCAATTACCTATCACACCCAGTTAATAAGACATAATTGAAGAGTAATTTTCAAGGCCTTGAGATATCAGTTACTGTAGTGAACTGTTTAGTTGAGAGTAAAACTAGAAATGGCAGGTGTCTCCACAGTACCTCTTCCAGCTGAGCATGGGTTCAGTCTTTAGGATCAACACAGGGTACTGGGCAGGCCAGATCAGCCTATCAGTTGGTCTTGAGATGAAACTTACTTGTGACTAATAGCTCTTACATAGTGTCCCAAAATAATTAATGTGACACTACGAATATTCCATTTAGTCGTCATCTTCTGTTTCCCATTATTGGATTGGACTTATGTTATCATTTCTGTTTACATCAATGGTAGAATTCAAATAATGAGGAAAGCACTAACCATTTTCAGAATTTTAAAAACTTCAATTCAGAGTCAATTGGCACCTAAAAGTTTTCAAATGTGCTGGTGAAATGAAGAAAACAAAATTTGTAATAGAATCACTCTTGCTTGCTTGCTTATTTATTTATTTATTTATTTATTATTTTTTGCAGCTCAGTGTGGGGGAAGAGTAACAGGGCAAAGTGGTGTTGTTGAAAGCATTGGACATCCAACACTTCCATATAGAGACAACTTATTCTGTGAGTGGCATCTCCAGGGGCTCTCTGGACACTATCTCACCATCTCTTTTGAAGATTTTAACCTTCAGAATTCCTCTGGCTGTGAAAAAGACTTCGTGGAGATCTGGGACAATCATGCTTCTGGTTAGTGAAATATATCTGCTCTCTTTTGGGTGTTTATTTTCACATGTACTTATTCAGCCTCTGAAGTTTCTTCACTTCCAAGAAAGGCAAAAGCATGTCTATACTCTGCAGAGAAGTACAGACTAATGAGTTTTGGGCAGTACTGGTGATTCTCTCCCTCCATTCTACCATTAACAATGGATGCCCAGAGCCCAGGTGTCATCTAGCCCCCCCTAGAGGCCACTTGAGGAGAGCAACGGTATTGGGAAGACACCTCTTGCTGCTGAGACGTCCCATTGCCACATGATGCGGTTATTTGAGGGGTGTTCTATAGCTTGAGAAGGGGAAGGGGCCATGCATGTCTCCTAGTGGTAGCATAAGGCAGATATTTGTCACTCTGTTGTCTCAGACCATGTTTTCAACCAAATGAGCAAGGCTTCCACATTTTGCTGAGATATTCTTCCCCTAATTGGTTGCATTTTTTTTCACTTCTTCATATATTTGAATATGTTCATTTTTATTCATGTTTTCCTGTTTGTCTTGACAGAAATTAATGTTTCTTCATAGACAGGGTCTTGTTTTTTATTATTTTCTTTGTATACACAGGACACCTCGAATAGAGGTTAAAAGAAATCAATCACCTGGACATGTATATTTAATTATTTGCCTCTCACAGGAAACATCTTGGGCAGATACTGTGGAAACAGCATTCCTGACAGCGTAGATACTTCTAGCAATACTGCTGTGGTCAAGTTTGTTACAGACGGCTCTCTGACTGCCTCAGGATTCAGACTGCGATTTGAATCCAGTGTGGAAGGTGAGTGCATTGATTCATTCAACACAACATTGAGCACCCGCATTGGACAGACACTATGCTAGGCACCGCTGTTACAATATTTGAAAAACAAAACAAAACATGACCCCTATTTTCTTGGACCTCCATCAAAAAGTCACAGTGATAAATGAAAAATCACAGCTGTGATCAATGCTATAAGGGAAAATAACTAGTATCACGAGAGTTATAATAAGGGGATGAGAGTTATACTGTAATGCCCACCTTAAGAAAGTCCTGTAGTTACTCAGAATGTGTCTTACTGCAAACCCGACAAACTCAGATGAAATAAACATCTTGTTCAGAAAAACTGGGTACTTAACATTAACTTTCTGATTTTCCTCTTTTTTTTTTTTTTGTAAACCTGAGGTCTTGCCTTGACCTCCCAAAGTGCTGGGGTTACAGGTGTGAGCCACCACTCCTGGCCAATTTTCTTGATTTTTTTTTTTTTTTTTTTGAGACAGAGTCTCGCTCTGTTGTCCAGGCTGGAGTACAATGGCATGATATCAGCTCACTGCAACCTCTGCCTCCCAGGTTCAAGCAATTCTCCTGCCTCAGGCTCCTGAGTAGCTGAGATTATAGGCACACACCACAATGCCTGGCTAATTTTTGTGTTTTTAGTAGATATGGGGTTTCACCATGTTGGTCAGGCTGGTCTTGAACTCCTGGCCTTGTGATCTGCCTGCCTCAGCCTCCCAAAGTGCTACAAGTGTGAGCCACTGCGCCTGGCCCGATTTTCCTGATTCTTAAGTTCATTACATTCACTGATCTCTCATTTCTTGGGCCATGATGATAATTAAATTGCTGCCTGTGGACTATCATCCATGGAAGGCAGGGTTAAATATTAATAGAGATAAAAAGTGAATGTATATGTTCACTAAAATCCTTATGCACATAAATAAATAGGGCGAATGATTTTGTCTAGAAGGCTAATTTTTAGAGCTTTCCTGATGAAAGACACTTTGATTTGACTGGAAGTTTTCTTGGCTTTTTTCCCCCACATCAGAGTGTGGTGGGGATCTTCAGGGCTCTGCTGGAACATTTACTTCCCCCAACTACCCGAACCCAAATCCTCACGGCCGGATCTGCGAGTGGAGAATCACCGCCCCGGAGGGAAGGCGGATCACCCTAACGTTTAACAACCTGAGGCTGGCCGTGCATCCGTCCTGCAACAACGAGCATGTGATAGTAAGTGTTCCCTGCCACCTGAGATGTTATATTCCATCGTTTAAAGAGTTTACTGACCCATAAATCATAGTCAGAAAGCTAGGTCAGGAAAATTGCCATCTATGCAACTATAATTCAGATAAATTCTAAGTATTGTTGAGAGAACAAAATCACGGTAACCTGTCAAAATAATTGTAAAAGTTGTTTTAAGAGACTATCAGCTATCACTCTGTGCATCGGGGTCATAGAATAAATTTTAAGAGTGAATGATCATGACAAATAGCAAAGCTGGGGAGGCTGTGGGAAGCTAAGCCTACAGCAGCACATAGCTGAATGGGACCAGAGTCACAGCACAAACCACCACGAAACTTCTGAGCAGATGGGTGGTCCTGCATAATCACTGCTCTTTCCAGGGGTGCAGAGGGCCTCTTGGTGGGAGAGCACTGCTACGTGACCTCCACGTGTCAAACTCCAGTGGTTTCAGATGTGCCCTCAGCACTCTCTGCTTCCTGCAGTAAAAGAAAGCACATGAAATCCCTGAGTGTGAATAACAAATAGATTGTTAACTGTGAAGTACTATACATACATACGTGTGTGTAGATAGGTAGATTGGATTAATATTAGTAAATTTCTCCACCCAACTTGCCCCTTCTGCAGTATTTGTTATCTCAGTAAATAATTCCAAACTTCTGGTTGCTCAGGTCAAAAATCTCCATGTCTATTTTGGAATCCTTCCTCTCACATCTATAACCAAGTCCCATTGGGTGTATCTATAAAACTGTCCACAATTGAACTACTTCTCATCGTATCTACTACTACCACCCCCGCCGTTCACTTGGATTATTTTAGGAAGTTCCAACTGGTCCCCCTTGTTCGGTTCTCATCTCCCTACATTCTCAACACAGCAGCTTCTGGTGGTTGTAAACCTCAATCAGATCATGTTGCTCCCTTTGAAAATCCTCTAATGGCTTCTCATCTCACTCAGAAGAAAATCCCAAATTGCACCTGTGGCCCGCCTGGCTGCCACTTATCTGCTGCCCCTCCCTCTTCTACCTGTTTGTCTTATCTCAAACTCCTCTCTGCTCGCTGGGATCCAGCCACCTGGCCTCTATTCTGTTTCCTGAATGCGCTGAGATGCTCCCCATCTGGCTGTTGCCCTCATCTGGAATGCCCCTCCCCAGATGGCCTGCTCCACACCCTCACTTCATTGGGGTCTTTGCTCGAATGCCTTTTAATCCATAAGGTCTAAGTACCTTATATTATAGACCTCACCCTGGCCTGACCCTTCTCTGCCATGTTGTTTTACAGCACTTCACACCTGCTGCCATACCTTATTTTGATTTGTTCATCAGTTTATTATCTGCTTCCCCCACTTGAATGTAAGCATTCTAGCCATGGCTTGAGAATATGGCTTGAGGTCAAGCCATAGTTTCATTCACTGCTGGGGATTCACTGAATCCCCAGTGCCTGTACATAATAGAGATAAATAATTGTTGAATGAATGGGTATTAGAGGTACTATCATTATACCTTCAGTAACAAGCCACTTTTGTTGTCAGTTTAATTGTCTCCTGTTGGGTAGTGAATTTCAAAAATATGAAATATCTTTGTATCTTATGACCACTTTGTATTGCCGTAAAATGGTCTCATTCAACCTTCAAATTTTATTTCCAAGTTCTAATATCTGAAGGACTGAACTGTTGTCTTTCCAATCTTGAAAATAAGAAACCAAGTGGGTTTTCTTTTATTTGAGAGCCAGGAAATTTTGGACTAGGATTGTTTATTATAAGAAACTTTTTTTCCTATTATTGATTGAGTATATATAAACAAAGATGAAGTAGAAAAAATAATAACCACTCCCACTATACCATATTTTGATTCATTTTCTCATCTCTTCTTGGCAAAGCATACTTTATGTACTTGTAATCATGTGATATAAATCCACTTGAATTCTGATTTTAGTCCATTTTTCTGGTTATAAATATAATGGATGCTTATTGAGCAATATTTGGAGAGTTCAGAAAATAAAAAATATAAAGGTATTTTTAATTCTACTCATCTATTACTAAAATTTTGATGTATATGCTAACAGTTTACCTTTGAAATTATTTTCATAGTTTAAATCATACTGAATATAATGATTATCAAGAATTTTACGAGTATTTGAATATCCTTAGGAAAGAGAATATGAACAGTCATAGTTTTAGAGCTCAAATAAAGATAAAAGTTATAGCCACAACCACAATTCCAAAGCAGATCTTACTTGTCATCTCCCTATCCCTTAATTATCAACTTATAACTCTTGCAGCTACTGCTGGTCGGTTTTATGTTGTTATTTCTAAATAATATTCCTATTCTACTACTCCTTGCATTTTTTGGACATTATCTATCCACATCCTACTCTGGAAGATGAAAATTACCCCCCTGCCACCACAAACACACATGGGGTATGCACAGTTTACATGCTTTCCCAATTGTCTCCCAAAATACGTATGTCACAGCTTTTGCTTAAATTGTCATTCAGTTGACATTACCATGATTATGTAAACACCATTCACAACTGAGCCAAGTAGTGTACTATGGCAACATTTGCTTTTGTTTTCCTAAGGAATAATAATCATGTCCTCTCTACATTTTCTTGGGTTTTATGCACTGATCACCAATTCTTCCACACCCTTTCCACCCCAGGTGTGCATCTTTACCTTCTGTAGTAAAATATATCAGTTCCATTTCTTTTCCTCAGTAATATCCTTCCTTGAGCCTTTGTCCATCAGTTGCAAGCCTGATGCTAGCTGTCATTTCAGAATTTCCCTTTGCCATTACATGTGCAAGCTCCTTCATTCTTCTCCTGGGCTAGAAAGCTGGCTTTGTGATGCTATGCATGTCCCTTTCTTGGTTAATTTCCTCTTTTGGTGAGGCATACCCTCTTGTAGCTCCCCAAGGAAATGGGCAAGGGCAATAAATTTTTTGAGAAATGGTATACCTGAAATTATCTTTATTTTACCATCAATCTTTGAAAAGTATATATTTAAATATTTTATATGTTTGATATATTAATATATATATGTATATATTAATAGCAATTTTGAGGTTTTGTGTTGCTTATTTGGGGTCAGTTTTCTTCATGTTCCTATGTCCTGTTTACTAATATTGGTCTCTGCCTTTTACATTAGTCACTTCCCTAAATGTCTGCTGATCCTTGGCTATTCATTCATATTTAAGAATGAATTACCAAAAGGATGACTGGCATCTCTGTATGCATGAGGGGACCCTGACTCTTTAATTAGGGAAAACCACAAACCTGCAAATGTCATATCCACAGGTCTTTGCTCTTGGGGAGGTTAAAACTCCAGCGAGGAATCACTTTCAGAATTATTTTTTTTTTCTGAATCTTTAGTATAATGTCCACATTCCTTTTATGAAATACATTTTTATATGTTCAATGTTTATTTTGGTTCCTCTTTACTCTGCTCCAAACAAAGACATGTGGGTTGGCCTTTGCCCCCACTCTATTTGATTGAGAACTTGCCCAAAAGAGGAAGAAGAAAGATGAAAGAGGAAGAAGAAGAAGGAGAGGGAGGAGGAGAAGGAGGAGGAGAAGAGGGAGAGGAAGAAGAGGGAGAAGGAGAGAGAGAAGGAGAAGAGGGAGAAGGGGAAGGAGAAAAAAGAACTAGAAGAAGGAGAAGGAGAAAAGAGGAGAAGGAGAAGGAGGAGGAGAATGAGAAGGAGAGGGAGAAAGAGAAAAAAAGGAGAAGAAGAAAGATAAAAAGAAAAGAGTGAAGAAGAAAGAAGATCTGCTGGTGCAGAGGAGGCAGCTTTAACTTTCATTTCTTTGCTTCCTGGCTAATACCATATCCAGCTGAACTGAGCCTAAAATTTCTCTAAACCCACCTGCCCATCTGACTCTCTGTACAGATAGAGAAAACGAAAAGCTATGCCACCTGTGTCTGATTTTGTCCCTGCTCATAGCAAATCCTAAATCTCACGTGCCTGCTTCCTATCCATTTGTACTATGAGAGTTGTAGTTTCTGAGTACAAAAGGGATTAGAGGACAATGATGGGAATTGCATTCTGGTTTCTTCTAACAGCAGAAGTCCATGTGATAAATGGATGACTGTAACATGTTCAGTCATTGTGATTCTATGCCAAAGGCAGACTCAGAGGCAGGATAAGAGCCATTGATCACAGTTTCCAACATGTCCCATTAACCTTATAGTTGGTTCTAATCCCTTTTGATTCCAGCAATGTGGTGTCCATTCCTGTTTTCAGCATTATAGAAATATTAGTCCTCATCTGTTTCTTTATGCATTACTTCATCATTTGGAATCAGAGGGATGGTTTGAATCCCAGTTCTATTATTACTAGTTATTTGAACTTCAGCAAATTACATCATCTTTCTGAATTCTGGTATCTTAATCTGGAAAACAGGGATATTGTTATCTGCCTGGGAGGGTGTTGTGTTGATTGGATAAGACAGGCTGAGTGGATGATAAGCAAAGACTGACATTTTTGTCTGCTCAGTAAATGATAGCAAACTTCTTCTGGTCCAGTGAGCCGGAAGACACTTTAGACCAGAAGCCCCCAGAGAGATAAATTTGATTAATTATAGTAAATTTAAAGAGATCTTTTGTTGTGGAGTACATTCTCCTTCTGCATAATTGTTAGTGCCATAGTCTGAGTCATTATTTCTAATCTTGAGTCATTCAAATCCTTTTAAAAATGGGAATGTCAATCACTCAATCAATGAATTATTTTTCAGTTATTTCATCTAGATTTTTTTTGAACTGTGAAAACCAGGCATGCAAATTCATTTGATTTTGTAAAGCATTGGAAGAATAGTTTGCCAATTATTGTAACTATGTGAATGAATACAGTTATTATTTACTATTTTAGAGTCAATAATAATCCATTCTTAGAAATTCAAATAAGTAAAGAAATTGAAGCTTTGAATCCACAACTAACGAGGAAAGAACTATGTTTAATTGCATATGGAGATTGATTTTTCATGTTACTTTTCAAGGTATTTAAAAATATCTGCTTGCTAGGTGCTGTGGCTCACACCTGTAATCCCAGCACTTTGGGAGGCCAAGGCAGGTGGATCACCTGAAGTCAGGAGTTCAAGACCACCCTGACCAACATGGTGAAACCCTGTCTCTACTAAAAATACAAAATTAGCTGGGCGTGGTGGCGCATGCCAGTAATCTCAGCTGCTTGGGGGGCTGAGGCAGGAGAACTGCTTGAACCTGGGAAGTGGAGGATACAGTGAGCCGAGATCACACCATTGCACTCCAGCCTGGGCAACAAGAGAAAAACTCTATCTCAAAAAATAAATAAAAAAAAATTAAAGTAAATAAAGAAAAATGTCTGCTTTATTATATACATGAAATCATCAGCTTCGCTTCCAAATAACAAAGGTCCTGATG
Source organism: Macaca nemestrina (assembly GCF_043159975.1). Classification (NCBI taxonomy): domain Eukaryota; kingdom Metazoa; phylum Chordata; class Mammalia; order Primates; family Cercopithecidae; genus Macaca; species Macaca nemestrina. The sequence continues at coordinate 126,945,644 of NC_092133.1, forward strand.
CATTGTTAAGAAAAACTGCCCATCAGTGAGCTCTGCAGACCACATTGTAAGCACGATGGCTCATCTCCTTTACACTGAGAGCACGGTTTCCACTTGCAAAGTGTGTAGCAGCTTTTAATCTATCACCACATGGCAGGAAGGCATTACTGCAATACTTTCATTCTAGTGAAATCACCCTGTGGTCACAAAATGTGCTCAGGGTAACATAGAGGCTTGTGGCACTGGGATAGAAACCTGAATTGTTAGGTTATTCATTTTGGGGCAGGGTTCCCATAGAAGGAAGTGGGTCTGGGCTGGGAATATCATCTTCTAGGAAATATGCAGTAAGATTGATTGTGTGCCTAAAGGTTAAATTCTTTTTCCAACAGGTATTCAATGGCATTAGAAGTAACTCACCGCAGCTAGAGAAACTGTGTAGTAGTGTGAATGTAAGCAATGAGATTAAATCTTCAGGAAACACAATGACAGTCATTTTTTTCACGGATGGATCCAGGCCATATGGCGGCTTTACTGCTTCCTATACCTCCAGTGAAGATGCAGGTAATGTAGGATGTTGTAAAGGCACCTCATCTTATTTTTTATTTTTTTAAATTATACTTTAGGTTGTAGGGTACATGTGCACAATGTGCAGGTTTGTTACATATGTGTACATGTGCCATGATGGTGTACTGCACCCGTTAACTCATCATTTACATTAGGTATATCTCCTAATGCTATCCCTCCCCCCTCCCCCCACCACACGACAGGCCCCAGTGTGTGATGTTCCTCGCCCTGTGTCCCAGTGTTCTCATTGTTCAATTCCCACCTATGAGTGAGAACATGCAGTGTTTGGTTTTCTGTCCTTGAGATAGTTTGCTGAGAATGATGGTTTCCAACTTTATCCATGTCCCTACAAAGGACATGAACTCATCCTTTTTTATGGCTGCATAATATTCCATGGTGTATATGTGCCACATTTTCTTAATCCAGTCTATCATTGATGGACATTTGGGTTGGTTCCAAGTCTTTGCTATTGTGAATAGAAATGCACCTCATTTTAATCAGGTGTACTGCAGATGCCCCCAGCTACTGTCAATGGCAGCAAAACCATCCATTTTCCCTCTAGTGATACTTGGAATCTTTGACATAAGACAAACACACATAAGCAGATCAAAAACGCACTGCAGACAGAAAAAAGCTTTCTGATTTCAGAAAGAAACTGCTATGGTGAATTTAAAATTTTTAATGCTGTTGGATGAGCTTCTAACACAGTTTCAGGTCATGTTACCGTGAGAGTTGATGACCTGTTCCATAGTCCCTGGTCAATTCTTTTGTGCTGAAAGAAACCATCTACCTCCTAGTGGGTAACTTAGTCTCAGAGAGGAATTAATTTTGCTGGGGACAGAACAGGCTTTATTGTTTCTAGTCATCTATCCACACACATATTTCCAGTGAAAATAAATGGGAGGTTTGATATGATATAGAATATTCCAAAATTAAGTAAGATATGGCCTCTAATTATAAATATCCTCCTATTTCCTGGATTGGTGTTTTTAAAGGTTTTAAAATGTGGAAGGGGGAGTGAATATTAAAAGAAAAACGCTGTTATTTCATTGGTACAAGAAGCATCTGTTCCTTTATTAAAAGGGGGCAAATTCATTGGCAAGTCAATGTCCTATTATCTGTTGGATTTAAGTTAATTTATTAGATCAAGTGGAGAATTGCTAATCAAGCCATTAGGACCTGCCACCATTATATTTATGTATTCCTCTAAATTAAATATTAATGAACAGTCGGGCTCAATATTTGAACCTATTGATACAGAGCCAAACCCCAACCACTTAATCTGTAGCAACAGGAAAATAGAGAAGTTGTTGACTTTTGCACATCTTTCCTTTATAAACTTGTAGAAACTTCCATAATTTGCATGCCTTTTACCCATAACCCTGACTGCATCTAGAAAAACAAATCAAAGCAGTAGTGTTGATGTTTTAGTTACTGTTCCTGTATTGTTTATCTCTTCTGTTGTGGCCTGAATCTTACTACTACTTTCTCTGTTGCCTTCTGTTTTCTTAGTGTGTGGTGGGTCTCTTCAAAATATTCCTGAAGGAAACTTTACTTCTCCTGGCTATGATGGAGTCAGGAATTACTCAAGAAACCTGAACTGCGAATGGACTCTCAGCAATCCAAATCAGGAAAATTCATCCATTTCCATTCATTTTGAAGATTTTTACCTAGAAAGTCACCAAGACTGTCAATTTGATGTCCTTGAGTTTCGAGTGGGTGAGTTCTATTTAAGAACACATTCTCCTGTTTATCTACGATATTCTTTTTATCTTTTTGTTGTTGTTGCTGCTGCTGTTGTTTTCAGACAGGAGCTGGCTCTCTTGCCCAGACTGGAGTGCAGTGGTGTGATCATAACTCACTGCAGCCTCAACCTTGCAGGCTCAGGTGATCCTCCTGCCTCAGTCTCCCAAGTGGCTTGGACTACATGTGTACATCACCACATACAACTAATTTTAAAAATTTTTTGTTTAGAGATGGGGTCTCCCTATGTTGTCCAGGCTGGTCTCAAACTCCTGGCCTCAAGTGATCCTCCTCTTTGGCCTCCCAAAGTGCTGGGGTTACAGGCATGAGCCACTATGCCTGGCCTACAATATTCTTCTTATGCTTGGAGACCACTAACAATGAAGGGAATCAAATGGCTCTAACATAGGTACACACAATCCAAAAGAACTCTGTTCAAAGCCATAATTCTGTGTGTGCCCAGCTGAGGAAAACGAACCCCAGGAACAGTGAGTGACACGGATCACTGTACAACTAGACCCTGTGTTACAGTCACTTCGTTTCCTGGCATGTGACTCTTGCTGAAGAGAAAGTCCACTACTATCAAGACTACTTTCCAAGGAGACTGGGACTTAGCATGCTCAGCATGTGTTGGCAGTTTCCTGAACTTCCAGGATTTATGAAGGGGCTGTGAAATTCTCCTGAGGCCTTAGGAGTTAAAAGAAGTTTTGCAATATACCAGATGGAGAAACACATGGAAACTATTTGGGGAAATAACCCCAAAGCAGTCATTTGTCTTGGTTTTCGTGATAGAAAAGGATTGCGGTGTACTCAATAAACCATAATTCTCTGAAGAATTTTTAAACCTCTATATTCAAGGAGGATGAATCAATTTTCTTTCTTTCCTATAGTCAAGGTATAGATTATTCATTAGGTTGCTTCCATGATTATGCTGACACTTTTTTCTCAGTAAATAAACAAGTAGATAGAGGAAGACAATAATATTGTAAATAGTATGTAATCATCCATACTGTCAAAGTTTTGCTGAGTTCTGTGTTATCCCAAATTTTAAGAAAAGGAGGTTGAAAGCAGCAGAAGCTCATCAGTTAGTTGGTGGAGAAGTCCTTGAGAAACTGAGAGGTCAATGTTAGTCACATCTGAGAACCTGAGCAACAGGATTTTCAAGAAGGAGAATTCGATAGAGCCTATGCCCACAGACCAAGGGCCTCAGCCGGAGAGTCCTCCCACCTCTCTGAGGCTGAGGAGCCTAAAAAGGCTTATGAGGGAAAGAGAAGTTGTGGTTTGAGGATGTTCTCCATGAAATTCTGATAAACCCTCACCCCCTCTACCTGGTTCAAAACTACGGGCTTGTAGTCTTAAGCAGAACAGCTGTATCTCAAATTTCAGTCAGCTAAACGCTGTCTTCTCTTTATTTGCTCAGGTTTAGTTAAAATAGTTTGCTCAGTTAAAATACTATATATCATTGATTTAGAAGGTCAGTGATGTTTATCTGACAGAATAAAAAGAAAGCAGATAAATGAGAGCCCTGCTGATGCTCTATACATGTTCATCAAACCCTTGAAAAGTAATCTTCATAAAAAATATCAGGCTCAGATCTGACAGCTCTTGGCCTGAGTGCCGAATATTGTGTCCTTTTTAGTTGATTGAATACAGTGAAGAAATCTTTCCAATTTTAGGCAATGATCACTTTATCTTGAGGATATATTTGATCACTGTTGGTATTATATTTCTTACACCCTACGAAAGGTGTGTCCAAAAGTGCTATTTTAATTCATTGTATCTCTGTTTAGATATGCCAAAATAACTATGAAAACACAAATTGGAACACAATGGTATCCACAATAGAGAGAGGTTCATTTCAAAATTGCTTTGATTTTTTGTGTTTGTTTTACCCTGTTGGAGGGACTTTCTTTGGCGGTTGACAAAGACAGAGAAACATTGTGCAATGTCTGCTACTAAATCAGAATTTAAATGTGTGTCAATTAACATCTTGAAATTTGTTCTCACCAAATTCATTGAATGTATTTCTCAAAAACTATATCAATAATGAAACTTGGTATATTATTTTGTTCAGGTGATGCTGATGGGCCCCTGATGTGGAGACTTTGTGGTCCTTCAAAGCCTACATTGCCACTGGTTATACCTTATTCTCAGGTATGGATACACTTTGTCACCAATGAACGTGTAGAACACATTGGATTCCATGCGAAGTATTCCTTTACAGGTAAGAGTTATAATTAAGATCTTGATAAAATTATTTATAAAGATTAATGATTTTTTATAAAGATTTCTTATATATTTTATTAGACATTTCTACATAGCTATTAGTTTTTTAAATATTTTCAATGAGATTTTCTACATTACATTTATTAATTGGTTGTGGCTGATATCTAGAAATGTTATAATTTGCATACATGTATCTTTAGTCCAAAGATCTGGCTGTCCTCTTATTAGTTTTAATATGTTGTCTGTAGATTCTCTTTTATCTTTCTGTGTAAACAATCATGTCTTCTGCAAATATTAGTTCTTTTTGCTTTCAGCCGTAATACTTCATTTCATTTTCTTACATCATTTTGCTAGCTAGGGCCACCATCAGAATATTGAACAGAAGGAATGATAGAGCATCTTGTTTCTGACCTGGATGTGACTATGACATTTTATTATTCAATATATTGGTTGCTCTTAAGTTTCCAATAAGTACTTTTGTTAAAGAAAATCCCTTCCATTTTTAGTGTGAAAAAGCTTTTTTTAAATGTAAATGGGCGTAAGATTTTGTCAGATAATTTTCTGCATCCATTGAGATGTTTCAACTTCTTCTCCTTTCATAAGTTAATATGACAAATTATATGAAAGATTTCTTTCTCTTGGTAAACCATCCTTGCATTTTTGGGATAAATCCTATTTCGTCATGATGTGTGTTTTATACATACAATGGATATTATTTGCTAGTGTTTTGTGTCAGATTTGCATATGTGAAATTCACAGTTTGTGCTGGAAAACCCAGCCCTACTCCTGACTGCTTCCTTTGGCTATGGGAAGTTTTCTAGTCCCTTTTCGCAAGTATGCCAGTTTGTTTAGATTCCCAACTTCATGTAAAAGTCTCAATTCCAGTCCTTCCTTCTGTGGAGACCCAGAGCCATATCTTCTCCTCCTACCTGGTCACCAAAACCTCAGAGCCCAACCCTGGGACCCACGCATGCTTTCTTTAGCCTCTCAGACTGTCACTCTTTGAGTTTCACTCCTCTCACTTGGAGTACACTTACTGCTGCCAGATTTTGGAGAGCTGCTTTTCTTTCCATTGAGTTGGCTATGAATCAAAATGTGTTTTTGTTATGGTTTTATCTAACATTCCTTTGTGTTATAACCAAATGGCTGGTTGAAAGAAGGAGTGAAATTGATTATCTATTCACTCAACCATCTTGCCGGTTGACTTGCCTTCATCACATTCAAAGAAAAGAGTCAGGTTTCAGTAAGCGGTATTATTTTTATTGAACGTCAGACCATATTATGCTTCAGAAATGTATTTGTTTTTTAATTTTCAATTTTTTATGCTAATACTGTATGGAATTTTGTTATTCCTAAACTTCTACCCAAATTTACTTTTCTTCTATTTAATTTCATTTATTTTATACATATATGCACACATATATATACATAAAATATACATATACAAAAAATATACAAAATATATATACGTGTGTGGTGTGTGTGTGTGTGTGTGTGTGTGTGTACGTGTATGGTTTCTTTCTTTTGAGATCGAGTCTTGTTCTGTCGCCCTGATGGGAGTGCAATGGCATGATCTCGGCTCACTACAGCCTCCACCTTCTGGTTTAAGCGATTCTCCTGCCTCAGCCTCCTGAATACCTGGGACTACAGGCAGATGCCACCATGCCCAGCTAATTTTTGTATTTTTAGTTGAGATGGGGTTTCACCATGTTGGCCAGGCTGGTCTTGAGCTCCTGACCTCAGGTGATTTGCCCACTTCAGCCTCCCAAAGTGCTGGTATTATAGGCATGAGCCACCATGCCTGGCCTGATTATGTTTCTAATCACAATATCTGATGGCTATGATTACCACTTACTTTGGCTTTACAGGTTCTTGTTTTTACTTCTGTGTGATTGAGAGGGTTACGAATCTCATTTCAGATTGTGGCGGAATACAGATAGGCGAGAGTGGAGTGATCACAAGCCCCAACTATCCAAATGCTTATGACAGCCTGACCCACTGCTCTTGGCTGTTGGAGGCCCCACAGGGGCACACCATCACTGTGAGTGCTAATGACTGGGTGAAATGCTTCTGAGACCATAGAACCACAATAGCCTGTCGTGCATGGAAATGGAGCTCTTTTAGTAAGCAAGTGATTAGAGAAGGCTTTGATTCTACAATGAGATCACTGTTTTTCCCTAACATTCTCTCACTAGAGCACCTACGTTGGCATCTATAATTAATGAAGAGTGAAATCTCTTTTTTAAGCATAGGGAAAGATATACATAGAAGATAATTCTACATCTTAGAGAGAAGTGTATTCATTTTCTTAATATGAGTTGCCATCCCAAACTAGGGAAATGTCTTTTCTCAAGTTTTCTGAGAGAACCTTCAATAAGGAAAGTGAGTAGAGGGGAAGGGAGAATTAAATAAGAGACAAAAATACAAAATTATAAAAATTAAAAGAAAATAAAAGGATTTGTAAGGGCCTTATCTACATCAAGGTTGATAAAAGCTCACTGAAAGCTCATTTCTTTTTTCTCCTGCAGCTCACATTTAGTGACTTTGATATTGAACCCCATACCACTTGTGCTTGGGACTCCGTCACTGTGAGGAATGGTGGGTCCCCTGAATCACCCATCATAGGACAATACTGTGGAAATTCAAACCCTAGGACAATACAGTCAGGTTCCAATCAGCTGGTCGTGACTTTTAACTCAGACCATTCATTGCAAGGTGGTGGATTTTATGCTACGTGGAACACACAAACTTTAGGTAAAAGAAACATTTGCTGCATTTGATTTTTTTTTAGTGATGTGTATTATGAACTCATGTACATTTTGTACCTACTTTACATCAGACTTAATTCTAAATATTTGCACATGTCATGTCATGTAGCAACCCTGGTGGGATAACACAATGTCAATACCTGGCGTCTCTATTTTGCATAGGCAGAGACTGAGGAAGCATGGGTTCATCATTTCCCCAGATACATAGCTGATAATTGGTAGTCAGGATTTGAATAAAGGCAGTTGAGTCCAGAAACTTTGATCTCAACACTTCCTGATGCTGCCTTCGTCAGCAAAAGGGTATGGCACAACCGCGAATCTCAAGTAATAGAAAGATGAGTTGGAATCCCAAGTGCTTGATATTATCTGGAGCCTAGAAGCAGAACGCTGAGTGGTGGTGAGCTGAGGGCCGGAAAATAAGTCCACAACATAAAGAGCCTTGGTTTATATGTTATCCCTTGAACAATGGGAAACTATTGAAGAGTTTTGAAAAGCAAGGTGACAAGATGAGATTCGTAATTTAGAACAAATTCTATAGTGAATGGGTACTGAGTCAAAATATGACAGATTTCATTCTAGAAGAATAGTTTTTGTGCATAGAAAGTATAAACATTGTGAAAATTCTTAGAAAATACAAGGACTTGTATCAGATACTTTATTACGGGTTCCCGGAAATCTTGAATATCACACAAGACAATTCTTTCTGATAGAGTCACAGTTATTATGAAGCTCTTTGTAGACTGAGTCAGACTTTCCCTCATTAACAACCACTGGCTGTTGCTGAAGTCAGAAGGGAGTTTTAGGTGAATCCCTGATTTCCAAGGGTTTCACAGCAAAAGATTCAGAGAATACCTCTTTAACTTCATTTTGTTTTGAGTTCATATTTTTCTTTGCCATCTCTTAAGTACATGTGTTAAAAGTATGAAAATTCTAGATTTTTCTTCATTTGAATCCACATAATTAATTTTGATCCATCAGTCAGTTTCAATATGAATGAGCCAGATTGGTTAATAAAATAATTTTCCCCAATTCAAAATCACTTTCTCTAGTTAGAGTTAGAGTAAAGTTGCAAATGGACTGTAGGGTAATATTCTCATGTGTTAATGGTAATAAAATACAAAACTGCATTGCCAGGTTACATATACTGCATAGCCTCAAAGAGAATAAAAATACAGCTCTTGTTTGAAGACAGGATGGAAATGTATCCTCTTTATGGCAAGGATTAGTGTTCTCGGTTGAGTTTAATATCATTGTAACACAACTGTAACAACTGAAATTTTCTCTCAATTTAACTCACCTTTCCATTTATGGAGAGAGCTTGCTGTGCACCTGACTGGAAGATGATCACTTGTAAAAAATGATGAACTGAAATCTCACATTTAGAAATGTTCCTTCTGTAGAAGTCTTGAGTTTCCAAAATTACATTCCTTGCAGATTGATGGCTTTTTACATGGCAATATTTCAGGTTGTGGTGGAATATTTCATTCCGATAATGGTACAATCAGATCCCCTCACTGGCCTCAGAATTTTCCTGAAAACAGCAGATGTTCCTGGACAGTCATTACTCACAAAAGTAAACACTTGGAGCTCAGCTTTGACAACAACTTCCTAATCCCCAGCAGTGATGGACAATGTCAGAATAGCTTCGTGAAGGTTAGTACACTTGTTCATTTAATTGGAGCCAAGTTGGTTTGGTGAACATTAGTGTTTAAGCTAGAAATGATTCATTGTCTCTCAAAGTAAGAACATTTTGCTGCCTGGATTCCTTGGATGAAAAATGAGAAAGTGAGAAACGTCAACTGTTAGGAGTTAACGTTTCTTTTCTTTCTTATTTTCCAATAGATCCTAAAGGGAAAATGCCCTTTATAACGTAGGGTACTGCCACAGGCAAAATTTAAAGCATGCCACAAAAATTATGAAATGTTGAAGAAGCAGCTAATGCCAGCCTTCACCTTGGGCCTTAAGAGCCCACAGGCTGAAAAAACCATCAGAAACCCGTGTAAAAATGATGGGAATGGGGCATCAGGAGAGCAAGGCTCTTTCGAAATCTAAAGTTATAAATACTGCTCGTGTGGCAGTGGCTTGTCGCTTTCCACTGACTTGTGACTATGATGACTGTCTTAGAAATTCTTTTCATTTGTTCTATTTTGCATCTTCCAAGTTATATCTCTAAAAGGCTGTGCCCCTCCATTCATGTCTCTCATACCTACCACCTGCATGTTCTTCTCTGAGCTACTTAAACAATTGGCCTTTAAGTTATTCAACTGTAAAATGAAGAGCATGATTCCTTCTTTAGTAGGGCTATTTTAAGCATTGGAGGTAGTACGATGTAATAACATAAGTAGTGCTAAGTACTTGGAATATAAAATCACTTAATGAGTCAAAGTGGCTTTTATTGTCAGTGTTATTACTTCATATCAGCTCTCAAATGATGATGTATATCTCATTGACCCATGCTTACTGTTTAAATGGAAATCTCATATGTATATAACATATGTATATAATAAAATACATTTAATATGTACTTTTCTTAATTGCTTTTTCCATGAACTAAATGAACTCTCTTCTCATGAAATGAATCAATATCAAGTATTCAGACTTAAGTAAAACTTTCAAGTTCTCCAGTTGTAAAACTGGAATATGGAAGATGACCTAGGCTCATTCGTCCTCTGGATGGAATGGGGGTCCCTCTGACAACATCGGGCAAGCCCAGTGCTGCTGGCGAGTGGGATGGATTAGGAACACTGCCAAAAATAAGTTGCCATATGGGAATCACTTGTCTTCTCCTAACGGGCCTAAGATGCTTGTTTCTGCCAAGCATCTGTGTGGGTGGGAGGAACCAGTAAAGGGACCCAGCTTCAGCAAGCAGCCCCTGCAGAAAGCCACTTAACACCTGTAAACCTGAGATTCTCTTCACCCACCCAGAGACACCAGGGCAGGTGGGGCTGCAGTCACAGAAAGGGGCCCAGTCTGGGAAGCCTCTTTGTCCCCACAGGCCAGACATGCTCCTCTTCCACCCAGAGACATTGAGGTACCCAGGGGGCATTAGTAGGGGAAAATTACTATACCCTTTGCCTCCAACTGAGAAACACACAGAGCCCCTCAGGTAGCACCAGCAAAAGCTAGTGAGAGCCCTAGTAGCACCATGTAAACCAAGCAGACCAAAATTCCACCACAGAATATGTAAGGCCACGTGGTAAACATAAACAGGGTGACAGCCTGCTAAAATAAAAGATTTGAATAGGACCTAAAGTCTCCTAACATAATAAATAACATGTCCAGGATACAATCAGAAAGAATACATTGTATCAGGAATCAAGAACATCACAACTTGAAAGAGAAAAGAATCAAGTGATGTCAACAGTGAGATAAATCAGATGTTGAAATATATGACAAGGATGTTGAAGTAGCTTCCATAAACATGCTTCAACAATCACTGACAAGTTCTTTTGAAACAAATAGAAAATATCAGCAAAGAAATAGTGGTTGCAATAAAGAACCAAATAGCAATTATAGAACTGAAAAATACAATAACATACATAAAGAATATGCTGAATAGGCTCAAGAGTAGCATGGAGATGACAGAGAATAGAATCAGTGAACCTGAGGATAGAACAATAGAATTCACCCAATCTGCACAACAAAGAGAAAATAGACTGAAAAAACAAACAAACTAGATCAATGCAGACTTAGGGACTCATGGACAATAACAAAAGATTCAACATTCTCTCGAAGGGAGAGGAGAGAGTGTAGCTGAAAGAACAGTCAAAGAACTAGTGGCTGTAAACTTTCCCAAATTTGGCAAAAGAAACACACCTATAGGTTCAAGAAGCTGAGTGAAGCTAAACCAAGATAAACACAAAGGAATTTAAGTTCAGACCTATCTTAATTAAACTGCTGGACACTGAAGGTAAACAAAAAGTCTTGAAAGCAGTCAGAGAGGACTGGAACATTACCTAGAGAGGAAGACCAGTTAGAATAAAAGCAGATTTCTCATCTGAAACCATGGAGGCCATGAGGAATTGACACTATATTCTTCAAGTGCTGAAACAAAGAAATTGTCAACCTCATTTTATATCTGGAAAACTATCTTTCAGGAGTAAAGAGGAAATAAAAGCTTCTCATATGAAGGACAACTAAACAAAATTATTACTAGGAGACCTGCCATTAAAGATGGGCAAACAGAATTTCTTCAAACAAAAATGAAATTATTAAAGAATCTTGGAGCATGAGAAAACAAAAAGGAATGTGGAAAAAGAAAAATATGTATACATACAATAGAATATCCTTTTCCTCATAAAGCTTGTGAATCATATTTAATAAAACAAGAAATTATAATGCCCTCTGATACTCAATATAATGATATGGAAAAGTTGAAAGGGGATCTAAATGGAAATCACATTTCCACAAGTGGTCGGAGGTGGATGCTGGTAGATTACTATAATCACGTAGGCATATTGTCACACCCAGAACAACCACTACCAAAACTGTATGAAGAGTTGTACAGAAAAATGCTAATATCAATCAAAATGGAATCCCCAAGAAGTCAAGAAAAGAGAAATAGAGGACCAAAAAGCAGATAAAGTAAATAAAAAACATATAATAAAATGTAGACATAGAATTTATATATATATATATAAATATATATATATATATCAGCATTTTAATTGTAAATAGTTTAGTTAGACCAATCACAATACAGGTTACCAATCCAAAACATGACCTAAGTGATAATAAACTGATTTCAAATTCAACCACATAGGTACATGAAAAGTAAAAGGATGGAAAAGGATGCCATGCAAAGGTTAACCAAAAAAAGCAGGAGTGGATATATTTATATCTGATGAAGTAGACTTTAGAGTATAGAAAATTACAACAGAAAAAGAGGAATCTTACATAATGATAAAAGGATCAATCCGCCAGGAAGACATAATGATCCTAAATGTGTATGCACCAAACAACAGAGGCACAAAATACATAAAGCAATAACCGATAGAGCTAAGAAGGGAAGTAGACAAATCTTCAGTTATAGCTGAGGACTTCAACACTCTCCTCTGAGTAACTGATAAACGACTAGACAAATAATTGACAAGGATATAGAAGAACTCTACAAAACCATCAATCAATAGGATCTGATTGACATATGTGTGTATGTGTGTGTGTGTGTGTATAAAATACACCACACAGCAACATCAGAATACACAATTTTTAGGAACTCTTGTAACATTCCAAGGTAGATCATATCCTGAGACATCAAAAAACCTCAACCAAGTCAAGGAATTGAAATACAGAGTGTGTTCTTTGACTATATTAAAACTGAACTAAAAAAAAAAAAAACAGTAACAGAAAGAATATCTTGTTAAGCACTGAGCTGAGCTGGAGAGAAGTGAACTGCCAAGTGCTGGAGTAGCTAATTAAAACAACAGGCCAAAATGTAAGTAACAGTCATGTCTTTCATCATTTTCTGCTGTGGTATAAGAGGCCAAACAGGAGAAAGCTCTGTCTCCCTTAATCGTCCATTCTTTCCCATGGGAATGCCTGGTAAGGGTCAGGTGGATCAGTGTAGATGTAGAAATGGTCTCATTGCCAAGTAAGCCCCAAACAAATGTGTGCAGGATCTGGGTGCTAAAAATAATGAAATGCTGGCATAGACCTAAATGAAAGAGACAATTATAGTTATGAATTGGAAGACTCAACATAGTAAAGACGTCCCTTCTCCTCAAAATGATGGATAGGTTTAATGCAATTCCTATCAAAATTTCTCCAAAGTCTTTTGTAGACATAGACAACTTTTTCCACAACTTATATGGAAGGCACAGACCCTTCAATGGCTAAAAGAATCGTGGAAAAGAAGAATAAAATGGGAGGAAGAACTCTACCTTACTATTTACCTAGGCTTACTTATCTTAGTTACAGTAATCAAGACAATATGGTATTGGCTGAAAACCCAGATGAAAATAGAGAACCTAGAAATACACTTACACAAACATGCTCAACTGATTTTTGACAGGTGCAAAAACATTCCAATGTAGGGAGAATAGTCTTTTCAACAAATGGTACTACAGCAATTGAACATCCACAGGCAAAAAATATGAATCTCAACCTAAACCTCACATTTTGTAGAAAACCTCACTCAAAATAGATGATAGACTGAAAAGTAAAATATAAAAGTTTCAGAGAAAAAAAATAGTAGATGTCTTCAGGACCTGGAGATAGGTAAAGAGGTCTTAGATGAAACAGCAAAAGAATGATTCGTAAGAGAAAAGAAAATGATGAATTTTACCTCATTTAAATTATGCCATGTGAAATATTTTCATCCAGTCTGTAGCCGGTCTGTTCATTTTCTTCACATAGGCAATGTACTACTATGTAGAATATATAAAGAACTCTCAAACTCAAGAGTAAAATACAAACAATCCTATTAGAATATGGGCAAAAGACATGGACAGATATTCCACCAAAGAGATTATACAGATGATAAATACCAGAAAAGATATTCAACATCATTAACTTCTGGAGAAGTATGAATTAAAACCACATTGAGCTATCACTACACACCTATTGGAAGATCAATATTTACCAATTGCATAATGTTTACCAATTGCACTCTGGGCATTTATCCCAGAGAAATGAAAACTATGTTTACACAAAAACTTGTGTATGAGTCTATATAAATAGCACCTTTATTTGTAATAGTTGAAACCAGCACTAAGGCTTTCAACAGGTGAATGGTTAAACAAATTATGGTACTTGCTTACCATGGAATGTAATTCCTGAATAAAAACAAACTATTCATAGATTAACAATTTGGACAAATCACCAGGGGATTATGGAAAGTGAAAAAAGGCAATCTCCAAAGGTTACATACTCTGCTGTTCCGTTTATATAATATTTTGAAATGATAGTATTTTAGAAATGGAAAACACAGAGGCAGAGGTTAGAGGGAAGAAAATGTAGGAGTAAATTGTGTGTGGTTATAAATAACAAGAGCAACTTAAGGGTTCTTGTGGTGTTGGAATTTCAGTATCTTGAATGCAGTTGTGTGCAACTTGTATATAACTTAATACACACACACACACACACGAGTTCAAGTAAAACTAGGAAATTGAGTAAGATTGGTGAGTTTTATCAATGCCAGTAACCTAGTTGTGATAGTATACTACAGTTTTGCAAGATGTCAGTGTTTGGGGAGCTCAGAAATGTGTACAAGGAATTTCTGTGTGTTATATCTTACAAATGTATGTGAATCTGCAATTATGTCAGTAAACATTTGTTTAAAAAAATACTTGAATGATAAAATATAACCTACAACCTGACTGAATTGTATAGAACACTAAGAAAAATCAGGAAGTTTTTGACGTGATGACAATTAAGTAACATTTTGTAGGTTCAATATAGTTTTGATGAGTCCTCTGTCATATGGCCAGTGAAATGAGTTCTTGATAGGCAAGGCAGAAATGAATGTTGAATAACTCTTTACCATCATTGTCAACATTATCATCATTATTATTAAACTTACGTTCCTGGGCCAAAAGGTAGAGATGTCAGATCTATAATTAATGACTTCAGAAAAGTATAAGCACTTAAGCATTCTTGGATTCCTTCATTAAAGAACTTGAGGTTCTTTATTAAGTTTCAGCCCTTCTTACTTTGCCTGTTTAGTAATGTTTGTAAAAATATAGTATATGGCCCAGGCATGGTGGCTGATGCCTGTAACCCCAGCACTTTGGGAGACCAAGGCAGGCAGATCACTTGAGTCCAGGAGTTTGAGACCAGCCTGGGCAACATGGTACAACCCCATCTCTACAAAAAAATTAAAAAACTAGCCAGGCATGGTTGCATGCACCTGTAGTCCCAGTTACTTGGGAGGCTGAGGTGGGAAGATCACCTGAGCCCAGAAGGTCGAGGCTGCAGTGAGCTGTGATCGTGCCACTGCACTTCAGCCTGAGTGAGGAAAAAAAAAAAAATATATATATATATATATATATATATATATATATATACAGATTATCTCTTAAAAATTATGTTTATAATTTTATGAAATGTGGATAAAAAACTGCCATATACTGTTTCCTTGGATAGTTGATTAGGGGGAAATCTAATTAGAGGTCATTAAGTAAAATTGAGGATGTGCATTTTTTTCCTGACATTTTTATTGATCTTAGGCATTTGGCAGAATATCTGCACTTTTGTTCTCAGTAGGTCCAGCGCCAGGCACCTCCTTTATCTAATAAATGGCTAATATAATTTGTCTTCAGTAGGATGACTAACAGCTGGATACCCAGTGCTTAAAAATCAATTGAAATGGTATGGCTTTAAGGAGCTGAGAATTATTAAACCAATGCTATGAATCAGTGCTATTTCACATCTCTTCCTATGGACTGATTTCCCAGTAGAAATGTTTTGAATGACTTGATGTTTAATAAAGTAATAGCTCTGGGTGAGGCATATCCTTGAAAAAAGATGTATTTGGAATGAGTAATTCTGTATCATTCCAATCGAAGAAAATGTTGAATAATCAAGTAAGATTAATACACATTCAATTACATCCTTGATTGAGATAATTCTCTGTTGGGAGAGAGGTTGTCCTGTGCACTATAGGATGCTTAGCGATAGTCCTGGCTCCGCCCACTAGATTCTACCCACCACACCATAGAAAAATGCCTCCAAACCTTGCCAGAGGTCCCAAAATTGCTCCTAGTTGAGACCTCTGAACTAGGACGAGCTTCTCTGGTTAATATGTTTAATGTTTCTTTCCCCCAAGTTATGTATATTCATGTGACTCAATATTGTAGATACCATGACCGTCCACCTGAACTAGGGCAAAACCTACCTGATTGTTTTCCGGCATCCTTTCTGACTCCTGTTTTCCGAATTGTAATGTTTTCAAAAAACCACGCTTCCTGGTGGCTCCTTGCTGTATTCAGAACAGTGGCCCGAGTCTCTAACATGCCCTGCAGCCCCCTCTGCAGCCTTCCTCACCGCTTCCCCCTTGGTTTTCTCTCTGTTCTCTGAACTAGCCGTGGCCCTTCCTGACATCGGGGTTCCCTCGGGGCAGGCTCACCTCCCCCAGTTAGGTAAAGCCACCAATTGGATATGCTCAACAGCTTCACCGTAATGCCTTGTTTATAGCTGGAATTTTGCATGTAAATTTATGGTTCTGTGGTTAATGTCTCTGTTTTTCCCTGGACTGATAGGAATTGGTTTGATTTGGAATTTTGGTGCTCACCATGTATTTCCCAGCAACTGGTTTTTTGCATGAGTATACACATTCGGTCATTCGAGGCAGCCAGACCAATTAAGTGACAGCCCAGGTCTACTTGGGAGTTGCCAACCCAATCTTTGGTGAATAGCACACACTGACTGGATGTCAGCCTTTCATCGAAATGGGCCTTACAATTCCACACAGCCAAGAAGTGCTCTGATTTATTCCAGTTCATGCTGATTATACGTGTACTTGGAATTCATGCCCACTTTCTTCATGCACCACAATGTGCCTCTTGCTTGGTGGCATTGTCCAGCTGCGACTACAATTTGCTATCTTCCCAGGAGCAGCACTGAGTTCCACCCGGCTGCTCCATCTCCCTCAGCACCCGGGAAGCTCGGCTAGGTCAGGGCAACTAGAAGTTAGGAGGAAACCAGTGATCCAGGAAGCTGGATTTTTAAAAAATCACCACCCAGCTATGCAAAAAGGAACGCCATCGCCTTAGAGAAGTCAAGAACGGGACATGCTATTTTAAAAGCAACTTAAAAAAAATTATTCTCAAAAGAAAATACTGCAGATTTTTCCGTGTTTTGTTTACTGTTATGCTTAGTTCTGTATACGTGTGAGTGCCATTATTTTGAAACCTAAGTGCATTAAAATATTGATGGGAAACCCTCAAGCATTAAAGTTCTGTGTACGTCCCTGCTAGGTGTGGGCAGGCCCTGAGGAGGTCGACAAAGCCCTGCTAGCCACCGGCTGTGGGAACGTGGCTCCGGGTCCCATCATCACACCGAGTAACACATTCACTGCCGTCTTCCAGTCTCAGGAGACGCCAGCTCAGGGCTTCTCTGCGTCCTTTGTTAGCCGTAAGTAACCCTAAGAACCAAACCCAGAGGGCTTTGAGGGGGTGTGGTTGTCGCAGGCCGGCAGGGTTGGCTAAACCTGGGGGTCTAGGGGACGAACATGGGGGTCTACGGGGAGGATGAGTCACCGAATCCTGAGAAGACACCTCTCTTCCAAATATCAGTGAGAACAGAACCGAATTGAGAAGTGATATAAAAGCCATGAGAGGCACTAGCCAACGTCTAGAAATAAGCCTGGCACCCAGAGTGGGCTGATATTGGGCAGAAGCACAGGTGGCTAGTTAGTTAGCAAACAACCAAATGTGGCTGGCCTGTGACACCTTGACTGCAAAATCCCCTGGGGGGCTTGAAACACATGCAGATTCCTGAGCCTCACCCCAGGCCTGTCTGAATTCAGAATTTCCATAAGCAATGTCTTGCATGTTTTTTTTTGTTTGCTTTTTTTTTTTTTTTTTTTTTTTTTGTGATGGAGTCTCCTCTGTCACGAGGCTGCAGTGCAGTGGTGCAATCTTGGCTCACCGCAACCTCTAGCTCCTGGGTTCAAGCAACTCTCCTGCCTTAGCCTCCCGAGTAGCTGGGACTACAGGCTCGCACCACCATGCCCAGCTAATTTTTTTTTTTTTTTTTTTTTTGTATTTTTAGTAGAAACGGGGTTTCACCATGTTGGCCAGGATGGTCTCAATTTCTTGACCTCGTGAACTGCCCTCCTCGGCCTCCCAAAGTGCTGGCATGAGCCACCGTTCCCGGCCGGTCTTGCATGTTTTAACTGTCATCCAGAGGGTTTTCATGCTCAGTCAACTTTGGGAGCCAGTTTCTTTGGGACTGTTCCTTCCTAATTTTGGTTGGGAAGGATGGATCTACTTTTCTAGCTACTGTACACTATTAGATTTGTGGGAAATGTAGCAGTTTTCAAATCAGAGAAGCAAGGGTGTGTGTCTGTTGGCTGAGTTAAATCAAGTGTAGCTGACTCGTAGCAAACCACTGTTGGGGAAAAGTTTGAGGAAAGGAATTAGAGGAAATAATACAATAGACAGGTGTTTCAGACTGAATCAGAGAGTGCTGGAAAGGAAGTACTGAAAGACAACCCCAGACTAAATCTTAGGTCTGCAGGTGGTCCACTGTGTAAGTGTACATGTGTGTACTTGTGTGTGTTTTAATGTCAATTTAAAAGAATACAGATATTTTCATGCTTGATAGATCAGAGAGTGAAGTGGATTAACTAGTCAATGGTTATATGAAAACAAATCATTTTAGTGCTGAAAAGATATTTCTTTTTGTTTCGAAAACCAGGGATGCATGTAAGAATTTGATAAGAGTTGAGATTAATAAATCCAGCTAGTTTTAAAAAGCAACCATTGTTTTGGCTAGATTACAATGGTAATGAAAAGAGCAGTTTTCTAATAATAAGACATTTTAAAAACATTAATTGTGTAAAGTACTAATCAAGTGCAAATCATTTTTTATCAGTTTTATTTCTTTATCTACATGAACCATATTCGATCTTTGCTCATTTATCCTTTCTTAATACCTTGATATTAAGGCAGTTGCAGTAGATTTGTGGTACTATTTCTAAGACTCAGCCCATAAAACTCTGCAGCATTTTCTAAAAATATATAATATTCTTATTATGCACATGTGTGTGTTTTTAAATCAGAGCTTTATTCTCTTCATTCTTGCTTCTTCCTTTTGGAAAATCTCAGGGAACGATGTCTCTAGAGAATTTAGGAACATGCATCTTTCCTTCACTGACAAAATAGATACATGAAAAAAAAAAAAGGTCTGATGATGATGTTTTGTTCCCACATAGGATGCGGAAGTAATTTCACTGGCCCTTCAGGTTACATCATTTCTCCAAATTACCCAAAACAATATGACAACAACATGAATTGCATCTATGTCATCGAGGCTAATCCTCCGTCAGTGGTCCTCTTGACTTTTGTGTCTTTCCACTTAGAAGGTAAGTTTATTCTTTTAAAAAAATTATGTTTAATTGACGAACAAAAATTTTATATTTATGGCATACAACATGTTTTGACATATGTACATGTTGTGGAGTGGCTAAATCCAGTTAATGAGCATGTCTACTCACTCATTTACCACTTTTTGTGGTGAGAGCATTTAAAATCTCTTTTAGCAGTTTTTAAGTATTCGGCAAGTACTTAAGTATTTCAGGTATTCAACCTTGTTATTAGCTATCAGCACCATGTTGTACAGTAGATCTCCTGAACTTATTCCTCCTGGCTGAAATTTTGTATCTTGTGACCAGCATATCCTAAATCTCCACTCCCACATACCTTCCCAACCTCTGGTAACCACCATTCTACTCTCTGCTTCTATGAGTTCCACGTTTTTAGATTCCTCATGCTAGTGAGATCATGTAATATTTGCCTTTCTGTGTGTAGCTTGTTTCACTTAGCACAATGTCCCCCAGGTTCATCCATGTTGTCACAAATGACAAGATTTCTTTCTTTTTTAAGGCCAAAGAGTATTCCATTGTGCATATCTACCACATTTTCTTTATCCATTAATTCACTGATGGACACTCAGGTCGATTCCATGTCTTGGCCATTATGAATCATGCTGCAATGAACACAACAGTACAGATAATCTCTTTGACACACTAATAAAGGAAATTTTGGATCTATGCCCAGAAGTGAACTTGCCAGATCATATGGTAGTTCTATTTTTAATGTTTTGGGAAACTGCCATGCATTTTTCCATAATGGCTGCACTAATTTACATTCCTATCAAGAGTGTATAAGGAAAAGTTCCCTTTTCTCCACATCCTTGCCAAAGCTTATCTCTTGTCTTTTGATAATAGCCATGGAAGATAAGTTTATTCTTAAGTAAACTCTAACTGATTCTTCAAAAATGAGTGAGGAGTAAGTAGAGGCAGAAGTCTAAAACTCACCATTTAAAGAAAGTATTGAAAATATGTTACAGAGTAGATTTAATGTAAACGTGATTAAAATTTCATCCAATTTTAAAAACACAAGTATTATTCTACGTATTCCATCCAGAAGTAAAAAAATATATAATGAAAGAACTTTAGGAACACAAGTATTGCATAAATTGCTTAAAGAAATTAAGTCTGAAACGTTTCATGTTAACATAGCTTTTAATTTATTCATTTGCGTTTAAAGTTTATACACATACATGTGCACACACGCACCCACATTCATGCACACACTATTAACCAAACCAGTGAGAGAAACTGTCTTGTTGAGTCAACATAGGTGTTCAATAAATATTGAATGAATGACTGAATTAATAAAATTAATATAGGCTGGGTGCGGTGGCTCACGTCTGTAATCCCAGCACTTTGGGAGGCTGAGGTGGACGGATCACCTGAGGTCAGGAGTTCAAGACCAGCCTGACCAATGTGGAGAAAACCTGTCTCTATTAAAAATATAAAATTAGCCGGGCGTGGTGGCACATGCCTGTAATCCCAGCTACTCAGGAGGCTGAGGCAGGAGAATTGCTTGAACCCAGGAGGCAGAGGTTGCGGTGAGCCAAGATCATGCCATTGCACTCCAGCCTGGGCAACAAGAGCAAAACTCTGTCTCAAAAAAAAAAATTAATATATGTGCCCTGCTTTTATTAAATATTACCATGGGGTGTTCTTCCTTCTGCTTCATCTCGGTCGTCTTCATCTTCTCAGTCCTCACTCCTCAGTGCCTGAGCTCCCGACCACTAGCGCCCCTCTGTGTTCATTCTCCCGTTCTAGGGAATGGGCTGTTGGCAGAGGGAACAGTGGAGATGCTGATTTGGGCTGGGCTTTGACTGACAATAGACACAACTTGGTGTTTAATGGAGGCTTTGACATAGTGGAAAGGAAATCCCTTCAAATAGACGGGTAATTTCAACCACTCATAACCATATTAATTTTTTTTTACATATCAACTTTCTATTTCTTTCTTTTTTTTTTTTTTTTTTTTTGAGATGGAGTCTCGCTCTGTCACCCAGGCTGGAGTGCAGTGGCATGATCTCGGCTCACAGCAACCTCCACCTCCCAGGTCCAAGCAATTCTCCTGCCTCAGCCTCCCAAGTAGCTGGGATTACAGGTGCCTACGACCACACCCAGCTAATTTTGTGTATTTTTAGTAGAGACAGGGTTTCACCATGTTGGTCAGGCTGGTCTCGAACTTCTGACTTCAGATGATCCACCCGCCTCGGCCTCCCAAAGTGCTGGGATTACAGGCGTGAGCCACCACGCCCGGCCTAACTTTCTATTTCTAAACCACAATTTATCTGCAAATTTGTCAAGCTACCTCGGTATATTCGAAATTTCTTACTCTTGGGCCAGTCTCTCATGGCAGTGAAAAGTTACACTTTGCAAAATGTTCTATAGCATTCAACATCTGGAAAATCTATGGTTTATAAAAATGGCATGTCAGAACTCATAAATGGATAAATTTAACAAAACCTTTCTCACTTAATCCTTTTTCCTATGACCTCACTGCCTTTTCCTATATCTCTGCAGTTGTAATTTTTGGCACATGTGTTTGCTTAAAACAATGCCAAGTATAAATCAATGTATGTCACTGTAAAAACAGAATATAAAGTAAAATGGCATCTTTTCAGCATTTGCTAGCACAAAATCCCAGTACCATAAAAAGATGCCCATGATATATGAAGGCTTGAGGGAGGGTAAAATAGTTTGTATAGGATGATCCACTTTTCTTTTTAAAATAACATGTGTGTGAATAAAATCTATAAGGCTATTAAACCAGTACATCGAGAGTTGTCACCACTGTGTGACAGATTTATTCGAGATGCTTATTCTTTATAGCTTTTATGTTATTTTTATAATTGAGGACAATTATTTTAATAGCAGGGGAACAACATGTGGCTTGGATTTTGTGTTTGTGCTCGTTAAGTTACATAAACAGTGCATCTCACAAGACCATATCATTCAGACTAAGGAGACTCTAGTAATTATACTATAAAACCACAGAAAGCACTGCTGATATCAGTGATATATGTATTATTATAAGAGACTCTATAGTGACCTGAGGCAGCTCCCTGAGCTCAGTTGATCAGGTGAGATAAAGGGGAGCAACCCTGGAATATTTCACTGTAGTACAGGGAAAGTGAGCACAGCATTTAGGATGGATCTTAATGACAAGTCAGCCACTTACTGCTATTCAAGTGGCTTTGTGCAAATTACTTCAGCTTCATTTCTGATACTTACTTATATATATAGAACACTTTGCTATATATGTGTGTGTGTGTCTAATATATATATGTATATGTATATATGTATATATGTATAATAGTAGTTCTGAAAATCAGATAATGTTAGATTGATTTCTGCTTCCACTAGTGGATTTGCCAATCCTCACCCAGTTGAAGACTGATTCCTTTCTAAGATGATATCCTTACGACAATGCCTTGTGACATTTCCAGTGTTTAAGTGTTCAGCATTTTCATACTGCTGCCTGAGTAATTTCTGGCTATAGATTCATCGAATTACGATGATTCCCCAAAAGGGTGGCATTAATCAAATTTATTTTATAATTAGGTTCTTATCCTTAACCATACCAATGCTGACATTTAATGGATACCATCACCAAGCTAGAGATTTGCTAGCTACAGTAAAAGTAACCTTTCCCCAGCCCTTCTAAAGTGAGCCTGAGGGATTCATGTGCAATATATTGTGATGAAACTGAGAATTGCTCTCAGGGAAGGTCATAGCTTTATCGAAGGAGCCTTGGCCTTTCTAGCTGCTATAGGTGCTTGGAACTGTTTCTGAGAGACTCTGTTCAAATGGCTAAGCATTTCCGAGCCCAGGATCCCAGCAGAGCCAGTGTTGACTTAGGCGGTGATGAAGGTTCTAGATCTGTCATCTTGGTGGACCATTAGCACAAAAGGTGGAATTGGCAAGGAAAAGATGTGATATCCCAGGCTACAAAATACTGTGAGGAAACACACTTGTCCCTGTACGGCATCTACTAAACATTGACAACTGCTTAGGGAAGGTTTTATTATGAAGGGAAAAATACAGATTGTTGAACCACATGCTACTCTTAGGTTACAAAGTCTCAGTGACCTACTTTCCGCTTACCACAAAGTAAGTTGCTCCAAGTTTAGTGTTGGTCTAAATTTCTCTAACTTTCTCATTACATTTCCAATACTAGACATTCCATGAACTACAGAGTATTGATGTTTGTCCTTATTTTGGAGTCTGGTATTATTAAATAAATGCTTATTTTATTTTCCCAAATATTAAACAGTCCAAAAATAAACTTTTATGTTCTCGTTATTCATTTAGCCAACTAGATGCCCTCAATCTGCTAAAAAAAAAAAAAAAAAAAAAAAAAAAAAAAATTATAGATCCAGTTTTCTTCACAGATAAAGCACTTCATGAGGCAAACTGAAGCAAGCCAGTGCCTTCTAAACCTGATCATTCTTTCATTAAAATTAGATAGTAGGCCAGGCACAGTGGCTCACGCCTGTAATCCCAGCACTTTGGGAGGCCAAGGTGGGCGGCTCATGAGGTCAGGAGATGGAGACCATCTAGGCTAGCACGGTGAAACCCTGTCTCTACTAAACAAGATACAAAAAATTTGCCGGGCGTGGTGGTGGGCGCCTGTAGTCCCAGCTACTCGGAAGGCTGAGGCAGGAGAATGGTGTGAACCCAGGAGGTGGAGCTTGCGGTGAGCCAAGATTGCACCACTGCACTCCAGCCTGGGGGACAGAGCGAGACTCCGTGTCAAAAAAAAAAAAAAAAAAAAATAGATAGTAACATTAATTCACCTTGGTGATAATGAGGAATTTAGAAATTCTCAATTTAAAAATTCTACATGCAGTAAACTGTAAACTCAGTTTTTCTCAGATCAAGTAATTCTTGACAAGTATTGGAGGGTGCAGCAGAACTTAGCAAGTGAGATGGAAGCTCCAAAGGGACAAATGCCTTTGCTCATTGTCCTCTAGAGATGGCTTCAAAGCCCCAAGATGAGTGTGCCCAGATTCACACCTAATATTTGCCTAAATTCTCTTTGGTTAACTTAAGTCCCAATTTATGGGTTATACCTAATGGAAAGCTTAAAGAAAAAAAGTTAAAAAAAATAGTTTTAGATTTTTCTTTTTGACTTTTTTCCCCATCAAGAAGCACAATAAATGAGTTTTGCCAGTTTTCTTTAAAATGTTTTGAAAACTAGTATTGCTCAACTACTGTTTCTTCTCTTTGCTTTCTCAGTTGTTTCTAAAGAATTCAGAATGTGGTCGCATTTCACATTATTTTAGAAAAAATTGGGCGATGGTCCTTTTGAAATGTTTCCTATTGATATTTTATTCAATTGGCAGAGCACTAGAGCGGATGGTGTCGTTTCTGTGAAATCCCTTGTTTGCCTGTGTTACGCTCGAATTTGCTTTAATTTGTTTGACCTTTGTGCACAATGGAACTTAGCTGTATGCTAGTACCTGCTTCCCCCTCCTCTGAATCATACCTCCGTAGAGGAGACCAGTCTGCCAGCTACTCAGGGTAAAGTTAACAAGAGAGATGACAGATCTCAGTCACTGCTGCCCGGGAATTCATGTGCCTCTGCCTAGAACCCGTTTCTTTCCCTCCTTCCCTCCCTTCCTCCCTCCCTCCCTCCCTCCCTCCCTCCCTCCCTCCCTCCCTCCCTCCCTCCCTCCCTTCCTTCCTTCCTTCCTTCCTTCCTTCCTTCCTTCCTTCCTTCCTTCCTTCCTTCCTTCCTTCCTTCCTTCCTTCCTTCCTTCCCAGAGGCTTGCTCTATTGCCCAGGCTGGACTACAGTGATACAATCTTGGCTCACTGCAACCTCCACTTCCTGGGTTCAAGCAAGTCTCATGGCTCAGCCTCCTGAGTAGCTGAGATTATAGGCACCAGCCACTATGCCCGGCTAATTGTTGTATTTTAGGCTAATTGAGGCTGGTCTCAAACTCCTGACCTCAAGTAATCTGCCTGCCTCAGCCTCCCAAAGTGTTGGGATTACAGGCGTGAGCCACTGTACCTGGCCCCTAGAACCCATTTCTATTTTCTGAAAATACTTGATGTTATCTACAACATGAAAATATTCCAAACAACGGGCTTTCCCTCATCTCTAGTCTTCTTTGGTATCTCTGCCCACCCCCTTCCCCGACTTTGGAGAAAAATTGTGGTCCGACTCTAAATCCAGCAAATTTATTCTATTTGTGGAATTACTCATCCTTAGTTTTCCTTCAATTCTCTCATAGTTCTTAGAACTATGATGAAGTTTGGAATTAGACGTTGCTCAATAATAAATCCCAGCAAAATAGAACAAAAAATTAAATTTTACTACATGGCATAGAGCCTTGCCCATTTCAAACAATGAATATATTTTAAAGTTTTTAGGAAGGATGGAAAATAGTCATAAAACAAATTATAGGGAATCGTTTTACAGCTTAGAGATTTCAGTACTAAATGTCTATCAAGTCACTTGTTGAAGATAGAGTTAAGAATTACTGGAGCTCCTGGTCCCATGGCATGGACTCTAGTCCACGGAGAAAGTATTGTTCAATTTCAGGGTGCTTCTCTTCCTCACAAGTTCGCATATGTCTGATCGAATGCTGCCTCTTGGTCATAAACTCAACTTTGGTCATAAACTCAACTATCATGGGAGTGTTTATATGATGGAAATTGGCAAATGCCACAAATCTCTTGGAGAGTTGGTTGTTATATTTACCAGCATACTACTGCCTGTATTCCAAATTCCAAATGTTAATGAGTTTTAATTATATCTCGTTGATAAACTCGTTGACATAATCTCGAGTTTGATTATGTAACTGCCATTTCATGAATGAACTTTCTGTATTTCAACTAGTTCCTTTAATCAACTATTTGTCAACATAATCAAGTATAAGTGACACTTTATGTTTCACAGCCTTTTCACTGTTTTCTAAGACAACTGCCACTGTGATCAACTATATCATTAGCCCAACAACTGAGCAACTAACTCTTTAATACTTAAAGAACACATGCATAGCAGCCTATTTGATCAAATGTGGGACCAAGATTTCAATCCAGCATCAGCAGTTTTTACCTACATTCTGTGATTTTGGTTTTATAACTTGATATATTGTTGCTGAAGATATTTCTATAACTAATGCACAATTGTTTTATTCTCAAACTCATCTACTTTAAATTTTTTTTAGTTCCAGTGGAGCTTTTGATGTCTTAAAGACAAATACTGAGGTTATAACTAAGGTACATAATTTGGCAATATTCAAGCCATGAATCTGAGTTTAATTTATTTCTTTATTGTCCTCTTTTTCCAACATCATATTGCTTCTAATTACATGAAAAGGCCATTGAAATTCAGTCTTTCATGCTTTCAACTTGTAGATTTATACCCAATTAGAAATATTTCTATTCCAACATTTTCAAAATAAGGGAATTCTTTGAGGTTAATTTAAAAATGTATATCTTGAATTGATACCTCAAGATTTCTGCAGACTGAATAGAAACTTAGCTAAGGAGCTGAATGTATTCTTAAAATGATTTAAGAATGTGTGGTAACTCTTTAATGCACAGATATACTTTTAAAAAGTATTTATCAAGATTCTTTGAGTGGCAAATTATCTTCAAGTTAGCTTAGATACAAAGTAGGGTTTATAAGAAAGATACTGGGTGTTTTCATTTCATCAAAGGAAGGGCTTCTAGAACAAAGGAAACCAGGGACAAGAATCTGTCAGCATGCTCTCTCTTCCCCACTCTTTTTGCTGCTTTCTGCACAATAACTTCTTTTTCCCTTATGGCAGCCTGGCTTCCTTAATGTGTCAGGAAACATGGCTGCAGACATTTTTTAAGTTTAGTATCTTTGGCTCCTACCATAGACTCTTATTCTGTTGCAGTTTGAACACATCTGATTGGCCTGTATTGGGTCTCATGCCATGCCTTGCCATTCATTGACTGGAATTCTCAATCAATCAGTCAACCATGGTCAGGATGGTGGGGTTGTGTAAACAATAGCAACAGTGACTCTAATCACAAAAATACCTACCATATCCATTAGGAGGTTTTATGTCACAATTAACAGGAAACTTGATTCAACCTGGTTTAAACACAAAGGAGCAATTCATTGGTTTTTAATTCTGGAAGGTTTCAAAGTTGGATGTGCTGCAAATCTCTTAATTCAGCATTTTAATTATGTCATCAAATATTTGACTGTTTCTGTTTTTACTTTGTGCTGCTTCAGTGTGAGCCTCACCCTGAGGCTGGCTCCTCTCATTGCTGTAGGGTTGCTGCTCTCACAGTGGGTACTCCTCACCCACATCAGAAAGAGAGATGGCTTCTATCCCGTGGTATGCTAGAGTTGGCGTGCACCACCTTGCAAGAGTCAATTTTGCTCATCTATTCCTATTCTGCGTTTAATGACTTGTTGTTAATAGCTTGAAATTGGCTATCATGGGAGTGTTTATATGATGGAAATTGGCAAATGCCACAAATCTCTTGGAGAGTTGGTTGTTATATTTACCAGCATACTACTGCCTGTATTCCAAATTCCAAATGTCAAACAAGGCTGTCGAAATTCACCTTTGTTGAATTGGATTAGGCCACACGTCCACCTTTGAACCAAGGTCTATGGCCAGGGGACTTGAAATTATAAAGTAAGTGTTCATAATGATTTTGTCAGCATGCTCTTATAGGAAGAGTATTCTAATAGCAAACAGCAAACAGGATGTCTGATTTCAGAGTCCACTGTGCCATAGTATGTGTTTACATAAAATAATGTAGTTTTGGTCATTCCCAATGGGGAATTTGTAAGTAGGTAAATTTTCTGTGTTGGGGTGATGTGGATCATTAGACATATGTTCAAGTTAGCATCTCCGTGAAATAAAATTATTTTGTTCTTGTGGTTTGTAAATGAAAATGGGAAAATATTTCACATCGTTAATCATCAGAGCAATTAAAATTAAATATCACAGTGAAGTTTCGTTTCACATGCACCAGAATGGCTAAAATTAAAAAGACTGACAATGTCAAGTGTTGGCATCCCTGCAGAGCACTGGAAGTCCTACACATCCCTGGCGAGAATGTATACTGATGTAACTACTATGAGATATAGTTTGGCAGTTTCTTATAAAATTAAATACATACCTAATTTGGGGGCTAATAATTTCACTCCCAGTTATATACCCAAAAGAACTGAAAACACCACGTGCCCACACAAAATCTCACACATGAATGTTCATAGCAGCATTATCCATCATAGCCAAAAGGTGGAAACAAACCAAATGTCTGTCAACTGATGAATAGATAAACAAAATGTGGTATCGCTATAAAAAGGAATATATTCAGCCATAAAGAGGAATGACGTACTGACACATGCTACAACATGGATGGACCTCAAAAACAATACATTGAGTAAAAGAAGCCAGCCGCAACAGGTCACATATTGCATGATTTTATTCATGTGAAATGTCCAGAATAGACAAATCCATAGAGGCAGAAAGTAGTTTAGTAATTGCCTAGGGTGGGAGACCATATACAGGAAGGATGATACTGGAGTGATTGATAATGGGCATAACATTTTCCTATGGGCAATGAAAATGTAGAATTGGGAAGAATGTCAGATGCCAAAAATGCTGTGGGAGAGTAAGCCGGCAACACCAATGTAGGGATCATTCGATAACCTGAAAAAGAATCTTACCTTAGTGCCACTATCTAACTTCTAAAAACTTATTCTGATGAAATAATGAAAGACTCCCTCAAATATTTATGTACAGGAATGTTTTTTTCAACTATATCTTTATTTACAGAAATGTGGAGAATATAGAATTTCAAGCAATAGGGGATTGATGGAACGTGGGATGGCACATCTATATGTTGGAATTTGATATAGGCATTAATATGTTGGCACAAAAGTTATTGCAGTTTTTTTCCATTCTTTTCATAATAATATAATGTTTTATTTTATTTTATTTGAGATGGAGTCTTGCTCTGTCACCCAGGCTGGAGTTAAGTGATGCGATCTCAGCTCACTGTAACCTCTGCCTCCCAAGTTCAAGTGTTTCTCCTGCCCTCAGCCTCCTGAGTAGCTGGGACTACAGGCGTGCACCACCACAGCTGACTAACTTTTGTATTTTTAGTAGAGACAGGGTTTTGCCATGTTGCCCAGGC
Organism: Macaca nemestrina; assembly: GCF_043159975.1. NCBI lineage: Eukaryota > Metazoa > Chordata > Mammalia > Primates > Cercopithecidae > Macaca > Macaca nemestrina. The sequence goes on from NC_092133.1 coordinate 126,975,100, forward strand.
TGGCCTCAAATTCCTGACCTCAGGTGATCCGCCTGCCTCGGCCTCCCAAACTGCTGGGATTACAGGTGTGAGCCACCATGCCTGACCCTAATATAATGTTTTAGAAGAATATTTAATCACAAACAAATGCATGATGGATGTAATTTCATATTGATACAAATTAGGCTACAATATGGGTGTCATTTCATATTAATACAAATTAGGTATGATCCAGTTAATATTTTAACAGTATGTGTTCACCTACAAAAATCACTGGATATGTTGTAGTGGACAAATGTCTCTTTAATTTCTTGTTTATTTTCTTTTATATTTTTCTTTGGTGGATGGTAGGCTGGAGCATATATTCGCATTATAATTAGCAAACAAAACAATAAGATGTATTTTATAGTCCTTAAACTCTTTTGCTAATAGTGTTTGTTGAACATCTAAAACGGTTGTTCAATAAACAGTAAGGAGTTTCTAATGATAACTCCATGGTAGGAGTCCCTTATCTGGACATAAGCTTGGAGCAAGTTTCCTCAGTAGCAGCGCTGTTGACATGTTGGGCTAGGTAGGTTTTGTAGGTCCCAGAGGGTCCCGGGTGTAGGGGCTGCCCCGTGTATAGCAGCATCTTCAGGAGCATCCCTGGTCTCTCCTCCAATCTACAGTGTGACAGCAAAAATGCCTTCAGATAGTGCCAGGTGTTCTTGGGGAGGCAACACGGTCCCCAGTTTACAGTCACTGAATTAAAGGAACCGTATCTAAAGACAGGAAATTCTGAGTTGTTTCAAAGTGGAATGTGTCTATTGTGAAGTTCTACCTGTTTTCTCATACCTGTGCTTGTTTCGTAGTTAGAGTAAACATCGTTTCAACAGGAAACTAAGTTAAATATCTCTTGTTTCTCATTTTAATTTTTATAGCAATTGCATGAATCATCATCACATTTTTGTTTTTACGTTTACGGCATTAATTGTTTGTGTTGGTTCTGATCATAATGTGGTTGTTTCATGCCTTGTCCAGCTCGTTCTGCTGTGACAGGAAGCTGCATCAATGATGGCGTGCACATTATCAGAGGTTACAGCCTCACATCCACCCCATTTGCTACTGTGTGTGGGAATGAGATGCCAGCTCCCCTCACCATCGCCGGGCCGGTTCTGCTTAACTTCTACTCCAACAAGCAAATCACAGACTTTGGATTCAAGTTTTCCTATAGGATAATCTGTGAGTAGCCATAATGACAGAGTTTGGAATTTTCTTCTTTTCTGAGTAATTTATACAACGAGTTTTCACAATGATTCATACAGCACCAACTTGAAGATTCAGAGAATTTAAGAGAAAAAAATTGTCAATGAGGTTCATGGTAAAAAAAAAAAAAATACACATTTTTTCTTAAAAAGAAGAGGACCTTTTTTATGAACTTTGGCTAGAACTACTCTGAAAATCAAATGAAGAATTGACGTTTGTTTTGTAATTTAAGTTAAATAAATACTACTGCTATTTTTTTGTTTTTCATCCCTTATACAAAATTGCCTGTTAGTCCAAATTATCCAGATGCCTGTTTTATTTCCCCAAGTCATTTTGCTAATACAATAATTAATATTTTATATATTTAGAAGAAATATAAGAGAATGTCTTTACAATCTGATAGGAAAGAATATTTTAAAACACTATGCAAAAAGCACAAGCCCTAAAGGAAAAGATTGACATATTAAACTATGCTATAATTTACAACTTCTCTGTATCAAAGGCAAAGAGAAAAGAGGAGCAACGGACTGGACAGAGGCATTTGTTGCTACCCAGAACATTCTAAGGTTGCATTTCCCGATCTTAAATAGTCTTTTCCCCTCCTGCCTGGTTAGTTTGCTGACAATATTTTTATACTATCTAATGGACATCTCAGCTGCAGTCAAACTGGCACATAAATCTTGTAACATCTTTCTTGGGTCTGTTTCATCTTTGCTCCACCAAACCCACTGCTAAAGGTAGAAAGCTAAATAGTTTCCCTTGGAATAAATTACCGTTCCCATCCACAGAGAAGACTAAAAACATGTATTTACTTCTGAAAAGGGCCTCCATAATTTGCTCACATTAGCTGCTATCTGCATCCTGACTCCCACAGTCTGTAAAGTATGATTACATATGGCCGTGTAGCTCTGTTGGCTCAAGCAGAATAGAACCGCGCAATTAACATTTCCTCTCCCGTCGTCTTGTTGAATAAAGAGAAGGATTGATTTGTTTTATTCTTTTGGCACAAGTGCTGCTTTGGAGAGGTAAACTCCTGCTTTATTTTCTTCTTCTCTTTAATCCCTCATTTTCCTATGAGGAAGTATTCAAGATTCAACATATTCTAGTATAAGAGTCCCACTTAAAGAGTGTCGTTCATGTTAAGACTTCAAATGCTGATATTGTGCAAAGATGGGAGTTATTTAGGCCTTGATAAACTTCCAGAGACCACATAATTGTGTATAAAGTGAAAAGGAGTGATTGCTACCCGTATCTGACATGTAATTCACTTACAGATGGACCTGGGGGTTGAAACACGCAAGTACTTACAGGCACATAGAGAAGACTGCTCCCTGCAAGGTGGGCTCAGCTGAGGCAAAAGCAGTAAAGAAATAAAGAGCCTGACATGGCAGCCACACTTTGTTCCTTATTTCTGAGGATGTAAAGTGGAACGTGTCCATTGATAGTGTAGAAACCATGGAAATACTTCACAATGTGTTAACCCCATTATAATTTTAGAATCATAAAACAAGATATATATAGATAGGTCTTTCCACTGCAGTGAGATTGATCATCAGGAGGTACAATCTGATCCTCATATGTAAACCCAAGCAAAAATAATCATTTTATATTGTAGATAAGAGGGCTTTATTACATTTTTATGTCTGTTGTTTTATTGACTAATGGGTCTAGCTGAAGGCTCTGAGCTGTTAATTGCTGGAATCCTGGAGAGGAATGGGCCTGGCCTCCTCCTGCTTGTTGAGGATTGAGGATCAGTGATATTAATACAAACTGGGGCAAGTTTAGTCCTTACCAGTCTCAGAACTGACTGCAAATACACCAGACTGGAGAGCTATGCACTTGAGCCCACAGAAGGAACTAAACTGGAAAGTTCCAAAAAGATTTCCAGTACTTTACCTTATAATATTCTATCCCTGACAGAAGAGACATGGATCTCTACAATTTCAGATTTCCAGATCACAATCTTTCCTAGATCTATATGCCTAGAACATCATTCTGGTTGCCTTTTCCATACTTTGTTACTGCTGTCATCCCTCTCTCAACCTGTCATTGAAATACAGGGAAGGGATGGTGACACTCCAACAGGTAAAATGTTCCTTCTCATCATTTTCACTCTGGCCATTAATGTGACTCAGACTGATTCCTTTCCAAGAAGTGCCTTTAAATATTCTTCCCTGTTTCCACCCTCTTGCTGTCTTTCATTTTCCTTCCTAGTGGAAAAAATCAGAAATATGTGTAAACACAATGAAGGGAGATATAAGTCACTTTAAGAAAAATAATTATTACCTCTCTTACAGAAAAATGTACAATAGTATAGAATCTCTTAAAATCATTTTTCCATGCTGGGACTAATCATTGTTCTCTTTATATTCCCTTGTCTTCTGTTGCAGCCTGTGGTGGTGTGTTCAATTTCTCTTCTGGAATCATCACGAGTCCTTCCTATTCGTACACAGACTACCTGAACGATATGCACTGTCTGTATACCATCACCGTTAGTGACGACAAAGTGATCGAGCTCAAGTACGTAAGACAAATTGAGTTTCTTAAGAAAATCCTCTCAGCATTATTTGTAGAAGAGCCATTCCTTTATTGATGGAGAGCACTGATTCTCATCGGCAGTCTGAAGGGAAATCTACACAGAGGAGTGAGGTTCCTAGATGATAGTTCAACCTGGCAAATGACAATCCCCTTCTCCACACAAGCCAGTAGTAACTAAGGGCAAAAAACAAGCACTTGCCAGTTAAAACAGCTGTGGTGGTTTCCCAACACTTGTGAAGGAGCATCATAAAATGGATTGTCAAGGTATAATATGCCCATCTTGAAATCAAAGGAGAGAGGAAGGGCAAGAGAAAGCTGTTGCCATTGCTGGGTATTTATTATACGCAAGGAACTTTGATTTGCACTTGCCATAATTGTCTCATTGTATTCTTAAACCAGTCATATGAGGTATATATAGATTCTAGATTGGGAATTGTATAGATTTTTTTTTTTAAATTATACTTTAAGTTCTAGGGTACATGTGCATAACGTGCAGGTTTGTTACATATGTATACTTGTGGGGAATTGTATAGATTATTCCCATTTCACTGATGAGGAAACTGAGGCTCGGAAGGATCAAATCGCTTTCCACAAGCAACACACACATAAAGAGTCAAAATGTGTATTCATGCCAGTCTTCCTCCAAACACCATGTCCTCAGTGTTTCCCAATACTGTCTCTCAAAGGATACATTTTCTTTTCTTTTCTTTTTTAATTTTTTTTTCTGAGACAGGGTCTCACTTTCTCACCCAGGCTGGAGTGTAGTGGTGCAATCTCGGCTCACTGCAACCTCTGCCTCCCAGGTTCAAGAGATTCTCCTACCTCAGTCTCCCCAGTAGCTGGGATTACAGGCAGGCGCCACCATGCCCTGCTCATTTTTGTATTTCAGGCAGTGACAGGTTTCACCGTGTTGGTCAGGCTGGTCTCGAACTTCTGACCTCAAGTGATACACCCGCCTTGGCCTCCCAAAGTGCAAAAACTCAAAACTGATGCTCTGAGAGATGGCTTGTGTCATTGATCACTTTTCTCCCCAGTCTTACCTATTCCCAACAAGACTGATGAGGGCGATGAAACCTCCCATTCTCCGGAATGACAAAGTTCAAGACTATTTTCACCTGACAGCCTATTTCAGTGATATATGTACGGCGTGTGGTGGGAAACTGAACGGTAATATAGTTTATGGTCATATATGACTTTCCATATAGAAGCCTGATGGGCTAAGGCCACACCTACCTACCTACCTACCTCCCCTCTATTTGTCTGTGATCACTTTCCACCCTAAAGATCCTGTACTCCCTGCAGTTTACTTCCAGAGGCCTCGTGTATCAGTTGGCTCTCAAACTGAAAGATCTCTCTCATCAAGCCTGATTTGGTCCCTGTATCAGGCAGTAACTGTGCTATAGGCTGGGCCTCGAAGAAAACTGCAGCTCTTACCTGGACTATTTGTAGGAAAACAGAGTGTCCTTTAGGTCCTGGGGACAAAAGAACAGAAACTGTCAGATGGCCAGGAGCAGGAGGCCTGTGAAGTATGCCTGCCCAGGCGTGGAAGTGTGAGGGGGAGCCATTCGCTACTGTGACTCACTATTTGTTTTTTATATGTGTAGGATTATTGCCTTGTTCTGTTCAGGTGGCTTTAACAAAGTACCATAAACTGGGTGGCTTATAAACAACCAAAATCCGCAAAAGTCCAAGATCAAGGCAGATTCGTTGTCTGGTGAGCTCCTGTTTTCTGGCTCATAGAAGGCACCTTCTTGCCTTATATTCATGAGCTGGAAGGGCCTCTTTTATAAAACACTAATCCCATTTGTGAGGGGTCCTCCCCCGTGACCTAATCGCCTCCCATAGGCCCCACCTCCTAATACCATTAGCTTAGGGAACATATGAATTTAGGGGAACACAAGCATTCCGACCATGGTATACATACCACCTCATAGAGGTATGTTATATATTCTCTCTCTCCATATATATATATTTATATATATATACACACACACATATATATACACACATATATGTTTTTATATATATACACATATATATTTATATATATACACACACATATATATTTATATATATATACACACACATATATATTTTTTTATATATATGTACACACATATATAATCTAAATTTTTTTCAGTTTTCAGTCTGGATCCTGGAGCTCACCATAATCAAATTTACATCTGCATGTTTATTTTATTTTATTTTATTTTTATTATTTTACTTATTTGTTTATTTGAGACAGGCTCTCACTCTGTCACCCAGGCTGGAGTGCACTGGCATGATCTCACCTCACTGCAACCTCCACCTCCTGGGTTCAGGCATTTCTCCCACCTTAGCCTCCCGAGTAGCTGGGACTACAGGTGTGTGCCACCAGCCTGGGTAATTTTTTTTTTTGCATATGTATATATTTTTTTATTTGGTACAGATGAAGTTTTGCCATGTTGGCCAAGCTGCTCTTGAATTCCTGACCTCAAGTGATCCACCTGCCTCAGCCTCCCAAAGTGCTGGGATTACAGGTGTGAGCCGCCGCACCCAGCCTACATCTGCAGGTTTAGAAAATTACTTATTGTGCACTAAAAGCCTACATTCTATGAAACAGATAAGATTCTAGATGTGGTAGAAGATATAGACCTTAATACAACATAAATCCTTCTACCAAGGCTCTCAAAAGATTCTGGCTACACAAGTTTTTCTGTTAATGGGCTTGTTCAGATCTCTTCTGTGCTCTCCTGGGAAAATGATGTAAAATAAAAAGCCAAAGCAGATTTAAGTCCTCTTGGAAACTCAGATTTTATCTTTCTTTGTGGATTCTTATTGTGAAAAATAAATGTGTTGTCTGTAGAGAATGAAAATGAATGCAGTGTTGTTGAAAATTATCTAGCTGTTGTTCTTCCCTGATCTTTTACAATAACATTAGATATTATATGTGGTAAAAGAAAATCAATACATTTTTCATCTTGTTTCTCATCATCAATCTGAAAACCTTCAACCAACCAAAACCTTTTAGAAAAAAAAATTAACAGTTTTTTTTCCTCAAGGCTGTTAAAAGGAAGCATTTATTATATATTTTCAAAATTATTCCATATTGTGAGTTATCTGTTAGAGCTACTGCCAAAATAAATTGAAAATGCAGGCTGGGCATGGTGTCCCATGCCTGTAATCCCAGCCCAGGGAGGCTGAGGTAGGTGGGTCACCTGAGGTCAGGAGTTCAAGACCAGGTTGGCCAACATGGCAGAAACCTCATCTCTACTAAAAAAATATATATATAATTTAAAAAAAGCCAGGCATGGTGGTGGACACCTGTAATCCCAGCTACTCCGGAGGCTGAGGCAAGAGAATCACTTGAACCAGGGAGGCAGAGGTTGCAGTGAGCCGAGATCGCACCACTGCACTCCAGCCTAGGCAACAGAGTGAGACTCTGTCTCAAAAAAAAAAAAAAAAGAAAAAGCAGAAGAACCTACAAAAATGAGGACAGGATATCAACTATTATTTTTTTAAACAAGTTTTAAAAATAAGCTATAAAAACCCACCATAAAACTTGAAAGTAAAACCATGTAGGAAGCCTTGCTTGTTCAGGAACTCTGGAAATCGTTATTTAAAATGACAAGAATAAGGCCCAAATTAAACACAGTATAAGACAGAGAAAAGTTTAGGGATGCATGTGTCAGGATAGGTTATGCATATGGTAACAACTCCACGGCACAGCAGCTTAACTCAACAAGTTTATTTCTCGTTCGAATGAGCATGTTCAGTGTGGGCTGGCGTGGAAGCTCTACTCATCGTGGTCATCCAACAACCCAGGCTGATGGAAGCTTCATTTTTACATTTGCTTTCATGATCGTCACTGCAGTGGGAAGGCAATGTGGCAAAGCAAGTAGTCATTTGTAAAACTTCTTCCATAAAGTAATATGTATCCCTTCTGCTTACATTTCTGTGGTCAAAGCAACTCCTAGCAGCCATGTCAAACCTCACAGTGTGCGCCTAGGGCAATTCTGCCTGTGCTGGGGAGGCAGAGAGCTGGGACCATGTGCAGAAGTGTCAGTGACCACCACAGAGATCTTAAATGTGAATTTCCTGTTCTTCACCTGACCTTAATATAAACTTCATTTTAGAAGAGGAAAATGAGACTGTGAGAAGGAGAATGGAGCTATGATTCTAAAGCCAGCATATCTTCTGTTACATTAGCATGCTTCCCATAAGTTCTACTTCATCTCATAAAATAACAGGGGAAGAGTAAATACGGTATTTTTAATGAGACCTAAAAAACTAAAGTATTGCTGGGATAATAAATATCTGTTCAACTTGTCAAAATTTGATCTCAGATGGACTTTAATATGCCCTAGACTGTGAATTCCTTGAAAGGTAAGACTGTATCTTACTCACCTTGACATCCCCAGCTACTATCACAGTTTTTGGCATATTGTAATTACTAAAAACAAATTTGCCTAAACTTTTGAACTGATCAGTAAAGTACTGTTTGATTTCTAATATTTCCTATCAAGTGAGTCTTGAATGCTCTACTGGTAGTTTTTTCCTTGTCATTTTTTGCAACAGCTAAAGCTACAATTTAATAGAAGTCCAGATGGAAACATCAGCATTAACAAGGTACATTTCACAGGTTCAGTGATTTTGATGTGGTTCCCTCCACCTCCTGCTCGCATGACTACCTGGCAATTTATGATGGTGCCAATACCAGCGATCCCCTTCTTGGCAAATTCTGTGGTTCCAAGCGCCCACCAAACGTGAAAAGCAGGAATAATAGTATGCTCCTGGTATTCAATACAGACTCATTTCAGACAGCAAGAGGCTGGAAGATATCTTTCCGGCAGACATTGGGTAAGAATTCTGGGCTTGTAAATCCAGTTTTCAGGACTGTCACCTTTCTGCTTTACTTAATTTTTTCCCCAACTGACTATGGTTGCTTTTCCTTGAAGCTTAGAAGAATATGCCATGTAAGGGCTTGGTTTTAAAAATGTATGACATATTTTAATGTTGTAAAAAAATCACTCAACAAATGTACCCAGCACTTTGGGAGACCGAGGCGGGTGGATCACCTGAGGTCAGGAGTTCAAGAACAGCCTGGCTATTGTGGTGAAACCCCATCTTTACAAAAATACAAAAATTAGCTGGGCATGGTGGTGTGTGCCTGTAATCCCAGCTACTTGGGAGGCTGAGGTGGGAGAATTGCTTGAACCCAGGAGATGGAGGTTGCAGTGAGCCAAAATCACACCATTGCACTCTAGCCTGAGTGACAGAATGAGACTCTGTCTCAAAAAACAAAACAAACAAACAAAAAATCACTTCGGTAGCACAGTGGAGGAAGGCTGGAAGAACCTACAACATGGGAAGGAAGAAACTTATGATAGAAATCTGGATGGGAAGTGTCAAAGCCTTGGATGAACCCAGAGGGGAAAGAGATAAGGGGAAGGGCAGAAATCTGAGAGATGGAAGGCAGAATATATTGGAAGCGCAGTGTTTGGACTCTGATGATATTTTAATGAGGATGTGAATTGAGGATGACTTTCTATAGGTAATTTGTTGGATGGTGGTGCCTTAGGAGACTAAGATGTAAGGGAGAAATGTTATATGTAATTTGGGGTATTTTAAGTTGGAAGACCTGTCTAAATGGAACTGTCTAGTTGGAAGCTGATGCTTGAGAAAGAATTTGGACTGGAGAGGGTGATATAGGGGAGCAGGTAAAGTTAGGTGAGAGGATAAACTGAAAATATGCCCCAGATTACTCCCACTGCATGTGAGAAATAAATTATCCACATCAAACACTGCCTGTGAGAAATAATCACCCAGATCCAATTAACTTAGAACTTTGAATAATTTAAAATAAAAGGTAGTTAATCAACTACCTGTTTGGCTATTCTAACAGCATCAGTGACACAGTCTAAGATCATTAATATTCGACTCTGGAAAGTCTTTTGATCCTTTTCCATTTGAATATCGTTGTGATTAATGTTCTAAAAATGCACAGCTCTCCAAACAAATCTCATACTCTGTGACGACTCAGAAAAATCCAGGCAGTTTTCTGTAATAATAATCCTGATTCCCTTTTCAAACTTTCTCTTTCTCCCATAGTGTGGATAAACTTTGTTTCTCTGATGCAAAACACGGTTTACCTTCAACTTCTTGGTATTGGGCATGCAAATTTTTTCATGCATTATTTGAGGAAAGCAATTAGATATTGTGTTTTGAAGGCTTCCCAGTAAACCACACACACCTCAAGACAAATTGTATCAGAAAATCCCTCTACCACCTCCCCTACTTAGCTGTTCCAACAGTAACTTGAAAGCAAGTCTCATGGCCAGTCAGAGAGCGTTGCCCTAATAGAATCGTGTAACTGAAGTAGCATACAGAAGACAGAAGGCTTTTTGAAAGAAAAATTAATTTTCCTTTGGAGTTTTTTTTTTTTTTTTTTTTGCACAAAAAAAGGATATATTCTTGCCTTTAGCACAGACTTTAGACCAAATGTCATATGTCTGCATTTGCTTTGCTACCTTTCAAGCTGTTTTTCTTTTTCCTAATATATTCTCACAAGAAAATGGTAATTGTTGTGTTAACACTCCCCTCGCTGCTGTTATCTGCATGAAGCTTCTCAAGTGAGCCAGGGTTCCCTAGCCTCATTAAATTACTATGTCTTTCCAAGCCACAAAGAAGACATTTTTAGACCTATTGTGATTTAACAGAAGGAAAAGTCTTACAGTGTCAGAAGCATTGTCTATGCGTGAGTCATTGAACAATTACAGTCACTTACTGTTTTCCGCTGGCCACAGTTAGAGAAAAGGTTTAAGTGGAGAATGTAGAAACGGAATTCCTTGCCAGCATCCTGTTACTCCTGTATTTCATGAAGATGATTTTTACCTCTTTTTCATCTGCATAAATGCCATCAGCCACTTGGAAATACTTAAAAAGTCATTGTAATTACTCTTCGATGGTAATATTTAACTGAAAACCTAAGTATTATGATTTTGCATTGCAGTGGTCTTACAAAGCTTTCAAAACCACACTGACAAGTTTATTGATCATTCTGCATAACTTTTCAATTTTGTTTCATTGTGGTTTTTGTTGTTTGTAGTGAGGAGAGGGGGAAGGAACAATAAGAATTGCTTTGATTGTAAGGTTTATAGAGTCTTTTAGTTATAGCTCTGGATGAAAACAAACTTGGCTAATAGGATGCCCCTTTTACCTCCAACTCATTTACGTAAAACAACCCTGTCTTTCTCCTAAAGAGAGGAAAACAACTTTGTGGGCCAGATAGTAGATTTTCATTTACAAGACTGTTTGTTCAGCCTGGAAAACAATATCTTCACTTAGTAAATAATTGATGTGGAGAGGAGACCATTTTAGTCTGTGACATTTCTGTTTCGATCTTAACTAAAACACTAAGTAGGGTTTTGCAGATTTGCTATTTAGATTATACACTTGGCAATGTTTTATGTACATCTGCTTCAATTTTTCAGGAGTCGATGAAGAGACTGGCTTATATAATTATGTGAATATTAGGTTAATTTCGTCTTGTGCATTTGTTATATTTGTATTGCTAGTGAGTCACAGCAAATTTGGGGGAACTATCCCTAGTTGCTAATTACTAAACATGTAGTGAAATTGGGTCTCCTTTTTCCTCGCAACTTCTGCTGCTGGAGGCCCGTGTGCGTGGGATGTGAGGTAAGGAAAAAGCACATTTGGCAAGCAGGAGCTGATCTCTAACTGCAATGGACATGTGCCTGCTTGTTTCCCCCATGTGCTCCAACGCTATATGAATAATTGATCCTGAATGGCTGGCAACCAGCAAAATGATTACACTGGGCTGCAGCAATCTGTGAAACTGAAATAATCTGCAAATCGGACCATTTTTCTTAACCGAGTTCGTAGTTTGCGTCAGATTGTCAATGGCTTCTATACTCCTATAAAGTTTAAAAAGCTGTTGGTGCTGTGGATTTGGCTAAGTGGGCATGGCCTGTAGGCAGAACGGATGCTTTTAAGCACCTTCTGTTCTGTTAACTGCTGGTTTAGTTACTGCCCCTTCCTTTACCAGTAAGGTGGCTCCAGCCTTCACTCTGCTTATGTGTGTCCTGCACAAAGCACTTCACACTTGCAAATGTGTTTTTAACCATCAGAGTCTCCAGTTCTTCTTCCTGAGGGGGTCTCATACCAGAGAGTTGCTTGGTCTATTCACAATATGCACGTCACACTACACACCAAACTTCTACACATAGGGTTAGAGCAGGGCTTTCAGTAAACTTATTTATTTTCTGTGCAGTACCATCGTTGTTTCATTTTTTTCCTAAAATGATGTATTCTATAACACTTCAGCAAAACTTCAGTGTAAAAAATGGAACTTGGCTCTATTAGTTGGGAGGTCTGCAGGCATTTCAATTAGTGAGTTACCAAGGAGAGACTGAGGGGTGTCCCCTGCAAGACAGCAGGGGGACAGCACAGGAAGACAGATGGGGAAGACACACCCTCAGGGACAAGCGGTGGCAGTGCCTATGTGTCTGGAGTTGGTTCCTTCCTTCAAGAATGAAGCCACAGACCTTCGTGGTGAGTGTTACAGCTCTTAAAGATGGCATGGACCCGAAGAGTGAGTGGTAGCAGGGTTTATGGTAAAGAGCGAAAGAATAAAGCTTCTACAGTGTGGAAGGGGACCCGAGTGGGTTGCCGCTGCTGGCTGGTGTGGCCAGCTTTTATTCCCTTGTTGCCCCCTCCCATGTTCCATTTTTGTCCTATCAGAGTGCCCTTTTTTCAATCCTCCCTGCGATTGGCTACTTTTAGGATCCTGCTGATTAGTGCATTTTACAGAGCACTGATTGGTGCATTTTACAATCCTCTTGCTAGCTACAGAGTACTGATTGGTATGTTTTTACAGAGTGCTGATTGGTGTATTTTACAATCCTCTTGTAAGACAGAGAAGTTCTCTGAGTCCCCACTTGACCCTGGAAGTTCAGCTGGCTTCACCTCTCACCTAGACTCAAAGCTCCCAGCCAGCCCCTGTTACCCAGATCACACATGCTGACGACAAGGGCCACTGTCTGCCTTCCTCCACCTGGGGTATTTGTCACATGGAGAATGAGTCAGGTTACATTAAGGTCAGACTCAGAGACCTTTGCTAAGAGACCAAGGCAAAAATACCCAAGCACATATGTAACAAGGACAGAATGAATTACAGTCCAACAAATGTAGAAATATGGTCAGGTAGGCTGGGCATGGTGGCTCATGCCTGTAGTGCTGGCACTTTGGGCAGATCACTTGAGGTCGGGAGTTCAAGACCAGCCTGGTCAAAATGGTGAAACTCTGTCTCTACTAAAAATACAAAAAATTAGCTGGGCATGGTGGTGCATGCTTGTAAACTCAGCTACTTGGGAGGCTGAGGCAGGAAAATTGCTTGAACCCGGGAGGCAGAGGTTGCAGTGACCTGAGATCGCACCATTACACTCCAGCCTGGACAACAAAAAAAAAAAAAAAAAAAGAAGCTGGGCATGGTGGCTCACACCTGTAATCCCAGCACCTTGGGAGGCCGAGGTGGGTGAATTACCTGAGGTCAGGAGTTCGAGGCCAGTCTGACCAACCTGGAGAAACCCGGTCTCTACTAAAAATACAGAATTAGTCAGGCACGGTGGCACATGCCTGTAATCCCAGCTACTCAGGAGGCTGAGGCAGGAGAATTGCTTGAACCTGGGAGTTGGAGGTTGTGGTGAGCTGAGATTGTGCCCAGCTTGGGCAACAAGAGCAAAAAACTACATCTAAAAAAAAACAAAGAAATATGTCTAGATGGAAAGAGCTGATTGATGCATGATATCATTGCCAGCTGATATGGCTTTAGAAAAGCCCTATAACATTTTGGAACTCAATTTTTATCTACTAAAAAACTGATCAATTTGAAATATTACAACTGTTTATCTTTTAAGAATGTGATGGGGATAAAGCAGATAATTTCTGGAAAGCACCTTAGCTGTCAGAGTGAAAGACTCCATGTATTAGAAAGTAATATTGACATCCCAAATTTTCAAGCCCCCCCCCCCCGACCCTATTTCCAAGGTTGGGGGATGGCTGAGGGTGGGGTGGGCAGGGATCAACATTCTCAACAGGACCACATCATGCTACAATGATTTCTTGTTTTTTCCTACCCACTTTGCACTGACACCTAACCGTCAAATCCTAAAGTACATTTTATAATCTAAATCTGAAATCAAAAGCTACATTCTGATTAAATCCTCAGGCCTTGCAGAGGCCTGGTGCACAATTGTTGCTCCATCAATATTGTCCATATGAGTGATTTACAGAATAAATGGATAAATTGTGCCTACTTCAAAATCATATTGTATAATGTGATATAATAATATACCATATAGAACACATTAGATTTTATCTAGATTCAGTTCATTCTCAAAATTCAATCCTGGTTTATATAACTGTTGGGTAAGCTGCACACAGAGAGGTAAATTGAATCACTTTCATCCTCAGAGAATTAGGAATCCCGGATCACACTCAATATTTAGGTCATCTGTGTTTGTCGCCTATGGGTTTTCGCCTATTACCTTCACATCTGGAAAATGTCTCTCAAACACGCTAAAGGAAGACAGTGGGAGTGGCAGGAGGAAGTTGAAGGGGATAAAAGAGAAGGAAGAAGAGAAGAAAGAAAGAAAGAAAGGAGGCAGAGAAAGCTGAAGAGGGTCTAGGGCCACAAAGATGGAGAACATAGTCACAACAAATGGAAAAAAAATCTAACGTGTCCAGTTCAGACTTCTCCTTCTAGTATGAGTTTCCCAGTTTTGGTGTTAAATTTAAACTTTATGAGGCACATATACAATACAACAATACAAGAATAAACTTAAAAATTCAGTGGCATAAAAAATATATGTGTGTGTCTCTGGTTACCTCTTGGCAGCCTGATTGAAGTTGGCAGCTCACGTTACTGTTAGAAGTATAAATGCAATAAGGAAGTTGAATTGTAACTTGAATAATTTGATAAATCACTGATCAAATAACCCTCAGTTTAGCAATAATGAGGGTATTGCTCAAAAGCAACCAAGGAATGTCATTTTTCTGGTTTCCTAATGTCATTTGCTCCCTGTGATGAAGTCTGAGAATGAGATGAGCTGAAACTGTAAACCCATTTAAAGAAAAACCAAACTAAGCTGATTTCCGTCCTTTTTCAGCCCCTGTACCTTTTACTGGTGATTAGACTTCCCTTGGGGGATGATACTAAAGACAAGGTTATCTTCAGGTTATTCTTTGTGGGTTTTATGGGGAAAGGATTTTTGCTGAGCTGAGAATGTGGGAACGGGATAAAGAAACCAACAAATGCTTGGTTCACCAAAACTTTACAAAAGCAAGTAGACAGCAGTTAAATACCAAATCAGCAAGAAGAAAGGAATGGTTCTTAATAAATATATTTCAACACCGGAGTCTGTGCCCCCACCGATGACTAGATTGCCACTCCTGGTCTTGAAGGGTGGGGTTGTCCTTGTGAAAATAAAACCAGATGGTACTGTGGAGACCAAACTAAGTGATACAGTGGAGTTAATGGTAAATTATAGGATAACATTTTGAAAAACACTGAAGGGAACAGGTGCTGGGAAGAAGCACTTATTCTGTGTAATCTAAAACACGAGACGCAACCTAGTTTTGTCGCAGGTAACTGGTTATTTGGGGTTAAATTATTTGTACCCATAAATTCCCTATAATCATCATCATCCTTACTCAGATCAGCCTGGATTTGATATAGTATTCCCAGGAACATAAAAACAAAATATAAGCAGTCAGCAAAAAAATTTTAAAGCGTTCTTTTGTTATAAATAAATTAAGAAATATAATAGTGGGACTGCGTTCTTCTCTTCATTCTAATTTGTGAAAAGTCTGTTAATGTTACTTGGTAGCTGTACATTTTGCTCACTCACCAGTAAAGACTTGTCAGGAAATTCCAGGGCATCATGAAAATAACTGCCTGTCCCTGAGTCTGTGCCCTACCAGAGGTAGCATGAGCTGCTTGACATATATTACTTCGTCTAATCCTCAGAACTACCTCATAAGACAGGAATTAGCCCATTTCGCAAAGGAAGAAAGAAGAATTTCAGAGATTAAGTAATTTGTCTGTGGTCAAAGGGTTTGTAAGAGGTAAAGCCAAGCTTTGAACTAGGTTTGACTGTCCCCAAACTCATGATTTTCTTAATAAGCCTTCATTGCCTCTGTGGCAATTGATAAAAATACCCAGGGATGATTTTTTTTTTTTTTTTTTTTGAGATGGAGTCTCACTCTGTAGCCCAGATTGGAATGCAATGGCACAATCTCGGCTCACTGCAACCTCCACCTCCCAGGTTCAAGTGATTCTCCTGCCTCAGCCTCCTGAGTAGTTGGGATTACAGGCGCATGCAACCACACCTGGCTAATTTTTGTATTTTTAGTAGAGATGGGGTTTCACCATGTCAGGCTGGTCTTGAACTCCTGACCTCCTGATCCACCTGCCTTGACCTCCCAAAGTGCTGGGATTACAGGCATGAGCCACTGTGCCCAGCCCCCAGGGAAGTTTTTTAACAGAAGTGTATGCAAAAGGGCACTGAAAGCACTTAAGATTGGAAGAAAGGACACAGGATTGTTAGAGGATGCACCTCAGAGAATGTGAGTCCTGAATTATGGTGCAGTGGGTAAGATGGTAAACATGGAGCATCACATCCCAGATACAAACTCGGTTTGTACATCTCAATGAGGTTGATCTTGGACAATTTATTTATCCACTCTGTGTCTTTTTTTTTTTTTTAATCTGTGAAAAGAGTACACTAATAATAATGACCTTATAGGGTTCAGTGATTAAATTAGAAAATACTTGTCACTCATTTCACATGCGAGAATTTTTAGCTATAAATAGTATTACTTTGGAAGGATAAGAAGGCATTCATTTACCAGGCATGCTGGCTCACGCCTGTAATCCCAGCACTTGGGAGGCCAAGGTGGGCTGATCACCTGAGGTCAGGAGTTTGAAGCCTGGCCAACATGGTGAAACCCCATCTCTACCAAAAAATACAAAAATTAGCTGGGCATGGTGGCACACACCTGTAGTCCCAGTTACTCGGGCAGCTGAAGCAGGAGAATCACTTGAACCTGGGAGGCAGAGGTTGAAGTGAGTCAAGATCACACCACTGCACTCCAGCCTGGGTGACAGAGTGAAACTATCTCAAAAAAAAAAAAAAAAAGAAGCATTCATTGGGAAAATGGACAATCTATGGAGAAAAATAAACACATGTACAACGTTACAGGTGCATCCCATTTCAATGGATGCCCACTAACCTGAACATTGGTAATGCTTTGGGGCATAAGGCAGAGAACAAGAGGTGCTGAGACAGGAGAGATACGCAAAGACCAGACATGAAGGGCCCTGTATCATGTGCAAGGAGGAGCCATTAATTGTTTTGAGCTGGAGAGTGCTATGATCTAGTCAGATTTATTTTAGAAAGCACATCCTAGCACCTGTGGGGGTGATGTTTTGAAGCAGCATTCCAGGGAAAAAGTTAGGAAAGTATTGCAATAGTTTAGGCATGGGATGATAAGAGCAGTGGTACCATGAAAATAAAGGAGATTGAAAGGAGAAATCCTCAAAATATTGAATCAATAACACAGTGTTCCATTTGAGAGAAGCCGCTTGGGAAAAAGAAATAATAATGCTCCTAAGGTTTCTGGACAATAGCTTGTGACACCACTATTCAAATAGAAAATTACTAGGAGAGGATAGTGCTTTGCAGAATAAAATAATAAAAATTTTGGGTTTTATCTGCAGAATTTGGTACCTTTAGGATATCCAGCTAGTGTTCAGTAAGTAGTCAGATAAGAGAGTTAGAAGCTCAGTAGAAACATCTTGGCTAGAGTTTTGCTCTTTTTTATTTTGAAGCCATGTAATGTGGCACATATATATTTATAATTATTGTATCTTTCTGGTGGATTGACTCATATCATTATGTAATAACATTTTAAAATACTTTTTGCCTTAATTTCTACTTGTTCCGATAAAGTATAACTTCCAATAGCTTTCTTGTGGTTCATATTTGCATGATATATTTTTAAGCCCTTTTATTTTCAACTTTTCTCTATCCTGAAGAATATATTTGACTTTTGTTTGGCAATGTCTTTCTATTGGAGAATTTAATGTGTTTATATCTGATAAAATTACTAACATTATTAGTTTTAAATAGACCTTTGTACTATTTGTGTTTTGTTTGTCCCACCTCTTCTTATTTTCCTTTAACTATCTTTTCTTTTTAAAATTGAATCACTTTTTTATTACTCCCCTTTTAAAATTATTATTTATACATCCTGTTACTCTTGTTTCAGTAGTTACCTTAGAGATTACAGTATTCAACCTTAATATGTTAGAATCTAATTTAAAATTGATACTTTTACCATGTTATAATCAATAATCAATCCAAGGACCTTGGAACATTTTAAACCCATTTACCTACTTCCTGTCTTTTGTGCTATATATGCCAAGTATTTTAATTCTACATTCATAATAGGTACACAAAATATTTTTATTGTTTTACACAATTATTAATAATGTAAAATTACCATTGCTATTATTTTTCTTTTCTTCCTGAAATTCTATGCTTCCATATGGGATTAATGTATTCCTTCTGGAAGACCTCTCTTTTGTGTTTCTTTTATTGGAGATCTTCTGGTAAAAAATGTTCGTTGTTTTTGTTTTTTGAAAATGACTTGATTTTCTTAAATTTTGTGGGATTCTTTCTCTGAATATAGAGTTCTAGTTTGCCATTTATTTTCATTCAGGACTTTACGATGCTATTCTATCGTGCTCTGGCTTGTATTATTTTGATTAGTAAGTCATGGCTTTCTATAACTGGGACCTGCATCCCTCCCTGGTCATCTCATTGTAGAGTACTGTTATTGTTGCTGTTGTTGTTATTTAATTTTATTTTAGCCATTCTGTTAGGTGTGTATTAATATCTCATGTGGTATTAATTTGCATTTCCCTAATGGTGAGTAATTTTCATGTGCTTTTTTGTCATCTATATATCTATTCCCTGGTGAAATATCTATTTATATCTTTTGCCCATTTTCTAATTGAATTATTTATTTTTCTGCTGTTGGGTTTTGAGAGCTTTTTATTTATTCTCAATCAATGATCCTTTGTCAGTATGTGGTTTGCAAATGTTAATTCCAAGTCTATATCTTGCCTTTTAATTTTCTTGCATTATATTGGCCTTTCACTGAACAAAAGTTTTTAATGTTGAAGTTCAGTTTTTCGACTTTTTCTTTTATAGATCATGTTTTTGGTACCAAGTCTAAGAATTCTTTGCCTACCCCAAAGTCCCAGAGATTTTTCTGCTGTTTTTTCTAAAAGTTATATGATTTTACATTTTTCATTTGTGTCTATGATCCATTTTGAGCTCTTTTTGGTTTAGATAGGAGATTTAGGTGGAAGTCAATGTTTTGCCTCCAGATGTCCAATTTTTCTAGCACCATTGGTTGAAAAGGCTGTCCTTCCTTCATTGAATTGCATTGGCACATTTGAAAAAAATCAGTTAGGCATACTTGTATGGGTCTGTTTCTGAGTTCTCTGTTCTATTCTATTGATTATGTGCCTAACTCCTCACCAATATCACACTGTCTTGATTACTATAGCTACATGGTAAGCCTTACTATCAGGTGGAGTGATTCCTCCCCCTTCATTTTTCTTTGTGAAGATTGTTTAAGCAATTTGAAGGCCTGTGCCTTTCCATATAAATTTTAAAATAAAGGCTGGGTGCAGTGTCTCATGCCTGTAATCCTGGAGCTTTGGGAGACCAAGGTGGGAGGATCCCTTGAAGCCAGGAGTTCAAGACTAGACCGGTCAATATAGCATGATCCTGTCTTCACCAAAGATAACAAAATTAGCCAGGCATGGTGGCACTTGCCTGTGGTCCTAGCTAACTGGGAGGCGGAGGCAGGAAAATCCCTTGAGCCTAGGAGTTCAAAGTTGCAGTGAGCTGTGATCACACCACTGCACTCCAGCCTAGGTGACAGAGGAAGACTCTATCCTAAAAAACATAAATAAATAAAAATAAAAATAAGTTAAGCTTTTAGATGTTTGCAGAAAAACCTTGCTGAGATTTTTATAGGAATTGTGTTAAATCTATGCATCAATTTGGGGAAAATGGATGTCTTTACTATGTTGAGTTTTCCAATCCATGAACATATATGTATCTAGACTTATTTAGGCCTTCTTTTATTTATTTCATTATTTGGTAATTTTCATCACATAATCTTGTATATGCTTCATTAAGTATACACCTAAATATTTCATTTTTTTGGAATGATTATAAATGGTATTGTTTTTTAATTTTGGTCTCTACATGTTAATGGTTAGTATATTAAAATTTGATAGATTTTTGTGTATTGTTCCTTTATCCTGAGTTCTCGTTGAACTCACATATTAGTTCTAAGAATGTTTTTCTATATTACTTGGGATTTTCTGCAGATAATAGTTACTTGCAAGAGTGGCAATTTTATTTCTTCCTTTCCAGTCTCTCTCTATATTTTTCCTTGCTTTATTCTGGCAAGAATTCTAATACTATGCTGAGTTAGAGAGGTGTGAAATAAATATCGTTGGCTTGTTCCTGATCTTAGGGAGAAAACATTTAGTATTTCACCATTAAGTATGCTGTTAGCGGTAGGTTTTTACAGATGGTTTTTATCAAGTCAAGAAATTTCTCTTCTCTTTCTAGTTTGCCAAGAGTTTTTATCATGAATGTATGTTGGATTTTGCCAAGTGCTTTTTCAGCATCAACTAACACGATCTTAGTAAATTATTTTTTTAATTTCTAAGTTGGAAATAATTTTTTCCAGTATTTTTTTTCTTAGTAAATTTTTTTTAGTAAATTATTTTTTAATTTCTTAGTAAATTATTGTTCTTAGTAAATTATTTTTTTAATTTCCAAGTTGGAAAGAATGATTCTCATAAAATGCCCTGGGACTAACGATATATACATAAAGCATTTTCAGTGATGTCTAAATAATACAAGATAAATTAAAAGATAATGATAAAATTTTCCTTCTCCTAAGTTCTTTATGCAAGTATTGCTTTTTTTCTATTAACTATAGCTACTGATTAGCTTGCTGAAATTACCTTTCTTTTAGTAACTTACCATTCTTTTAGTTTTATGATTCCTAAATATTACCATACTAAATACACATTTTAATTTAGATTAAGCTGGGTTTCAAATTAGAATAACTAAAGTGAGTCAAATTGAGTGAAGCTACTAAAAACAAAACAATAAAAAACCTCATTACAAAAACTACTAACTTTTTTCTTGTATAACATAAATATTGTACCTGAAGTATTGTACACATCGGAGTTTAGGAAGTAAAATAATAAACACTGTTTACTTTTAGAGAAAAAGACAAAACCAGTTTATCTGAAATGTAGTTGAATGTTGTTACATGAATACACTGCTTTGGGGCAATTGTGTGTCTGGAGCCTTATAAATCACAGTATAAATGCACAGAAAATGCATTTCTAGCTCTGCATCCCTGTGTGGTAGAAAAGAAGCTGTCTAGGTGTGCTCGCATTTCCCTAAGGCACCAGCTTTCAATGGCTTTGTATTCTGCTTCCTGTAGTTTCCGGTAAAGCTTCCTTCAGCTGCAGCCTAAAGCCACAGATGGCTTGCTGGAAACAGGAAAGTGCCTGAAGTCAAGCCACTCTGTATCTGCTGGTACAGCACGCTGTGCACCTTCTCAGCAGTGGTCAACCAGAGACAGGGAGAGATACTATCCAGACAACCTCAAGAAAATGTCGGCCATATAGTATGTCAATTCTCCAAATAACGATTAAAAAATGTATCTAACTCCACTGAAGCCTTCGAGATGTTTTATCTTAGAGAATGTAACTATTTTTTCCCTTATCAGATGGATCTTGGCTTAAGCTTCACTCTGAGGTTTAGTCATTGGAAGGTAATAATTCGGGATTCGGTTACTGACTTTTAATTAAGTAGACCTGGATCTCACTCCTTATTATGGGGTTGTGTTTCCCATATTCCTTTAGCCAAAACATGTATTTTCTCTGAAGAAATGGCTCTTTTGTGTGAGAGAGATATTTCCAATTCAGGGAAGAAAGTTAGAGTGACATTTGTTCTTGGACACAGGGTGTGTCATTAGAGAGTGACTGACACACCTGATTGATGAGGCCAGTGCTGATGGATGAGAGCTGTCTGGGTGGTCCAAAAATGTGTAGCAATGAGGAAATGATGGATTGGTGATGCTAAACATATCAAGGTTAAGATGGCTTATACATTAAAAAAAAACACAATTTCAAAATAGCAGTATAGTAAATATATATGACTTTCTGATGCATGGGACTCTATTTCATAGTCACAGAGGTCGCCCTTGTTGATATTCCTCTACCACTGAAACACAGAAAGAGTAATGTGGCAATAGCTCCTTTTGGGAAAGAACCCTTCTTTTGTTAATATTGATCATTACATTTTCTCAAAGACATATACACTTGCATTTCATTTTGCATAGAGCAGTTTTGCTATATTTAAGCACTAAAGTGGGGGAATTAGAGCAATTGCTATTTCCTGCACTACACAAATACCTGTTCACTCATGTAATATGATATTCACTTCGATTATTTGACTATTTTGGCCAGGATTATCTGATGATAATTCTTCTCCATTTTCTTTATTCTGTGTGTATATTTTATGAATTGAGCAATGAGCTCTATTATAGTTTGATAGCTCAAACTGTTAATATTAGTGTGTGTATTAGTCTGCTATTACCATGACAGTGCTGCATAACAAACCACCCACAATTCAGTGTCTTATAATGAAAGCATTTGTTTTTATCATTTACGGGTCCACGGACTAGCTTGCCTGCCTCTGTTCCAGGCTGCGGGTTGGCTGTAGTTGGCTGTAAAGTTGAGTCTGGGTATAAGTCTGCTCCACATGAATCCACTTTTTCTTTGAACCAGCAGTTACTCAACACATGATATCTTAGTGGATCACAGGAGCACAAAGTCCTAGACAACAATAAAGACAAGAACAGAACAGAAGCACGTTCAAGGCCTCTGACTGCTTCATGACCACTAATACTCATTCTAAAGCAAGTCGTAGGGCCAAGCTTAACATCAAGTGCACAGAAAAATATACTCTCCATTTTAGTGCAGTGCAAAGAGAGAGACTGAAGACAGAGGGACTGAAGAATTAAAAATCAGTCAAATAAGCTGGGCATGGTGGCATGCATCTGTAATCCCAGCTATTCAAGAGGCTGAGGTGGAAGGATTGTTTGACCCCAAGAATGCAAGACCAGCCTGGGCATCATAGCAAGTCCTCATCTAGAAGGAAGGAAGGAAGGGAGGAAGGGAGGAAGGGAGAAAGGGAGGAAGGGAGGAAGGGAGGGAGGGAGGGAGGGAGGGAGAGAGGGGAGGAAGGGGAGGAAGAGGAGGGAAGGGAGGGAGGGAGGGAGGGGAGAGATAGAAAGAAGATAGAAAGAGGGAAAGAGAAAGAGAGAGAGAGAGGGAAAGGAAAGGAAAGGAAGAAGAAAGAAGGAGTGAGGGAGGAAGGGAGGAAGGGAGGGAGGTAGGAAAGAAGGAAGGAAGGAAGGAAGGAAGGAAGGAAGGAAGGAAGGGAAGGAAGGAAGGAAGGAAGGAAGGAAGGATCAGCCTATCTACCACTCAATCCATGGCAAACACATCAGTGATTTAAGGATACTTGTTTCGGGTTCCCTGGAATGCGGGTGTGCTGCCGTATGGCATTAGTCATAGCAGTAGTACTACATAATAAGTGTGTGTAATGGCATTCACTGTGCCCAAGTGCAATTGCCATCTTGCCCTTATGAACTTATTAGTAACAATTAATAAACAAGTAGTGATAAAATATATAGCTTGAATGTTTATAAATAACATTTAGTTTTTGAAGCTGATGTATTAATAGAATAATGCCCAGCAACAGCATTTTCCTGTCTACCTACCTCCAACTCTTCAGCACTCCTACCTGCAGCCCTCACTACCGCAATGTCCTTTCACCTGGTCTCATCTCCTTCAGTTCCGTTCCCTTACTTGTGAAATGCTGGTTCTGGATCAATTTTTAGATAAGACTTGATTAGCAAGTACATCCTGATTCTACCACTTGTTTGATTAAAAATCATTCAAATAGATCCCATTAACCACAGAACACAGTCTGACAGCCAAACTCTGTATAATCCAGCATTGGAGGCCCTCTGTAGAAGACCCCATCGTGTTTTCCCAAATCCTGGTTCTCATTATTCTCCTTCATGTGCCCTGTTGTTTTCTCAGAGTTATGCTTGCCCATGCATATAATGTAAATTCTTGCCCATTTAGCCTTGGATCATAAGATTCTTTCAGACTGGAATTGCAATGCCAATTCCATTTCTACATGGTTTTATTCTATTTATGCTTCAAGACCCAGATCCAAGTCACCTCCTCCTTGGAACAGTCGAGATCCTTGTAGCCCAAAGTAATCTTCATCTTTTTGCAAGATGTAAGACTTTTCTGCTTCTTTTACTGAACCTATCATTTTCTAAATTGTGTCATCATTATTTATCTATGTCTTAGCACTACTAATGGACTATCATTTATCTTTTTCTACTTAAATACTAAATATAGTTTCTTGAATATTAAACAATATGTAGTAAATAAATGTATCAATGCATTCACACCCTCAGTCATTGTTCTTCTGTACTATGCATGCTAATAAGCTTAAGTGGTTTCCTTAAGTAACAGTCAGTTCACACTGGAATCAAAGCTGCTCAAACTCCACAAACTCCAACTCTGTAGTTTGCAGGCCCCGTTCAGATGAGCAGAATCATTAGCCACGTGTGGTGAAGCACTGCGTATTGCTTACGTTTCAGAATAATTTTGTCCTAGATGCCCTCTGTGAATACATCAGGAACTGGGCCTTTGGAAGCATTTCAGCTTCAGGAAATGTCTGACTGTGCAAATACTGTATGGTTTCACCTGACTTAGAAGCTATGGACAGGCCAAGCCTGACCTACTAAGTAATGTACCTGTAACAAAAATCACCCTGTACGTTTGCCATCCATTGGGTTTACAGACAGAGTTGAGGAGAGCCACCATTGTTCATGTTTCCTGCCAAGTCCAAGTACAAAATCTTAGCGCCCCCTAATGTTGAAAGCAGTCCTTTCGCTGTGAGCAGAAAATGGAATGAGAAAAATAGACTGAAGGCCAATCCCAGTGAAGTTTAACTCTGGAACTAGCCATGACCTATGTTTGTGTAGAATGCAAGCTTTACAGACACGACTTTCAGCACCAATTTAATCCCTATTCCTACTAGGGCTATTCTGAGCTTATTTCATCCTCACCATTGCTTTCAAAATTGTCAATAAATTGTTCATCCCTTTATGCTCTTCTTAAATCATTTCTGAGCTATCTGCTTAGGCCATGGAATAGACAAAACTAAATCTTATGTTCTGAGGATTTTTTTTTTGTATTCTTTTATGGTAGACTGTTTAATCGTCTTGAGTTTATTCTTTATCTCTCCTTTGCAGTTTTATTCTGAATTATACAATTTTTATCTCAAAGAAGGCCTTTTTCTTCTATAAAGATTTTTTTCCTTTAGCTTCTCGTGTTTTGGAAAAGAAAAAGTTAAATATAGAGTGTGGCTGAATATAAACTGGACTGCAGTGTTAAATGCCTCTCAGCCTCTTTCTATCACACTGTGTAAATACAAGATTTCTTGGCAGCAATTTTCTTGGTGTGTTGGGTAAATTCTTCATAAATTCAGTTTTCAGTCTGACAGTGTTCATAAAAGCGGAACATAAAAGTAAAACATATGCACATTTTCTACCAGTTTTATTATGCAAAATACTTGATTTTGTATAAAATTGAATTTTTCAAGGCTACGAAAATCTTCAATAAATCACATCAGCAATCCCCAAAACGTATATAGAACCCCATGTGTTTTCCTACTTCTTTCAGCAACTCTGAGTAAGAAGGAGACACCTGAAGGCTCTGCTATGGAAGCAAAGAGCGAGGGAGGGAAAGATGGAGCGAGAGAGGGAAAGATGGAGGAAGGGAGGGAAAGATGGAGCGAGGGAGGGAAAGATGGAGCGAGGGAGGGAAAGATGGAGGAAGGGAGGGAAAGATGGAGTGAGGGAGGGAAAGATAGAGGGAGGGAGGGGGGAGGGAGGGACGGGGAGGGGTGGGGAGAAGGAAGGAAGAAAAGAAAGGAGGGAGGGAGGAAAGGAGGGAGCCCAGGAGGGAATGATCTGATCATGTTCTCAGAGTGTGACAGAAAATGGAAACTATGTTCTTGTTAAAAACGCTCCATGTACAATGTAAGGTCTGTTCTGTTTGGTCTGCATAGTGATGTGTCTTTGTTTTAATGCAGGGCCTCAGCAAGGATGTGGTGGTTATCTGACAGCCTTGAATAATACCTTTGCCTCTCCTGATTCTGATTCGAATGGAATGTATGACAAGAATTTAAACTGTGTATGGATCATAATTGGACCTGTAAACAAAGTAATTCACCTCACCTTCAATACATTTGCTCTGGAGGCAGCAAGTACTGGGCAAAGATGCCTTTATGATTATGTAAAGGTAAGCCTGTTTTGTTTTTTTAACAGAGTCTACTCATCCCAGACTCTAATATAGTGTATTCCAGTTTATATCATTACAGGAAGTCCTGAAAATTGTGAGTACAGGTACTACTGCTTTTTAAAATGACCTATACTTCAGTGATGCAACATTTAATATTATAGATGCTCTATCTTCATATCAAATTAATCTTTAATATGGGTGACTCAGATATTTTGTGTGACTGGCTTCTAACATTAGCATTTAAATCTCCTGTTCATCAGTGTCTTGCAAGAGACAATCTATGGGAAGGTTGGTTTTTTGGAGAGAGATACTCAAAGGATCTTTGGCAAATCCTGAAATAAACAATGTCAGTGACACAAATAATCACCTCTTAATTTGTCTATTTCTTAGGCTTATAGATTTTCTTATCACATTATGTTTAGATATTAAAATGGTTCTGAAATCCCATTAAAAGTCAATCAAGGCTGGGCACAGTGGCTCACGCCTGTAATTCCAGCACTTTGGGAGGCCAAGGCGGGCGGATCACTTGAGGCCAGGAATTTGAGACCAGCCTAGCCAACATGGTGAAACCCTGTCTCTACTAAAAATACAAAAAGTTAGCTGAGCATGGTGGCAGGTGCCTGTAATCCCAGCTACTCGGGAGGCTGAGCCAGGAGAATCATTTGAACCTGGGAGTTGGAGGTTGCAGTGAGCTGAGATCTCGCCACTGCACTCCAGCCTGGGTGACACAGCAAGATTCCATCTCAAAAAAAATAAATAAATAAAATAAGAAAGTAAATCAAGAAACCTCTCTTCAATTTTTAATGACTCTTTAATATTAAATTATTATACCTATCAGGTTATATGGGTTCAGATTACAAGTGTTAAGTAGCATCAATCAATGTTTACTACTGCACTCTCAGGGGAAAAATAAAAAGTATGGCAAGATTTCTATTTATGAGGAGCTTAAGTCTGATTAGAAAATTATGGGATGACACATGCAAATTAAGAATGCACAGTTCAGGAGAGTCAGCATTTAAGCGCTAATGAATGCATTTGACACAGGCTTGAAGCAATGTGCAAGCTTAAAAGGAAAGAAAGTTCATGAAGTTCTGTCATGATCAAGGAAGACTTGATAGAGCGAGGGAAAACTTAAGACAGGAGAGAATTCAGGCAAGGTGAACATTTTCAAAAAGTCGTAGAACTTGATATGTGCATGTTCTCGAAAGAGTAAAGAGGCTGGCTGTATTGAAGCAGAATAGTGCTAAAGAGTAGCAAGAACTAAGATGGCCTATGTAAAGAAATACCAAGATTACAAAGGATCCTGAAAGTCAAACTAATGACTTTAGACTTTTTGTGGCTGAAAATAAGGAGTGGTTGAAGGTTTTCCAATGAGTGATGTGATAAGAGCAGTAGCTAGGGAAGACTAACCTGAAATCAGTAGCTGTGGGAACTGGAAGGAGAGGAAGCTGGGAGGGCTCCAGAGAGAGGTCCCTCCTAGGTGAGGAGGTGGATCGGGGGTGCAGCCATGGCGGCAATGGCAAGAGGGGTGCAAGATAAACTCAAGTTCTAGCATTGCAATAAACTTTAAAGAAAATTATTTTAAAAGAAAAGGAAGGAAAATGTGTGGAGGGAATACCCATTTGAGCACTTAATTATATGCTTATGTTTTTACTCTGAAAAGGGCTAAGGTTGAGAGACCAGAAAAATAACAGTGTGGTTTTGGTGAGAGCAAAACAGACAAGTGACACTGCAGTGGGCAGAGAATGGAATGGGGCTCCAGTGAGAAGACAGCTCCATGAATAGAGAGGATGCAGCAAAGAGCCTTCGTTCCATCAGGAGAAAGGATGCTTTCTTAGAGGGAGTCTCCATGGATTCCAGAGTCAGGCTCTCAGCTCCAGGAAAGGTATCCAGGGAGGCAGTTGGAGAAGGCAAAAGGGCCAGGAAAAGAAACAGATGTGGCATGAAAAAATAAATGTGAAGACCAAGAAGAGTGTAGTATCCCTGAAGTCAAGGGGCAGGGGGATTCTTTTACAAGGCATGGAGGGTCAATACAATTAAATTGTAAAGTAGAGGCCAAGAAAGGAAAAGATGAAGACCAGCCTCATTGCTCTGGATGACAACCATTTTAATAAAGTGTTGACACAGAAGCTGGATCAGAGGAGTTGATGAAAGACTAAAGATAGCAAGGGATGTCAATTCCGGTTGAATTCTCCTTTCCTAAAATGAGACCTGGCTGGCTGGGTGCGGTGACTCAACATCTGTAATCTCAGCACGTTGGGAGGCAGAGGTCGGCAGATTGCTCGAGCTCAGAAGTTTGAGACAAGCCCTGGCAACATAGTGAGACTCTGTCTCCACAAAAAATACAAAAAAAATTATCTGGGTGTGGTGGTGTGCACCTATGGTACCAGCTTCTCAGGAGACTGAGGTGGAAGGATCCCCTGGACCCAGGAGGTAGAAGCTGCAGTAAGTCGTAATTACATCACTGCACTCCAGCCTGGGCAACAGAGTAAGATACTTTCGGAAAAAAAAAAAAAAAGACTGGAAGAGACCAAAATGACTAGAGCAGTCCTAAAGCTGAATTCAGAACTGTTGAGAGCTCCCCTGGTTTTACAGAAAGGTAAGAAGGTTTAGAGACAGATGGTATGAGAACTCTAACCCAGTTTTGCTGTCAGACAAATTTCCTGATCTTCCCGATTCCTCATCACTTCATCTATTTTTCTTTAAATCACATAATAGTACTTAACATGAAAGGCAGTTTTGAGGATTAAAATTATGTGTCCTAGAGCATTTAGCACTGTACCTGACATAAATTGTAAACAAAATTACCTCCCTTTTTTTTCCCCCTTGGAGTAATTCCAAATAGGCATGGGCACTATGGAATTTCTTTTTCTTAAAAACTAAAAATAATGGATTTGCATATAAAATTACAATTTTAAATTCTTATGGAATATTTTGAGTATGGCCCTGCTAGAAGAGTTGATTGGATTTACTCTCAAGATCCATTTATATGGAGTGTGATTTGATAATGTCATCAAAACAGCTTGTCATTTTCTGAATTTCCGCAATTCATTCAGGTCAGAAACTGCAGTATCAAAAACAAGGAGTTATTTTCTTGCTTCAAAATAAAATATCATTTTTTTCAAATAAATTCTGTTCAGAACTATTCTTGTTTTCCCTCTTGGAAAAGCAATTTCCTTCAATTGGCAACATTTCCAACTACCAGTTAACTGGCAGATCAAAGAATAGCCCTTGGAATGTGGAGCGTGGAGCTTTCTTTATTAAAGAGATTTTTCTGTGATAAATGGGACATTTGATTCCTTTTAGATTTGTTTTAGAGATTATAATCAAATCACTTATTAGAAAAGCTAAATTAACTGAACTCTGTGTTAGCTATACAAGTAAAATCATACCAATTCCATTATTCATTCATAATTCTATCATGATTGTTTGTGAAAGGGTTGACTTGGAGAGTAATTACAGTAACTGAATCACCTAGTGAATTGTGCATGGCACTGAGCGGTCTCTGTCGAAATGCACATCATATCCATTGCAGAAGGAGTTAGTTGGCAAGGGTATGTGCCAGACCTTGTACCAGCATCACTGGATATGTAGACAGTTAAAGACATATCTTGAAGAGTTCAAGCTCCTTGAGGAGCTACTGGTAAAGTATAGGAGACTGACATGTAAGCAAATAATATACATTTAAACAATTACATTTAAAGTACAAATAAAATACATTTAAATAATGGACATTTTTGTCACGTTGTATAACATGTTGTATAACATGACCAAGATCATAAACAGAAACAACATGAAAGGGCAGAGCAGAAGAGGCTCTGATTGGCTGTGTTTTGGGGTTCAGGAGAGGCTTTCTAGAGGGGGATGGCTGAGCTGGGATTTACAGAATGAAGAGAAACTCACTCCTTTTTGTTATCCTTTACAAAACTGAGAGGCGTATGAACCTAGCTGACTTTTCTGCCAGGAAATACGGAACCAGCAGAGAGCTGTCCTCATCCTAACATTGCCCGGTTTTTCCTCAAGCCCACCAGTGTCCCTTTTCTTTCTCTTTTTCTTTTTTTATTGATTTGAAATTTCTCTCTTGTCACCCAGGCTCAAGTGCAATGGTGCGATATTGGCTCACTGCAACCTCTGCCTCCTGAGTTCAAGTGCTTCTCCTGCCTCAGCCTCCCAAGTTGCTGGGATCACAGACATGCACCACCATGCCCAGCTAATTTTTGTATTTTTATTAGAGACGGGGTTTCACCATGTTGGCCAGGCTGGTCTCAAACTCTTGACCTCAGGCGATCCACCTACCTTGGCTTCCCAAAGTGCTGGAATTACAGGCCTTTTCATAGCCAATATTCTGTAATGCTTCCTTTCCCACCTGAAGTGAATGTCATCTATGGTATAACCTACCCATAATGTAATTTCAAAAAATTACTATACTGCTGGGTGCAGTGGCTCACGCCTGTAATCCCAGCACTTTGGGAGGCTGAGGCAGGCAGATCACCTGAGGTCAGGAGTTCGAGACCAGCCTGACCAATATGGTGAAACCCCATCTCTACTAAAAATACAAAAATTAGCCGGGCATGGTGGTGGGTGCCTGTAATCTCAGCTACTCAGGAGGCTGAGGCAGGGGAATCACTTGAACCCAGGAGGCAGAGATTGCAGTGAGCCAAGATCAAGTCATTGCACTTCAGCCTGGGGGACAGAGCAAGACTCCATCTCAAAAAAAAAAAAAAAAAAAAAAAAAATCACTATCCTATGCTAAAGGCAATGAAAAGGAGAAATAAAAGGAAAGTATATAAAATAGTGTGTCTTCACATATGTAAATATAGAATGGTGGTGAATAAAAAGTATAAATTTAGACAAATACGGGTAGGTTGTATTTTCAGCCCACATGCCAATAGCAGCATCACCATCTGCAACGTGAGTTTCCAAAATGGTGGAAAAACTCAAAACAAACATTTCTAAACCAAAGTATAGTCTTCCCTCAGCTTACACAATAATTGCTTTTCTGGAAATTTGGTGCGTATCAAAACTATGCAAAAATATTTTTGTGTTTATATATAAAATAGATTTAGGTTCTGGGATCAAATAATTATAAACAAGTTTTTGGGTTTTTTTTTACACCAATGTCTGACAGGACATTCGAAAGTTATGTGGGACATAAGTTTTCACTTTGCAAAACTGTCCTGTGAATTACTAAGTGTCTGTTATAGCCCCAAATTATAGTGATGACCCCAAAACCACCACACTTGTGCAAAGCACTCCCTCCGGGGTGGTACTGACCTCATTGAGAAGGTCTAACTTAATGCACCGGGCTTAACCATTCAGTCTGTGTCAGACACTGGAGCCGAGGAGGGGCTGTCCATCTCTGGGGAGAGGATCAGCAGTCTATGGAAGGCATCACGTTCCTGTCCACATGAGGTCATGCCTGCTACTCATTCATTCTTTCATTCAATCGGTGTTAATTAGCATACCTACTCTATTCTAGACATTGCTCCAAGAACTAGAAAAGAACATTGAGATTTTAGAAAACAATACTAGGAAAACTCCTTCTCTTGTAGAGCTGATTCTAATCATTGCTTCTTTGTGGCTTTTTCCCAGACATCTGGAACTAGTATAACTTTTTTTTCTCCAGAAGATTCTGAAATGGGTCAGAGTTTAGCCCCAAACGCGAAAAGTTACTCTCTATTCTTCTTCCCATACTAAATTATGCCCTGGAGTGTTACCCAGCAGACCCCAGCAGAGGTTCTGCCATAAGATCAAAGAATTCATGAAGATACTCTAAGATTCTGCTCCCGGGAAGAATATCAAAATCCTCTTGTGATCAAATTCCCAGGGAAAGATTCAAAGATGAAGTCCTAAGGATATTTAATGTATGAAATTATTACATTTTAAAAGAATTATAGTCCAGTATCGAAGTCTATTGTGCTTGTGCATTAAAAGTTCATAGAAATCAAAATCCGAAAATTTTCTTTTCCAGTTTTTGTAACTGCTTAACTCAATAGCTGGGTGAAGTGTGGGATTTTGCCATGGTCGTAGCAGAGCCTGCCTGCCACTAAATTATTTGTACAATGCCTTCAGGATCTTTAGCAGATTCTAAAACTATCAGAGTCCTAAAAGTCGAGAAAATATAACATTCTTCTCAGCACTTACCCACATCCACAAGACTTAGAACGTAATTCAAGCTCCAGGTCCATTGTGCCAGGAAATGTATGCTCCCAGAATGCGGCCGGTAGCTGCTTGTCATGGTGTGGATCCTAAAGGCACCATTTATATCCCAGTTTATATATGATCCCCCCCTTCATCATTGGATAGGGGACCCCGCAACACACTGTAGGGCAACCTGGCAAAAGTCTGTAGCGGAGATTTAGTGTTATCAGAGAACAAGACAGCAGATAGTGATCTTGGGCTTGATGCACAGGAGTTTAGAGCCTCCTATGTCAGTTATCCTGAGGCCACAAGCTATTTCAACTCACTTAGGAGAAATGTTACTGTGGCAATGAATGAACTAACACAAGACCAGCTTGGGGCCAGGCATATATGTCATTCCCTTCCATCCAGCCCTGGCTTCTGCCTCCTACCTTCCTTCACATTTACCAGTTATCCATGTAAAACCCAAATCCGATCTTACATCATGTAGGATCAGATCCAGACTCCTTGGATGAAATGTATGAACTTCACAGCTTTGTTTGTTGGACTTCGTCATTTCTCCTGTTCTCTCACCCTAGCCTCCAGTCCCAGTGGAGGGGGTCAGAAGCTGTTGACACATGCCATGCATTTCACACTTCCATGGCGTGGCATTCATGTCTGTCTGGCTGGGATACCCTTTCTGTTTTGTAGGTCTGGAAGGTTTTTTTTGTTTTGTTTTGTTTGAGACAGAGTTTTGCTCTTTTTGCCCAGGCTGGAGTGTAGTGGTGCAATCTCGGCTCACTTTGCCTCCCAGGTTCAAGCAATTCTCCTGCCTCAGCCTCCCGAGTATCTGGGATTATAGGCGCCACCATGTCTGTCTAATTTTGTATTTTTAATAGAGACGGGGTTTCTCCATGTTGGTCAGACTGGTCTCTAACTCCCGACCTCAGGTCACCCACCTGCCTCAGCCTCCCAAAGTGGTGGGATTACAGGCATGAGCCACTGTGCACAGCAGGTCTGGAAGGTCTGTACTTACATTTAAGGGCCAACCCAAATGTCTGTCTCCATCAAGTGGGTTCTCATGATACACTCCCATTCTTTTATTGTAGCACTTATTTTTCTCTATTTTGTATATAATTTATGTACACACATATTTATGTGTATATATATAGTATATGTGCATATATACACAAATATATGTATTTGTATATTTAATTTGTAGACCTTTGCTCTCCTTTGTTCATGAGAGAGTCTTATGTCTTGAAGGTCTAGAAAGGGCTTTATATATCCTCGTATGCATAGGATCTAGCACAGAGGCCTGGCACACAGGTCCCAGAATAAAAATGCTTGCTAAAATAAATGTGATCATAAAGACAGCAATGATTATTATGAAATTTTAACTTGTTTACCAGAAAAAGTGCATAACCTAAAACTTGGCAAATATGTTCTTCCATGAAACAAAGGGGTGAAGATTAGGAAACTCGAGTTTCATCTGGTTCTGAAGTAACTAAAATCATGTTTAAGTTGAAAAGACAGTGCCATCTAGTGGTGCATTTCTTTTTCTTTTGCAATGATGGCTTTTTGTCATTCCTGTCTTATATAATCCTAGCGCTTTAGAATAATGTCAGTGGTCATGGTCTTGGCTGTTCTGAGGCCTTGAACACATCATAGCTCTGTTATGAATTTAATATTTGGAGTTAGATACACACAGATACTCATTTTAGAAATACAATGAAGATTACTTAGAAGCAAACGTTTTCTAGTTATGTGTTTGAGAGAAATCCAAGCACCCACTATTTCAATGGATGTTTCTAGAAGGATGCCATGGCTCGAAATTGTCCTGGGTGCTGGCGACACTGCAATGAAGAAGTCAGACAGAGTCTCCATCTCCTCACCCGTGGGACTTACATCCTTGTTGGGAAAGAGATCGGACAAAGCAAATAAACAATAAATAAGATCAGTTTTGATTATAATAGGAAAATAAAACAGGATGACACTGGGGAAGGGCA
Source organism: Macaca nemestrina (assembly GCF_043159975.1). Taxonomy (NCBI): domain Eukaryota; kingdom Metazoa; phylum Chordata; class Mammalia; order Primates; family Cercopithecidae; genus Macaca; species Macaca nemestrina. The sequence continues at coordinate 127,009,561 of NC_092133.1, forward strand.
ACATTCAATAGCATTGGCTTCTCTGAGGAAGTGACATGTGAGGTGAGGGCCCATGACAGGGAGTCGTTAGCTGTGCGGACTCAGCTTCAGCTGAAGAAGGAAGAGCAGCAGGAGCAGGGCCATGGGCAGTCCTCCTCCTGGGATGAAGGTAGTGCAGCCAGCCATGAGGTGCGGGTGGCCTGGGAAGGAGGCACAGGCCAGAGCAGCCGGGGCTTGCAGACCGTGGGAAGGAGCTGGAATTTTACTTTAGGTGCAATGGGGATCTGCCGGAGCATTTTAAACAGAGCAGGAGCATCATCTCATTGGAGTTTGCAGACATGCAGGCAGTTCAGTGGAGAACACTATGGTAGCTCCGGAATTAGGTCTTTTAAGATGTTTCAGTGGGAACAGGTGAAGGATGATGGTGGTCACTTGGAGATGGAGCCCTCTGGGATATATTTTGAAGGTAGAATGGAGTGGTTGTGGAGTGAAGAGAGAGAGAGAGGAATCAGAGATGACTAAAGTTGTAGGCTTGAAACATTGAGGTAAAGATGGCTCAGGGAGAACAGTTTTGGGAGGGCTAGTGGGAGACAGGAATCAAAGCACTTGCTTATTTATTAGATTTTTATTGAGTTCCTCTCATGTGCAGACACTTTTCTAAAAACTGGGAACATGGCAGTGAGCAGAAAAGAAATCTGTGCATTCATGGAACTTGTATTCTCTTCAGAGGGAAAGACAATGAAATAAGCAAGTTTAGCCTGGACAACATAACAAGACCCCATCTCTAAAAATTTTTTAAATTAGCTAGGCATGGTGGTGTGCACATGTAGTCCCAGGTACTTGGGAGGCTGAGGTGGGAGGATCAGTTGAGCCCAGACGTTCAAGGTTGCAGTGAGCTGTGATTGCAGCACTGCACTCCAGCCTGGGCAACAGAGTGAGATCTTGTATCAAAAAAAAAAAAAAAAAAAAAAAAAAGCTAAATATGTAGTATATAGAAGAAGATAACGCTTGTGTGAAGAAAAATCAAGCGGCAAAGGAAATGGCGATGTTGGGAGAGTCTGCATCAGGAAGGCCTTATTGAGTTGGGGATATTTTTTTTTTTTTCTTTTTTTGAGACAGTATTGCACTGTCACCCAGGCTGGAGTGCAGTGGCATCATCTCAGCTCACTGTAACCTCCACCTCCTAGATTCAAGCGATTCTCCTGCCTCAGCCTCCCGAGTAGCTGGGATTACAGGCGTGTACCACCACGCCCGGCCGAGTTGGGGATATGTGGGTAAATACCTGAAGGAACGTACGAGGACAAACTATGTGGATATACAGGGAAGAGCATTCCAGGCAAAGCGAACAGCAAATGCCATACCCAAGAAGTAAAAGCATGCCTCGTTTGGCTCGAGACGTGGAATGAACAAAGTGGAGACAATAAGAAATTAGATCAGAAAGGTGAGGGGTGGGAGAGGAGAGAAGGCCATTGTGATGGCTTTGGCTGTTCTGTTGAGTGGATGGGAAGCAGATAGGAGGGTTTCAGCAGAGCAGTGACCTGGCCTGACTTACATTTTAACAGTATCCTCTGGCTGACATTTTGAGAATAGAGGAAAGAGGAACAAGAGCAGAATGAGAGGCTTCCTTGGATCCAGTGATCATCTAGGCAAGAGATCAGAGCAGCTGGGGCCAGAGTCTTAGTAAGTGTGGAGATTAAGGTAGCAGTGGGTGAGCGGACTCTCAATAACATTCTTTTTAAAATCATATATTACTTTCCCAAAGAGGAAAAAAATGTTAGACATCATACCAGGTTTTTACTGAAAGTCATAATATAATGAATCCAATTATAATTCTGTTCCTAAGTTACAACCACCTCTAAGAACATCAATGTAAAATGTTTAATTGTGACCTACTGTGACTTCACATCCAATGTAGTGTGAAATATGCAACTTTTTTGTAAATAATGGAGAAGTAATGAATTGTTTTTCTTCTCAGTTATACGATGGGGATAGTGAAAATGCGAACTTGGCTGGAACGTTTTGTGGTTCCACCGTGCCTGCTCCTTTTATCTCTTCTGGTAACTTCCTTACGGTTCAATTCGTCAGTGATTTGGTATTAGAAAGGGAAGGATTTAATGCTACATACACCATCACGGACAGTGAGTAAATAGACGCATTTTTATAAGTTATGAAATACACATGTATTTATGCACTGAAAAGAATGCCCCGCTTATTATATCTAAATTTCAATGTTAATTACTAAACTCAATGTCAATTACTATCTAAACTCAATGTCAATTGCTAAACACCATGTTAATTACTCTATGTTTAATCTGTGGTACAAATTTGATACAATCTTTAGTCAAGGATATAAACCTTGAATTCTTAATAGAGTGATGAAAATATAGCTCCTCTGGGGTGGGAGGCAGGGAAGACAGAATTTTAAAGATTGCCTGAGATGCGACATGAATAAAATGTCTCCTGTGTTGCTTTTTCTTCCCTCCCCAGTGCCTTGTGGTGGAACATACAATGCAACTTGGACCCCACAAAATATTTCATCACCCAATTCATCAGACCCAGATGTCCCATTTTCCACCTGTACTTGGGTCATTGACGCCCCTCCACATCAGCAGGTCAAGATAACTGTGTGGGCGTTACAGCTGACCTCGCAAGACTGCACGCAGAATTACTTAGAGCTTCAGGACTCACCACAGGTAACAATTATAGGATGAATGACTGTCGCATCTAGTGACCTTTTCACCAGTATTTGCAAAACACTTGAAGTAATGAAGCCATAATTAAATAATTTTCTAAGTTAGTTCCAGCTTAATATGTTTTTCATCTGTACACAAAGCCCTCCAATCAGGTGTCGAGAAACTTGACCTTGGTCCTGTAGGTCCAGAGCTCTCAAAGCTTCATGTGCCTAAGAATGCATTAAGATGCATCTTAAAAGTGCATCCTCCCTGGCCCACCCTCAGAGACTGAATCCCCATTTATCTGAATTTTTGACAAACACCTCTGGTGTTTTGGTGCCAATACCAGAGCTCCACGGACCATGCTTGGAGAAATACTTATATTTAGTGGGATTTACGTATAGGTTGAATTGAAAGGGTCAATACAGAACACAAGAGAATCAGTAAAGAGGCTCTTTGGCACTAGTCTCACAGGTCATAAAAGGCTGGGCATGGTGGCTCACGCTTGTAATCCCAGCACTTTGGGAGGCTAAGGCTGGTAGATTACCTGAGGTCAGGAGTTCTAGACCAGCCTGGCCAACGTGGTGAAACCCTGTCTCTACTAAAAATACAAACAATTAGCCAGGTACAGTGGTGTGCGCCTATAATCCCAGTTACTTGGGAAACTGAAGCAGAAGAATCGTTTGAACCTGGAACCTGGGAGACGGACGTTGCAGTGAGCCAAGATCGTGCCACTGCTCTCCAGCCTGGGCGACAGAGCGAGACTTCGTCTCAACAACAAAAAGCCACTTTGAACTTTAAAAAATGCTGAGTCTGTATTTCCTCTGGAATAAGATGTTGAGGATACAGTTGGACACAAAGTGGGATGTTGACCAAAGGCCCAAAGATTTTTGTGAATCATCATTATCATGATAGGTAATTGAAATAATGAGAAGAATGAGATTATCTGGGAAAATATGTAAAGGGAGTGGCCATGAACTGAGGATGGATACCGGGAGAACATCTGAGAATACCTGGATTGTCTTTCTGCAGTTTGGGGAGCAACTAACCCTCCCCAGTTCATTCCAGTAAAATGTCATGGTCAAAGCCCCGTATGCTGGACTAGTAGAGTCCCATCTGTCGTCTTCTGAGTTTTCAAGGTCCTCTTCATTATAAATCTGGGGTCCCCTGCTTCTCACGTGGTCTTGCTGGGGAGAGAAAAGTCCAGTTTGTCTGACTCCAGTGTGGAGAGGTGTGAGATGTGCTGGCGGCTGAATAGGCCCTGGACTTGCTGAGTTTTGTGCAAAGCATAGACACTGAGATGAGCTCCCAAGGTAGACAAGATGCTAGATTATGGTTGTTCTGTTGGTAATTGTTTTCAGGACAAAATCCCTATTACCCAGTGGTACCCTAGAGGACTTAGAGTCAAGTGGAACAAGGCCCTTTGGGTGAAAGCTCTTTCAATTTCCCCGGCTTCATGAAGCTAAGACAATGGGGATCAGGGTGGACCCCTAAGTGGGGCACAGAATGGCACTTTCAGGGCACGAGGCACCAGCTGGAACATAACAGCAGCTGGAGCAGCCTCGAGTAAGACCCAGTGTTTGTCATGACTGAATAATGTTTTCCACTGAATTAATACAGGAAACAATAAAGGGTTTCAGACTGGGTAGGTAGGGAGGAAAGACAAACAATGACGGATGAGCCCCGAGAAACTAGGATTCTTGGGGTATCCAAGAGTAGACAGAGCTGCCCTAATTGGCAGATCATGAAGGAATGATGTGTAGGGTGGTTACAGAGGATGTACGGTGGTTAGCTGGCATTGGAGATGAACAGAGATGCAGAGATGGAAGTCACTGGGGTTAAGAAATACAAAGTGAAGGTGTTTAATGGCTTGTCTGTAAAAACACCAAAACCTCTAAAGGGTTCAGAAGGGAAATTGGGGCAGGAGATTACTGTGAGCTGAGACACCTCAAGTCTTTCATAAATGAAGGGAAGTAACTGGGAGAAAAGTAAATGAGAGTGATGAGAATGGTGAGATCATCTTTGGCCAGAGGTAGAGACCCTCGAAGGAAAACCAGCTTTGAGACGAGGATGGAAGCTGCGGTGGGGAATATGGAGCATCCCTCTCTTCCCCTGAGGCTGGCCCCCCACCCTTCCTCCTCAATGAACTATGGAGCATGGGAAAGAACAGCCTCTACCAGGAGGCTGCTGGAGAACCAGGTTTTGCTAAGGCCACAAAGTGGAAAGGCGGGGGATGTATACAGGGAATGACTGACAGTGTGTTTAAAGTTCACAGGATACAGCAAAGTTAGACAAGGACCAAGAGCAGGAGACAGTGGGGAGGAGGGGTGGAAGCCCTGAGCAGTTACAGGAGTTTTGCAAGCAGAGACAGGTGAAGTCTTTCAGTAAGTTCCTAAGGACTGCAGATATTAGAGACATTCCTGTGACAGGGAGGCTGCAAATACCCTGACTTTGGTACAACTTGTTTTTACCCAAGAACTGATGGGCATTCGACTGCATTCACTCCAGGCTTTTGAGAGGTGAGGAGGGTTGCCCTAGTGTTACAAAGGGGAACTGGGACCTCATGACAGGCCCTGGCTGGCTTGGGGGATGTGCAGTGGAACCAAAGGCTCTGACTAGATTTGCTAAGGGGCGGCAAGGGCTGGATCAGGGTGATGGTGGTGGTTAGTCCCATGGAGCTCAGGACAATGGCAAAAGCCCCAGGAGGAGAGATCCAGTGAGCTCTCAAACAGCCCGGCGATCCTCAGAGCAATGGCACAGGCCTCAGCTAGGAAGTCGCATGAGAGGCGAGGGGTCTTGTTTTCAGCAGGGTAGTGTCTGTGGTTTCAGCAAAAACTTTGCCTCCCCTTCTCCCACCCCTCTGGGAAGGTACAACTTGTGTCTGTTCCAAGCCCAATGTGAGTCTTCTTGCAGAGCCCTTCCAACAACAGAGCTAGTTTCCGTGGTTAAATAAGCCATACTTTTATATGCAGTCTAATTTCTGTTATGGCCTGTTCTCTTCTAAAACTAAATCTAACATGATTTGGCTCCCATTTCACTTCAGGGTCACGGAAATTCAAGAATTCAGTTCTGTGGCAGAAATGCTTCAGCTGTGCCAGTGTTTTACTCTTCTATGAGTACTGCAATTGTCATTTTCAAATCTGGAGTTGTAAACAGAAACTCTAGAATGAGTTTCACCTATCAGATAGCAGGTGAGCCCTGGAACTTCATCTTTTATTCAGAAAAGCTGCCATGATCATTACAATTATTCCTAGAATAATTACAATTATTTCTAGAATTGACTCCTGTGAGTAAATTAGGATTTGTTAACAAAAACCACACCCATCTCTTAACTAGAACCCAGGCCCAATTTCGCAGATTACTAAAGTTGGTTTCTAAAGAGATAAAGAGAATATAATACTAACCAAGATGGTTAGAATGCTAGCATTTTCTTCGAAGTATATAGTTGATTTTAAAAATATACCAGTTGTCTTTTTAATTATCCACTTAACCACATTGAATATACATTTTTATTTACAAGAAATATATATATTTATTTACAAAAGCTTTATCAAAATATAATTCTCATATCATACAATTTACTCATTTAAAGTTTATGTTTCAAAGGTTTTTAGTATTTTCACAAAATTGAAAATCACAAAATTGAAAATCTTAGAAAACTATTTTGTAAAAATCAAAAATCCTTGAAAGGGCTACCTGATTACTATCACTGAGAAGTTTATTTTCACAGAACACTTTATTTAGTACTTATTTTGAACTGATTCAAATGAAAGCTGCCTTTGGTTAAAACAAACAAAAGTACTTTTGGTATTTTTTTTTTACCAAAAACAAACATAAAAAAGGTAGAGAATGATGTGCCACAAATAACTCACCAATGGATTTAAAATCCTTGTGCAAAACTCGGTCTTGGAGGTAGCATCCTTGCTGAAAAGAGAGTCTGAATGCTAGCCACTTCCACCTCCGTGTGATCAGAAAAGTTCAAAGGATGCTCGAGTATTCGTCTTTAAAGGAGAAGCCTCCTGTGTCGTGCTTCCCGTAGGGGTTTTTTGTGAACGAGCTGCTGCATTGCACCTGTGTGTGCCGCTTGCCATTCACTTCACTGCTCAGGGTCTCAATTATCTCAAAGATAAACAAAGAAGCTGGATTACTTTTTTCTAAAGTGTGTTTAAATGTAATGATCTTTTTGAATGATTCCTGTGAAGTTGAAGGAGCACTACATACTGGATTGCATACATTAATTATGCATATTTTTCCTCTAAGATTGCAACAGAGACTATCACAAGGCATTTGGCAACCTGAGGAGCCCTGGATGGCCAGATAACTATAACAATGGCATGGATTGCACCATTACCGTCACGGCCCCCCAGAACCACACCATTTCTCTCTTTTTTCATTCATTTGGCATCGAGAACTCAGTTAGATGCAGAAACGATTTCTTGGAGGTAACATGCATTTGAATATCATTTGAATGAATTATTTAAAAGATGATGGATCACTTAAGATTTTACATCTTTTCTCTAGTGCTGCTAATACTATACGATTCTTATTTGTTTCATTAATTTATTCATTACCCTTTTATTCCCTAAACATTTACAGAGCACCAGTCCAAACACCAGAAACTGGGAACCTCAGGGCCCTCAGGAGACTCCTAGTCTGGTGGGAAGGACAGATGGGGTATAGCCAATTACAGTACAATGTGTAAAGGACTAACTGGGTCCAGCATGGGTAGGAGTCCCTAACTCAGTCTGGGAATTAGAAGGCTTAAGAGAGCAATATGTAAGTTGAGACATAAAAGGATCAGAGGGAAGTCTAAGGACAACATGCTGATTCTTCACATGAAACTGAATGATACCAAATAGCTCACATCATTTCCCTGGCAGCTACAGTAAGTTTCGGGCATTGTCAACATCCTCTAAAGACAAGTGTTTCCTTGAATAAGTGCTCCCTGGTCACAGGAGGTGTGCTCTGTGCTTTCTCCACCACTCCAGAGCTTGAATTTGGGCACAGAAGTGACTTTGCTGTTTGCCCATCCTCCACTCACCCACCCTCCACTCCCACCCCAGGACACACAGAGAGAAGCCCCCCTTGCACCTGGAGCAGGCAGAGCCATGCGCCTCTTGGGCTTGAACCTTTGGGGTCCTCCAGTGCCCCCAGTGAACTCCCTCTGTGCTCTTTCTGCGCCATCGCCTGCATTGGGCATGCGAGATGGGACATGAACATCATTGCTCATAGGCAGGAGACAGTCTGAATAAGCCTCATCTGATGTGAACCCAGTGTGTGGAACTCAGCACCTGTGTTTTGCCAGAAAACCCCAGAGCTCACAGGGTTGTAAGCTTTGCAAGCTCTGTTGAAAATGCATTCATCCTTAGGAAATGTACTTAGGTGGAACCTAAGAGCCAAGAGCATAAGGATGCTGAATTCTTCTATGAGTGGAGTTTAAATCTAAACCTCATCCTGACCGTCTTCAATTGGCTTTGTTTCACCACACAAGAGTCTTCAGTAAAGTTTCCAAAAAGTGTGCTTGTTTGTCTTCACCTGATCTGGAGTTGTATTTTTTATTTTATTTTTTTTCTCACTGCCTCTTTGATCATGACTTCATTCAAAATAAGCTGCCCAAGATGATTTGATCTTTGTAGCATAAACAAATGTACCGGTGTATGCAGCAGGCTCCTTTCCTTCTGTGGGAGGATTCTTTCCAGCGGGCTTCTGTTCAGCTGCTAGTTTCTTGGTAGCTTCAGCCTTCGTGCCCAACAAAACATCTTCAGCTTCTTAGCACCAAGGGCCTTCTTTCTTTTCTTTCTTTCTTCTTTTCTCCCCTGCAACCCCCTCATCTGATTTGGCTTCTAGGGCTGCTGTCACCTTCTGCCCAGCCTGGCCAGGAAGGATGTCCCGGCACATGGTCTTTGCATATGGGTTTAGCTTCCACATGATTCCTGATGCAGAGTTGTATCATCCTGGAAAGCTCTCCCCTTTGGAATTCATCTAAATCCTTTATTAATAGCCTTAACATATAGCGCCATAAATAACACTCAGAGGAAGCTCATGCCTTTTCTAAAGGAATATTCGCCATGACAGGAGACCGAAAGATGTATGTAGCAGGAAGGAAATGAAGAGACAAATACAGTTATTCTTTGTGCCGGTCAGGTTATTCAACTTGGACCTATGTACCTCCCCCACCATGGAGATCCAAATATTTATATGAAGTGTAAAGCAGAAAGAATGAGGGGAGTGGGATCTGGAGGAAAGATGGAATAATCTCGTTAGGTTGGAGTCACAGTGCAACTAACTCTTAACTCACTCCAGCTTGAATGGACCATTATTGATCAGAGTTAGCATTTGCCATTTGCCTGATAGATGCTGGGAAGCAAAGCCTTGCTTTCCAGCCATGGAGAGTGAGAACTCCTCCTCCTAGCTGTCCTTCATCACTGCACAGAATGGATCTGAAACTTCCTGTCCCATAAGCAAAGAAAGGAAACCACCACTTAGGCCTCTAAAATGTGGCTCCATCTGGCTCTCAGTGGGAAGACTGTAGGCATAGTTTCTCGGCAGTTGTACCAGGAAGCCTCAGCATTCCGTTCTTGTGAACTGCAGTGGGAACGGAAATGTCTGACTGAGGATTCTTACTGTGTTATTCCCAAGCGAGGGCTGCGCTCTAGACCATGCTTGGAATCTGCTAGTGTTTTCCTGCCTTCACCTCCCTTTTCGGGATCCTCTGATGTCCCAGAGATGCCTGCTGCTCTCGGTGGTCCCATTCCTCCTAGGAGAGGATGGTAAATAAGACAAGTTGCCAGCAATGTCAGTGGAAATTAGTATCTCGCTGCTCCTCTCAGAGCAACGGCATTTTAAAAGAGGACCCCAAGGGAAAAACACCCAAACTTAAGAGCATGGTGCTGGCAGGTCTTATATATGGCAGCCCTCCCATCTTCTAGTGGATGACTGGCTACTCTGTCATGGCAAGGCTACTTTGTTTAAACACGTAGCAGAATAATCCCCAAAGCACTAAAAAGGCATTATTCTCTCCCATGGGCTACTACATAGACCTAAAAGGAATCTCACCTGATCAACACAGCCCAGCAAGATGTCTTAACTCTGTGACTTAAGATACCAGCAATTAACCAATTAACCAAAGTTTAAACCATGGAATTATAAAGGGAACAGAGGAACTTCCAGTATTTTGAATACATAGATCAGTAAAATCAGCATTTCCACATGCCAGTCTGGTTCCAACATACATTGCCTGTGTAACGTTTCTGTAAGAAGCGTCGAGAGCCCCCTGGAAGAAGGGCTGGTTGTGAATGCAGGGTAGGAGCCAGGCTGGGGGACAGAAAGTGGTTCAGTTCACAGTGTGGTTCTGTCTCCCCATAAAACACCAACTCATCTCCTGTTTTTATATGTGTCTACTCAAAAATAAGTTGAAACAAAAAAGCAACGAGGCCTCGGAATGTGTTTGTAAAACACATTTAACAACAGACATTGTATAGTTTATAACTCTGTCCTTTGCCCATATAGAAATTCCTTTCGTTCTGAACTTCATTATACGTTGCATTGTATTTTCTCATAGCCGTTTTATAGCCAAGTAATTTTTAATTAGAAACACGTGCACACACACACACACACACACACACACTGAAAAAGGTATAGTAGTTGACTGGAAACAGAGCAGGCAACATTGCCCGCACCCATCCCCACCTTTTAAAAATTCACTTTACCTACATTCTCCAAAATGTTTCCCCATAAGCAAAGGCTGCAGGATCACAGCACAGACTATGGCATAAAGAAGCTGCCTGGTGTTTCAATTACTATAGGTTAACAGATATTTCTGAATCAAAATGCAAATGTTTTTGATCTACACGTGGAACATTTTTCCCCTTTGCAGGTGAAGGTGATTTCTGCGTGTATTTTCAGAAAACTCTTCATTCTTAACTATAGAAAAGACAAAGCTTTTCCAAACAGTGTCGTCATTCCAATTGTCTCCCATTTTAATGTATGTACCTTAGAGAAGAAAGTGTAAGGTTAATAATGAATGACTCCTTCCTAAAGGTGAGAAATGGAAGTAACAGCAATTCACCATTACTGGGCAAGTACTGTGGAACTCTGCTACCAAACCCTGTCTTCTCTCAAAATAATGCGCTCTACCTACGGTTTAAGAGTGACAGTGTAACTTCTGATCACGGATATGAAATCATCTGGACTTCATCACCCTCTGGTAAGACATTTGCACTTTGTATGGGAAAGCAGTGTGAGAAAACCATGAGGTGTCTCATAGAAAAAGGCAAAGTAACCTTATATTTTTAGCTACCTGTGTACCTGATTAGTTTATGTTAAGAATAGAGATTTTTAACCATGAAAGTACAGATTACTTTTTTTTTTTTTTTTGAAATGGAGTCTCGCTGTGTCACCCAGGCTGGAGTGCAGTGGTGTGATCTTGGCTCACTGCAACCTCCACCTGCTGGGTTCAAGTGATTCTCCTGCCTCTCCCAAGTAGCTGAGATTACAGGCACACCGCCACCATGCCCAGCTAATATTTGTATTTTTAGTAGAGACAGGGTTTCCCCATATTGGCCAGGCTGGTCTCAAACTCCTGACCTCGCGTGATCCACCCGCGTCAGCCTCGCAAAGTGCTGGGATTACAGGCATGAGCCACCGCGCCTGGCCAGATTACTTTAAATTCTACATGTATTCATTATTTCTGTTTATAAAAGAATATATGTTGATATATGAAGCAAAGTAAGGTATGAAGATTTAAAGATTCCTTGGTAAATTAAATTTTGTTAGACTTTTTGACTAAGGAAGTTCTTTGAGAATTTAAAGAAAAACTTTTACCAAAAATCCAACTTATGAACACATTCTGGCATATATAGAAGTGGTCGTGCTTCTCGCAGGCCCTGACCTTTCCTGGCGGTGCTGGAGAGAAATTGCTTTTGTAGGGTAGTAAGTATCTTCTCACATTTTTGGTTGGCTGTTTATCAAACAACTAAAGAAAATTTAAGTCATGTCAATACATTTAATGCAAGAGAGGAGAAATACCTTTATGAAATGTCCCGAAATACCAAAATACCTTCAAAATAAGAAAGATAAACAGAACTCATTTTAAGTATCTTAAGAAAAGGGTTCTATTAAGACAATTGTGGTAACGGAATCTTGGCACCGAAAGGAAGCTTAAAGATGACCACCAATGCTCAAATTTTATTGACGAGCAAGTAAAACACCAAGATTAAGCTAGGTGCTGTGGTTTACGCCTATAATCCCTGGGAGACCAAAGCGGGTGGATCACCTGAGGTAAGGAGTTCCAGACCAGCGTGGTCCACATTGTGAAACCCCGTCTCCGCTAAAAATACAAAAATTAACTGGGTGTAGATCCCAGCTACTGGGGAGGCTAAGACTGGAGAATGACTTCAACTTAGGAGATGGAGGCTGTAGTGAGCCGAGATCACACCACTGCACTCCAGCCTGGGTGACAGAGCAAGACTCCGTCTCAAAAAAACAAAAACAAAAACAGAACCCACCAAGATTAATGAGTTGCCCAAAATGCTCCACTAGACTGAGATGGAGGTGGGATTAGGTCGTGGTGGTCAGAGGCCCAGCCACGTGCTCTGGAACTATGCCAGCCAGCTTCTTCCTGTCCCGGAGATGACCTGGATCTCCACAGATAGGCAGTGTAAATCATGACAGCCTTCGTATACAGATTAACAAATGGAACAAATTTACACCAAATGAAGTATTCGACCTTAAGTATGTCAGTGATTAGCCCAGTAAAGTCACTGTTATAATGAAGTCATTCCTGCCACCACCTACGATAACACACTCCCTCTTGGTTTAGTGCTGAATTTTACTTCTAATTTTACATCACTCGCATCATTAGCATCAACTCAGGGCACCCAAACATCTCTACACCATCGAAAGCACACAGAGAACAACTTGATTTTCTTCCGCAGTTTATCAAGGTTTGTTTGTTTGTTTTCCATTCTGTTCTCAACACCCAGTTTTAAAGTACAGTCCTGGAGGAAGTTGTCCCCGGGTGGTGAAATGCACGCAAGGGCACGTGTGTGGAGGATGGAAGAGGTGGAGGTGGCAATGGGAAGACAGGGGAAGGGAGGAGAAAGGGTGCAGCCCAAAGAAGAGGAACAGGAAAAGGGGTGTCTGCCTCCATTATTCTCGCAGAGAGTCTCAGCACCTTAAGAAAATAAAATCGTATTGCCTCACAAGCCAGACTGGACGGCTTATATGTGGTTGAATCAAACTTCCTGTCCTGTTTTCCTTGCAGGATGTGGTGGAACTCTTTATGGAGACAGAGGTTCATTCACCAGCCCTGGCTATCCAGGCACGTACCCAAACAACACGCACTGTGAGTGGGCCCTAGTGGCTCCTGCAGGAAGGCTTGTCACCGTCAACTTCTACTTTATCAGCATTGACGATCCAGGAGACTGTGTACAGAACTATCTCACACTCTACGATGGGCCCAACGCCAGCTCTCCATCCTCTGGACCATACTGTGGAGGCGTGAGTAAAACACACATTTTATATTCCCATTTGTTGTTTTTAGACAATGAGAGTCACTTAGTGTAGACCTTTTTTTTTTTTTTTTTTGAGACGGAATTTCGCTCTTGTCGCCCAGACTGGAGTGCAGTGGCATGCAATCTCGGCTCACTGCAATCTCCGCCTCCCAGGTTCAAGCTATTCTGCCTCAGCCTCCTGAGTAGCTGGGATTACAGGCGCCAGCTGTGTGCTTTCTGTGCATCACGCCACCACGCCCGGCTAATTTTTGTACTTTTAGTAGAGACAGGGTTTCGCCATGTTGACCAGGCTGGTCTCGAACTTCTGACATCAGGTGATCTGTCCGCTTTGGCCTCGGAAAGTGCTGGGATTACAGGGGTGAGCCACTGCTCCCGGCCTAGTGTAGACTTCTAAAGGCAGACACTTGCAGAGTAGGAAGCACAGCCTTTAACAAATTGAGCAGTTTTCCGACTTGCCTTTCTATTCTGGGAGCATGAGTGCCATCTGGTGGACATTGCGTTAAATTGCTATTAAGAGTTACCAAAATCGGCTCTGTGTCAGATCACCTGTGGAGTTACTTACATTAGACTTCCAGTTCCCACCAAAACCCACTGAATCGGGATTTCCCAAGGAGGAGTCACAACATGCTGTTTTTTAAAAAAAACTTCCTCTGTGACGTCAGTGCACTGCCTAGGGTTGAATACCCATGTTTATTTCTGCATAAATAGAACTATAGAAAATTTGGACACCTGGCTCTATTTTATCTACTTCTTGCTGAAAACTGCAGTAATTCTTTGAAGAAATAGTGACTGATAGTTTGTTTTTGTAAAGCTCTGTTATCTTCCCTAAACAACAACTCAGAATCTCACGTTGGTTCAATATTGCAGGCATCTGTGCTTACGATCCTCTCATTTGATGTGCAAGTAGATACTTAAAGAGAGTAAAGGCTCACACCTGTAATCCCAACACTTTGGGAGGCCCAGGCCTTGAGGAGGCTCCCAGGATCACTTGAGATCAGAAGTTTTAGACTAGACTGGCCAACATGGGGAAATCCCGTCTCTACTAAAAATACAAAAATTAGCTGGCATAGTGGTACACGCCTGTAATCCCAGCTACTAGGGAGGCTGAGGTAAAAGAATTGCTTGAGCCCGGGAGGCGGAAGTTGCAGTGAGCTGAGATGGCGCCGCTCCACTCCAGGCTGGGCAACAGAGCCAGACTCGATCTCAAAAAACAAGAGAGTAAGTAAGGGAAAATTGGCTGTTGGCAAGCGGGTATCTGTTTCTGATTTTTCTGCCGTTTAATCATCTTAGGCTTTGTAATCAAACTAGACAGAAAACTGTAGCAGCTGGAAATCTAGATGGTTTTTAAAATATAACTTACTAGTTATAAAATTGATAAATGCTGTTTTCAGAAGTATCAGAAAATAGACTAATTTTTCTAAAACCCTGGGCATTCTCATATATTCTTAATACCTTTCTTTGAACATTTTTGCATATATTTTTCATGCACATTTTTTACTGTTTGATGGTGTGTTTTTTCCACTTACCAATATATCATTAGTATCTTATATCAATAAAAACACTGGTGCATCATATTTAAGTTTTGGAGAGTATTCCATTGCATGAGTGTGGCCTAATTTATTTAACGAACCCCCTCTAAGTGGACACTTAGGTCTCTTCAACTTTTTGCAACTACAGACAACACTTAATAAACTTTTTGGTAGTGATATCTTTATACATATAGTTATATTACTTGGTGAGAAATAGTAATCGCAGGACCAGCAGATACTGTATCACGGGGATGCACATAAAGCACACAGAGAGAGACCCCAGTAAATGTGCCACACATCAGATTTAGAAGCTAATCAACTCTTAGACATTGAGTTGAAATTTACAAACATTTCAAAAGGGAGGAAAAGAGACAATTTTAACAATACAGTGACTTTATATTGGTAGGGTTTTTTTTTTTCTGTAGGCGTGGTTTTCAGCGGCTTGCAAACATACAACCCCATTTGATCCCCAGAGTGACAATACCATAAAGTGGAAAGAACAAGTATATCCTGGTCTTGTATAAACCGAGTCCAGGTTTTTACTGAACAAGTATAAACCGAGTCACTGAGAGAAGTGACGGCCATTTAATCCAATGCCACATTAAGTTGAAACATATAGCGAGATACATCAATTTTTTAAACTGTTGGTGTTCACAGTATTTTCCCAGTTTTACATTTTCTTTTATGAATGTGGACATAATTTCACGTGTAATTGTTTTTTTTTCTTAAATGTACCACCGATTTCTTTGACACTTTATGTTAAACATAAATGAAAAAATGTAAAACATAGCTATAAAACATGAAGTCAATTTACATACAGAGGTAGCTCTTATTTTGCTAATATTTACATACTTACAACTTTTTATTAAGTCGTAATTTTTGCTAATATTTACATACAAACAACTTTTACATTTTACATACATATTTACATGCATATTTACATACATACGAAAGTTGTATACTTTTGTATGTATACTCCTTTGGTATACAATTCAACTTTTTATATATGTAAATATGCATGCAAATATGTATGTTAAATGTAAATTTGTAATATTTACATACATACAATTCACATACAGAGGTAGCTCCTCATTTTGCTAATATAAACACAAACCATGATTTGGAGATATATTATGGTAAATACCATTGTTCACAGGGAAATCCTATATCCCTTGCAGCTACACTCACTTGAGTAAGTGAGTGTCTTGGAAGTAAGTCTGTGTTTTGGTGACTTGGGGTAGGGCTGAGGTAGGAAAAGCCAGTAATGTAAGCATGGTGAGAGCAGGGCTTTTTGTCTGTTTTGCTCATTTTTTAATGTCCCTACTACTAAAACCAATATCTGCAGCGTGGCAGTGCCTTGATCAATATTTGCCAAATGAATGACTAGAAAGTGAGAGACAGCAGGGACCCATCTATCCCCCCAACACACACACACACACACACACTGTTCCACAGAAGTATATGAAAATAAATCTCAAGAGGAAACTACAAACATTGAGGATGAAAATAGTATGTTTTACTTAATATAATCATTTTAATTCCATATGTGTTTCAGAAAAATTAAATTTGCAGTAAGAACTTGAATAAGAAGGTCAAATGTTTTGATAACAGTTTTATTGAGATATAATTTATAGACCATACATTTACATACATACAATTTACATACCATATAATTCATCTCCTTAAAGTATACAATTCAGTGGTTTTTAGTAGATTCACAGAGCTGTGTGCCCATTATCAGCACAGCCAATTTTGGGACACTTTCATTACTCATTACCCCCCAAAAGAAACCCTGTACCCATTAGCAGTCCTTCCCCATTTTCCCTCAACTCCCCATGCCCAGAAATATTCCTTTGTAAAGTATTTGCATTCATTCTTGGCAAGGTTACTTCAAGAAATATATGTAGGTTCACTGTAAATTCTATAAAGTTTCTTTCTGTGGTACTTTGTTTCTAGGCTAACATTTCTAGAAAAACGTTCAAATATGTGAAACATATAATTTGATACTTTTTGTTTTTTCAATTTTAGGACACGAGCATAGCTCCCTTCGTGGCTTCCTCCAATCAGGTCTTCATAAAATTTCATGCTGATTATGCACGGCATCCCTCCGCTTTCCGATTAACTTGGCACAGCTAAGCGGGTAACAACTCATGTTCACTCAGCACTTCCCCTCTGCAGCACGCTGGACAGGACTCCGCCATCTTTATACACAACCCCTACTGATGCCACAGAGAATAAGCTGAACTTTTATGGTTTTCACCAAGCCATGGATAGAATCGATATTTGTAGGCCAGGCATGGTGGCTCACATCCCTGTATTCTCAGCACTTTGGGAGGCCGAGGCAGGTGGATCACCTGTGGTCAGGAGTTTGAGACCAGTCTGGCCAACATGGTGAAATCCCATCTCTACTAAAAATACAAAAATTAGCCAGGCATGGTGGTGGGCGCCTGTAATCCCAGCCACTCAAGACGCTGAGGCAGGAGAATTGCTTGAACCCAGGAGGCAGAGCTTGCAGTGAGCTGAGATCACACCACTGCACTCCAGCCTGGGCAACAGAGCGAGATGCCATCTCAAAAAAAAAAAAAAAGAAAAAATCAATATTTGTACATTTTCTCGAACATAGAACATAGCTTCTTTAGCCTTGAGTATGCATTTCATTCTAATATTTTGAGCTGAAATTTAAAAAAACTTTGAAAGACTTGGAAATGATTATGGCATATATGATATACATTTTTAAAAGTTAGTAATAATAGCCAGGGGCAGTGGCTCATACCTGTAATCCCAGCACACTGGGAGGCCATGATGGGAGGATTGCTTGAACCTAGGAATTTGAGACCAGCCTGGGCAACACAGTGAGACCTTATTTCTACAAAAAATCAAAAAATTAGCCAGGCATGGTGGCATGCACCTGTGGTTCCAGCTACATAGGAGGTTGAAGCAGGAGGATCACTTGAGCCCAGTAGGTTAAGGCTGCAGTGAAACCCTGTGAATTAACCACAGTACTCCAGCCTGGGCAACAGACTGAGACCCTATCTCATAAACGACAACAAGAACAACAAAAGTTAATCATAATATAGAAGCATAAATTTCTTGTGAATGTTCAATTAGGCATAATAAACATTATTGAATTGTACACAATTATGCTGCATTAATTTTTTGACTTATTAAAACTCTGTCTTTCACTATGGGGCATATATAAATTTTCAAGTTTAATTTTTATATTTTGGCAAAGAATTCAATATATACATGAATCTTCCAGAGCATCAGTTCTGGAGCCAAGCTGCCTGAGTTTGAATTTTGACTGTACTAGTTAAGTGCTTACATAATCTCTCTGTGCTCAGTTTCTTCATTTGTATAATGGGATTATTTTACCTGTCTCACAGGGTTGCGATAATTAAGTATATATGTGTAAGGACTCAGAACAATACCTGATGCATATCAGGTAATTAGTAAATGCTAGCTTCTATGTCAATTAGTAGTAGTAAGACTCACCTCCCTACCATACAGACGTACCTGCTTTTCCCATACTCTCCAAAGCCAGGCCCAAGTCTCACCTATGTTTACCTTTTGCCATGCCCTTAGGTCAATCTGAGCTTCTCCAAAGACCTTGCCTTAACTACAGAGAAATTTGCTATAACCTCTGAATTCTCTATTTCCCTCCCATTTGCCTCAAACTTCTGTTTCTCCTGGCCATGCTGAGAAACATTTCTTCATTTATCCCCAGGACCCTGTACTCTCCCGGTTATTTAATTTCTCTGAGTATTCTCCACTCTCCTGTAGAACAGTGGCCCTCTTCACACAGCTCCACTAGGCGGTGCCCCAGTAGGAACTCAGTGTGGGGCATCCAACCCCACCTTTCCCTGTTACACTGCCCTAGTAGAGGTTTTCTGTGAGGACTCTGCACCTGCAGAAGGCTTCTTCCTGAAAACCCAGCTTTTTCCATACCACCTCTGAAATCTAGGCAGAAGCTGCCAGGAATCTACCACCCTTGTACTCTGTGTGCCTGCAGGTTTAACAGCACGTGGAAGCTGCCAAGGCTTGTGGCTTTCATTCTCCAAAGCAGCAGCCCAAGCTTTACCTGGGCCCCTTTGAGCCATAGCTGGAGCTGGAGTGACCAGGGTGTGGGGAGCCCTGTCTTGAGGCTGTGCAGGCAAGCAGGGCCCTGGGCCTGGCCCATGAAATCATTCTTTCTCCTAGGCCTCTGGGCCTGTGATGGGAGGGGTTTCAGCAAAGGTTTCCGAAATGCCTTTGGGGCCCTTTCTCCATTATCTTGGATATTAGCAGTTGACTCCCTTTTAGTTATGCAAATTATCTCTAGCAAGTAGATGCTCCACAGCCTGCTTGAATTCCTCTCCTGAAAAAGCTTTTTCTTTCTCTGCCATATGGCCAGGCTGTAAATCTTCCAAATTTTTACATTCCGCTTTCCTTTTTAATATAAGTTCCAATTTAAAGTCATTTCTTTGCTCCCACATCTGAGCACATGCTATATTAGAAGTAGCCAGCCCAAATCTTGAACACTTTGCTGCTTAGCAATTTTTTCCACCAGATACCCCAGGTTGCCACTCTTTAGTTCAAACTTCCATAGATCCCTAGGGCATGGACAGAATGCAGCCAAGCTCTTTGCTAAGGCATAATATGTGTCACCTTTGCTCCAGTTCCCACTAAGTTCCTCATTACCATCCAAGACCTGGGCAGCCTGGACATCATTATCCATATCACTATCAGAATTTTAGTCACAACTTTTAACCAGTCTCTAAGAAGTTCCAATTTTTCCCTCATCTTTCTGTCTTCTGAGCCCTCCAAACTCTTCCAACCTCTTCCCATTACCTTGTTCCAAAGTCAGTTCCACATTTTCAGATATCTTTATAACAAAACCCCACTCCTGGTACCAATTTTCTGTTTTAGCTCATTCTTGCATTACTATAAAGAAATACCTGAGACTGGGTAATTTATAAAGAAAAGAGGTTTAATCGGTTCACAGTTCTGTAGGCTTTATAGGAAACATGGTGCTGACATCTACTTGGCTTCTGGGGTGGCTTTGGGAAGCTTATAATCACAGAAGAAGGCAAAGGGGAAACAGGCATGTCACATGGTGAAAGCAGGAGCAAGACAGTGAGAGTAGGGGGCAGGTGCCACACATTTTTGTGACCAGATCTCATGTGAACTCAGAGCGAGAGTTATCACCAAGGGGATGGTCCAAGCCATCCATGAGGGATCCACCCCCATGATCTAAACACCTCCCACCAGGCCCATCTCCAACACTGGGTGTTACAACTCAACATGAGATCTGTGCAGGGACAAATATCCAAACTCTATGATATATTTATGCTCGGCCATTGCCTATTCCTTAACACAATATATTAAGTGAAAATAAACATTATGGTTTGCCATTTAACCAGAAGTAGAAAGTTCAACAGCACATCCTCATCTCCAATGCTGCCAGACACGTAACTAGGTGAGGTAGATATGAGCTTCCTTTTCATAAGAAAATTCAAATGCTTTTATAAAGTTTTTCACTGCCTCTAGAAAAGCAGAAGCCTTTACAAAGTAGATTTGCTTTATGTTAATTATGCAAAATCAAGGGTTACTAAGAACATGAGACCAAGTGAATGAAAGAAGCTGAGGAATATATCACTTCATCTTACTCTAATACTCAAATGCCAGAGAAATTATTTCTGGACAGAGTATGGAGCCACATAAATAAAACACTCTCACCTTAAAAATTCAGCTACTTGGGAGGCTGAGGCAGGAGAATCACTTGAGCCTGGGAGGCAGAGGTTTCAGTGAGCCAACATCGTGCCACTGCACTCCAGTGTGGGTTACAGAGTGAGACTCCATCTCAAAAAAACAAACAACAACAACAAAAATTCCTGCTCCTTTTTTGTATTATGGATAGATATATCAACTTTATGGGTGACAATTCTATTGGAAAGGATGGTGAATGTAATGAATAACACCATCAAATCCGAAAGGTCTTGATAAGCTAGTAACAATGGGCCAATTGTAACAGATGAAATGTGACAGATATAAGATCTTCCTCTTTTATCAAAAAATGAATTGCAAAGCTACGGAATCCAGGGAAAGTTTAACAATAACATGAAATAACATAGTACTTTTCTGAAAGCAAGATTAACATGATGTTGCTGTCAAAAAAATGATGCTTTGATCATGGACTGCATCATTAGAGTAACGGTATCATTTCCACTCAGAAGGGCATGCTTTTCTAGGAGGCATATTGGAATATCTGGGAGATGTGTACCTGAAATTGAGGAAAGCATATTTTAAAATTAAAAATACAGAAAAAAGAGACAAAATGAAGCTTTACAAAATCTTCCAGGCTAGGCCTCTAGGAAACAAGCAGTGATTCTTTAGTGGGTTAGGGGATGGTCAGGTTTGGGAGAATGATATTTTCATGTATAGCAAAGGGAAGTAGTTATTGAGTAATTCAGTGTTTGAGTAATTCAGTGTTTGAGTAATTCAGCTGGAAGAAGGAGAAAAGAGTCGACTCTACTCTCATTAGTGAGACCCATCGTATATCCTCTGGTTCTGCTTTACATTTAATTCACTTGTTTCCAAATGTTTATTGAGCATCAGCTATGTGACATGTACTAAATGCACTGAGGATAAAGCAGAGAACAAGACAGCCATACAAGACTATCAGCTGATGTCTCCCGACTTCACAAAGCACACTTCCCAGCTCCATCTGCTTGATTTCCTGAGCCAGTCCCGAAGCAAAAACCTTAATATTCTTATCTGGTGAAGCATACATTGAGCCAGCTTCCCGAATCTAATGGCCAAGGGATAAGTTTCCTGATTCCAAATTGTGTCACCATGAAGTTTCACTGCTTGCAATCAGGACCCTGAACAGACTAACAATCATCCTAGCAAATTCATCGAACCTGAGTTTGGGTGTGGGAACCCTGAATGACAGCTGGTCAGTCAGAAGTATAGGTGATAGCCAACCTAAATTGTGGAAATGAACACTTAACTTGTGGGATTTGACTGTAAGTTGAGGTAGACAGTATCAGAATCAGTTCAACTGTAAGACATCTAGGTGGTGTCTGCTGGAGAATTGTTTCACGTGTGGGAGAATCTCTGGTGTCAGAAGTGTTGAGCCTGTGAGAGTAGCAGAAACAGTTTGGTTTTTCCTGTCTCAAACAGGAGTGAAAACAAATTCCTATGAAACAGGAGTGAATGGAGGCATGCAGCTCAAAATAACTTCGAGAGATAAATGCAGGAGGGCTGGGACTGTCTCTGTTCCAGGTGTTATCTGGATATGGGGCTGGCAGGTGCAGTGTGAGGGGCTAAAACCAAAGTCACAAGTTGCCCTAACTGGCACTCACAATCCACTGTTTTCCTCCACCCCCAAAAGGTAGCCAGGTGATGACCTGCAAGCATTACGCTGGGTTCTTACTTCTAAAGAAATTCACCTATCAGTCTAGGGATCTAGGAGGAAAACAATACACACAAACAAGAGACCACTCCAGCTATCTAGAAAAACCAATTCAGATCTTCACACTTGAACTCAAAAGGACAACCAAGAATCCATCACCAGAGAGGGGAAGAATCTTTCTTTTCTAAGGGAAAGACTAGATAAATACACATAAGAATGGACTCCTGAAGAAACACAACTGGGTGAACAGAAGAGAGGTTTAAAAACTATTATCCTCAGTGACACTTGAGAAAAGAGTACATTCATGAAACAAACGCAGGGTGTTATTATAGAGAAGACTGCCACTGGCAGTCCAATAGGACTGGTGTCCTTAGAAGAGGAAGAGACACCAAGGATGTGATTGCACAGAGAAAATGCCCTGGAGGGACACCAAGAGAAGACAGTCATCCACAAGGCAAGGGGAGAGGCCACAGGATAAATCAAATCTGCTGGCACCTTCATCTTGAACTTCCAGGATTGTGAGAAATTTCTGTCGTTTAAGCCATCCAGGCTGTGGTATATTGTTACGACAGCCCTAGCCGACTAACACAGGTACTAATGTCTTCAGCCTACATAGTCAAGATTCACTATTAGAAATGGATGGAACAAGAAAAATTCTGATTTTTTCAAAACAGGACTTTTGCTTTAAAAGAGTTAATGATTCAAGAAATAAATATGTAAGGAGATTACCTTACCAACTAATACGTATAGATGAAATTTATGAAGGTAGAAAATCATCAGTGGATGCTAAAACGAGTGGGTAAAAATTAGATGAGGAATGGGACGCGATCAAGTAGCACCTCCCCCCAGCATTGTTTTTAATCATAAAGAAAAAAATAGTAACTTTATGGTGAAGAAACCTGGCAGACACTACCTTGCCTAAGTGAACATCACCTATACTGGGAGTAACCGATGTCATCTGTACCTTGATATCATACAGTGGAAAAGACACATCGCTGTAGTGGTGTTTCTCCAAAAATTCGGAACCCGAAAGGGAACATCAAACTCACTTTAAAAGGACATTCCACTCAACACCTGGTCTGTACTCTTAGATAATGTCTAGTTCAATAAACATAAAAGCCAAGAACGGTTCCAGATCAAAGAAGACTAATGCAGGAATGACCCTTTCATCTGGAACGTTTTTTACGCAATCAATGTTTGCTTTTAAGAGTGCAGATCCTTTTTTTATCCAATTGGTTCGGAGCTATAATTACACGATTTTACCACATCTCCTTAAGGCTTTGATCCCTGCTACAATCTACAATATATACATGCGTATGTGTGGTATCCGTCTATCATCAATTTAGGTGACAATAGGAGAAAAGTGCCTGGTGCCAATCTTTATTCCATAGTATGAAATAGTCTCTCAGGACAGGGTTTTTGGTGAAAGAGGCATAGGATATTGCTGGGTGACTGCGACTGGGTCAGGAAATAGGGAGGCAGAGGGCAGCAGTTTTGCTAGAACTTAAAATTTGGTTGCTTTTGGAAGAGGAAGCGGGAGATTCCTGGAAGCCAGAACGTCATGTCTCACAGATGTAAGTCATAGTTGGGAAAGACACATCGCTTTAGTGGTGTTTTCAAACGACTTTTGAAATAGTAGGGTTTTACTTGTAGCTTCTATCCCTGAGGGTAGTTCCTGCTGCTCAAGAGCAAAAGAGTCAGGGTTTGTAAAAGCCAGCCTTAGAAACCTATTGAAAAAGATTTCCAGCGGGGCGCTGGGGAAACGCAGACAGCGCAGGAATCCCTGCCTGGAGAAGCTCTTAACAGGACGGAAAGCTGCGTGCCCCACAAGGTCCCTCAGAGGCACATTGTGGAGACGGGACGCAGGGTAGCAACTTCTGGCGAGTGGAGCCGCTATTACAGAAGATAAATATACGGAGCCAATTTACTGCCAGCTTTCGCAACACCCACCCTCAGCCACCACCCTCCCTGACGCAGTCACGCCACAAACTTCCCCGCTTCCGCCCACAGCCCTCTGGGCTTCGACCCATCAACTGAGCATGCGCCAAGTCTAGTGCGCACGCGCCAACTTTGGCCCAATCAGAATTCCAAACCGCGGGGTAAACGCCACGGGGATAAACTAACCTCAGCGTGGGGCGGGGTCTCGAAGCCGAATAACGAACGTGATTGGCCAACCTCTAGCACATACTTTTAAGGGCGGAGCCTGGCTCAGAAGCCACGTCTAGCTAGCTGTTCTCCTAATATGGGTAGGGTCGGGCGTGGAGCTGGCAGCTGAGCTGTGTGCGCCTGCGCGGGGCGCCGAGACAGGGCGTGTTCGCTGTTGAGTGCCGGTGTTGCGGGGAAGCGAGGGCATCTCTCGCAGCTGGAGTGCGTCCTGCCGAAGCCTGTGGTTGCACGCCCACCCTCTTAGGGGCTGCCTTCCTCGGTGAGTGTGTGCGGCGTGGCACTTGGGGTTGCTTCTCGCTGCGTTGCCGGAGCGGGGCTGGACCCTTTCCACTCCCCTGCCCTACCCCATCCCCTCCCCGCGCCCGGACCAACCCCTGGGACGCCCTCGGACGCCCACCCGCTCCAACCCTGGGGAAGCCTCAGAGTGGCAGCGAAGACCTCTTTCCTTTCCGCCCCTGCGCTTGCTGCCATCGCCCACGTGTTTTGTTGTTTGGTGCAGACCATGTCCAAGTCTCTGAAGAAGTTGGTGGAGGAGAGCCGGGAGAAGAATCAGCCCGAAGTGGACATGAGTGACCGGGGCATCTCCAACATGCTGGATGTCAACGGCCTCTGTGAGTTCTCGGGCAGGACCCTCCCGTGGATGAGCCGAAAGGCTTTCTAAGTTTGCCAGTTCACTGCTGGTCCTGCTGTGAGCGATTGTACTGGGTTAGACCCCAGCCCCTGCTTGTAAACATCACTTGTCAGGGGCTTCGCGCAGAGGGTTTGCAGTAGGATTTGTTCTGTTCCACCTGGAAAACGATCTTGAGAGTCCACGATGAGAATCACAGACAGCTGTGCCTCATCGGTTGTCTCTGCTGTATGGCATTGAGGTGGATTTTCCACATAGTTTGCTTAATAGCCACTTTATTTTAAATTGAGAATTAATTTTGAGTCCTTCCTGTCTCCTAATAGTCTGTGTCCATGAACAAATGACACACAAAAGTTCCATGATTAATAAGCATTCTTGTGCCTGGAGCAGTTTAAGCATTTCTTGAATCTTTACATTCTTCTGCGTATTTATTCTCCGAACTTGGTTCAGGCTTTTCTTACCTCCTCAGGCTGTGATGAAATCCTCCTAAATTGCCCTCTTGCCTTCAGTTTCACTGCCCAGTTTAATCACCGGGTCACTTTCAGTGTTATTTTCCTGTAATCCCCGTCTGTGGTGTTACCCTCTCCCTTAAAATCAGGGATTGCAAATTCACGTGCCTCCAAGTGAGGGCGGTCAGGGGCGGTCATGGACTAGGTGATAGGTATCCCACCTGAAGGGGCCAGCTGCTGCACCTGCTACTCTGCCACATGTCACCATAGGAATGTTGGCCCAGTGTGCCAGATTATTCTCTTAAAGGAGTCAAGATTCTATATTTTTATGTGAAATTTGCTAATTTTTAGATGTTGGCTAGTAATTTCAATATTTGAAAAACCTGTGATAAGTGAGATAAAGCACTTCCTCGGGCTGACGTGGCTTTGGTTTAAACCCTCTCCATACTTCTCCAGGTTGTCTGTTACCGACGGTAATGCTCCAGGTTTCTTCGCGTGATTACCGACGGTAATGCTCCAGGTTTCTTTCTGAGTCTGAACACAACCTTACCCTTCCATGCAGTTGGCATTCCAGCCATTCTGAACCTATTGCTCTATCTGGACCAGAGCCTACTTGTTCAGACCTTTGTGCCTTTACGAATTCTGTTTTCCCTTCTTCTCAGTCTTTTGCACCCGAAATCCTTTTACTTCTAAGAGTCAGCTTAGACTATCACCACCTGTGTAAAATCTTCTCCGTCTGCACCAAGCTAACATAGCCAGTCCCTCTTCTGTGAAGTTGGACATGTGCGTTGCATTGTGACTCCTGTCACATAGGATTGTATGGGTTTTTTTTTTTGTTTTTTTTTTTTTTAAATCTAGAAGTCTCTCTTCTCCGCTGGGACTTTGGGAAGACAAAAACCGGGCAATATTCATGCTTGCATTTTTTTTTCTTTTATAGTAGTGCCTGGAGCACAGCAGATGCTCAAAAATAGTTGAGGAATGAAGAAAATGAAAGAATGATGGATTAGGCCTGTGAGTTTGAGATATCAGGTCCAGGATGTGACGAGAGAAGAAGGGAGATGTTCAGGAGACCCTGAGAGGTGATGGATAGCCATTTAGGCATGGAGAGAACGGCAGAGTCGGTTTACTGTGAATCCATGGTTTTCACGGTTTGAAAACCTGCCTGCGACAGAGGTTGGAGTTGATGCTGTTGATATGTCTTGGCAGAAGGAAAAGGGAGGAAACGTAGATTTGTGTTCCGTAGGCTTTATGAAAATACGTGATTAAA
Organism: Macaca nemestrina; assembly: GCF_043159975.1. Classification (NCBI taxonomy): domain Eukaryota; kingdom Metazoa; phylum Chordata; class Mammalia; order Primates; family Cercopithecidae; genus Macaca; species Macaca nemestrina. The sequence continues at coordinate 127,036,158 of NC_092133.1, forward strand.
CTGAGTTTGTGTACTAGTGAGCGTCTCAGCCTTGGTGTGTGTTGGTCTCTTGCATTCCGTAAGGGTCCTTGCTGTCAGCAACTGAGCAGATGCCTCTGGAGTTGGATATCTGAGTGTACCATTGCCTCTGCCTGGCTCTGCCATGACCATGGTCATTAGTGGGGGCACTGTTGATACAGAGGAGAAAGAGAAGGGGATAAGGAAGATGATGCCTTGTACAGCAGGACTCTTGGCCCCGCGGCTTTCCTCCCTCCAGCGCTCGTTCTCACTGGGTAGATGAGAGGCTGCTTTCAGCACAGGAACTTTATACCCTTTGGCTTTTGAAGAGGAGACTTTATGTAATATTTAGAAATGGGGAGAATGGCTTAGCTATTTCGGTTCAGCTCTGTTATCTCTTTGAAGCTTTGGCTTTTATTAAGGAAGAAAAGATAGCCACTTGCTTCCTGAAATATATTTCCGGTGTAACACTGGGTGATGAAAAGTGAGACCATTCTTAAATTTTCCTAAAGAAGTAGCTAATAAAGAATAATAGTACTTTTTGGGAAGTTGGGTGGAAGTGAATTTGGAGATTTCCAGATTCCACCTCCTCTGGCTTCTGTAGCATTGATCCAAGGCTGCTCTCTGCAAACTCCCTGACCTGGGGACTCCTCAGAGACTAGGGGCTTCCAGGATGCTCTTCGGAGCCTCCACCAGGGCTCAGTTCTCAGCAGTGCACACACAGTGACACAGTGCTTAATATATACAAGTAGTAAAATACTTCACATGGCTCCATTAATTACAAGTGTAAGAATTTTTTTTTCCCCCCTGAAAACAGGGTCTCACTCTGTCACCCAGGCTGGAATGCAGTGGTGCAGTCACAGCTCACTGTGGCCTCAACCTCCCAGGCTCAAGCAATCCTCCCACCTTAGCCTCCTGAGTAGCTGGGACTATAGGTACACACCACCACGCCTGGCTAATGGTTTTATTTTTTTGTAGAGATGGGGTCTTGCTATGCTGCCCAGGCTGGCCTCAAGCTTGTGGGCTAAAGGAGTGCCCCCATCTTGGCCTCCTAAAGTGCTCGCGTTACAGATGTGAGCCACCACACCCAACCTACATGTTTCTTTACTGATAAAATCTTAGCTGTAACCAGGAAGTTTTATATATTAGTATCCAGCTTAAACACAAGGAACAGTTAACTTGCATGCACAGAGAATAGCTGTTTCTTGCATCTCAGGCTTTCTCTTCATTCTTACTTTAATTTCTCAAGAGGTAAGAATTAAGCTTTGAAGATAAAAGTAAGGTTTTGTACTACTAAGCGTATGAGATGCCCGTCTTTCTTCTTGGGAGAGTTGTATCTTCTAACGCAGCACTTCCTTAGAGACAGCAAATTACCTTTGAAAGATGTTTTGAGGAGTTTAGGTACCAAGAGCTTTCTGATGAGGAAAACTTCTTAGGCTGGAGACAGATATCAGACAGGTTCTACATTTTCTAGTAGTCCAGCCAGATTCTAGAAATGCTCACTTCCTACCAGGAGAGGCACAGGAGTACAGAGCATAGGAGGGGAACTTAGATTTGGATAGACGTGAGTTCCAATTCTGCTACTTAGTACTGTGTAACCTTAGAGCAGCTACTTAACCTCTCTGATTCTCAAGTTCCTTAACAAATGGTAACCTAAGTAACCACTTCATAAGACTGGCTTAATGTTTCATATTAAATACAATAATGCACGTTAAATGTTATTACCTAGTTAGTGTTAGATCCAATAATGTACACTAAATGTTAACTATTAATACGAATATCCAGCTATGGGCCCTATGCCTCCGACATACCCAGTTCCAACATAGTCAATGGCCTGAACCAAGAATTTCGCTTTGTTAACTCGACTGGGTAAGGCATTTGTATCAGGTGTTGGAAATTTTTGTGTGGCTTAGTAGAACCTGTAGTGTTTGGTCCTTTTGCCTAAGTTTCTAATTGATTTAGATAGCTATTTATTTAAAATTTGTCCTAATTTATTTCTTTTCCATCATTTTGTTTTCACATGGCATGTAATTTGCACACATATTCTCCTTAAAGCTTCCAAGAAGACCAGTGTGGGCAATAGAGCGAGACCCCATCTCTGCAAAACTTAAAACATGAGCTGTGGGAGATGTGCGAGTCTGCAGTCCCAGCTGTTAGGGAGGCTGCTGTGGGAGGATTGCTTGAGCCCAGGAGTTTGAGTTTGTAGTGAGCTGTGATCGTGTTACTAGGCGACAGAACAAGACCTTGTCTCTTAAAAAAAAAAGCTTCCAAGCATAATCATAATGCTGCTGATTTTATTCTTTTTATTAAAGAGATTTCACTGCAGAAACTCTTTCCCAGGCAGCAGCTGTCTTCGTCTGGTTGATAAAGTTGATTTTGAAGGGCCCTGTAGTCAGCTTCCATTTCCATAGAGACAGAATCCCAGCTGTAGCCGGAGGAACTTTCTTTCGTTTCTCTTATTTAAGTGTTTACTGATTTTTTAATCTCTTCAAGTGTATTGCCCTCTCTGGGTGGTCACGCCTTTATCATTTTTTTTTCCAAGTTAGACTAAAATATTTTTCAGATAAATCCTCGAAAAGAAAACAACCTGCTTTCAAGGGAGTGGTCTTTCTAAAGGAGCGGGCGAAATAATAAACAAATATGAGCATGGGTTATCTGGAAGAGCTATCTCAAAAGTCTTGCTCAACCTGGAACACATGCTATCCATGTAGACCTGCTTTGGGGGAAAGATAAAAGAGCCAGGGAGAACCTGTAATTTTAGCTATAATCCTTATTAAAATCTTTTTTTAAAATTTTTTAATTTTTTTTTTTCGTTTTTGAGACAGAGTCTTGCTCTGTTGCCCAGGCTGGAGTGCAGTGGCGTGATCTCTGCTCACTGCAGCCTCTACCTCTTAGGTTCAAGTGATTCTCCTGCCTCAGCCTCCCGAGTAGCTGGGATTACAGGCATGCGCCACCACGCCTGGCTAATTTTTGTATTTTTAGTAGAGATGGGGTTTCACCATGTTGGCCAGGCTGGTCTCGAACTTCTGACCTCAGTGATCTGCCCACCTCGGCCTCCCAAAGTTCTGGAATTCCAGGCGTGAGCCACCATGCCCGGCCTTAAAATCGTTTATGTTTTCACTCCTCTAGGTTGTGTGTATGTGCCCACCTTTGTGTTTTTAAACACGCCGCATCTTGACCTGGGGAGCCCTTTTCCTTTTTCTCTCTCCAGTTAGCCCTTGCCCCCTTGTCAGTTAGTGCTTGTTGAAAGAAGGAAGGACTTATCTATTTACATGATTGCATTTCCTGTCACCTCCTCCAGGAAGCCCCTCGAGTATACTCAGTTCTGACCCACGGTCCCATCCAACCTGGTTGAAGTGTCTCTCTACTTGGTGTAGTGCTTGGGAAAGAGTTATTGAAGAAAGAATGTTACTGCTTTTAGTTAAGAGATTCAGGCTGGCTAAGGGAGAAAGCATAGCTCCGGAGAAAGCAGGTGCTCTGTCTCCTTCCTGCAGGCTTCTCCCCAGTTTCCAGAGGGAAGCGGTTTCCAGCTCTCAGGAACAAGATGGAACTGACACCTTCTATTTGTGATTGTGTGATAGGGTTAAAACTGGACATGTTCACTGAAACAAAGAGGAGTTGTAGCCCCTTTGGTGTGACTGAACCAGTAATGACATTTGACTGTTTGTCAGTCCTCTGACATTCCGGCCCTAGTGGCCACGGTGGCTTTTTTGTAAGCATCTTTTTTGTTTATTACTAGCTGTGTATCCTTGGGCAAGTTGCTTAACCTCTCTGTGCCTCAGGTGCCTCATCTATAAAATGGGAATAATAAGAGCACCTCATAGGGTCATTGTCAGTTAATATCTATAGGGGCCTAGTGTACCACCTGGTACCTGCTGGTCTTAATGCCTGCTATTATTAGTATACTCATGCATTACTTAATGATGGGGATACGTTATGAGAAATGCATAATAAGATTTTGTCATTGTGTGATCATCACTGAGTGTCCCTACACACACCCAGATGGAGTAGCCTACTACACACCTGGGCTAGATGGTGTGCTTGTGACTAAGGCTTTAGCTTTTAGGCTACAAACCTATACAGCATGTGATTGTACGGAATACCATAGGGAATTGTAACACAGTGGTGAGTATTTGTGTCTTTATAGAAAAGATGCAGTAAAATATAGTATATTGTTGTCATCTCATGGGACCACTGTCATATTTGTGGTCCATTGTTTGTTTGTTTTTTTGAGACAAGGTCTCCCTCTGTTGCCCAGGCTGGACTACAGTGGCGTGATCTTGCCTTATCGTAGCCTCGGCTTCCTGGGCTCAAGTGATCCTCCCATCTCAGCCTCCCAAGTAGCTTAGATTACAGGCACATGCCACCACTCTTGGCAAATTTTTGTAGAGATGGAGTTTAGCCGTGTCTCCCAGGCTGGTCTTGAACTCCAGATCAAGCGATCTGCCTGCCCCGGCCTCCCTGGTGGTCCATTGTTGAGTGAAACATCATTAAGCCGTACATGACTGTTTTAAAAACTGTTTTATCTGTGATGGTATAACAAATGAAAAACAGTATCTCTTTATTTCTTGGAAATCTTGGTGATGGTACTTCTCAGTGGTCTTTGCCCACCTGTCCCATGGTCTCGTCGAACCCGCGCACCCACTGCCTCATTCCTCACCTGAGTCAGAATTCCCAGGAGAAGTTGGGTGGCTGGGCGCAGTGTGCTGGGGTCAGGAGGAACAGCCAGGGCCACACCCTGGCGAGTTCAGAGCTGTGCATAGCCCAGGGGGTGGCTGGGGGAACAGCAGCAGGATTTTTGTTGGGATGTGCTTGTGGCCAAGTTTCTGTTGAAAATGGCAGATATGCTTTGAAAACTGGTAATTTTTCCACTAATAATTAAAATACTCTATGTCCTGTAGTAACTATTGAATTTTTTTTTTTTTTTTTTTTTTTTATGATAGGCATTATGTAACCAGAGTTCATTTGGGAGTTTATATTGGATTTTTTTATTTCTTTTTTTTTTTTTTTAATTTTTTGAGACACAGTCTCACTCTGTTGTCCAGGCTGGAGTGCAGTGGTGCGATCTTGGCTCACTGCAGCCACTGCCTCCCGGGTTCAAGCGATTCTGCTGTCTTGGCCTCCCGAGTAGTTGGGATTACAGGCACCCACCACCATGCTTGGCTCATTTTTGTATTTTTAGTAGAGACGGTGTTTTGCCATGTTGGCCAGGCTGGTCTCGAACTCCTGACCTCAGTGATCTGCCCACCTCGGCCTCCCAAATTGCTGGGATTACAGGCAATGCGCCACTGTGCCTGGCCTTATACTGAATTTTAAAATTATCTAGTGATAAATTATTATTTGCTATGTTAAGATGACTCTGAGTTGTTTATTACATGTGAAGTAGTTATATTTTCACCATAAGAAACCATAACACTCACTGCTTTGCCATTATAACCAGTGTTACAATTGGTATGGATAATAATTGAAAACCATACCCTGTATTATTTGTTCATAAATTCACACGAACCTATTTGAAAGAAAACACGACCTATATACAGGAGATCCATTGTTAGAAAAAAGCCTGGAGGTGACTCTTTTTTTAAAGCAGCATAAAGACCTCTTGCTTCTTTGGATAGCAAGTTTGTGCAGGTGGGTTAATTTTTTTATTTTTTAAACCAAAAGGTAATGTAAAAACGTGGCCCAGGAGCAGTTGGTCTAGATCAAGTGTGTGACCAGCAGGGGTCAGTGTTGAGCCTCTGCGTTTTGCTCCTGGGCTCCTTGGGAGGTTGGACACGGCGCGACTGATCTCCGCACGGACCTTTGCTGCCTTTACAGTTCTTCCACCTTCACTCGTTCTATCTTTGGGTAAAGAGATGGAATCTTAATGGCATTTCATCTGTGTAGCTCACAGTGAAAGAAATCTCACGTGTGTTACAGTCAACCAGAGCATCAGTTTCACAGCTGCCTTGCATATGGCCTCTGAATAGAGAAGTGCTGATCAGAGTATGTTTCCAATCAAAGGAAATGGAATTTGCAGTGTCCCCTTTGAGCAGATTCCATCAGCATGTGATGCTTAATGATTTTCCAGGTTTGAGGTGCTAGCAAAGCCCAGGCCAATAATAGGATTAATAATACCTACTTGGTTAATTTCCTAGGGCTGCAAAACAAAATACCACAGGCTGGGTGATTTTGACAACAGAAATTTATTTCCCACAGTCCTAGAGGCTGGAAGTTCAAGATCACAGTGTCAGCAGGGCTGGCTGCTCCTGGGTCTTCTAGCCTGGGCTTGCAAGTGGCCGCCTTCTTGCTGTGTCCTCAAGTGGCCTTCCCTCTGCATCCCTGGTGTCCCTCCGTCTGTTCAGTTTCCTCTTCTCATGAGGACAGTAGTCACATGAGGATAGGGGTCTACCTTAAGGACCTCATTTTAACTTAACCACCTCTTTAAAAGCCCCATCTCCAAATATAGTCACATGTTGAGGTATTGGGGATTGGGGCTTCAGCATGTGAGTTTTGGGGAGACACAGTGCATTCTATAACATGTAGATTGGAGGTTCTCAAATGATACAGACCTGAGGACCTACTCTGTGGTAAGTGCTTCTCACACTCCTAACATCCCTCTTCGGTTCACCTGATTATTGTCAGCGTTTTATAAATGAGAAGGTAGAGCGCTGTCGAGGTTCTATAAAGTCCCCAGTGTCACTCAGGCAGTGGCCGAAACGGAGTTCACTTTTTTTCTTTTTGAAATGGACTTTCACTCTTGTTGCCCAGGCTGGAGTGCAGTGGCATGATCATGACTCACTACAGCCTCCCACTCCCAGATTCTAGCAATTCTCCTGTTCTCCCTCCCAAGTAGCTAGGATTACAGGCACCTGCCACAACACCTGGCTAATTTTTTGTATTTTTAGTAGAGACAGGGATGGGTTTCACCATGTTGGCCAGGCTGGTCTTGAACTCCTGGCCTTGGGTGATTCAACTGCCTTGGCCTCCCAAAGTGTTGGGATTACAGGCACAGGCTACTGTGCCCGGTTGGAGTTCACTCTTGAGTGTGTCTGAAAGCTTTGCTCTGTGATGCTGTGCTATGTTGTATCCTAGTCCTGAAGGAGTCACCAGGGCCAGGCTTGGGTGCCAAGGAGAGGTGACTCCTAGGTCTTGCCTTACCTTAAGGCATTCATTTCCAGAATTCTTTAAAACACTGTATTAGGCAAATAAAACGTGTCATTGGGCTAGCCCTGCCAGCTTGGAAACTTGGGTTTACCGGATGGCTGCAGAGCTTTAACTGTTGAAGAAAACATAAGAAGCAACTTAATCTCCATCTGATCAATATTAGCAGAACCCTCCCCACTTTCTTTATGGTTTCCTAAAAAACTATTAATCTCAACGGAATGGAATGATCAGATGTGAGATCTTTTTATACCGTATATTAATTCATTTTCTTCTGTCTTCAAACTTAGAACGTTACCTTAAAACACTACAAAGTATGGTGCTGGAAAAGATTGTGTTGGGGAAATATTGGTTCATGTATCTAACACAATAAACCTGAATTACATTAAATGGTAGTTTTAGTTATAGTATCCATACCTCCTAAAGATCCTTTTTATTTCATCCATTTCTCTGCATATCCATTAATTATTCCTTTCGACTCTGTGTAGCTTATAATTTTAAGGGTGAGGCCAAATGAAGGTACACATCAGAACAAGCAATTACTTGCAAGGAGGTTTTGCCTCTTAGTTTTTCTCTACATAGTGTAGACCAGAAAATGGTAATGTGGTTTGCAATCTCGATATTTGAATGCTGGTCTGTGTAACTTGGTTTTCTTAACAGCTGTAAGTGAGGCTGGGCGCAGTGGCTCATGCCTGCTGCAATCCCAGCACTTTGGGAGGCCAACGTGGGTGGATCACCTGAGCGAAGTCAGGAGTTTGAGACCACCCTGGCCAACATGGTGAAACACCCTCTCTACTAATAATACAAGAATTAGCTGGCTGTGGTGGTGCACGCCTGTAATCCCAGCTGCTTAGGAGGCTGAGGCAGGAGAATCGCTTGAACCTGGGAGGTGGAGGCTACACTGAGCTAAGATCATCACGCCATTGTACTCCAGCCTGGGCGAAAAGAGTGAGAATCTTTCAAAATAAATAAATAATAAAACAGCTGTAAATGCTTAAGTCTTTGGGCCGTGTCAAAGATACCTTTGTAATTTATTATATGTTTGTATTCTGCAAAGTTGTGCACCCTTTGTTAGGATAAATATAATAGATAATATGATTGAAATACCATGCCATCTATGCATGGAGTGTATCAATACATGCGCACATTTACCATGTACCAGGCATTGTGCTAAGCCCTCTGTATGGATTAATCTTCCAACCTCACAATTTATTGTCATTATATAGTGAATAGGTAAGGAAACAGATTTAGGGAGCATCATTAACTTGCCCAGAGTCACCCAGGCAATAAGTGGTAGAACGCAGATTTGAACCCATGCCATCAGACTTCAGAAGCAGTGTTCTCAGCTTATCCTGTTTTGCCTTACTTGTTTCTGACAGTCTTATGCACATACCCTGTGGAGGAGATGAAGATGAATGGCTAATACAGCAAGCATGCTGAGTACCTGTGGCCACCTGGTCATGTTCTAGAAGCCGTGGTAGCTGTCCTGTCTGGGCTAATGATTCTGTATCAATTTAGGGAATGCATTCAGGGTCACTACCTATGTTTATCCCATTTGAACCAGGGAAACAGGAACCTTCATCTTCCCAAAATACTTACACATAGTTTAAAAAAAATCTACTCCAAAACATTTTATTGAAATATTCATATCGATAAGTGCATATATGATAGTACAAGTTGACAGATTTTCAAAGCAAGAAACATTATCAGTAGGTTGGGAGCTCGTGCTCCTCCCAGTCACTCTCCCTTTAAGTCATGAGACTGCTGGCCTCCTGAGCTTATCCTGGTAGTTCCAATGGAAATACATAATAACACTTAACTCCTCCTCCTAGTCCTCATCTTGACCTCCTCCCTTCCACTCAGTACCATGCCTCTCACAGATATGGGTGGTGATAGAATTGGAATATCTCACAATCTCAGATGTGGTACCCAACACACAATTAACAATACTAATATGACTAATGCCAGTATTGCTAAAAACAATTGTCTTACGCATATGCTATCTTCATTCTCCCTCTTAAAAAAAAAAATAGGCTATTTTTTTAAGAGCAGTTTTTGATTTATAGAGAACTAGAACAGGAAGTACAGATCCACATCTCTCCTCCATCCCCCTTTCCTAGTTTCCTATATTAACATCTTGCGTTGGTGTGTTACGTTTGCTATGATTGCTGAACCAATATTGATGCAACATTATTATTAGTTTTTGAGACGGAGTCTCACTCTGTCACCCAGGCTGGAGTGCAATGGTGTGATCTCAGCTCACTGCAACCTCTGCCTCCCAAGTTCAAGGGATTCTCGTGCCTCAGCCTCTCGAGTAGCTGGGATTACAGGCACGCGCCATCACACTCGGCTGATTTTTTTAAATTTTTAGTAGAGACGGGATTTCAGCATGTTAGCCAGGCTGTTGATGCATTATTATTAACTAAAGTTTAGAGCCAACATCAGGGTTCACTCTATATAGTATAGTTTTATGGGTTTTGACAAATTAATATCGTGTATTCACCACTATAGTATCGTATGGAACAGTTTCACTGCTCTAAAAACCCTCTCTGCTCTACCTCTTTGTCCCTTCTCCCTCATTATCTACCTCCAGAACCTCAGACAACCACTGAAATGTTACAGTTTGCCTTTGTCTCTATAATTTTACCCTTTCCAGAATGCCATACAGCTGGAATCGTATGGTATATAGCTCTACAGATATGGCTACTTTTGCTTCACAACATGCATTTAAGATTCCTCCATGTCTTTTTGTGATTTGATAGCTCATTTCTTTTTGATAGAGTGAATAATATTCCATTGTCTAGATGTACCACAGTTTGCTTATCCATTCACCTATTGGATCATATTTTGGCAACTTCCAAATCTGGACAATTATGAATAAAGCTGGTGTAAACATAGTACAGATTTTTGTATAGACAGAAGATTTCAACACATCTGGGTGAACACCTAGGAGTGTGATTACTGGATCATGTGATAAGACTGTGTTTAGCTTTATAAGAGACTGTCAAACTCTTCTCGAGTGGCTGTACCATTTTGCATTCTACCAATAAAGGATGAGATTTCCTGTTGTTCCACATCTTCACCAGCATTTGGTATTGTTGGTGTTTTGGATTTTAGCCATTCTAGTGGGTATGCAGTGGTATCTCATTGTTTCCATTCCATTTGCAATTCCGTAATGACATGTGATGCTGAGCATCTTTTCATATGCTTGTTTGCCATATGTTTATCTTCTTTGGTGAGATGTCCATTCAGATTTTTTATGTACTTCTTAATTGGGTTGGTGTTCCTGAGTTTTAAGTCTCCTTTTTATATTTTGGATACCAGTTCTTTATCAGATATGTAGGTTGCAAATATTTTCTCCTTGTTTGCATTGGTCCTTCATTCCCTTAATGATATCTTTCACAGAGCAGAAATTTTTAATTATAATGAAGTCTCATTTAACAAGTTTTTCCTTCATAAGTTGTGCCTTTGGTATTGTATCTCGGAAGTCACTGCCAAATCTCAGGTCAACTAGATTTTTCTCCTTCGTTATATCTAGAAATTTTTATAGCTTTGTGTTTTGTATTAGGTCTGTGATTCATTTGGAGTTCATTTTTGTGAAAGATGTTAGGTCTTTGTCTAGATTGATTTTGGTGTGTGTTGATGTCTGTCCATCTGTTTCAGCACCATTTGTTGAAAAGACTCCTTTTCTCACTGAGTTGCCTTTGCACTTTTGCCAGAGGTTAGCTGATTATATTTGTGTGGGTCTGTTTCTGGGCCTTCTATTTTATTCCAGTGACCTACTTGTCTATTGTTTCACCAATACCACACTGTCTTATTACTATAACCAATATTAAGTTTTGAAGTTGGGCAGTGTCATTGCTCCAACTGTATTTTCTTCAATATCGCATTGACTGTTCTGCTTTTCCATGTAAATTTTAGGATCAGTTTGTTGATATCCATAAACTTGATAGTATTTTGACCAGAATTGAGTGTAGACCAACTTGGGAAGAACTGACATCATAACAATGTTGAGTCTTCCTGTTCATGAACATGGGATATCTCACTATTTATTTAGGTCTTTGATTTCTTCCATACTAGTTTTGAAGCTTTTCTCATATAGAGCTTGTACATATTTTGTTACCCATATATTTAAATATTTCATTTGTTTGGCGTTAATGTAAATGATGTGTTTTTAATGTAAAATTCTAATTTTTTATATAGAAAAGCAGTTGCCTTTATATATTACCTTGTATCCTGCAAACTTGCTGTAGTTGTTTTTCAATTCTTCTTTGTTGATTCTTTGGGATTTTCTACGTAGACATCATATTATCTGTGGACAAAGACAGTTTTAATTCATCTTTCCCAGTCTGCATACATTTTGCTGTTTTTCCTTACCTTATTGCATTAGCAAGGACGTCCAATGTGATTTTGGCTAGAAGTGGTGAGGGGACATCCTCACCTTGTTCCCAACCATAGTAGGAAAGCAACTAGTTCCTTAACATTAAGTATCATGTTAATTGTAGGATTTTTGTAGATATTTTTTACTAAGTTGAGAAAGTTTTCCTCTATTCCTAGTTTGCTAAGAGTTTTTATGCGTGTTGAATTTTGTCCAGTGGTTTTTCTGCATCTATAGATATAATCATATGAATTTTCTTCTTTTGCCTGTTTGAAGTGATGCATTGCTTTTGTTTTTGAGTTTGAACCACCTTTGCATACCTGGAGTAAGTTCCACTTGGTCATTGTGTGTACTCTTAATACATTTTTGAATTTATTTGCCAATGCTTTGTTGAGGATTTTTGTATCTATGTCCATGAGGGATATTGGTCTGTAGTTTCTCCTTTTTGTAATGTCTTTGGCTTAATGCTGGCCTCATAGAATGAGTTAGAAATTGTTCTCTCTGCTTCTGTTTTCTGAAAGGTATTGTAGAGAACTGGTATAATTTCTTCCTTAAATGTTTGGTAGAATTCATGAGTAAACCTATCTGGGCGTGGTACTTTCTGTTTTAGAAGATTATTAATATTAATTTATGATTCAATTTCTTTAATAGACATAGGCCTACTAAAATGATCTATTTCTTCTTGTGTGAGTTTTGGTAGATTATGTCTTTCCAGCAGTTGGTCCATTTTATCTAAGTTATAACATTTTTGGACATTGAGTTGTTCATAATGTTACTTTATTATCCCTTTAACATCCATGAAATCAGTAGTAATGGCCCTTCTTTCATTTCTGTTAGTAATTTGTTCTTTTTTTTTTTTTTTTTTTGATTAGCCTCCCTAGAGGGTTACCAGTTTTATTGATTTTTTTTCCAAAAACCAGCTTTTGAACTCAGAGATTTTCTCTATTATTTCCCCTTTTAAGTATCACAGATTTCTGCCCTAATTTTTATTATTTTTTTTCTGTTTACTTGTAGTTCAATTCATTCTCATTTTTCTTGTTTTCTAGGGTAGAAGTTTAGATTATTGATTTTAGTAGGTTGGTACAGAGGTAATTGCCGTTTTGCCATTACTTTTGCACCAACTTAATAGAACTTTCTCGTTTTGTAATACATGCATTTAATGCTATAAGTTTCCTTTAGCATTGATTTTGCTGCAGTTCCCAAATTCTGGTAAGTAGTATTTTCATTTTCATTTAATTAAAATAGTTTTAAAATTTTTTTGACATTTCTTTGACATGTTATTTAGACATATGTTGTTAATGTCCAGATGTTTTGGGATTTTGCAGCTATCTTTCTGTTTGATTTCTAGTTTAATTCCAGTGTGGACTGAGAGCATATATTGTATGATTTCTATTCTCTTAAGTTTAAGGGGTGTTTTAATGCCCAGAATGTGGTCTATGTTGATGAATGTTCTGTGCAAGCTTCAGAAGAATGCATATTTTTCTGTTGGATGGAGTAGTCTATAGATGTCAGTTATATCCAGCTGATTGATGGTGGTGGTGTGTTTTTAACTCTGTCCTTACTGATTTTCTCCCTGCTGGATATGTCAGTTACTAGTAGAATGGAGTGTTGAAGTCTCCAAGTATAATAGCAGATTTGTTTGTTTCTCTTTGCATTTCTGTAAGTTTTTGTCTTATGTATTTTGATGCTGTTGTTAGATACATACACAATAAGGATTACTGTATCTTTCTTGGAAAGTTTACCATTTAATCGTTATGTAATACCTTTTTTATTTCTGATAATTTTCTTTGCTTTGAAGTCAACTTTGTCTGATATTAACATGACTACTCCAGCTTTTTTTGCTTACTGTTTAGTGTCATATATCTTTCTCCATCCCTTTACTTTTAATTTAGTTGTATCTATATTTTATATTTAAAGTGAATTTCTCATAGATAACATATAGTTAGATCCAATCTTGGTTTTTTTTCTCCTAAAAAAAAAACCCATCCTGATAGTCTTTTAATTGATATGTTTGGTTATTAACATTTAATGCGATAATTGACATGACTTAGATTAATACCTGCATAATAAGTGTTTTCTATTCTTGCCCCCTCTTCTTCTTTTTTTTTTTTTTTTTGTCTTCTACTCTTTTTCTGCTTTCTGTGGCTTTAATTGAGCACTTTATATGATTTCATTTTCTCTTCTCACAACATATTCCATTTTCTCTGCTCTCAGGAAAATTTATATTTAAAAATTTAGTATTTTAGAAGGAGGATAAAGCAAGGAATAAAAACTTCTTAATGATAGCCCTAGAGTTTGCAGTATACATTTACAATTAATCTTAACTCACTTTTAAATAACACTGTGCCACTTCAGAACCAGTGCAGGTAACTTAAAATCAAACATTTCCAGTTCCCTCCTGTTATCCTTTATAGAATTGCTATCATTCATTTCACTTATCTGTAAACTGTAATCAACCAACACATTGTTGCTGTTACTATTTTGAACAATCTGTGATCTGTTAGATTAAGAATAAGAACAATAAACCATTTTATATTACTTTTATTAATTTATTCTTTAACTCTTCCTTTCTTTATGTAGATCCTATTTTCTGCTGTATCATTTTTATTCTCTGTGATGAGCTTGTTTTAACACATTTTATGTGTCTTCAGTTTTTACTTTGGTGAGAAAGTATTTTTTTTTTTCTATCTAATTTTTCACCCTGAGAACCTGATGGGGCTCTTGGAGGTAAAACTCAGCAAAGTACAGGAGACCCCTTAAGCCTGGGCCCCTAGGAGTTGTTTTTGGTTTATTTTTTATTTTTATTTGTTGCTGTTGTTGTTGTTGTTTAATCTCTCAAACTAGCCTATCACTCAGTCTCTGGCAATTAGGCAGTTATCCTTGAAGCATCCCTACTGGTTGCTGGCTCCAGCACGTGTTTCTTTTCCTAGAATGCTGTGATTCTCTGTGTTTGCCTGTCTGTAGATTTCAGTATGGTGGATTGCCCTGTGACCTCAATTTTCTGATGCATCTGTGGAAGAGTTGTTGGTTTTCTGTTTGCTCAGCTTTTTTCTCACTGTGAGCATGGTAGTGATAACTTCCAGACTCTCTATTTGCTAACCAGAAAGCCGATACATCTCTAATCTGGTTTTAAGTGTGGAAATACGGCTCCCTGCTTTTATAAGTTGAACTGTATCTGAGATTTTCAGCACATATAGCCCTCTCCTATGATACCGTCTCTCCATTAGCCCTCAGGCAGTCTTAGTTCTACAGGTACCTCTATCTTTTATGCGCATCAAGAGTCTTTAGGTCAATGCATCTCCAGTTATTTTGATTGTCTGAAGCTTGTACTCTGAAATATTCCTCAGAAAGGTATCAAGAGAATAATATTCCCAGAGTTTTTCCTGTGGGTAGTACGTAAAAATTTGTGTTCTTTTAACATGAAAGTCAATTTTACAGGTAGGGAGACTCACGGTTTCTTTTCTGGAGTGTTGCTGATGTGTTACTCTATTTCTTCTGGCATAAAGCGTTGTCCGAAAGTCTGGTGATACAATTTTATTTCCTGTAATTTTACTAGAGTATGACTTGGTGTGGGGTATAGTTCATTCTGGTCTGATTATTTCCCAGGTATGTAGTATGCTCTTTAAAGTTTGAAAATTTTATTAGTCTGTTTTCATACTGCTATAAAGAACTGCTCGAGATGGGTAATTTATGAAGGAAAGAGATTTAATTAACTCACAGTTCAGCATGGCTGGGGAGGCCTCAGGAAACTTACAATCAAGGCGGAAGGGGAAGGAAGGTGCCTTTCTCACAAGGCAGTAGGAAGAAGAAGTGCTGAGCGAATGGGGAAGAGCCTCTTATAAAACCATCGGATCTCATGAGAACTCACTATCAGGAGAACAGCATGGGGGCCACCACCACCATGATTCAATTACCTCCACCTGGTCTCTCCCTTGACCTATGAGGATTATCAGTTCAAGATGAGATTTGGGTGGGAACACACAGCCTAACCATATCAAAACTTTTAAATTTTTATTTCAAGAAAGTATTTTTATTGTGATTTTTAGTCTATGAGCTCTTATGTCCTTCTTTAGGGTTTTTTGGGGTCTATATGTTGA
This sequence comes from Macaca nemestrina, assembly GCF_043159975.1. Classification (NCBI taxonomy): domain Eukaryota; kingdom Metazoa; phylum Chordata; class Mammalia; order Primates; family Cercopithecidae; genus Macaca; species Macaca nemestrina. The sequence continues at coordinate 127,051,773 of NC_092133.1, forward strand.
TCTTTTTGCCCGTCTTTAATATTTGTCACTTTCTCCCGGATCCCTGTTCCTGCTTCATTTCTTTGTTTTAAAAGAAATCCCTCATGCCTGTAATCCCAGCACTTTGGGAGGCTGAGGCAGGTGGATCACCTGAGGTCAGGAGTTGGAGATCAGCCTGGCCAACATGGTGAAACCCCGTCGCTACTAAAAATACAAGAATTAGCCAGGTGTGGTGGTGGGCGCCTATAATCCCAGCTACTTGGGAGGCTGAGGCAGAAGAATCGCTGGAACCCGGGAGGCGGAGCTTGCAGTGAGCTGAGATCATACCACTGCACTCCAGTCTGGGCAATAGAGCGAGATTCCGTCTCCAAAAAAAAAAAAAAAAAAAAAAAGTAATCCCCACTTTATCTTCTGTTTCTTGTGAAGTATTATGTATTGTGTTTATTTGCTCTTATATGTCTTTGAATTTAGCTTTCATTTCTGAAATTTTTCTTTGTTTCTAATTTTTTTTCTCAAGTTTTGTCCCTTTATTACTGAATTTTTGGAAATCAGATTTATGTTTCTGTTTTATGTCGTGTATCATTGTTGTAATGTCTTTTTACCTTGTTTTGAAATAGTCAATTATAGTTTTGCCTTGTTTTCTGGCCATCTTTTTGGTTAGTGAGCTTTCATGGTCAATGATGTTCTTCTACACTTTCTTTTTCCTTTTATTCCATAATAACTTTATGGGATTTGCTCCCAATATTTTTTATGTCACTCATTTTAAATGAAATTAATTTTCCTAAACTTTCAGAGGAAGGCTTAATTCTATAGAGGTTTTCTAACTTTACAGAGCTCTGTCCTCTGGTTGATTTTATGTAGTATTCAAAATACAGTGGCTTGCTTTCAGATGACTTGGTTCAGTCCTTCTGCCCACTTTTATCTGGATCTTCTCTATCCTTGGTCTCTTCTTTTTTCTCTCTTTTTAAAAATTTTTAATTTTTACTTACCGCTCCTTGTGGAGTAGGGCTACCCTATAGGCAGTGTGTGTCTGTCGTTGGTCTCTATTATTTCTGTCTTATCCAGCTTTGATTCTCGGCCCTGTCCTGCAAGGGAGCCCTGGGTGGTCAGTTTCCAGGTCACAGGGCCTAGACTTGTTCTGATCCATCAGACCCTACTGCAGGCCCCGCTGTTGGGCTGTTGGAATGGACAGACCCTTCCTAATTTCAGCCGCTCTTCTCACAGAGGTCTTCTGGGCTTTCTGGTGAATTTGTTTAGCTATTTGGGGGTTCTCTGGTCTCAAGTTGTTCGACGCTCCTTGGGTTCTCTCTGCTTTCATCACATACGTGCTGATATCACACCAGTCTTTGGGTTATTGGTAGCTTGTCCTCATCTACTTGTATTTTGGAGTTTTTTGTGGGGACACTTTATTACCTAGTTTTGTTGCAAATCATGTCCTTAAATTTTTTCTTGCTGCCTAGTTTCTCTGTTTTGATGTACGCTTTCAGGATTCCTAAAATCTGCCATGCTGCCTGCACGTTTCCTGCACCCACACTTTTTCCCCTTGGTACAGTGGGAAAAATACCCTTCTCCTGAAGTGAAGGAAAATGTGTATGTAGTATCTGATGCAGACCAGGTACTCAAAAAATGATCGTTGTGGTGAACAGTTTGGCAGTGTCACCCTTGTTGAGCTGAGGCGTAGTCTGTTTTGAAGCTGCCATTGTGGGAGCTCTGACGAGGTGGGGATTTGGGGGTGAAGAGTCTAATGGGCCTTTGGGGTGAGGAAAGAACACGAGGGTAAGGGTTTGTGGGTGTCATTGATGGCAGATTTGTTTGCTGCATCTGTGCATGTTGAGAGAAAGGCAGAGGGAAGGGACTGGAGCAGGACTGGGAGAAAAGACATCACACACGGTGAAGATCTAGGGAAGCCCTGGAGCAGATCAGAAGAAACAAACCTAAGTTTGACTTAGGGGCCGGTGGATTATCAGTGTCAATCTAGGTGACTGGTTACAGGATTGGAGAAGGCAACACTTGGAGGCCAGGATAAGGGATGACGTGTGGGGAGAGAATAAAAATCCAAGGTTAAAAATAATGGTTGAGCTGCCTTCGAGATCAAATCATGTTCTGCCTTCTGGTAAGAGCAGGTGGCACACCATGGTCTTCTAATATTTAGTGACTTTTGAGGGACTTAGAACTCTTAGAGCTCCAAGAGTCACGTGGCTTTTGTACAGGCAGCAGGTTTAGGATTCCAGCTCCTCCTGCTTGGAAAGGAGGTTTGCTTTTCCCGGGGAAATGTGGGGCCAGGTTCAGGTGAGAAGTATGGGGGAAGGCTGAGGTGGACGCAGAGAGCTGCTGCTCAACAGGAGAATGGAGAGTCATAGAGAAACGCCCGACATCAGACCCTGGGAATAGAGTGCCGGTGCCCCACCTGGGCGGCTTGTTTATCTCTAGGGGTCCCGGGGGTTGAAGAAACACCCTATTTTCTGAAATGCAAAGTGTGCACAGTTAATACTGCTCATGTCTTAACTTTGGCAAATAAAAGAACCTATGTACGTACTTAAACTCCTTCTTGTCTTTTGAACATCATCAAATGCCATGCAATTGGCAAATTGTGGATGCAACCAGTGGCATATTTGTTTAGCCAGTAAAACAGTATCAGATTAATCAACTTCTTGTTTAGAAACAGCTTTTAGGGGATTCTGTCTGCTTACTAGTTCCGAAATCACAGGCAAGTTGCATAACCTCTTGTGTCTCATTTTTCTCATCTAAAATTGAGAGGGAAGAAGATACTACTACTGTTGCCTTGTAGGGTTATTGTGAGAAGTAAGTAAATTGATAAAGTTCTTAAAACTGTCATGTTTTAAGCATTTGGTAAGCATTAGCTATTGCTGTTTGTTATTGCCTTATTTTGTTTGAACATTTTTTTTTTTTTTTGAGACTGAGTCTCACTCTGTCACCCAGGCTGGAGTGCAGTGGTGCCATCTCAGCTCACTGCAACCACTGCCGCCTGGGTTCAAGCCATTTCCCTGCCTCAGCCTCTCGAGTAGCTGGGATTACAGGCACCCATCACCACACCTGGCTGGTTTTTGTATTTTTAGTGGAGATGAGGTTTCACCATGTTGGCCAGGCTGGTCTCAAACTCCTGACCTCAGGTGATCTGCCCGCCTTGGCCTCCCAAAGTGCTGGAAATACAGGTGCGAGCCACCCCACTGGGACTGTGTTAACATTTTTGATTCTAGTGAGCAGATAGGTAAAGTGCTCAGCACAACACAGTGATGTAGTGGTCATTGCATAAATATTCTTTTTTCTCTCTTTTGTTTCATTTTAAAGATGAGGAATTTGTGCTGCAGAACAATCCAGTGATTTTCTTGGGATCTCATGGGATGACAGGGCCGGTCTCACCTGCTAGGAACTGTGCATTCTTTGCTTTGCTTTTATGTCTTATTTTATTCTAGATAGGAAGGAATTTTCCATTCAGGTTTATATTATTTTTATTATGGTTGGAATTTCTGTCATAAAGGACATTCCATCCAGGTGTCAATATTATTTTTCCAGTTTGCAAGGAAGAAGCTCAAGATTTAGAATGTGGAAAACTTGGTTGTACTCTGTTCTGATTCTGGTGGTCTGTGGAATCTTAGAAGAATACCTTTACTTCTCTGGCCCACTGTTTTCTTCTCTGTAAATTGAGGAGCTTAAGTTCTTTAATTTCTAGGGTTCGTTTGGCTCTAACATTCTACAACTATGATTTCTAGAACTACATACATCTTGTGTTACACAAATAAAATAGTCTATGCTAGAAAAATCAGTCAATACAAGCAAACCAAAAAGAAAAAGGAGGAGACAGAGGAGGAAGGTAGTTAGATATAAAATAAAAGGGACTCTGGTCCTTGAAGATTTTATTAACCCTAAAAAAGTTTTCAGCACTTGCCTTTTAATGGGAGTTTCAAAGCAGCTTGCTACTTTTATGGTACAAGTCTTCTGCCTGTCAGAGTTCTCCAGAGAAATAGAATCCGTAGGCAATATACATATGGAGATTTATTATGGAAATTGGCCCAGGCGATTATGGAGGCTAAGAAATTCCATGATGTGCTGTCTACAAGCTGGAGAACCTGAAAAGTTGGTGATGATGAGTCCAAGGCCGAAGGTTGGAGAGTCACAGGAGGGGTGCGTATCAGTGATGCAAGTCCCAGGATTTCAAGGCCCGGGAACCAGGAACGCTAATGTCTGATGGCAGGAGAAGATGGATCTTCATGAATTCTCCCTTCTTCTGCCTTTTTATTCTATGAGGCGCTCAATGAATTGGTTATTGCTCACCTGTATTGGTGAGGGGGGGTCTTCTTTACTTAGTCCCCTGATTCAAATGCTAATATCTTCTGGAAACACCCTCACAGACCAGGAAAAGAACATTTTACCAGCTATCTGGGTATCTCGTAGCCCGGTCAAGTTGACAACATTCACCATCATGTTCTGTATTGTATCCTAGTGTTTTATTTCATCTCTTTATTGCAGAGGAAGCTCATTGAGGGCAGCAACTGCATCTCACTCATATTCTATCCCTGTCCCACTGAAGAAGTACAGTGGCTTGCAGAGTAGTTGTAACTCACCAAGTTTTGTTAATAGCATCCAAAGACTGCATCTCTTAGGTGGCTTACTATATTTTTCTCTTTAATTCTCCCAGGCCTGTTCAGAAATAGTTTTTTTCTGTGTGTTTTTTCCTGGAACAAAAACTATAAAATGATGTGGTTGGACAGGAATGATGTGGGCTCCATAATTTAAATACCAGCGTCTTGGGTCTGTCTGTCTTCTTTCTCCTTAATGTCCTGATGGACTGAAATACTCCAATTAGTGACCAGCTCATGGGAGGGTTCTCAAGATAGGTGAATTTGCTGCTCTTCTGTGTAGAAACAGGGGCCGTCTTTTTTTTTCAGTTGTCGTATGTTCAATTGTTTTATTGTTGATTGAGAGATGACTTAATTGGGATTGATAGACCCTTTATCTGTGCCTAGTAGAATTCAGTCAAGTATTCAAAATTTCAAGTATTTTGAAAACTTACTACTGAAGAGTGTCAGTAACCCTGAACAATAATTAGTTGTGAACTAAGGAAAAGCTTTCATCCCACAGTGATATTTTTAAAGTTTTAACTTATGAACAAATTTCAAAAGAAAGGTTTTTATGATTCTGGGTGTGTTGATGAATATAATATTTTTATTATTTATTGATATCAAATATTTTATTGTCTGTCTTCATTTTAATACATTGTCAGAACCTGCATACGTAGTAGTAGATCAGAATCTGTGTCCTACTACCAAGTGTGAAATAACTTCAGCCATGCGACATGGGCAGGCATTTTAAGCAGCATCATGGAGATGCAGAGCTCAAGTTGGTCAGCATTGCTGCCCGGTGCTGACATCTGGCCAGCTTCCACATTCCTGTGGAGCCTCTGATGAGGGTTATTTAAAGCTGTGGCTGTTTCTAGTCCACCAGGGAGCCAAAATGGAAAAGCCGTTTACACCACACTGCATGTTAAGATCCAGTTAATTCTTTGTGGTCTAGAACTCTGGGATGATTGGCATTAACATGGCGGTCTTTGTGTACAACTGCAGAGGGTTCTGTCTACAATGCAATTTGTAGAATCTTGCAGAATTGGAATAGTGCACCCTGCAGTGGTAAAACAAGGTGGCCTCTGAATATCCCAGAAGGTATGGTGGTTCTTCCAGCATGTTACATTTGAAACCACAAGAGGTGTGAAAAAGCACTGGCCGGGCACGGTGGTTCATGCCTGTAATCCCAGCATTTTGGGAGACTGAGGCAAGCGGATCACGAGGTCAGGAGCTCAAGAACAGCTTGGCCAACATAATGAACCCCGTCTCTACTAAAAATACAAAAATTAGCCAGGTGTGGTAGTGCGTGCCTGTAGTCCCAGCTACTCGGGAGGCTGAGGCAGGAGAATTGTTTGAACCCAGGAGGCGGAGGTTGTAGTGAGCCGAGATCATGCCACTGTACTTCAGCCTGTGACAGAGTGAGACTCTGTCTCAAAACAAAAAAGTGATGAACTCTTTGCGAATAGCAAGACCTCTTCAATGGCTTCCATTTGGAATGCACAATCTTTGAGCTGAACTGGTGATTGCAGTCCAGTTTTTATGACCAACGTTACAGAACCATTCATTTAGAGTCCAAGATGGCCAGTGCTCACCCATGAGAAGATCTTAGAAACTTCCAAGCTCAGTTTCATTTTGTGTATTTTCAGGTCTTATCTCCCGTGTCTCATCCTGGCTTTGATCCCCCTCATCTGTCTGGATGTAAGTGCCGTTCTGTGAAGCTAGAACTTTTTCCTATCTCTGAAGTGCTACTAAAGGAATCATTTGCTTCTTAATTTGTCAGATTGAAAACTATGGAGACAAGTTCCAGAGTGCCACATCTTTGTGATATGTTAGGCCACTTTGAGAACAAGTCAGTAACGTCATATTACAGGGCTGTGGATTGTATCCTGCTTATTTTTCCTTCCTTATGTTGTCTACTTTATCCTGAAGAAGAGGAAAAAACCAGGACCTATTTCAAATACTGATATCTGCTTCCATGAGTTATCTAGACATAATGATTCTTTTTCTAGGAGTTTTAGTTTTTTGATTTTTCTTTTACTTTTCTTTTCTTTTTTTTTTGTTGAGACGGAGTATCTCCGTTGCCCAGGCTGGAGTGCAGTGGTGCGATGTCAGTTATCACACCAACCTCTGCCTCCTGGTTTCAGGCGATTCTCCTGCCTCAGCCTCCTGAGTAGCTGGGACTACAGGTATGCACCACCACGCCCAACTAATTTTTTGTACTTTAGTGGAGACGGGATTTCACCATGTTGAACAGGCCAGTCTTGAACTCCTGAGCTCAGGCAGTCTACCCATCTCAGCCTCGGAAAGTTCTGGGATTACAGGCATGAGCCACCACATCTGGCCAGTTCTTTGATTGTTTTTTGTTTTTGTTTTTGTTTTTAATTTTTCTTTTTTTTTTTGACAGATGGCTCATGCCTGTAATCAGCACTTTGGGAGGCCAAGGCAGGTGAATCACCTGAGGTCAGGAGTTCAGGACCAGCCTGGCCAACATGGTGAAACCTCGTCTCTACTAAAAGTACAAAAACTAGCTGGGTACGGTGGGGCACGCTTGTAACCCCAGCTACTTGGGAGGCTGTGGCACGAGAATTGCTTGAATCTGAGAAGTGGAGGTTATAGTGAGCCAAGATCATACCACTACACTCCAGCTAGTTCTTTGATTTTTCTGAATTTACTCCATTAAAATACTGACCACTCCTTCCAGGTTCTATCCTGTATTAGTACGTTCTCACACTGCTATAAAGAGCTGCTTGAGGCCGGGTAGCTTCTGAAGAAAAGAGGCTTAATTGACTCATAGTTCCACAGGCTATACCTGGAAGCATGGCTGAGGGGCTCCAGAAAACGTACAATCATGGTGGAAGGTGAAGGGGAAGCAATCACGTCAGAGCAGGAGAAAGAGAAAGCAAAGAAGGAGGTGCTAACACACTTTCAGACAACCAGATCTGGTGAGAACTCACCATCATGAGAAAGGCAAGCGGGGAGTCTACCCCCATGATCCAATCACTTCCCACCAGGTCCCTCCCTCAACACAGAGGATTACAATTCAACACGAAATTTAGGAGGGGACACAGAGCCAGACCCTATCATATGCCTTCCTTGTTTTTCATCTCTGTGCTCAGATAAGCCTGGGATTGATTCCATCACCCATGAGTTGCAGAGGTCCCCTGGGTGCATGGTGTACTCTGTACCCTAAAGCGTTTCTCAATTTGTTACGTCTTACAATAAGTAACATCTCTTTCTGAACTGCCATTGTCCTTGTAAATCTACCTCCCAGTGTCCATGATTCTTTTATACCTAGCGTGTTAAGTGGTTGATCCATATTCTCTCTTCTGTAAGTTGGGTGATCGTGTAGCTTATCCTCCAAACCAGGACATTTTTTAGAGGGACAGTTGGTGTAACCCGAGACCATTCCAGGCTAATCAGGATGTGTGATCGATGCTGCCTCTAAGAGAATCTCCAGGGTAGAGACGGCCGGCGCTCTGAGTGTGATCGGTAAATATCCAGTCAATAAGTGCCTGCGTGAGTCCTTGATTGTCTTTCTTGTGAAATTATTGAATCAGCTAATTCCTTTCTAGCATTTTCGTGCTGATTCCCTTCCTGGCTCAAGAATAAAAAAATCATAAATCACAGGTACAGTGCCAGCAGTCTCACCCTGCCCCCACACCCAACAAATGCTTCCCTCCCAATGATTTTGCTTCCCACTGTTCATTTTGGCCTGATCCAACGTTCACCTAAATAATATTCCTAAAGAGGCTAGAGATAGAATGATAACCAAGGCACTGTAGCATTTCACTGTGCACGTCAACACATTTTCTCAGTGATTGAGTTGAATTTTGAAATGTATTCTACTCTGAAAATGCCCAGACAAAGCATAGTTGAATATTGCTTTAGGAATTTTAATAACAGTTTGTTCTCACTGCTTTGGGGGAGCTCATTCGGAACGGTGTCTGGTTAGCAGGAGCATTAGAGGATGTTATTAACACAGCAGAAGATCTACCAGATGTGATTACGGTCAGCAAGACACCGGTAGCGGGTCAGTGGTACTGCCTGCTCCCGTTTTCCTGACATGTTCAGCGGGGGCAGCTTTTGTACTTTTAAATAACCCATTCTATTTTGGTAGACCTTTTCTACCTTCTTTTCTAACAGCGCCGTTTCCATACAAGACTCACAATGAACTCACCATTCCCGAGTGGAAAGGAGTGACTGGTTGTATAAATACGTGTGTCTCCACTTGGTCTTTGCCAGTCCCGGCTTTGTGGGGGTCTGTTGATTCTTTCAACTTAGCTGCCCTCCCTGCAGACCCGACCTGCAGTCCTTTGTTACTCTCAATATTTTTCTCAAAAATCTTTTATTAACTTTTTATTTTCTGCTCTCGTTTTTCTTCCTCTTACCTACTTTAGCATGTGGTCCCGTGGCAAGAGTGAGAAAGAAAAATACACTCTGGTGGTGTGATCAGGTGAAGCAACTACTGAATTTCTCTTCTCTATTAAAGGAAAAAAAAAGAAAACACAACTTTTGAACTTCTTTAGTTTCTCTCCTGCGAAGTGTTTGTTGAAAGGACACAATGAAATGACTGAAAAGAACCAGTTTTCCCTCATTAAATCTGTCCTTGTGAACCTAAGCTTGTGAACTTTGCACTTTTTTGAGAAGAACAACATTTTTTTTTTCCCTTCTAATTAGTTGCTTGTGCTATTTTAGGAGAAATTAAGGCAGGGAAGATGGGAGTACCTTCAGTTTTCTTTTGATTTCAGTGACTCTCAAATGGATGGTCTGCGGGTGTGAGAGACTGCTAATTGTCTGCCAGTTTCAGCTCACCTATCTTTCTTGGTAATAAAACACCTAATTTTTACCTGGCACATGGTCACCCAGAAGCCAGACTTGTAGCTAGGCATCACTGTGTTACTAAGTTTTGATTACTTGCTTGTAAGTGGAAATACCGTGTACAACTTCTTGGATGTGTCCTGAAGGAGGAAGCCTTCTTTATCCTTTCCTTTTTCCTGAGAGGAATGTCGATGTGATGGCTGAGCTCAGGCTGTCATCTTGGGCCAGGAGGTGTGTTTTAGTCAGCTCTGGCTGCTATAACAAAAATACTATAGACTGGGTAACTTCAACAACAGAAATTTTTTATTCGTGGTTGTGAAGGCCAGAAATTCCAAGACCAAGGTACTGACAGATGCAGTGTCCGGTGAGGGCTCTCTTACTAGTTTGTGGCAGGCCACCTGCTTGTATTCTCTCCCATTGGAGAAAGAGATCATGTCTCGCATGTCTCCTCTTACGAAGGCACTGACTTCATTCATGAGGGCTCCACCCTCATGTCTAATCACCTCCCAAAGACTCCACCTCCCAATACCATACACGGGGGATTGGGGCTTCTGTATATGAATTTTTCGGGGAAAAATTCCCAAATGTACAGTCCCTACCAAGGTGGGAGCCATGTACAGGGGATGGCTTGGTAACAGGAAACCAGGGGCCTCTGGACTGCCTATGTGTAAGTGAGAGAGAGACTCCTGTTTTGTATAACTCCTGTTAAGTGTCGTTTACTCTTACATGAAGCTGAGCATAATCTTAACTGATACATCTGTGAATCTTTTTAATAATCTTGTTTGTTATCAGGGATTTCTGGGGAGATTGTTTTCATGTCAGACTATATATCTCAGAGATAGAGCAATGCTTTGTCTGGTGGACAGAAAAATCTGAACTCTTAGAAATGTGTGAGATTTCTGCAGCGTGTAACATCTTAACCATCATGTGGGAAACCACCATCGGGATTCTGTATAAAAGCCACAAAAATGCCTTTCTTCTTCTCCTTGGCCTCTTTCTGTCCCATTCTGTAACAATTCGGTCCTAAAGCCATTAACTGGGTGTATTAGTTTGTTTTCACACTGCTAATAAAGACATACCAAGACTGTGTAATTTATAAAGAAAGAGGTTTAATGGACTCACAGTTCCACATGACTGGAGAGGCCTCACAGTGATGGGAGGAGATGAAGGAAGAGCAAAGGGACGTCTTACATGGGGGCAGGTAAGAAAGTGTGTGCTGGGGAACTCCCATTTATATAACCATCAGATTCCGTGAGACTTATTTACTGTCATGCAAACAGTATGGAGAACCCCCCGCCTCTGCCCCGTAATTCAATTATCTCCATCTGGCCCTGCCCTTGACAAGTGGGGATTATTAAAATTCAAGGTGAGATTTGGGTGGGGACACAGCCTAACCATATCAGTGGGACAGGAAAAGAGAGGCGTTCAGGGGTGGCCTGTGGGGGAGCATTGGCACCTTAGTGGGTGAGGAGAGCAGCCATCTAAGGGTTGGGCAAGTCGGGGCCCAGGCAGAGTGAGGAGGGTGTCCTGGTGGAGGTGGCCTGGCATGGAGTTTAGTATCAGGGCAGAGTGAGGAGGAAGGGGTGATGGGGAGATTGGTTGCTGTAGTGGAACAAATGTTGGATAATTGAAAGAGCTCCCCAGATTCCACAGCGCCTGCTCACATGAGGACTTAATAAGAGCACAGAAGGTGGTTCAGCTGGAGGAAGAAAGCACAAGCCAGCACTGGTGACCCAAGAAACTCAGTGGTGTGGCTCCATAGGACACATTTTGTCTCCAGATTATGAATCATCAAGATGTGTCCAAGGAATCTTGGTGTCAGGAGAGCCTGGGCAAAAACATGGAGCGCTGTCTTCTGTGCTTGGCCAGTCAGCAAGCCAGCCTAGGCCCTGTGACCAGGTGTAAGGCATCGATCCGATCCGCACCTCCCTGAATGGTCTAAGCAAGCTGGCCCTGGGGACCACCAGGGGCGTTTTTAACTTTAAACTGGCCCACTCCTCCTTATCTTGATTAAGAGTCAGTACCAAACTTCCAGGGGTCCTTGCAGATGAGCATAGAGCTGTCCCGGTTTCACTGTAAGATAACCGTTTTATGCAGCTCTATAGAGGGGTATTGATTAAATGAGTAAACGATTTAAAGACCATAGAAGTGGAGTTCTCGTCGTTGGAGGAGAGAATTACAAATACAGGAAGAGAGAAAACTAGAATGAACCCTGAGATGTATTGGAGTTGGGTAGATTGGGGTGAACATAGGGTGTTTAAAAATAGAAATAGACAGTGAAATCAATATAGGTATTAGGAGTGTGTGTATTTCCTAGCTGTGACCACTCAGAGGGGCCGAGAGTACCTAACTCCCCACCCTGGCCCATAGCAGTGAGCACATCTAGTGCCTGAATTTTGGCTTATAAATATTACTTCCCACTAAAGGGAACCAGAAGTCATGGGAGAAATGGCTGATCCCAGGGCTGTGGTAGAAAAAATACAAGATGAACCTGAATATCTTGTGTCAGAAGGCAAGAAAGTGCTGCAAGAATGAGGGGGCGTGTCAAAAGGACTAAGAAGCCAGCTTGGATGGACTCATACTGGCCAAATCAGGGACAGTTTGAATATCACTGTAAATAATAATGATAAATGATAACCCATCAGCTAAAATAGCAAGCTGCAAAGCCTTACAAGTATAACTAAATAAACCATGATCTCCCAGTACCAATGCTGTTGACCTTTTGGATTGGATGATTCTTTGTCACGGGTTGGGCTGCCTTGCGTGATGTAGGATGTGTGACAGCATCCCTGGTTTCCATCCGCTACACCAGTGCTTTACACTAGTGCCATCCAGCAGACAGAAAATGCCAGTCACCAGTGAAATTTTAGATTTTCTAGTGGCCACAGTTGTTACAATCCAAAATGTCTCCAGACATTACCAGATATCCCAGTTCGGGCGGGGGGACAAAGTTGCCTTGACTGAGGACCAAAAGACACAAGAATAAGTTTAGAGTTTGGTGAGGAACAGGATATTGACATTGTATCAAAGTACCCTTCCTCCTTTTCCCAAATTTACTAATTACTAATTACAAGAGGGGAAAACAAGACGTTGGCAATGGAGAAGCCAGGCAGACTTCAGCGATCAAAGCGAAGATCCTTATCAGTGGGATAAATGGAAGTCGTATGTCCTAGGTAGGGTGCCATGACAAGAGCAGTGTTTCTGCGATATCCCTGCCAAGGATGCTGATATGGTTTGGATCTGTGTCCCCACCAAATCTCATGTGGAATTGTAATCCCCAGTGTTGGAGGTGGGGCCTGGTGGGAGGTGACTGGATCATGGGGGCAGAGTTCTCATGAATGGGTTAGCACCATCCCTCCTGTATTAGGGTTCTCTAGAGGGACAGAACTAATAGCATATATATACATATATAATATATATGCACATATGTATACATATATATACATATATAATATATATGCACATATGTATACATATATATGCACATACATACACGTATATATACACACGTATATATATACACACACATGTATATATATAAATCTGTATATCGAGAGAGAGCACGCAAGAGTTTATTAAGTAGTATTAACTCACACGATCACAGGGTCCCACGACAGGCCATCTGCAAGCTGAGGAGCAAGGAAAGCCAGTCCAAGTCTCAAAGGTGAAGAACTTGGAGTCCGATATTCGAGGGCAGCAAGCATCCAGCACAGGAGGAAGATGTAGGCTGAGAGGCTAAGCCAGTTTAGCCTTTTTCTACCTGCTTTATATCCTGGCCATGCTGGCAGCTAATTAGATGGTGCCCACCCAAAATTAAGGGTGGATCTGCCTTTCCCAGCCCACTGACTCAAATGTTAATCTCCTTTGGCAACACCCTCACAGACGTACCCAGCATCAACACTTTGCATCGTTTAATCAAGTTGACACTGAGTATTAACCGTCACACCACTTTTGTACTGTATAGTGATAGAGTTCTCGTGAGATCTAGTTGTTTAACAGTGTGTGGTACCTCCCCCCCACCCCCCATTCCTCCTGCCCTGGCCATGTGATATGGTTTGGCTGTGTTCCCATCCAAATCTCATCTTGATTTTAGCTCCAATGATTCCTACATATCGTGGGAGGAACCTGGTAGGAGGCAATTGAATCATGGGGGTGGGGCTTTCCCATGCTGTTCTTGTTATAGTGAATAAGTCTCAGGAGATTGAATGGCTTTATGAAGGGGAGTTCCCCTGCATACGCTCTCTTACCTCCTGCCATGTAAGATGTGCCTTTGCTTCTCCTTTGCCTTCTGCCATGATTGTGAGGCTTCCCGGCCATATGGAACTGTGAGTCCGTTAAACCTCTTTCCTTTATAAATTACCCAGTCTCAGTCTCAGGTACATCTTTATTAGCAGCGTGAGAACAGGCGAATACCTCATGTGAAGATGTCTGCTCCAGCTTTGCCTTCCGCCATGAGTAAAAGTTCCCTGAGGCCTCCCCAGAATCAGATGCTTCTATGCTTTCTGTACAGCCTGCAGAACCATGAGCCATATAAACTTCTTTTCATATAAATTACTCAGTCTCAGGTATTTATTTATAGCAATGTGAGAATGGACTAATACAGATGCATGAATCAAGAATCAACAAATGACAAATCTCCAGCCTGGGCAACAGAGTGAGACCCCCATTTCTTAAAAAAACAAAAACAAAAACAAAAACTTTTAATCAAGCAAGCATGGTGCTGTGAGCCTATAGTCTCAGCTACTTGGGAGGCTGAGGTAGGAGGATTGCTTGAGCCTGGGAAGCTGAGGCTGCAATGAGCTGTAATTGCACCACTGCACCCCAGCCTGGGCAACAGAGCAAGGCCATGTCAAAAAAAAAAAAAAAAAAAATTCTGCATAGAGGGACATAATATAAAACAATTGCCCCTGCAGTCTTCACAATTGCCAAGGTCACGAAAGTCAAGGAAAGAGAAATTCTCAGCCTAGAGGAGATGACAAACACCTGACAGCTACCCACAACGTGAATTCTGAACCAGACCCTATTTCTTCCCTAAAATAAATAATTGGGAGAAACTTGGATTTGGAGAAACTTGGATTTGGAGAAACTTGGATGGGGGCTAGGATTAGATGGTCCTCATGTACTGGGTTAACTATTTTGATGGTTGTATTGTGGTTATGTACATTTTTGCTTGTAGGAGGTATACCCTAGAGTTTATGGGGCGTCAGGCCAGCAAAATTAATCTCAGTGGTCCAAGCTGGGAAAACAGGTTTTTGTATTGCATTTTGAACTTCTCTGTAAGTTTGCAATGGTTTGGAAAAAAAAAAAAAAACAACATGCGGGCAGACTCGGTGGCCCACGCCTGTAATCACAACACTTTGGGAGTCCGAGGTGGGCAGATCATGAGGTCAAGAGATGGAGACCATCCTGGCCAACATAGTGAAACCCTATCTCTACTAAAAATACAAAAATTAGCTGGGCATGATGGCACACGCTTGTAATCCCAGCTACTCTGGAGGCTGAGGCAGAAGAATTGCTTGAACCTGGGAGGCGGAAAGTGCAATGAGCCGAGATTGCGCCGCTATATTCCAACCTGGCGACAAGAGTGACACTCAGTCTCAAAAAACAAACAAACAAAAAAAATTGCAAAAGTGTGGTCAGTAGAAGTGATACATATTTTCTTTAAAGCATGCTGAGTCCCAACATCGAGACCCTTCCTGAGAAGAATTTTTGTCTTATCGATTTAAGGAAAAACCTCTACTGCATTAATAGAATGTTCTTATAGAAATAATTTGGGAGACTGGACACAGTGGCTGATGCCTGTAATCCCAGCATTTTGGGAGGCTGAGGTGGGAGAATTACTTGAGCCCAGGAGTTTGAGACCAGCCTGGGCAAAATGGTGAGACCCACATCTCTACAAAAAATATAAAATTAGCCAGGCATGGTGGCACACGCCTGTGGTCTCAGCTACACGGGAGGCTGAGGCAGGAGAATCATTTGAACCTGGGAGGTGGAGGTTACAGTGAGCTGAGATTGTGCCACTGCACTCCAACCTGGGCAACAGAGTGAGACCCTGTCTCAAAAAAAAAAAAAAAAAAATTAGAAAAATTTACACACACACATGTGTATATGCATATGTGTGTATTTGCTGACACATGCAGTGAAGTTTCAGACCCCAGACTAGAGGGCAGATCATTTCTCTCTTTTACTTTTGTGGCTGTGTATATATTTTCTTTATTTATAGTTAGAAAAACCATTCTTTAAGCAAACCTAATCTTACTGAGCAGATTAAACCGCCATGATAATGTTTGAAGCTGGAGAGCAATCTGCATTTCAAATCAGTGCTTCAAAATGTCAACCAAAATATGTTTAGAAGAAATTGTCAAGGGTTTTAACTCCGCTCATCAGATAGCATGGAGGGGAATTTCTGGATGGGCACCGAACATAGATGAAACAGTAATACTGGTGGCCTTCTGCTAGATAAGTTTCTGTTTGGATGAAGTGTCGTCAAAAAAAAAATAATTAAAATTTTTTAGCACAAGTAAGGCCCCTGTGCACCTCTATCCCCTTGGCTGGTCTTTCTGACCGGCACAGATAATTGAGATGAATCACTAATGGCTAGGCAAGCAGGCCGGGGCACCACACAGAGCTAACTGGCCCTTGTCATGTTGGATTCTGTGACATTAATCTCATTAGCTCTAACTTGCTGTGCTAATTGCACCGTTAGTTGGGTGCCTTTTCTTCCTTTGGTTTAACATTGAACAGATCGTATTCCATGAATCCTAGTTTCTATTTTGGTGAGTGAGAATGCTTCAACCTGTGAACATAACTTTGCCGTTTGCTTTGTAGGAGTACAGGTAGAATCCGAATACAGCGATAAATTTACTGACTTGACTTTTTTTTTTCTTTTTAGTTACCTTATCCCATATCACACAACTGGTCCTCAGCCATAACAAGTTAACAAGTAAGTGATGTTTCTCTTTTTTTACAGTTTCTGACATTTAGGTAATCCTATGGCACTGCTGAGTCTGTTACTGTTTCCTTGGAAGAAACTAATGACAAATGATTGTTTGCAGAAACCTTATTTTGGTGACACGAAGATGAGAATATTGTTGTCTTGTATTTTGTCCTTTTGTAGTTAGCTCTACTTTGAAGATTCTTTTCTTTTCTTTTTTTTTTTTTTTTTTTTGAGATGGAGTCTCGCTCTGTTGCCCAGGCTGGAGTGCAGTGGCCGGATCTCAGCTCACTGCAAGCTCCGCCTCCCGGGTTCACGCCATTCTCCTGCCTCAGCCTCCGGAGTAGCTGGGACTACCCGCCACCTCGCCCGGCTAGTTTTTTGTATTTTTAGTAGAGACGGGGTTTCACCATGTTAGCCAGGATGGTCTCGATCTCCTGACCTTGTGATCCGCCCGTCTCGGCCTCCCAAAGTGCTGGGATTACAGGCTTGAGCCACCGCGCCCGGCCTTGAAGATTCTTTTCTTTTCTTTCTTTCTTTTTGAGACAGGGTCTCACTGCGTTACCCAGGTTGGTCTTGAACTCCTGGGCTCAAGTGATCTTCCTGCCTCGGCCTCCCAAAGTGCTGGGATTACAGGCATGAGCCATGGCGCCTGGCCTAAAGATTCTTTCTTATCATGTTTATAAACCAAAGAGGAAAAAAATGGTATTGTTTCTCTAAGTGGTTCCGTTCAGAGATAGTAAATGCTGTGGTGACCTGAACTGCCAGACCATTGGTGAGCATTTCAGGAGAAAAACTGACTTGAAAGCATTGAAAACTTGAAATGATTAGAACGAGTTCTTCATTTTCATTTATATTTCCTCCTCAAAAGGAAAAGGTTTAAGTGTTCAATACACTTTCCGTCCCTGCTTGATGGGGGAAAAGATGCAAAATTGTATACATGATAGACCTTTACATCTGTATTTTTTTAAATTTTTGAGTCTGGCTTCCCCAAAAGAAAAATTCTGCTGGGCATCCATAGAGCCCCACAGTAGAAGTATCTGCTTAGCATACAGTAGGATGAATGCCTATTTTTGTATGAATGTCTTGTGTGCATGACGGGCCATTTTCTTCATAGAGCACTGGCTTTAAAGATTTTAATGGCAGGGACCCACGCTCCTTTCCCTTTCCTAATTGACTGTCAGTTCTCTTTGCTTGCCATTTTTCCTGCAGACTTGAATGATTTTCTAATCATGTGGCAAGAATTTGTTAAGGAGCTTTCCGAGTCCAGTGAAATTGAGCAGAATGTCATGTTGAGGGATTTATGTCATGAATTTATGTGTGTATGTGTGTTATATACAGCCTGAAGCACAGAGCTGTTGATTATTGAGAATTAAGAGCGGCAGGCCGGGCGCGGTGGCTCAAGCCTGTAATCCCAGCACTTTGGGAGGCCGAGACGGGCGGATCACGAGGTCAGGAGATCTGACACGGTGAAACCCCGTCTCTACTTTAAAAATACAAAAAACTAGCCGGGCGAGGTGGCGGGCGCCTGTAGTCCCAGCTGCTCGGGAGGCTGAGGCAGGAGAATGGCGTGAACCCGGGAGGCGGAGCTTGCAGTGAGCTGAGATCCGGCCACTGCACTCCAGCCTGGGCGGCAGAGAGAAGCTCCGTCTCAAAAAAAAAAAAAAAAAAAAAAAAAGAGCGGCAGCGAGGTCCCCTCATGCGCAGGAAACAAGCGGATTAGTTCGTTGTTAGCCAAAGCGCGTATTTGTAAGGCAAAGGCAGAGTGATGACACAGTTGTCCACTTCAGTAGTGGTGGCCACAGAAGCCAAAAGTGAGACCTATAAATCTTGTGTGGTCATTGTTGTAACAGGTAATTTATTGCCGGTTTCATCGTTTTTCTGGGAAATGGTCCCGTGGTCCACAGAGACCCGATTCTCAGTTCAGAAGGGATTCGTGGTTTGTTTTGAAGGGTGGGCCACATGATTCCTAAATCCCTCAAGATTTGTGAGCAGTAATAACTGACATGCTCTGTTGTGTAGTTTATTAAAGTATTTCTTAATTGCTAAGCTTATCGTTGTTATAACAATGATATCTTGTTTCGCTTATCTTGTGCAAACCAGTTTACACAAGAAAGCAAAACTGGCCAGGATCAGTGACTCGTGCCTGTAATCCCAGCACTTAGGAAGGCTGACGTAGGAGAATTGTTTGAACCTAGGAGTTTGAGATCAGCCGAGGCAACATACCGAGGCCTCCATCTCTACCAAAAATCAAAAAATTAGCTGGACATGGTGGGTGCACCAGTGGTCCCAGCTACTCCAGAGGCTGACCCCAGTAGGTCGAGGCTACAATGAACCAGATGATGACACTGCACTGCAGCCTGGGCGACAGAGGGAGACCCTGTCCCCAACAGAAAGAAAGCAAAACCTTTATTTCTATTAAATCATTCATTGATCTCTTCTTTGAAAACATCTTGCAGATCATTGTAATTTATTTCTTTTTACAGGGGTCAATGGATCAGTTTCTTCCTCCAGGCATTATACTATTAGATTAATTTCGAGGGGCATATTTATATGTGGAGTTACATTGTGTTGGCCATTCAGGAGACTGACTGTGAAAGAATCCAAACTTTATTATTTCTGCCGTGCCAGTTTTTTTTCCCTTTTCTTCACTCCATTTGAGACACTCTTGACCTAATCCAGTAAACTCTAATTAATGGTCTTGGTAAATTCTGTTTCAAGCCATCCTGAGTAGTATCAGTGACACCCGATCTGTTTCAGTAAGGTCAAATTTGCATCCTTTACTATTTTTCTGGCATTTAAATGAATGACTTTGCTATGGTTTTTCAAGTGTTTATAGTAAATATGTCCATTTGATGGAAATATAAATATGCATTAAATGTAAGTGGCTAGGCACACCCTGCTGTCACTTTTTATGGTAATCAGTGTCTTTCACTTTCTGTTGTTTTTAATAGGGACCAGCTGACAACGCCACATTAAAACCACAGGGACTCAAAAGATAACTCCCCCACCCCCTCAGCCGGCACTGCTTTTATCTTGCAAAACTATTCGTGTTTTTCTCTTAGTATGCCAATTACACCTTCTCTGACATTTCCACTTATGTGCTCATGGAAGGAAGGAATGGTTTACTCAAACCGGGACATTGATTTGGGGACACTGTTGACTCCACTGACAAGATCTGCAGGGTTATTGAAACAGTGTGGCACGGGGTTGACTTCCCTTTTCTTGCCAGTGGTTTTGGCCTTGACAGGTCCACCCAGGGCAGTAAAAGTGAGGCCACAAGGAAGCTGAAAGTGGCATCTGTGATTCTGAAATTCCTCAAGAATTTGGGAGCAGAAATTCCTGAACTTTTAAATACTGCAGTTCATAAAAATATTTATGTATTGTCAAGCGAATTGCTGCTAATGCTTCAAGACTATTATGGTGACACTATTTAAATTTAAACCTGGGGGCTTGGGGCAGCATTGATGGGTTTTTGAAGTCAGCAGGGGAATTAATCTGTCTGTAGCAGCTTTCCTAGATGTGTCCATATGCATGATATATTTAAGGAGACAGGAAGAATAGTTGCAAGTGAATTTTTTTCTTCCGTCTCTTTGCTATGAATGGGCAGGTACTGACTTTGAATGCAACAAAGTCATTGACAAAGTCAGAATGCAAAGCCATCCTGGCCCAATGGGAAGAGTTTCAGATTAAAGATCCTTTTGGAAACACTGCTTTCTTTGAGCACCTGCCTGTGATGTAGTACGCACCTGGCAGAAGGCTGGCTTGCTCTTGTGCAGCTGCTCTCTCTCTGCCTTTCAGAAACTGCTCTAATCTGCCCCACATCCCATGCCAGCCTCTCCTCTTCATATGCTGCTCTAGGAAGATCTATCATCTTCTGTCCCCCGGTAGCCCTGCCTCTGGGCCCAGGGTCTACTCCTGCCTGCCTCTTGTCCTCTCTCCTCCTCTCTACCAGCCTCTCCCCATCCTCTCCCTGGGGCCCCCTGGCTGCTCTGGCCCATTTGAAGCCTTTCCTCCCCAAACTCTCTTGCATGTAGACTCTTTAACTCCAGCATGGCATTCCCTGTCCTTCTCTTGCTTTGTGTTTTTTTCTCTCTGTCCAAATAGATGGTAAGCTTTTGTGGAAGCAGGGATCATTTCATATTCTTCCTGAATGCCTGTGGCTGGGCACTTAGTGGCTTCCCTGTATAAACCGAGTGTTCACTGCTCCCAGGAGGTCTGTTAATGACAGGGAAGGGCAGAGAGGAAACCGCTGGCTGGAGAGAAAGTGGGGAACACTGGGACCAGACGGTTTCTTTGGGATTAACTGGTATGGGGACTTGAGTAGATGTGGGCATCACAGACTTCAGTTTCTTACTCATTATGTGCTCATTTCAAACATGGTAGAGCATGAATGCTCTAAAGATACATGACCTTCAGCCTGGGCAACACAGCAAGATCCTGTCTCTTAAAAAATGAGCCAGGCATGGTGGTGCACCCGTGTAGTCCCAGTTACTCTGGAGGCTGTAATGGGAGGACCACTTCAGCCCAGGAGTTTGAGGCTGCAGTGAGCTATGATTATACTACTGCACTCCAACCTGGGTGACAGAGCAAGATCTTAGCTCAAAAAAAAAAAAAAAAAAAAAAGATATATGACCTTATGTCCAGTAAATGATGGCCGTCTCATCTTTACAATCCTAGAGCCAAGGAATGATGGGCTGTGATGTGTGTTACTCAGGCACACAAAGGACTCGCAGCCAGGGAAACTGGTATCATGACCACTCAGATGCGTGGGAAGGCAGCAGTGTTGCCAAAGGTCATCTTCCTGTGTTTCTTTGCTTTTCCTTCCTGCCCCTGGCCTCTGGGGTTACCCTCCCTTTCAAGCCACTGTCGGCTGAGTCTTTTTTAGTCTGCTCCTTAATCCAATTCCCAGGTTTTATGGTGTTTGAAAGTGTGAGCTTTGTAAATGCTTTCCTACTGTTTTTTTGTTTTTAAAAAGGAGTTTCTTTTGGGGACAACCATTTTAAGACTTGTCCACTAGAGGTCACTGTTGAGACACATATGTCTCCTCCAGGTTTTGTACCTAAAGATTAGAAACCAACTTTGTTGTCAGAATAAATTTTTTGCAGGCTGTCCGGCCCTGCACCACAGGGCGTGTTGCTATTGCTGCTTACACAGTGCAGTTTTTACCATGTTTAAGGTAAATCCTTATAGAAGGAGGTGTGCTGTGTTTTTTGTTTTTCTCCTACCATGAGCATATTCAGTTTCACGTGTCATTATTTGGTGTTTATTATGGCTACTTTCTCAAATTAGAAACATTTTTTTCCCTCCAATATTCTTACATTGAAAGAATTATACTGCTTTACGTAGTATTTTGTATTGGGCATATATGAGGTTTTTTTTTTTTTTTTTTTTAACCTGCAGAAGAAAGTTTGAATTATTTATGTATGTAACCAGATTTTAATTCAAAAATAACTATAAAAATCAGGAAAATGTGTATTTTGTGCATATTTATGCTGATTCATAGACTGCCCAATTCCATTGTGTTGGGGAGAATATGAAATGAATGTGCATCAGGAAATGAATTGCCTTCTGTACCAGTGATAAACCAAGCTCTGGGCCTTACTTTTTTAAGTGAAGTTTTCCTTAAGTTTTAAAAATAGTTTTATTCCAACAGCAAAACCCATATGTAAACCTTGCAAGCACCTTAAATATGACAATAGTTTTTTTTTCAAAGTTTGTGACCCCTCTGTGTTGAGGATTAGACATTCATCATTTTGTGCAAGAAATAACCAAGGATATCTTTTTGCTCTGTGCAAACATTGAGGAGCTGACGTCTATGTAAAACCTTTCAAAAGGGGGTCTCTGAATGTAATTGTTTAGTTTCATACTTTGAACTTTTAACTGCCATATAAAGCCTTTTCCTGAGAGATTGGCAGTTTTGCCTACAATTTCAGATCTTCACTGTGATCATATCTCATCATTTAATGCATCGGAAATGGCTAGGCAGGTAGTAAACCTAAGTTTTATGGCAAAATATGGGTTTTAAAAAAATATGCACTATTTCCTATTAGTTATAGCTTATGTACAAATTTGTAATTATAGCAAACAAGAAATACTAAGATATCTTCTTTGGTGGTTTCAATAATTTATTTATCAAAGATAATATTCTAAGTACATAGAACTTAATACTTTTAAATTTTATGCAGATGTATATTTTATCTACCATAAGTCATTATAAACAAATTAAGCAGCATATTTCACATGAAAATGCTGCATTCTTAAAATCTGTAGATCCAATTTTAATGAAGAAAACTTAGCAGTTTTTAAACAGCGTTAATACATTGAAACCTTTTTATACAGACATAATAGATTGTTGGGATGATTGAGAAGAACTAACTGTCTGAATTCCTGAGGGTGACCTTCACCACTCTTCTCAGACCTTGCTGTTCTTGAGTCTGTAGTTATTCCATCCTTCATAGATTATTTGTCTTGCTTTATGCAAAAGTTCTTGTGCATGGCTTGTATGAAATTAAACCATGAGGGGGGAATATGTAAAATAAATGGTCTCTGTGTCATGAATTTATCTTGTGACAATATCAAAACAACTTGCTGTTTGCATTTTAACAGGGTGTAAATGTATTTATAATACAGAGGCTTTGATCAATAACTTATTTTTTAAATTACTGCACATTTATCAGTTCACTTCTGTGCCATCATTAAAAGATGAGAGTTAAAAAAAAATTTGCATAGTATCTTTGAATCCAACAGCTATTAATTAAACAGTGTCTATCTGATGGTACCGGTAGTCAGGTTACCATGAAAAAATGACTGGCAGTTGGGCATGCGTTGCTGTTTTTGGCTTTATTGAGTGAGCGCCTGAGATCATCCTATGGGAGGGTCTGTTGACCCAGGGACCCGGGACCAGTGCGGCCAAGGCCAGCGAATGAAGTCGAACAAATGTCTTCCCAATGGCATCTTATCTGTCCTCAGCTTGTAGACTGTGGCCACTCCCCCCTCCCCGTTCTCTTTGTTGTCAGGCCTACCAACCAAAACGTACCTGTTCCAGAATGCTTTTTCTTGAGGTCCTGTTCTGTGCTAAGTGGAAGCTAGCTAACATGTGAATTCCTCCACAATATATTTTTAAATGGAACCACCCCAATCGTGAGAACTTGAGCACGGTGGCAGGCTGTGGAGAAAATAAGACGGGGGAGTGTAAGCCTGTCACTTTCCAACTCATAATTAGCCCATGTGTGGGGCTGCTCCTGAAAAAGGTTTCTTTTGCTATTGATGATAGAATGTCTATCAAACAGAATTGATTTAACAGCAAAATATTCTACATAGATTTTCAGTTGATGCGCTCTCTCCTAAATCACTTGGTGTGTGTGTACATGGGAGTATGTGTGCAGAATGATAGAGGAGATATACTAAGAGGTGCGATACTTAGGTACATACATTCTTGTAGAGCATCTCTTCTCTTTACGTTTTTATTTTTTAGAGGTAGTGTTTTTATCACCCAGGCTGGAGTACAGTGGCACAATCCTAACTCGCTGTAACCTGAAACTCCTGGGCTCAAGCGAGCCTCCTAGATGGATGTGCACCACCACGCCTGGCTAATTTGTCCAGGCTGGACTCAAACTCCTGGCCTCAAGTGGTCCTCCTGCCTTGGCCTCCAAAAGTACCGGAAATATAGGCCACTGTGAGCCCCTGTGCCCAGCCTTCGTAACTTTTCTTAAGTCACTGATCTTTTTAAATAATAGAGCGAAAACTACAACCCTGATCCGTAGAGAAGTGCACGTGATGGTTGTAGTTTCACCAGAGGCCTGTGGATCCCATTGTGTTCATCCATGAATTCTTTAGAGGTCCACGGAGCTCAGATTTAGAAACTCCAGAATCGGATGAAGATAACACTAGTATGTTTGCATGCAGTGTGGACATAGTGATGTTATTTTTTTGTTTGTTTGAGACAGGGTCTCACTCTGTCACCCAGGTTGGAATGCGGTGGCGTGATTTCGGCTCACGGCAACCTCCATCTCCCAGGTTCAAGCGATTCTTCTGCCTCAGCCTCCCTAGTAGCTGGGACTACAGGTGTGCACTGCCACGCCCAGCTAGGTTTTGTTCTTAGTGGAGACGGGTTTCACCACATTGGCCAGGCTGGTCTTGAACTCCTGGCCTCAAGCAATCTGCCTGCCTTGGCCTAGTGATGCTCTTTCTTAAAGGAGATGCTTCTTGGAGATTTGTATAAAACTTCAGATGATTTTTAATGCATCACAGAACTCATTCTTGATGGCTTCTTAAAAAATGTAAAGTGCCACCTTATTACTCTACTCAAATTTACATTTTGTTAAATAAGAATTTGTAATCCTGGAGCTCCCAGGCTTGAACAGAACGTGCGTGTGGGCATGTGCACATTTTTTTTTTAACGGAATACCCTTCCCATTTCCATTTTTCTTTCTGTTCCTCAGCATCGCAGGCCAAAACCGCTCAAATACAATTGATAAGCAGTTAACAAACTCACTGACCTTGCGTTTTGCTGTTTTCAGTCTGAACCTTCTTTTGTCTAATTTTTTTGCTGTTTCTTTAGCTTTTTTCCCCCTGCCTATCTATTCTTTGTTCTAGTCTCCTGATTTTTTTTTTTTTTTTAAACTGATGTTCCTACCCCTGTCTCTGAATTTGGCTTATCCTTCAGAAAGTTGAGATGAATACTCATGTTTCTCTGTGAAGCCCTCCTTTTCAAATCCAGCTGAACCAGCACTGTGTGGAAAGAAATACCAGGCGCCCCACAGCCTGTGGGACCATCAAGAACAACACCTATGTGATAACTGCAGCAGGAAGTGAAAGAGGAAAGAGTGAGTTTGTTGAGCTCCCCCACTCTGTATCACGTGGAGGAGACAGGTGTAAAGTGGTTAAGTGACCAAAACAAGGGGACGATGGAGCTTTCTGTACGGCTTCCAAGTGGCTGTTCCACCGTGTCCCCTGCTACCTCTGCAAGTGATGTGTGTGCACTTGACGTCCCATCAGGTCAATCTAGGCGCTCCATGGACGAAGCATTCCTGTGGCTCTGGATCCTTACTCGATCCAATAGCAGAACAGGGAGAATTCCTAAGGTTAAAAGCCATAGCTGTGTTAGTTCGAAGGGAGTGATCAAAGCTCCCACGTGGATTTGGTGGATTTTCCTAGCCCTGGGCCTCTTCCTTCCCCTCCCCTTCTTGTCCTCTTCATGCAGTGACCCCAAACATAAGGTCCGGTAGGAAGAGAAGCAGTCCAGTTGTGGCCTCTTGATGGATTAATTCCGGTGTTTTTTTTGTTGTTGTTGTTTATTTATTTATTTATTTATTTTTGAGACAGGGTCTCACTTTGTTGCCCAGGCTGGAGTGCAGTGGTGCAATCTTGGCTCACTGCAGCCTTAACCTCCAGGCTCATGTGATCTTCCCACCTCAGCCTCCTGAGTAGCTAGGACTACAGGCATGCATCACCATACCAAGCTAATTTTTTGTAGAGGTGGGATTTCGCCCTGTTGCCCAGGCTGGTCTGAAACTCCTGGGCTCAAGCAATCCACCCACCTCAGCCTCCCAAAGTGCTGGGATTATAGGTGTGAGCCACTGCATCCAGCCTAGATTAATTCTTAATTGTAAAAGAAGACAGAAACTAATGGCAAAACGTGCTTTTCCTGTGTGCATGTAAGAGCGTGCGAGATAGAATGTGACTTGCTTACTGTCTACCTTGTAATGTTAATAATCTAGGCTTATGTGTAGATATACATTCATTTATATTATACATAGTAAAGGCATGTACTCATGTAAAAGAGCCTAGAGCACTCCTTTTATAATACTGAGCTTGCTTTTCTCCACTGATGGATTGAAGTTTTTTTTGTTTTTTCCATATTCTCCTTCTCTGTCTTCCCAGTGTTTTGGAATTTCCTGGGCATTTTTCCTGCCCTTCCTTTTCTTACCCTTCACTGGATGTCACTTCCTCCCCAGGCCACTGAATGCCATTTGCTTTCCTCTCAGCGCTGCTTCTCCCTCCCAGCTCCCCAATTAAAGCTCTTTATTGATGTATGGCTTTGCTGGAGGGGTAGCACATCAGAACTGGAGTGCAATTTAGAAGCGGTGTTCCTGCAAGAATTCAGAGTTCATACGTCCTCCTGAAGATGCTTTGGGAGTTAACACAAGATTCAGGCATTAACTAATTTTTATATCCGCAGAGGAGAAGAAATCCATGCT
Organism: Macaca nemestrina; assembly: GCF_043159975.1. Taxonomy (NCBI): domain Eukaryota; kingdom Metazoa; phylum Chordata; class Mammalia; order Primates; family Cercopithecidae; genus Macaca; species Macaca nemestrina. The sequence continues at coordinate 127,078,286 of NC_092133.1, forward strand.
TGTCAGCTTTTTAGGAAATTTGTTTGGTCATGCATACACACTTTTTATAGCTCAGGAACATACATTTTTGCATGTTTGGCTTTATACTCTAAAATCGACCTTATTACTTGCTTATACCTTTTTTCCTCTAATGTTCATGTAACTGATTTTTCACATTGCTGCTGAAAGAGTAGGACCATTGTGTTGCGGTGAGTTAAGCCAGGGGATACTTTTGTTTCCTAAAATGACTTAGGCTATAGAATCCTGAGGCGGCTCATAATAGCATAGACTGAACATGTGCTTTGGAGCACAGGTCCTCAGTAAATACTTGTTGTTTATTAACCAAAAGTACATTACCATTGTTATTTATAAAGCCAATAATATTTGGAGGACGTTGGCCTTTCTTGGGGTAGACGCTTAGATATTTTGCTATTTTATGTTTACCTTGAGGAACATGTAGAACCTTTTAAATGAGAATTTGCTTTACTGTTTCATAAACTTTATGTTTTTAAATAACCTAGACCTACTGTAATTCACTGCTTTAATAGCTGCTTTGGGGGAAGTCCCATAAAATCTGTGAAGCCAGTTATCATTAGTATACTTTTGAACATCAAACTCTTATGGTCATATGTAATTAGTTCATTATCATCCACCTTGTGTTTTGGGCCAGAAAACAAAGGTAATTAATCACTATAACTGCAAATGACCTTTTTTTTTTTTTTTTTTTTTTTTTTTTTTTGCATGTAAAGTGCTGAAGTGTAATTATTCCTACGCGAGAGTGAGAAGATTCTTTTTTTTTTTTTTTTTTTTTTTTTTGAGACAGAGTCTCACTCTGTCCCCCTTGCTGGAGTTCAGTGGCCGGATCTCAGCTCACTGCAAGCTCCGCCTCCCGGGTTCAGGCCATTCTCCTGCCTCAGCCTCCCGAGTAGCTGGGACTACAGGCGCCCGCCACCTCGCCCGGCTAGTTTTTTGTATTTTTTAGTAGAGACGGGGTTTCACCGTGTTAGCCAGGATGGTCTCGATCTCCTGACCTCGTGATCCGCCCGTCTCGGCCTCCCAAAGTGCTGGGATTACAGGCTTGAGCCACCGCGCCCGGCCGAGAAGATTCTTCTTTATGTGTAACTATTAAAATGGCATTGAGAACTATGATTTGCTGAAAGAATCGGCATGTATATAATTAGTCTAGACGCCACCTCTGTGCTATGAATGGACTCATGTTCTCCAGTTATTATGGCTAGAGATTAAAAAGGCTGTGCTTTTACTTTGACCATGGATGCCCCAAATCATATTACAACGAGTTTCTGCTAATTTGGTTTTTTTCCTCCCTTGCTTCATTCAGGCCAAAGGGGGGCACTTGTTTTTCGGTATCATATTCATCAAATGCTGGGGCAAGGAAGTTTTTAGTAATTTTTCTAGTAACTTGGTTGTAGTAATGTAATATGCTAAGTTATCTTACAAGCTAATTTTAATATCCTCTACCATCCTCTGTTCTTCTATGCTTTATATAAAAAAAAAAAAAGCTGTAGAAATATATGACATTGTGAACATCTGCCCAGGCATTTTCATTTGTTATAACAACAGACAAAAACCTTTTTTTTTTTTTTTTTTTTTTTTAAATAGCAATATGTCAGGTTTTTAGAAGCAATGCTACTCGGTTTCATTTTGCTGTAACTCATGCTATGTGGTTTGTTTGGGGACTCTTTGGCCTGAGGGTGGGTGGCACTTTTGCATCCTGGAAATGGGCACGAGACAGTAGTGTTGCCTCCATTGCAGCACAAGGGTGGGTGTGCCCCTTTGCCACCTGCCGTCCTGGTCCTGGCTGTCAGCAGTTGCCTCACACAAAGTGTCTGCCCAAAGTCCTCCTCTTCTTCCCTTGCTGTAATTCACAGTCCGTCACTGGAGGCAGAGGTTGAGTTATCCGTTTACTTCTTTCCAACAGGCTGGGTCCCTTGGCTTTCATGCCCTGGGCCAGCCCTAGCTCAGGAATCACCAGCTCTAAAAACGTCCTTTGGTGCTTCTGCAAAAACAATTGGGTGTAGTGCAGCCCCCAACTCCCCAGAAGTTTGGTGGAGATGGTGGGTGGAGGTCACCTCCAGATTTCATGCCTGCGGTGCGGATGGAAAGCGCCACGTGTTCGGAGCGGCTTCTGGCTTCCTGGCAGCCGTGGGTGTGCGTTAGCATGGTGCAGGGTCTAGTGCTGCCCTTCTGGAGCTGAAGAGGACCTGGCTGTCGCTGGTAACCATATGGCTCTAAAGACCAAAGTGTGACCCCCTGACCCTCCCGTGGGCTGCACCCAGGCCGAGCTCCTGTCCTTATGTTTTTGCGTGGTGCCTGCTGCTCCCAGAGTCTGTCGCTCCTTACCGCTTTGTTTTTTTGCCTCAAGGGCCACAAGATGCTTTTGCTCAAAAAGCCCCCAAATCAGCTGCACCCTGATCTGTCTGGTGCTGTCTGTACCACCCAGCATCCTGCCGTTAGGGCTCAGTGTTTTGAAGCCGAGCAGTAGACCAGGTGACATCTCTTTGTGTGACTACCGTTGGTCATGATGAATTTGCCACTGAGTGACTTAATTCAGTGTGCCAGGGAATTCAAGGCTTTTCTCCTCTGGAGAGTTGTCCATCTTAATACTGATCTCACCATAAAATCCTGCGTGAGGAGGCAGAAGTTGACTAGAAAGGGTTTGATGGTGGCACCCACGTTGAACGTGTTAGCTACTTAGAGTATCATTTGTTTCACTTGTCATCAATCCCCAGGCTCGAGAGGCATCTTCATTTGGATCAGATTGATGATCATACTCACTGCATTATCGCATGGGGTAAGGGATGTATGTGTTGGATTGATAATGGTGATGCTGCCAATGAATTGAAAGTTTTCTGAGCCAAAATACGGTTCCCAGACTAGCAACATCGGCATCCCCTGGGAAGTTGTTGGAAATTCAGAGTCTCAGGCTTTACCCCAGACCTACTGAATCAGAAACTCCGGGATACCCCTCCATCTGTGTTTTACCAAGCCCTCCGGTGATTCTGGTGTCTCTCTGGTTTGAGAGCCACTGCCATCGGGCAGGGCTGTGTAATAGAACGTTCTGCAGTGATGGAAACAGTCAGTATCCCCTGCCGTGCAGTAGTGGAGCCACCAGCCACCACATGTGGCCGCCGAGCTCTTGAAATGGGGCTGCTGTGACCAACAGTAGCATTCATCATTTTATTTAATTTTGATTAATCTAAGTTTAAATTCAAACAGCTGCATATAGCTAGTGGCTGTCCTTCAGATAGCCCAGCCCCAGAACATACCCGGCTAATTATTATTGTGTAAACTCCTAAAATGCTTTAAGTTGTTAGTTGTGGAATTATTAATTGTAGATCATAGAGCAGAATCTTCCTTATTCAATTCAACAGGATTGAAACTGCGATTGTTACAACATAGGTGATCTTGATTCTTCCTGTGGAGGGGAGACAGTTTGCGGGCTGCTGGCCGGTTGGAGGAAGCCTATTCTTGAGCTGATTGATGGTTGATTTTGTGAATATGCATCAACGGTGCAGTGCTGGGTGGCTCATGCCTGTTGCACATATAACTGATGACAGTAGATATATGTCCTTTTAGGAGTAAAGCTGTTGCTCAGGAAGGGGTGTCAGTATTTCGCACAGATGGACTTTGGTTTCTCCAGCCTGTCCGGCAAAGTGGAGGTGCTTCCGGCCAAGGAGAAGTGAATGAGCCCTTTGGGCACTTTGGGCTGCTTGTGGAACCTTCCAGAAACTGTGCTGGTGGAGACAGGGGTGGTGAATTGCCAAGTCTGGGCTCGCACATGAGGTGGACAAAACTCTCGAATCACATTCGGGTTCTTCAGTTTGGGAGGACCTGGAGGAAAAAAGGTCATGGCGGGTGTGTTAGGCGGAACTGCTGCAAAGCCCAGAAGAAACTTTGAGATTAGTCTCTGGGGTGATGTGACCACATCCTCGTCACCTTTCCAAAACACCAGCAGAGGCTCTGGGACGAGAGCGTCCCCAGCAGTCCTGTGATCCTGCGGCTAGAGCGAAATGTGACATTGAGGAGCCAGGGGATATCTGAGTTCTTTGGGACTGTTCCCCAAACCTAGCAACTGAAGTCTCAAAATTAAAGCAACCATCTTTGGCTAGGCAGAAAATGATACTCAATTCTCTGTCAGAAGCAAAGTTCTACATGACTAAGCTTCCTAATTGAGGGCCCCATTTGTTGAATTATTTAAAGCCGTATCATTGATTATCATAATCCATCTCCTCTTAGAATCCTAGAATGTTAACACGAGGTGGAAGAGACCTGGGAAATGGTCATAATCCAGCCTTCTTATTTTATGGAGGCCCAGAGAGGTTATGAGTTGAGTGAGGGCACACACAGCACTGTAGGGTCAGGGACCATGTTACTCTTTAGTTCCTTTGGTGTCATAGGTCAGCTGGGGTCATAGATCAGAAGCTGGACAGATTGATGAAAAAGGGTCGTTTCAAAGACATAAGAAATATACTGATGCACACTGTTAGGTTTTAAAATGCTTCTTGCTCATGCGTCCTGTAGATATCTAGAAAATTCCAATAGAATATATTGGTAAAATATTGCAGTGGTCTTTTTGGAATAGCTAAAATTGTTCCCGCCCTGTATGTATAGGATTTCGTCATGGCACAATTCGTATTGCTAACTGGGTTATTTTTTCTGGAGAGTTTGGTTGCGAGTAGTTTATTTTCCAAGCACTAGGCCTGTTTCAGTTGATTGACTTTGATACGGTGTCTTTTGTAACTTACTTTGTTTAAATAACATGCCTCTCCTACTTTATCCCCGGAGTATTGAGATGCTGTGTGTGCAAAGTATGGCACTGTGCACCTAATCAGCATTCTCTAAATATTGGTTCAAAGAGTGAATACTATCCCATCCAGAAGGGTCTGCATGTTAATTTCTTTAGATTTTCACTGTGGCTGGCGGTTAAAAAAATTTCTGTATATTTAGGGAAATTATTAGCTGTGTATTATTTTTTTTCCTCACCTAGCTTGAATGGAGTGTTAAACAAAAAATTCACATGCTCACCAAAGGCTGGGAGAGGTTTTGTAAATTGAATATGGGGTTATTGTTTGCGTTCACAAAACAAAGCCCTAAATCACATTTAGCATAATTTGTGGTTTTAAATTGGACTGATTTAGCAAGGAGAGTGAAATAATCTCTCATCTTGTCAAAAAGGCGATACCTTTAGACCAGCATTTAATTGCATTGGCAGAGTAACTTCGGGAAGACAGCAGTAATTCTGGCTGCATTATTCTTGGTTTGTGGCTAAATTGAGATCATCATTTTCTCCTGGTTTCACTAACTTCCGTTATTGCTCTTCAAACTAATCAGATGAATGTGGTCTTCGAACTAATCAGATGAAGGCTTAGTGGTAGCTGGAGGGTGGACAGGGGAGGGATGAGGTCTATGGGCAGCTGTACTGTATATACTTCATGATCTCGGGGGAGAAGGTGACATCCCAGTGACCCAGAAGGCACAGCCTGGTGATTTTCTTTTCTTTTCTTTTTTTTTTTTTGACATAGAGTTTCACTGTTGTTGCCCAGGCTGGAGTGTAATGGTGTGATCTCAGCTCACTGCAACCTCTGCCTCCCAGGTTCAAGCGATTCTCCTGCCTGAGCTTCCCGAGTAGCTGTGACTACAGGCGTGCGCCACCATGCCCAGCTAATTTTTTTATTTATTTATTTATTTATTTATTTATTTATTTATTGTAGAGATGGGGTTTCACCATGTCGGCCAGGCTGGTCTCAAACTCCTGACCTCAGGTGATCCTCCTGCCTCGGCCTCCCAAAGTGCTGGGATTACAGGAGTGAGCTACTGCGCCAGGCCAGTCTTCTCTTCTCTTCTCTAGATAGAGTTTCACTCTTGTCACCTAGGCTGGAGTGTAATGGCATGATCTTGGCTCACTGTAACCTCTGCCTCCCGGGTTCAAGCGATTCTCCTGCCTCAGCTTCCCGAGTAGCTGGGATTACAGGCGTCTGCCACCATGCTCAGCTAATTTTTGTATTTTTAGTAGAGTTGGAGTTTCACCATGTTGGTCAGGCTAGTCTTGAACTTCTGACCTCAGGTAATCCACCCACCTCGGCCTCCTAAAGTGCTGGGTTACAGGTGTGAGCCACTGCCCCTGGCCCCAGTGATTTTCTTGGTAATTGCTTACACACAGTGAATACCATTCATTTGCACAGAAGTGTTCCATGGACTGTGCACCTAAGAAAGAATGTACATTTGCAGCCACATTGTACAGGTAGGGTTCGTTTGCATTCCTGCAGGTATCCAAGAGGGAGGGTTCTGGAGGAACTTCGAGCTGTCTAGATTACCTGATGAAAACCTGTTCTTTTCTCAACAGCCACTTCAGGAGCTCACCCAGGGGCTGCTCACTAGACCACTGCTCCCTGCCCATGTGCCCTAGTTCAGAGTAATCTGTATTCTTCACAGTCCCTTCTTCCAGTGAAAGCATCTCTTTTACCTTTCACCAAGCCTTACCTCTAAAAGAATAGCCGGCGATACCTTAGACATTTCAGAAATAAGCAAAGTGCCTGTCCTTATACTTTTATTCCCCTGGGAGTTATCAACTAGTCTTCTTGAAATGGCTAACTGCTTAAATATTTTAAATGTACATTTGGCATTTTACACACACCTTTGTGGTGGTTCAAATCACGGGTGCTCCTGGGTCTGAGTTTAGGTCTGACTGCAGGAAGCAGGTTAGTTTCCCGGCCTCCTGGGGCACCCCTGGAGGAAGCAGATGGGGATAGGAAGTCAACTGACTGATAAGAGACATCACACTTTCTTGGGCTGGGCTCCAGGCCCCTGTTCATGTTCTTAGTTACCTGGATAGTCTTGGTATCAGAGTTTATGTGAACCATGGCCAAGCTTATCACCCACAGAAATGTTTCTGGAAAGACTGAATAGCAAATGGGATAGATGAATTACAGTCTATGGAAACTCCTTCTGCTACCAATTTGTAGTTTGTGCTTTTGAGATGAAGATGCCTTTGGCTTTTACATTTGTATTTTCAAGTGTATATATGCTAGGGAAGGAGGAACCTTTCAGATCCCTAGTGGCTGATTTTCATCTTGGATCTGCATACTAGAATTCATAGCATGCCACTGAGTTGACTTTTTGTATTTCTATATAATACCACTGTATCGATCTGTTGCTAATCTGATGTAACCTTTGTGTGTGTGTATGTGTATGTATGTGTGTGTCTGTATGTGTGTGTGTGTTTTATTGATCAAGATACATTACTCCAGAGGCCAAAATCAGAAACTAGGGAGGTCGAATATTTCATCATTTAAAATTGAGCTTATATTGTTATTAATGCAATGTTAAGAGGACAGCCCTTCAGATACTGGGTTATTTAAGCAACTTCAATGTACCCCACCCCAGAAAGGATTTGGAGGTCGCCATCTTACTTCTGGTGGCAATGCAAGAAAACTGAAAGGAAAAAAAAAAAACAACAGTTGCACTTATAAGATCCTATGTGACAACCATAAGTATGTATGCTTCACAGTATTTTTATAGGCTGTTTATGGTACAGAAATTCTCTTTTGTGCATCTTGGCTCTGTTGCCCCCGTCATTGTCCATCTGAAACAAACTATGCCAGGCACTTAGCTAATCAGATACAAAGAAGCATTTCAGCGGCCACTCAGAAGTGAGCGACTGCTTATGAAAAACCTGTACAAAATAAATAAGACCGGTAGGTGAATTTGATGGTCCTTTTGGAGTTATAATCTTTCTTTGCTTTGAAAGAAAAACAAAACGTGCCGCTGCCGTCCCTTTCTAGGAGTTCCGTCCCCAGATTCACACTCAGCATTTTTGTTTCCATAGCGGTGCCACCCAACATCGCAGAACTGAAGAATTTGGAAGTGCTCAACTTTTTTAATAACCAGATCGAAGAGCTGCCCACACAGATCAGCAGCCTTCAGAAACTCAAACACCTGAACCTCGGGTGAGTATCAGTGGAGGGAAGAGGCGGAGAGGGAGAGAGTGGAAGGGGTGTGCCGGGTAGGGCCAGGGGAGGAATTATTTTTATATTATTGCACAGAAATGGATCTCTAATTTCTTTTTATGTTTTGGGTCTTAAACAAATTTTATTGTTTTAATACATCCTTTCGGTGGCCTACATCAGTGAGTATTTGAGAGCTAATTGAGAAGCTAATTGTTGGCACAATAAGGAAGTTAAATTTTTACTGTATTTTGTGTCCAGTAAAATTTTATCTCAGTTCTGTTGACCGAGAAGGGACTTATTTGCATTGCATGAACTGGCAGACAAATGGTAATATGGTTGATTTTTTTTTTTTCTCTCCGCGTTAAATAGGAATAGTTTACAAAGCACCTTTGTGCCTTGGAGGGAAGAATATTTTCCCTAATGATGCTTCATTCATTTTTGCAATTCTCTGTAGCTGAGAGGTGAAAATCCTCTGTCTTTGTTTATGCAAAGGTGAGGAGAGGAGTTTTGATTCAGCTGAGGTTGCAGAACCAGGGAGCAGTAAATAATAATAATGATAACCTGTTTTTGTGTATTACTTTGCAGCACTTGACCCTCTCAACATTTGTGAGGTAGGGAGGGCAGGTTTTAGTGCTTTCATTGTACACAGAGGAAGCTAAGCCTTTTCAAAGGGGCTAAGGGCCTGGCTTCTGGTCCCCTCTGAGGTTAGTGGCCAAGCTGGGAAGAGAAGCCCATGGTTCTGGGTCTAAATGCTCCTTCAGACTCCATTGATATGGTTTGGGTCTGTGTCTCCACCAAATCTCATGTGGAATTGTAATCCCTAGTGTTGGAAGTGGGGCCTGGTGGGAGGTGATTAGATCATGGGGGCGGAGCTCTCGTGAATGGGTTAGCACCATCCCCTCTTGGTACTGTCCTTATGATAGTGAGTGAGTTATTGTGAGATCTGGTTGTTTAAAAGTGTGTAGCACCCCCCCCCCCATGCTCTCCTGCTCCTGCCATGTAATATACGTGCTCCTGCGTTGCCTTCTACCATGAGTAAAAGCTCCCTGAGGTTTCCCCACAAGCAGCTGCTGCCATGCTTCCTATACAGCCGGTAGAACCATGAGTCAGTTAAACCTCTTTTTTTGTAAGTTGCCTGGCCTCAGGCATTCCCTTATAGCAATGGGAGAACAGACGAATACATCCATAGACCCCAACCGGAACTGTGGCATCAGAATTCCATCTTCATTGGTGCAGCCATCAGATGAAACTGACCATTCATGCTTCAGTCTCTGTGCAAAGTCATATATTCATTAAATTGTAGCCACTAAATGCTCTGGTTAAGTTAGTGATTGACATGGAGTGGCAATAGATGCTGGCCAGGTATTTGCCAGCTTTTTTTTTTTTTGAGGCAGAGTCTTGCTGTGTCGTCAAGCGATCTTAGCTCGCTACAACCTCCACCTCCTGGGTTCAAGCGAGTCTCCTGCCTCAGCCTCCTGAGTAGCTGGGACTACAGGCACACGCCACCATGCCCAGCTAATTTTTGTATTTTTAGTAGAGACGGTGTTCCACCATGTTGGCCAGGATGGTCTCAATGTCTTGACCTCATGATCTGCCTGCCTCGGCCTCCCAAAGCACTGGGATTACAGGCATGAGCCACTGTGTCTAGCCATATTTGCCAATTTAATAGGGAGCAGTCATGAAAAAAATCTCATTCATGGAGTGATTTTTAGTTTATTCTTTCCACAAAGAGTTTGGTCAGACACATTATTTTGAAGTTCACTTGGGCTTAGGGACCAACTTTGTAAGATCCATGGGCAGCCTCTATTCTTATGTCTGAGGGAAAGTGAAGTTAAAAGGAGGGAGAAACATCACTTTAGATGAGATGGGTTTTTTTTTTCTCCCTACAAATTTGGAGCCTGTATACCCATCTGGCAAAGCAGAAATGAAACGATTCTCCATTTATATCTTGGTTTTACAGACTATTCTATCCTGATCTTTAATTTGTATGTGAGAAAGAAGCTAAAACTACATATAGATGTATACTCTTACTGTTAATTTGTTCATTTATTAAATATATATATGTATACATAGTATATATATAAAATCTCAATCACTGGGAACAGTGCTTGGCACATACTGAGAAGTACCTAGTATTAGTTAGCTATTGTTATGATCATAATTGTCTTATTTACTTTTTCATTAATTCCATGACTATGTAAGTGACTATTCTATGTAAGGAATCTTGCTAGTACCGGGGAGCCAAGGTGAAGGTCATGGTCCCTGACCTTACCTACTAGGGCAAGACTGGCTATAAACAGGAACAGACCAGCAAGGTCACAGATGTGCTGGCGACTGTGGACCGACAGGGGGAGCAGCAAGACGGGGAGTACTTTAGTCCGCAGGTGAGATTCTCAGGAGCAGGAACACAGCAGGTAGCACGGGAGCCGACACTCGATGCGTGAGAATTTCTCAGACTTAAAAGTCGAAGGAAGGTGTCTCAGATTGAGCGAATGGTATTTTTTTTTTTTCGAGATGGCGTTTCACTCTGTCGCCAAGGCTGGAATGCAGTGACGCGATCTTGGCTCACTGCAGCCTCCGCCTACCAGGTTCAAGCAATTCTCTTGCCTCAGCTTCCCAAGTAGCTGGGACTACAGCCGCCCGCCACCACGCCCAGCTAATTTTTTTATATTTTTAGTAGAGACGGGGTTTCACCGTGTTAGCCAGGATGGTCTTCATCTCCTGACCTTGTGATCCGCCCGCCTCGGCCTCCCAAAGTGCTGGGATTACAGGCATGAGCCACCGCGCCCGGCTGAGAATGACATATTTAAATGCTCACAGCACTGCCTGCCTGGGGCCTGGGAATTGTCAGTTTTTGGCGCTGTTGAGTGTAAAGTGTGAGGCAGGCGGCGGTGAGGTCAGAGGTCAGGCTAGACAGGGAATCCTGGATGTTTGCTGTTCAGTGAATGAGGATTTACCAAGTTCCCAACCATGTACCAGGCATTGTCCTAGTTACTGGCTATCCAGCCCTGATGGAGCTTCCATTACAGTTGGGGAAACCAACTATAAGCAAATAAATGTTTATAATAATGACAGGGAGTCAAAAGTGCTAAGGAAAGGGCTCTGTGCTAAATAAACAAGCAAGTCTCGGGCGCGGTGGCTCATGCCTGTAGTCCCAGAACTTTGAGAAACTGAGGCTGGCAGGTCATCTGAGGCCAGGAGTTGGAGAACAGCCTGGTCAACATGGTGAAAACTCATCTCTACTAAAAATACAAAAATTAACTAAGTGTGGTGGCACATGCCTGTGATCCCAGCTACTCCACCTGGGAGGCTGAGGCAGGAGAATCGTTTGAACCCAGGAGGCAGAGGTTTCAGGAGGCAGAGGTTTCAGTGAACTGAGATTGCACCGCTGCACTCCAGCCTAGGCGACAGAGTGAGACTCCATCTCAAAAATAAATACATAAATAAATAAACGAGCTCCAATTTTATACTGACCATTGAGAAATTTGCATAGCAGAGTAGCAGATAGAAGATATGGTCAGATTTTCCTGTGAAAGATCAGTATGGAGAAGAGGGTGGAGGGAGTTAAACTAGAGGTTAGGAGACCAGTAAGAATATGAGCTTCATGTCCCATGTGAACTAGGACAGTGGCAGTGGAGGCAGGGGGGGATTTTATATGAAAAATGTACAGGCGGTAATGTTGACAGACAGTAACTGATGGGATGGAATGATACCTATATTTCTATGTTGGGCGGCTGAAAAATATAATGGATGGAGACAGATTTGGGAATAAAATAATAAGCTCAGATTTTGTTCTTTTTTGACTTTCCTAATAACATTTTGGTTTGAGGCACCATAGGACAGAGTCGTACACTTTTCTTTTTCTTTCTTTTCTTTCTTTTCTTTTTTGGAGATGGAGTTTCGGTCTTGTTGCCCAGGCTCCAGTGCAATGGCACGATCTTGACTCACTGCAACCTCCACCTCCTGGGTTCAAACGATTCTTCTGCTTCAGCCTCCCGAGTAGCTGGGATTACAGGCATACCCAACCACGCACAGCTACTTTTGTATTTTTAGTAGAGACTGCATTTCACCATGTTGATCAGGCTGGTCTCGAACTCCTGATCTCAGGTGATCCGCCTGCCTCGGCCTCCCAAAGTGCTGGGATTACAGGCATGAGCCACCATGCCCGGCCCTAAACTTTTCTTTTTCAATGAGTGCATCTTAGTTGCCTTCTTGTTCTCTTTGGAGTTGTTTGCATTTTTGGCTGTCGGTGCTGTATTGATTGTGTAAAGCTTTTTGTATTTAATTACGTAGCTACATAGATGGAGTTGTCAAAGTTTGAACAAAACTCCCAGTTCTTTGAGAAAGGAGCTAAGATGGGTTTCACTAAAGGATACTTCTGTCCTCAAATGGCATATAGAATTATACTCACACAGTAAGGCAAGTTATAGGGAGGACTCCTTATTCTAAGGAGCCGGGGTGAAAGCATACACACAGGAGATCACAAAACGGAGCTGGGAAGCCACTTGTATGTGTGATCCAGAAGGCACCCTCCATCAGAATTTGCTTTCAAAGTTTTTACAGTATTTGAAGTTTATTCTGATGATTGTAAGACATGAGAAAATTTTAGGCCACCTGAATAAATAAAAGAAAGTTTAGTTCTCTTCTAAGTTCGGTTTATTTATTTCATAGAGTTATTTTCCCAAAAATGTGAAGCCACGTAGGTTCCCATGTAGATGATTATTTCTAGGATAACTTCACTGCAGGACCACCATGCCCAACTATTTGGGAATAACGTTTGACCTCGTTTGTTGCTAGAGCTTGTCTCATGAATACATAGAAGTTTTTATTAAGTCCCATGTTGGGTATTTATGGATTTGGATTATTTGTTCATTTTTTGAGACAAGGTCTCGTTCTGTCACCCAGGCTGGAGTGCAGTGGCATGATCTCTGCTCACTGCAACCTGCGCCTCCTGGGCTAAAGTGATCCTCCCACCTCAGCCTCCTGAGTAGCTGGGACCACAGGTACGTGCCACCATGCCTGGCTAATTTTTGTAGTTTTTTTTTTTTTGTATAGATGGGTTTTTGCCATGTTGTTCAGGCTGGTCTCGAGCTCCTGAGCTCAAGCAATCTGCCTGTGTTGGCCTCCCAAAGTGCTGGGATTACAGACGTGAGCCACTGGGCTCAGCGTGGTTTTTTTTTTTTTTAATTTTTATTTGTGATAAGTGTGAGTAGGTCACTGTGGAGGTGAGAAAAATTAGTGCCTTGAGACAAGAAGGTTTTATTGAAGCTGGAGGTGCTCAGGACAACCTGCAGAGAAGAAACTGCTCTGAAAAGGAGGTGTTAGTACAGACCTTTCTAGGGCTTTAGAAGAAAAGGAAGAAAGATGCTGAATAGCCTGAGACCCCCTGATTTTATAAATTTCTCCACCATATGCAGGCATTTGCCCACTTCCAACACGCATTTGAAAAATCTTTCCATGCAAACAAAAGAATTGATACCACTTGGCATAGCTGAGCGTTGCGAAGCTTTATGTTGAAACACCTGAAGTCACCTGAGATTAAGCAAGTGTGGCACAAATAGAAAACCACACTTGACAGTTGGGACCATCCAAAGTGGAATTTCATGAGGTGAGCTTGCTCACTTAGGGCTGATTCAACATTTTCTCTCAAACCTTTCTGAAAAATAATTCTAGCAACAGCTCGCATTCCCTGAGAAGCCACGTGTGAGCCGTGGATCGGGTGTTGGGTGCTTCAGATATTTTCTCTCTCATGCTCCCAGCGATCCTGCCCTCAAGGTGTTGTCAGCCTCATTTTATAGTTGAGGAAATTGGGTGTCAGAGAAGCTGAGTAACTTGGTCAAGGTCGTGCAGCTAGCAAGTGCTGGAGTCAGACTCCTCATCTAGTTGTCTTCTGCTTTAAAGCTCCATACTTTTCCTACCCCCACGGTAGCTTCTCATGGAAACCTTGATTGCTAGCAGTGTCAGCGCAGGTCCTGAGCACGGAATTCCTACATGTGGAAATGTGGATGGATGGAGATGGATGTTAGCACCTGCTGGAGGAAGTGCGGACAGCCAGCATGTTCTATGTTTCATTGTGCAGAGAGAGATGCCACTAGGTCGCCATGCCCATGGACTGGCGTCCGGAGAGGCGGCCAGAAATCTCTGCAGTTCCTTGCCCCCTTTGTAGCTGGGGCTGTTGCTAGCAGTTCTTCTGAAGTTTCAGTATTTAAGTAAGGGCTTCCTTTCTGCCTGCCAGGGTGGTGTGCCTACTACTGTTACTTCTGGCCATCAGCTGCACGTGGGACTCTGCTGTGTTCCTTACACGTTGTGGGTATTGGTTTGTCACTCCAAAGAAAAAGGAACCTGAAATTCAGTAGATTCTTGCCACCAGGAGGGGGAGGGGCCCCAGGCTTGCTCTGGGCTGGAGATGGAATGGGAGCGCTCTCTCAGGTGAGATGCCTCTTCCCTCTACACCTGTCTAACCGTGGATTTCCTCTACCTAATACTGCAAAAGTGTATCTATTTGCAGAGAAAAATGCTAAGGAATCAGCAGTTTTCAAAATGGATAACTTAGAGCAGTGTTTAAAGACAGAAGCACCTAGTGTGTGCTTCTCTGCCGTCCTCTCTTTGACTTGCAATTCCTCTCAGAATTCTTGCATCGGAGCCCAAGGGTCTGGAGTGGCTTTGGCCTCTGTGAGGTACAGGGTGCGCCCAGACACATGTCACCTTCCTCAGTCACTTCTGAAGTCTTTGCTCCTTACCCTCTCTTAGGCTGCTCTTTCGTCTCAACATAGCATTAATGACAAGCTCCATCTTGCCTGTATTACAAGGTAGTTTTAGTGAACAAGGGAAGTACTTGCCATAATGTGCTTCACAAATTGTGACTTCATGGAGAATGCTCGTCGTTGCTGTCATGGCAGTAGATAGTCGTGGAGGTCGTTTTGCTGGGTGTGGTCTGTCTGGGATATTTTCTGCCTGAGAGAGGGAACCCACGTTTCCCTTTTGGTTGCCCCCTCTGCTGTCAGCTGTTTCTGGTGAGGCCCGCTTGGTAGGGCTGGACCGAGCTGGATCTGTTATGAGAAGGATCGATGGCTAGAATGATTTTTATTGTCACAGTCCCTTCCATCTTTCAATATCTGTCAACTTTTATTAAAGTTTTTTTTTAAATTGACTTTTAAGTAAGTTCAAAGGGAACTGCATTAAGGAAAATAAGGGGCTTGAAGAAAGGATAAAAGATAGTGTAGAAAAAATTCCCTTAGACTTCATTGGAGACACACACACAGACACAGACACAAACATGCACACCCACACCCACACCACACCACACACACATACCGTGTACATACCCACACACCCACACACACACACATACCGTGTACACACCCACACACCCACACACACATACCGTGTACATACACACCCACACCACACACTACACCCATATCACACCCATACCACACCACACACACACACCGTGTACACACCCACACACCCACACCCATACCACACCCATACCACACCACACACACACACCGTGTACACATCCACACACCCACACCCATACCACACCACACACACCGTGTACACACCCACACACCCACACCCATACCACACCCATACCACACCACACACACACACCGTGTACACACCCACACACCCACACCCATACCACACCACACCACACACACCGGGTACATACCCACACTACCACACCCATCCACACACACACACCGTGTACACACCCACACATCCACACCCATACCACACCCACACACATACCGTGTACACACCCACACACCCACACCCATAACACACCCATACCACACCACACACACATACTGTGTACACACCCACACACCCACACTCATACCACACCCATACCACACCACACACACACACCATGTACACACCCACACCACACCCAAACCACACCCACACCACACACACATACCGTGTACACACCCACACCCACACACCCACACCCATACCACACCCATACCACACCACACACACATACCGTGTACACACCCACACACCCACACCCATACCACACCCACACCATACCCACACACCCACACCCATACCACACCACACACACATACCGTGTACACACCCACACCACACACACCACACCCACACACCCCCACACACACATACCGTGTACATACCCACACACCCACACCACACACCACACCCATATCACACCCATACCACACCACACACACCGTGTACACACCCACACACCCACACCCACACACCCACACCACACACACATACCGTGTACACACCCACACACCCACACCCACACCACACACACATACCGTGTACACACCCACACCCACACACCCACACCCACACCACACATACATACCGTGTACACACCCACACCACACACCCATACCACACCCCTACCACACCACACACACACACCGTGTACACAACCACACCCATACCACACCACACACACACTGTGTACACACCCACACCACACCCACACCACACACACACCACACCCACACACCCACACCCATACCACACCCATACCACACCACACACACATACCGTGTACACACCCACACCCATACCACACCACACACACATACCACACCCATACCACACCACACACACATACCGTGTACACACCCACACACCCACACCCATACCACACCACACACACATACCACACCCATACCACGCCCATCCCACACCACACACACATACCGTGTACATACCCACACCCACACACCCACACCCATACCATACCCATACCACACCCACACCACACCCACACCACACCCACACACCCACACCCATACCACACCCACACCACACCACACACACATACCGTGTACACACCCACACCACACACACACCACACACATACCATACCACACACACATACCGTGTACACACCCACACACCCACACCCATACTACACCCATAGCACACCACACACACACACCGCGTACACATCCACACACCCACACCCATACCACACCACACCCACACCGTGTACACACCCACACACCACACCCACACCACACCCACACCACACACACACCACATCCACACCACACCCACACACCCACACCCATACCACACCACACACATATACCGTGTACACACCCACACACCCACACCCATACCACACCACACACACACCACACCCATACCACACCACACACACATACCACACCCATACCACACCACACACACATACCGTGTACACACCCACACACCCACACACCCACATCCATACCACACCCATACCACACCACACCCACACCACACCCACACACCCACACCCATACCACACCCACACCACACCACACACACATACCATGTACACACCCACACCACACACACATCACACCCATACCATACCACACACACATACCGTGTACACACCCACACACCCACACCCACACCACTCCACACCCACACCACACCCACACCACACACATACCACACCACACACACATACCGTGTACACACCCACACACCCACAGCACACCCACACCACACCCATACCACACCACACACACATACTGTGTACACACCCACACACCACACCCATACCACACCACACACACATACCGTGTACACACCCACACACCCACACCACACCCACACCACACCCATACCACACCACACACACATACCGTGTACACACCCACACACCCACTCCACACCCACACCACACACACACCACACCCATACCACACCACACACACATACCGTGTACACACCCACACACCCACACCCACACCACACCCATGCCACACCACACACACATACCGTGTACACACCCACACACCACACCCATACCACACCACACACACATACTGTGTACACACCCACACACCCACACCACACACACACCACACCCAAACCACACCACACACACATACTGTGTACACACACACACACCACACCCACACCACACCCTGCGTACACACACCCACACACACCACCATACCCCCAAACACACCCCATACACACACCACGCCCATATCCCCCACACACACCACACACATACCTCACACACCATACCCCTCACACACCCCACGAAACACCCAAATACACATACACATAACACCATACACAATACCACATACACCACACACCCCCGCCACACACTCACACACAGTTGACCCTTGAGCAACACATGGGTTGAGGGAGCAACACAGTGACTCATGCAGTCAAAAATCCACACGTTACTTTTGATTCCGAAAAATCTTAATTCCCAATAGCCTACAGTTGACCGGAAGCCTTACCAAAAACAGAAATAGTTGATGAACCCGTATTTTGTGTGCTGTATGTATTCCGTTCTTCATTCTTACAATAAAGTAAGCTAGAGAAAAGAAAATGTTATTAGGGAAGTCATAAGGAAAAGGCGGTGCATTTACTGTGCTTTAAATGGAAGTGGATCATCTTAAAGGTATTCATCCTCTTCATGCTGAGTGGGCTGAAGAGGAAGAGGAGGGTTGTTCTTGCTGTCTCAGGGGTGGCAGAGGCAGAGGAAAAATATACTTGTGTCCTTGGACCCAGGCAGTTCAAACCCATGTTGCTCAAGGGTCAATTGTATGATTTTAATTTATCTTAAGTTGTGATAAAATGCACACAAAATGTTCTGTCTTTGTAGTAGACAGTTCAGTGGTGTTAAGCGTATTCACATTGTTGTTCAACCAATCCCCAGAATTTTCTCATCTTGCAAACCTGAATTCTATGCCCATTAAACAACACCTCTCCATTCCCCTCCCTCCATCCCCTGGCCATCACCATTCTAATTGAAGATAATTTTCAATGTTAGCAGTTGTAGAACAAAAACATGATGTTTCCCTCCAAAAAGGAATAAATGAAATGAAATCAAGCAAAAGTCTGAAAACTACAAAGCTTCATGTGTATATTTTGAGATATCGCCACTTTCATAAGGAAGTTTTTCTTTACAAGGATAGATATTTTGTGATGGTTTGAGTTTTTGTGTAAAACAGTGATTAAGTTTCGCAGCTGGAGGAAAATGACAACTAAGAAATTTGCAAATGTTTCAGGAACCTACAAGCTCTCTGACTGAAATTATGAGTCCAAGTAGGACAACATACCACACCCTCTTACTTATATGTGGAATGCAAAAAAGTAAGCCTCATTGAAACGGAATAAAATGGTTACCACAGGCTGGAGGGATTGGGGAATTGCAGAAATGTTAGCCAAAGGACACGAAAGTTTAGTTAGACAGGAGAAGTACGTTCAAGAGATGGATCATACATCGTGGTGATTGCAGTTAATAACAATATGTGGTATACTTGAAAATTGCTAAGAGAGCAAATGTGCGTTCTCACCACAAAAGACAAAAAAAAAAAAAAAAGACGAAAAAAATGACAAGCATGTGAGGCAGTGCATATGTTAAACAGTGTGATTTAAGCCATTCCACGATGGATTATATATATATAACTGTTGTACACCATAAGTATGTGCAATCTTTGTCATTGTAAATATTAAGTAAATGCTTTTTTTTAATTAAAAAAAAAATAGGATGGGCATGGTGGCTCACACCTATAATCCCAGCATTCTCAGAGGCCAGGGTGAGAAGATTGCTTGAGCTCAGGAGTTTGAGACCAGCGTGAGCAACATGGCAAAACCCCATTTTTGCAAAAAATACAAACATTAGCAGGGCGTGGTGGCATGCACCTGTGGTCCCAGTTACTTGGGAGACTGAAGTGGAAGGATCGCTTGAGCCTGGGGAGGTTGAGGCTGCAGTGAGCTGAGATCGTGCCACTGCACTACAACCTGGGCACACCTAGGCAACAGAGCAAACCCCTGACTCAAAATAATAAAAAATAAAAATAAAGTAGAAAGTGACTCTAGGATCATGGCACTGTCTTACACTTTCACCCTGTGAAACCGAGGCGCCCTTGATGGTCTGTATAAACGGGTCTTTGGTGTCGTGACATAGATTTTTGTCCCCCTGCAACAGCATGAACAGGCTGAACACTTTGCCACGAGGCTTCGGCTCCCTGCCAGCTCTTGAGGTTCTGGACTTGACTTACAACAACTTGAGCGAAAATTCTCTTCCTGGAAACTTCTTCTACCTGAGTAAGAAACTTTCAGTTCTATAAATCTCCTCAACCCTGTACTTTGCGTTCTAAGAGGGAAATTTATTTGCCAGGACCCAAACTCCAAGAGAAATTATTGGACAGAGATTTTTTTTTTCTTTAGAGACTCCTTTTGAATATTCCTTCATAGCTCAGCAGTATGTGCATTTGATATATCATTATGTGACACCATCGGGCTGAAGTGGACTTAGTAATGTCATATTAACATTCTGAGAGAGATTATATATCTAAATGAGATCAAGCCTCACATTTAGTTAAGATACTTGACTTTCTTTTTAAATAGCATGCCAAAAAAAAAAAAAAGTATCTTCCCATGTTGCTATTAATTCTTTGTAGGATATTTGCCCAGGATATTCCAATCAATTATTTATAAAAATATTTATTAATAAACCACTAACAGAATTTTTGAATTTTCCATCCAGGATTCTTATTTTCAGCCTTTTAATAAGCACTCTTATTGACCTATTTATCCAGTACACAGGCATTAAGAAATTATTGGCCACAGGTGAACACACTTTATTCTTCCATATGCAAACAAATTTCTTGCTGAAGATGCTTTTGAAAATTAAGAAATGATTTCTTCTGAGAACTTATGCACTATTTCGGACAAGGTTTGCTTCCCTTAAATGAGTGTTCTATTTCTTCAAATAGTAACTTATATGGCATTCACAAAATCTGAATTTTCTGAGCTAGTCTCTTAAATTTTATTTTTTACCTTATGTACATTGTCTCTCTATGACTTTATCAAGCACATGAAATCAGCTATAAAATATTTTCTTGGGCAGTGGAGCAACTGTTTTTGTTATGTTATATTAACATCCAGTTCTTGGGAGCTGGAGCTACAAAGATCACTTGAGGCTAGGAGTTGAAGACCAGCCTGGGCAACATAGAGAGACCCTGCCTCTAGAAATAAAAATTTAAAAAGTAGCCAGGCGTAGTAGCATGCGCCTGTGATCTTAGCTACTTGGGAGGCTGAGGTAGGAAGAGTGCCCGAGGCCAGGGGTTTGAGGCTGCAGTGACCCACTGCACTCCAGCCTAGGTGACAGAGCGAGACTCTGTCTCTAGAAAATAGATACTGAAAAACAAAACATGTATCTAATTATACTCAGCTTTTATGGTTGAGGATAAACAGATGCTTTAGAACTTTAGCCTTCAGTAGTTCGGAATCGTATTATCATTGTGTAATAATTATGAACAAATTTCTGACTACTGATATTCTCCTTAAGTTAGGATTTACTCTGTTAACTTCATGTCATTGTTTTAGCCTCTTTGTCTTCATTTATTTTTGTCCTGAAGGCTGTAGAAACAAGTAATAATAATTAGTCAGATGATGGAACTGATGAGCTGTGGTTATAGCCTCCATCACCAGAAAGCCTTTCATTAATTTTTAACCCAGTGCTATTTACATAGGAAAAAGTCTGTTTTAACATCGTTGTATTCTCTTGAAAGAACCTTTTGCCTTAGGTATCCATAAAAGTGGCACAGTAGTGTTCTTTGTTTTCCTTTGATGCAAATGGAGAAATAAATGTGAATCAAAAGGAATCTATGAGAAAAACAGCAATCTTTTCTAAAAATGTGCTGAAACTCTGTGGCCCAAAGTGCTGGTGCCCACAGTTGTTAATTGAGTCAGTCCTCTTGGATATAGATGTTTTCCTGGACACACCAGCTACACAATAAGCCAGTAAATCTAAGTTTGACCTGCTTGTTATTATTGGGAGCCCTAGGTATGTCAAAGGCTTTTCACCAAGTCAGGGTTATTAATCAAAGCTGACTCCCTCGTATTGATCAGACCTCAAATGGTTGGGTTCCATGCCACCCTGTTTATATATTGCTGTTTAATTTGCAGCCACCCTGCGTGCACTCTATCTAAGTGACAACGATTTTGAAATCCTGCCGCCAGATATTGGGAAGCTCACAAAGTTGCAGATAGTAAGTAATTTATCTAAATTCTTAGAAAATCAATTCACTGCCGCAGCCTTGTAGGGGTAGAATCAAGTCAATTTGAGCAGGAGTAAGGTTTGTTTGGTGGGAATAAACCACTACTCGTGATAGTGTTTCTTGATTATCCGCTGGCACTTGTAAATAAATGGAAGGGACTGAGCTTTAGTAGAAGAGAGGATGTGGAGGAGGATGAGAGTTTCTGTGGAGCACCTTTTAATGTGTAAATATGTTGACAACTCCTTGTTTTCTTCTGTTTAGCTCAGCCTTAGGGATAATGACCTGATCTCGCTGCCTAAGGAAATCGGGGAGCTTACCCAGCTTAAAGAGCTCCATATTCAGGGGAACCGCCTCACCGTTTTGCCCCCAGAACTAGGTAAGGTTGCCGATGAATGAACTTAGTTCTGGGTTTCATGAATAACAGTTATCCCAGTGTAGCAATTCTGAACAACCTCTCTCCTCTTCTTGACAACTACTCTGCACCTAGGCACCCGATTCTGATCATTTGAGAACCATTTGTCATTGACTAGAGTTGAGCTGTTATAGATTTGACCTTCCCCGATCCTGTGTTCTGCAGCTGTAGCGTCCCGTATATTAGAAACTGCTGATGAAAGATGACCCCACTCAGCTCCCTGCGTGATGTAGTGGAAAAAGCATGGGATTAGTAGTAAGAGCCTTATCCGTGGCGCCTCATCGACTAGCTGCGTAAGCTTTCTGGGTCTTGGTTGGTTATTAATAACTTTATCTAAGTATCACTCTTACTTTTGAACCCCTTAAATTTTTATTGACCTGGAAAAACTTTTACCAAATAGTTAAAGTAGTTGTTACGGCTACTTGAAGATGTTAATACCGCTGTGGGTCGTGAATTTGCCTCTTTCCTAATCCTGTCTCTAGTAGGAATTGTTAAATATGTTCTTGCTGGGAATGGGTTCTACTCCTGGCCGCTGAATCCTAATCCTATTCCTCTGCCAGGTCGTTCCTATTTCCAGAGTGGGTTTATGTCCCCCGCCAGAAATAACCTCCAAGCCAGTGATTCTGTTAACTGCTTCGTTCCACTGCAGAAGGTTCACGAGTTCCCTTATCTTTGCTTGTGCAGACCCTCCATAGCCTCTCATTTCTTCAATCCTTTGAACCACATTGTTGTCTCAAACTGCAATTATTTGCCTTTCTACTCCAAAATACCATCATTTTTAAGAAACACATTGAAGAAGCAGTTCTTTAAACAAGTCTGGCGGTTTGAAGAGGCCATTTGTTAGAAATTAGAATGCAAGCACCAGGAGGGCAGGGGCATTTTTGCATTTGTTCCCTGGGGTACAGTAGGTGCTCAGAAAACGTTGAATGAATGAATTAATGAAGCAAGGACCTTGGATGGCAGGATGTTAGGAAGGTTATGAGCAGGCTGATGTGGCTAATTGTTACGCATTGGAAGACTGAGACACAGAACAGGCCTATTAGTGCCTAGAGTTCGGTTGGCAGCCATATTAGTCTAAAGGGAAGGCAGTCACGTGGTTTCCTGGAACAGCTGGAAAGTCCCGCCTCATCTCTTCCCATTTCCTTTAGCTCTCTTGTTAGTGTTAAAAGACCAGAGGATTATTTAATGACTTTTTTAAGGTTAACTCAACACTTCTCTTTACTGAGTTGCAAGTAGTCAAGTGTTGCTTTGGGAGCAGGGTTACAGAATCAAGAAACGCTTTTTGCAAACATTTTCAAGGCAAAAAACTTCTTGTCAAAGGAGAGATCTTGGGCCAGGCACGTGGCTCACACTTGTAATCCCAGCACTCTGGGAGGCCGAAGCAGGCAGATAGCTTGAGCCCAGGAGTTTGAGACCAGCCTGTGCTATGTGCTGAAACTCCGTCTCTATAAAAAGTACAAAAAATTAGCTGAATATGGTGGTACATGCCTATAGTTCCAGCTACTCCGGAGGCTGAGGTGGGAGGATCGCCTGAGCCTGGGAGGTCAAAGCTGCAGTGAGCTGTGATCGTGCCACTGTACTCCCACCTGGGTGACAGAACAAGACTGTCAAAAGGAAAAAAATATATATATATATTACACAGTGGTTAATAACCACAGATGTTAGCATTAGTAATAGCTGGGGAGCTTCTGCAGAACTCAAATACTTGCTCCCTCCCCAACCTACTAAATCGGAATCCCCGCGTGTGAGGTGAATTCTTGTGTCATTTGGTGTAAAGCTCACTTGATGCCTCTCACATGTATCCTTGGTTAGCGTGGTTAGTAGAAACAGAAAAATAAATGTGTATTTTGATGTCATTTGATCTTACTTCATTTTTCAAGCTGTGAGGCAACGTAGGATATTAGATTAAACGATTATTTTATCAGGCAGTAATTTGCCACAAAAATGCCGATTTGAACCTACGTGTGCCTATGTATATATTTTAAAATCTTACTTATTTTGCTTATCTTATTTAAATACTACACGAGGTCATATTTCTTCAACATTTCTGTTAAGCTTTCCATGAACAAATCATGTATGTTTTTATTCAGGTGTAGAATTGAGGGGGAAGGCTTTAAATGACTTTATTTTTGCCAGCCATATGTAGAAAAGCTTAATCTTAACGTTGGCCTGATAGCTGTTTTTCCTGATTATAGACAAACACTTAGTTGTAAGTAAATGATAAACCTTCAGAAGTCACTGTCACAAGCAAAACTCAAGATGGAGACAAATGTACTATTTATTTTTGAATGGTGATTTTTTTTTTAAAGTCAAGATTAATATAATACTAATATAGTAGCAGCTGTTATAATAATAGGTGATATCTATTAAGGCCTGGAATTGCAAGGCACTGTAAGTGTTTTTCCTGCAATATCGCCTATAATGATCGTAAGAATTATTAGCAGACTTGTTAGAGGTGAGGACATTGAGGTGTAGAGAGGGCTGGTTGGTGACATGTCTGTGGGGACATAGCTAGTGACTCACAGAGGCGAGATCTGAACCTGGCAGTCCCTCCTCTGGGTCCAGCTTCCTGATCACAGTGAGGTCCTCTTTCCTTCCCATATGCTGGTAAGAGGATTCCTAGAAATGCAGTTTTCAAGTTTGAACGAAACACAACCCCGGCACACCCTCCCGAAAAGGCAGGCGGCGAGATGTTGCTGGATGGTGAGCTGGCGTGGGCTTTGCCGGCATGTGAGCAAGGCTAGCATAACACTTTGCAAAATGCAGCTGAGATGGCCTCTGCAAGAGAAATTGCTGGCCCTTTCCAAGCCAGTTGCATTGTCCCGGTGTTTCTTTCCCCTCAGTAAATATGCCCCACAATGGGAATGTCTTTGGTTTCTTTGTGTCCCCAACACCTGAGGCGACCATCTGAATGCTGCTCTGGACTGGCTGATGGGCAGTGCCGGGCACTGATGATGCACATGAAGCTTATGCTGCAGGTTTGCTTCTGGGGGTGTTTTAAAGTGTGGATGATGATCTCTCCCTGTATGTTTTTTACATATCTGAATACATGAGATAAATGCTTTCGAGATTTCATAATAAATCCAGAGTTTATTGACTTGTAACCTTTTTGGTACTGGTGTTTCAGCCAAGCAAGAGAATCCGGGCGAGTTCTGATTTGTCAGGTCTGAGAACACAGCAAAATAAAGTCAGGGGCTTGGCTGGCGTTTTAATATGTGATTGTATTACTTTACCTTTATTGTGTGTCTTTGAATAAGCTATTTAAACCGTTATGTCTGGTTCCTAAGTAGTAAAGCACTTGCTTTCATATTAGTCTGTATACCTATAAAAAATGAGATGTAAGTTGAGTCTCTCAGGTACCCATTCATTCATTTATTCATTCAGGTTAAGTTCCTACTTTAGGGCAGATCTTTGAGTCCAAGGAACTTGCCTTTTCTGGTAAAGTAAGATTCACTTATTCAACAACTGTTTGTTGAGCCTCTGGTATTTGCTAGGGATTAGGACAAGAGACAGAACACCTGTTATTGATGATGTTCTAGTGGGAGAGGACAGAAGAAAGAGAGAGAGAATATGAATGACAGACATGTGGTGTTAAGAGCTCTGGGAAAGAATTGAGCATGGAAGGGAGTGCCTGGCTGGGGAAGGGGTAATCAGAGAAACCCTCACTCATAGGGTGGTGCCCTTTATGCAGAGACTTAAAGGAAGGAGGGAGGTCTCCTGTCGGAGAGAACAGTAAGTGCAAAGGTCCTGGATGGGCTTATGTTGAGGAAGAGCA
Source organism: Macaca nemestrina (assembly GCF_043159975.1). Classification (NCBI taxonomy): domain Eukaryota; kingdom Metazoa; phylum Chordata; class Mammalia; order Primates; family Cercopithecidae; genus Macaca; species Macaca nemestrina. The sequence continues at coordinate 127,104,449 of NC_092133.1, forward strand.
AGGCCAGTGTGGCTGGAACAGAGTGAGTGAAGGGGAGAGAGTTGTAAGCAATGAGCTCAGACAGGAAGTGGGGTCTGGTTCACATGGGAACTAGTAAGACATTGTCAGAACTTGGGCTTTTACTTCGTGTGAAATGGGCACTCCCATAGATGCTCCTGTCCCAATCACCAGAATATGAGAATTTGTTACCTTCTGCAGGGAAAGTGACTTTGCTTATGGGCTTTGGAGTCTTGAGATGGGGAGATTACCCTGGATTGCCCAGGTGAGCCCAGTGTAATCACAAGGGGCCTAGTAAGATAGAAGAAGGAGGGTCAGAGGTAGGAGTAAAAGATGTAGTGGCAGGAGCAAGAGGCTGGAGTCACTCATGGAAGGGGCCACGAGCCGAGAAGTATAGGCAGCCTCCAGAAACTGGAAAGGCATGCAGCCGGATTTCCCCCACCACAACCCCGAAGCCTCCAGAAGGAATGCAGCCTTATTGGCACCTCGATTTTAGCTCCATAAAATCCAGTTTTTGGACTTGTGCACTCTACAACAGTAAGAGACTAGATTTCTATTATTTTAAGCCACTGCTTGTAGTCATTGGTTAGAGCAGCGAAAGGAAACTGATACAAGTGGGAAGACATTGAAGGGTTTTGAGCAAAGGCATAGCATGATCTGACTTTCTTACTTAGACAGAGTCTCATGTGATCACCCAGGCTGGAGTGCAGTGGTGCAGTCGTAACTCACTGCAGCTTCCATCTCCCAGGCTCAAGGGATCCTCCTGCCTTGGCCTCCCAAGTAGCTGGGACTACAGGCGTGCACCACTATGCCTCATTGATTTTCTCAGTTTTTTGTGGAGGTGGGGTCTTGCTGTGTTGCCCAGGCTAGTCTCAAACTCCTGGGCTTGAGTGATCCTCCTGCCTCAGCCTCCTGAAGCACTGGGATTACAGGCATGAGCCATGGTGTGCAGCCCCTGACTGTTTTTCAGAGGAGTTCTTTGGCTGCTGTGCTGAAAATAGGCTGGAGGGCAGAGGGCAAGGGTGGAAGCGGAGAGTCCGAGAGATAGGAGACTATCATAGCAATCCTGGTGGGAGTAGATGCTGGCTTCATCCAAATGGTAGTGGTAGTGGTACAAGTAATGGTTGGATACTGGATCTGTAACTAACAGGAATTGGTGACAGCTTAGATGAGGGGTGAAAGAGTTAAGGTTAACTGTGAGCTTTTGGTCTAAGCAACTGGAAGGGTGGGGAAGATTACAGGAAGAGTAGATTAGGAGAGGGATTGAGGAGAGGAGGTCATCCTGAGCTGAGTTTCAGATATCTTAAATTTGAGATGCCTTCGGGGTAACTCATTGAGAAGGCAATGGGGTATAAGAATCTGGAGTCCAGAAGAGACGTCTAGGCTGCATATATAGTTTGAGGCATTATCAGCATACATTTAAGGCTACCAATTGGATGAGATCCCTTGTGTGTGACTGCAGAGTGAAAGATTAAGCCCGAAGCACTGTGGTTCCTAAACACTGAACCCAGAAGGATCGAGGAGGTTTATGGGTCTGGCTGACTCCCAGGCAGACGTCCGTGGCCAGTCAGGGACTGTGGCCACCTCGGTTGACACCACAGATGGCTCCCTATTGCTGGAGCTGTGTGGTGTGTTTTTGCTTCATGGGAAAAAGGGGTTCTCTAATGAGGCGGATGGGGAGTTATTCTTTTTTTTCCTGATAAATGCAGTTAACTCAGACAGGGCAGGACAGTGGAGTGCACATAACTGAAATATCCTCCGGAGCCTGCCTGAATGCAGAAGTCTCTTTTTACCCAGTATTTTCAGCCAACATCCAGTCTCCTAAAAAGCAGCCAGCCATGTGGCTAACTGAACTTTCACCCCTTTTTTGTTCCTTTATATATTATTTCCTGGAAGAATTAATTAGTAGAGAAGATAAAAATCCTGTATTGGTAGTGAAGAAAGGAAACTCAATATATACCTTAACCAATCCTCAGAATAGGTCGACAGCCCTAGGAAAAAAAAAAAAGAAAAAGGTGATTTGGGAGCTGGTGGCGCCCCCTGGGGTTTGTTAGCAGTTTTCTGTTCCACTTCTGCATTTTCTCACCCGCAGATGAGACCGCTGTCATGTGAGCTGAAGATCTCGAATCTGTGTTTCGCATAATTCTCTTTCCTAAGCATTCCATGGTTTCTGCTGCTTGTTATGAATTGGAATTGTTTCTGGTTTCTTGGCTTCTAGGCAATGATGGGACCTTTCTCCCGTATTTGTTACCCAAATAATTTTGCCTTTGGAGAAGAGGAAAAAAAATCACATTAGTCTGCTTGGCATGCAACAAAACAAAGTGCTATAGACATCAAAACCTTATTTGCACCAATCCAAGCAGCCTATGAGACATACGTCTGCAACGCTGCATACACGTGGGGCTAGCCAGCTTAGTGTGCTACAATATGTGCCCACAATCGATGGCATTTTTTACTACAGTAACGATGAGAACCATAGTATTTTCTAGCATATTTGTGAAGAGTGGAAACAAATATTAATCCCCTTCAGAGAGTAAAGGATGTTATGAATTGAGAATTTCCTCTCAATTATATTCTCCAGAATAAACAGAATTAACCATGAGTGGATGTACAGTCAAAAATCTCTTCTGTTATATCTCTTAATCCTTTTCCTGTGGACATTGAGAAGCTAAAGAAAAATAACTTTCTTTCCTGAGGCAGGCAAGAAGAAAATCCAGTATTCTTTGTTTGGTCAATTAAGTCCCCGATTGTAAGTGTCTTGTTTATCTTCTCTTCTGTTATTGTCATTCTGTCAACTGGTTCCCAATTATTTTTTCCAGAGGTTTAAAACGTTTTTCAGGCCGGGCGCGGCGGCTCACGCCTGTAATCCCAGCACTTTGGGAGGCCGAGGCGGGCGGATCACAAGGTCAGGAGATCGAGACCATCCTGGCTAACACGGTGAAACCCCATCTGTACTAAAAATGCAAAAAATTAGCCGGGCGCGTGGCGGCGGGCGCCTGTAGTCCCAGCTACTTGGGAGGCTGAGGCAGGAGAATGGCGTGAACCCGGGAGGCGGAGCTTGCAGTGAGCCGAGATCGGGCCACTGCACTCCAGCCTGGGCGACTGAGCGAGACTCCGTCTCAAAAAAAAAAAAAAAAAAAAAAAAAAAACTTTTTCGAATGTAACCAGTAGAGGATAGAGGTTAAGTGCTGGACTCTCCATCACTAGGCTTGGGTTCAAACCTCACTCTCCACTGCCTTGTTCTGTGACCTTCAGATATTGATACGGTTTGACTCTGTGTCCTCACCCAAATCTCATAGCTCCCATAATTCCCACGTGTTGTGGGAGAGCCAGGTGGGAGATGATTGACTCATGGGGGCGGGTCTTTCCTGTGCCGTTCTCGTGATAGTGAATGGGTCCCATGAGATCTCATGGTTTTAAAAATGGGAGTCTCCCTGCACAAGCCCTCTTTGCCTGCCGCCATTCGTGTAAGATGTGACTTGCTTCTCCCTGCCTTCCACCATGATTGTGAGGCCTCCCCAGCCTCTTGGAACTGTAAGTCCAATTAAACCTCTTTGTTTTGTAAATTGCCCAGTTTCGGGTATGTCTTTATCAGCAGCGTGAAAACGGACTAAAACAGATACGTTATTTTACCTCCCTTCTATACCTCATGTAAAATGAGGGTAATAACAGCCCCCACCTCTTGGTGTCTTTGTGAGGATTAAAAGGATAATCTGCTTGAAGAATTTAGCCTTGATACAGGAATGAGTACAGCTGCTCAGTGAAATGTTAGGTAAATGAACACACACATGCGCATACACATACATGCACAGTGGATTTTTATGCTATTAAACTTTGACTATTTAGAGGCCAGCTTTCTGAAACCTGGGCTCTTCTGAAACAGTCTAAGCAGAGAGGTCACCCCAGCCCCACCCTTTTGACAGTGAAGAGGCAGTTAGTTACCGAGTGCCTAGTGAGAAAGAAACAACAGAGTAGATCCAAAGCCAAAGTCTCACCTCACACAGTGGGATTGGTCAGTGTATCCTGTGGATAAAAGAAAGGCTTGGAATTATCCTCCTGTGTGATAATTGAGGCACACAGGAAGGGTCAGAAAAGAAAAGCGAGGGAAAAGAAGGGGTAAGAGGGATTAGCTCAGATGAAGGGATTCTGCATGGCCAGTACTCAGGGCGGACAAAAGACATAACAAGAAGAGTATGCCTGCAGTCCACCCATCCTAAGAATTGTATAATAACAAGGGATTTTCCAAGTCTGTACCTTTCTTGGGAGTTTTATATTGAGGCTGGGAGCAGGTTCTGGTTGTTCTACCTAAAAAGCTCTGTGATTGGCTTTTTGGTTGGACCTTGGGTTGTTTCATTCACTCATTCGTCCATTCATTCCCTCATTCACCCATTCATTCAGTTCTTTCTTTTTGACATCCTTTATATGATTATTAACTTGTTCCTAGTAAGTGTTGGGTACTTCGTAGTACTTGCACTAACTGATTATACTCACTTCTTTATCCATGTTAAGATCTTAAACTACCTCTCTGCAAGTGACAACATTATTTTCTAATTGTTTAATTTCTCACTGTCTTAATGTTACCTTTTGTGACAGCGCTTATTTCATTGGGGATTTTTTTACTTCTCCCAGAATTCATGATAGCAACCATTGTTCTGAACCAATTGCTTCATTTGTTAATATCAGTTGTGTGCCTACACTATAATGCTTTTGTCAGCTGTCTACATATTAGTAATTTATTTCATGTTAAAATACACTACATAAATCCATCTTTCAAAATCTTTAGTATTATAAATTAAAAGCATTATAGAAAAAGAAATCTCTTCTGGAGTTGAACAAAGTAGTTTAGCTATCATGTGAAATCTTTTCTTTCTTTCTCTCCTCCTCTCCTCTCCTCTCCCCTCCCCTCCCCTCCCCTCCCCCCCTCTTTCTTTTGACAGAGTCTTGCTCTGTGTCACCCAGACTGGCTTGCAATGGCATGATCATGGCTCACTGCAGCCTTGACTTCTGGGCCCAAGTGATCCTTGCACCTCAACCTTCCAAGTAGCTGGGACCACAGGCATGCATCACCATGCCTGGCTAATTTTTTAATTTTTGTAGAGATGGAGTCTCCCTGTGTTGCCCAGGCTGGTCTCAAACTCCTGAGCTCAGGTGATCCTTCTACCTTGGCCTCCCAAAATGTTAGGATTACAGGAATGAGCCACCCACCTGGCTAAATATTTTAATTATTTCCTTAAGAAAAGATGTAGTGTGGTTGTTAACTATGTCTAGAATAAGCAGACTCCAAATAAATAATAAGAAAGTTAATTTTTTTTTAGACTAGATTTTTGATTTGGGGTAATTACTTGCCCTAACCCAAGGCAGCTTTATGTTGTTATCAGAATTGCTTTTCTTCCCCAAATCCTGTTACTATGAAAAGAAGATCTAGCTTAATAGATAGAGCAGTAAGTGACAAGGACGTTCTTGAAGGAATTATAAACTGTGCCACTTACACATATATAAGATTGAATTTGTTAATTGCTCACTAACATTTTTCAGATTGGTTTTAAGCTAGATATAATTCCAGGCATACCTTAGTTTTTAATGCAGAATATTGTAATTTGCAGAAGAGTTTCATGCTCTTAATCTCAGTTTTATAATGTAGGCAAGAAGAGCTCTCTGGCCTCTTTTTAAAGATGTGACTTGCCTAAGGCTACATTATTGACACGGCTTATTATGGACAGAATCCAGTTTTTAGTTCAGATCTTTCTAATTCAAAAATAAGTATTCCACCCAATAGTATACTCATCAATGTGTCAAAACTGAGCCAATAAAAAGGCATAATTTATTATTAGATGACAGATTGCTGTGATTCCAAATATATGCCTTAATTTTATTTGAAAAAGTAAATGTTGGGAATAGAATATTTGTACCCAACTTTGAATTTTGACTTGGATTTTATTACATGCTCCTACATTTTATTTCTGCATTACTATTTCTTTTGCCATACTTCACGAAAAATCATACCATATCCTTTGATTCCCATGGCCTCAGCTGATAATCAAAAATGACTCCCGTCAAGTCTCCTACGTGATATTTTTTAACAAGTCCCATTTTATATATTCTATTTCAGTGAAATCTTTAGCCCCAGAAAATGTTTTCAGCGTGGATTTTTAAAATGCTACATGAATTATATTTCTACCTGGTGAGTTATTACCTTAAAGGGGGTGGGAAGTTGCAACACATAAAACGTTTCCGTTTTGTAGTATAAATTTCAAGAAGCCCAGCGTCAGGTTCAACGTGATTGAACATGTGCATCAATCTGTGTTAACACCAGCTGGAAAAGCTTGCCACTGTGTGCAGTGGACTTCCTTTGATTTAAAAGGATGCTGAATGTATTTTTGCCCTGGGAGAAATGCCAGCAGTGCTAAGGTTCCGGATTTAATTTTTTTTTTTTTAATAAATTCCAGAGCCATGTCTGTAAATACAGTTGTTATCACCTGAATACATATATAATATCTTACATTTATGTAGCCTCTCCCTTTGAGGCATCTCCTATATATTATAGTATTCCTATGTTAAAAGAAAAAAAAAAGCAATGTTACACTGAGTCAGACCCAAATGGTATTGTATGCGTGTGTGAGTGTGAGAGTTTCTTTTAGAGTGTAGTGGGAGTTTGAAAGGAGTAAAGTGGGTGACGATTGTCCCTCATGTTGTCAACACCAGAAATCTAGGCCTTATCATGACATCATGGATCAGTCTTTCATATTTATGGTTATTTAGACCTTTCCAGAATTGTTCACATTTTCAACTGAGTACTAATTCCATAAGTTGACTACCTATTACACAAAAGCATCTAATTGTACCATTTATACTTCTGTGAAGTTGTGATAGCATTCTAATATTAGTAAATAAGCTTATGCTCATTTTTTCAACATTTATAGAATGATTTTAACTTGCCCAATACTATCTCTGTTGCCTTTTATATTTGCTGTTTTAAAAATATTGGCTCTTCTCCTTGGACAGCCCCTATTGAATCCATCTTACCGTATCAGAATCTGACTTCCAACCCCATATGTGTTATATTTCTGTCATCAGTTCAGTTTGGGGAGCACTGGTTAAATAAAACATACATAGCCCTTACCTTCATGAAGAAAATCCTTGAAAGAAAGAAACAGCTAAACAAATAGTTAAAAATCACAAAATGGCTGCTAGAATGTCAGCTTCCTCACGACATTGGTTTAAGCCACCCTCATCTCTCACCTGGGTTGCTAGAATAACCTCCTAACTGGTTTCCTGCTTCCTGCCTTCCCATTGCAATCCATTCTTCACCCCATAGTCAAGGTGATCATATAAAATTACAGAGTGGATTGTATGCCTTTGTCAATTAGAGCTCTTGAATGTTCCCTAGGAATATTTAAGGCCCATCTGGCACCCATGGTTTCCATGCTACTTATCACCCTCCCTCACTCATGAGCGGCTGTCAATAACGTCCTCTCACTTCTTCATGATCTTTGCTCTCTCCTTGAAATTTTGACCTGAATATTTTTGCAGCTCATACCACATAATTCATACATCCTAAGTGTACAATTCAGTGTTTTTTCATATGTTCAGAGTTGTAAAACCATCACCACCACTTTAGAACATCGTTCATTACCTCAAAATGAAACACCGTACCCTTTTCTTTCTCACTCCAATCCCTCCATGTCTCCTAGCCCTAAGGGTTTTTTAGTTTGGCTCTTACATTTATATTTTTGATCCATTCTGAATTAATTTTTGTATGTGATGTGAGATAAGGATTCAGTTTTATTCTTTTGCCTGCGGCTGTCCTGTTGTTCCAGCACCACGTGTAGAAAAGACTGTTCTCTTTTTATCAAATGGTCTTGGCACCCTTGTCAACAACCAATTGACAGCAGATATATAGTTTTATTTTTGTACTCTCAATGCTATTTCATTTATTTATATGTCTATCCTTATGCCAGTACCACACTATCTTTAGTACTGTTGCTTTGTAGTAAGTTTTTAAATTGGGGCATGTTAGTTTCAACTTTGTTATTCTTTTTCAGGATTGTTTTAGCTATTTTGAGGCCTGTGAGTTTCCATATGAATTTTAGAATCAGCTTGTTAATTTATACAAAGAAGCCAACTTGTATTTTGGTAGAAATTGCACTGAATTTGTAGATTATTTTGGGGATTATATCATAATCTCAACAATATGAAGTCTTCAGATCCATGAACATGGGATATTTTTTTCCATTTATTTAGATCTTCTATTTCTTTCAATAATGTTTTAAAGATTTCAGAGTTCGTTGTATACTTTTGCTAAATTTTTTTCTAAGCATTTTATTATTTTTGATGCTATTTTAAGTGAAATTATTTTCTTAATTTTACTTTTGGGTTGTTGGTTGCTAGTATGTAGGAATACAGTGGATGTCGTGTTGATACTGTATTTTACAACCTTATGAACTCAGTGATTCTCATTATTTTTAGTGGATTCCTTAGAATTTTCTCTTTATAAGAGCTGTTTTACGTCCTCCTTTCCAATCTGGATGCCTTTAATTTTATTTTCTTGGCATTACTTTTCTGCATCTTCTAGTACGGTGTGGAATATAGGTGGCAAGATCAGACATCCTTGTCTTATTTCTAATCTTAAGGGGAAAACATTCAGTCTTTCACCATAGAATATTGTGTTATCTGTAAGATTTTTTTTGTGTAAACTTTGTCAGGTTTTACAAATTCCCTTCTATTTTTTGTTTGCAGAATGATTTATCATGAAATGTTGAAGTTTGTCAAATGCCTTTTGTACATCTATGTGGCTTTCATTTTTTGTATCTTCTTTTTTATATATTTCTGGATTTCATTTACTAGTGTTTTACCTAAAATTTTTCCGCGTTCATGAGGGATATTAGTTTGTAGTTTTCTTCTGATCTTATAGTATCTTTGTATAGTTTTGTTTCAGGAATATCGAGTCACATAAAATGAGTAAAATTTGATAATTTTTCTTTTTTGAATGTTTGAAAGAATTCATTATTGACGCCATCTGGGTCTTGAGTTTTCTTTGTGGGAAAGTTTTGAATTATGAATTCAGTTTTTTGATATAAGGCTGTTCAGATTTTCTGTTTCCTCTAGTGTCTTTTGGTAATTCTCATGTCTTAAAAATGTATATTTTGGCTGGGTGCGGTGGCTCACGCCTGTAATTCCAGCACTTTGGGAGGCTGAGGCGGGCGGATCACCTCAGGTCGGGAGTTCGAGACTGGCCTGATCAACATGGAGAAACCCCATCTCTACTAAAAATACGAAATTAGCCGAGTGTGGTGGCGCATGCCTGTGATCCCAGCTACTCGGGAAGCTGAGGCAGGAGAATTGCTTGAACTTGGGAAGTGGAGTGAGCCGAGATCATGCCATTGCACTCCAGCCTGGGCAACAAGAGCAAAACTCCATCTCAAAAAAAAAGAAAGAAAATGTACATTTCTTGCAAGTCGAAACCACAATGAGATACCATCTCACACCATTTAGAATGGTGATTATTAAAAAGTCAGGAAACAACAGATGCTGGAGAGGATGTAGAGAAATAGGAAAACTTTTACACTGTTGGTGGGAGTATAAATTAGTTCAACCATTCTGGAAGACAGTGTGGCGATTCCTCAAGGATCTAGAACCAGAAATACCATTTGACCCAGCAATTCCATTACTGGGTATATACCCAAAGGATTATAAATCATTCTACTATGAAGGCACATGTGCATGTATGTTTATTGCAGCACTATTTACAGTTGCAAAGACTTAGAACCAACCCAAATGCCCATCAATGGTAGACAGGATAAAGAAAATGTGGCCCATATACACCATGGAATACTATGCAGCCATAGAAAACAATGAGTGCATGTCCTTTACAGAGACATGGATGAAGCTGAAAGCCATCATTCTCAGCAGTCTAACACAGGAACAAAAAACCAAACACCACGTGTTCTCATTCATAAATGGGAGTTGAACAATGAGAACACCTGGATAACAGGGAGGGGAACATCACACACCGGGGTCCATCGTGGGGTTGGGGGCAAGGAGAGGAAGAGCATTAGGACAAATACCTAATGCATGTGCGGCTTAAAACCTAGTTGATGGGTTGATAGGTGCAGCAAACCACCATGGTACATGTATATGTATGTAACAAACCTGTGAGGTCTGCACCGGTATCCCAGAACTTAAATTTTTTTTAAAAAGTACATTTCTTCTGAGTTAGTCTGTGTTGTCCCCATTTTTATTTTGTTAATTTGTGTTTTCCATTTTTCTCCCCTTTGATTGATTGGTCCAAAGAGCCAGTTGTAGTTTCACTGAGTTATTTTATTCTTTGTTTTGTATTTCAATGATTTGCGTTTCCTCTTCTCATTCTGAGTGCAGCTGGCTCTGATTTTTCTAGCTTGTTTAAGTGAAAGCTTACGTGATTGATTTTTAGTTTATCTTCTTTTTTAATATAAGCATTTCAAGTTAGAAATTTTTCTCCATTATTTTAGCAGCATCTCACACATTCTGTAATTTCATTTTCATTCAGTTTAAAATATTTTCTTTCGTAAGACCTGTGGCCTGTTATTTAGAAATTGAGAATTTGTTTGTTTTCAAGTATTTGGAGATATCCGAAACATTTTGTTACTGATTTCTAATTTAAATTATGTCCTGATCAAAATTCATAATGTATATACTTCTAATCCTTCACAATTTGTTGACTTGTTTCATGGGCCTTCATGTTCTCCAGTTGGTGAATTTTACATACACAAAAATTTTATGTGTCCCACCAGTGTTTCCATGTTAGGTAAAATTGGTTGATATGTTATAACCCACAATAATATATATATTTTTCCCTTCAGTTATCTTAAATAACTTTAGAGAGGAGGAAAAAGTTTTTTACAGTGACTGCCACTTCTATATTTACCATTTTGGATGCTCTTCTTTCCTTGATGTAGGTAGGTGCTTCCATCTGGTATCATTCACCTTTATCCTGAAGAATTTTTTCTTTTTTATTTATTGTAGTACAGTTCTTTTTGGTCATCAATTAGCTTTTGTTTGTCTGAAATATGTTTATTTTGCTTTCAGGTTTTGGAGGATTTTTTTTTCAGGATATGAAGTTTTAGGTTGACAGGTTTTTTATTTTTTTACTTCTCCCTTGCCTCAAGGGCGTTTTCTTGTCTCCGGTTTGCGTTGTTTTAGTGTCATTCTTACATTGTTCTCAGTGCCTGTTTTTCTGGGGCCTCTTTTAAGATTTTCTCTTTATCATTGGGTTTTAGAAGTTTCATATGTAACATGTTCTTTATTTTTTCATTGATAGTTTTATGGAGCTTGTTTGATATATGGGTTTATAGTGTTCATAAAATTTGGTAAATTTTCAGCTATTTTAAAAAATTAATTGATGGGTTGGTAGGTTAGTAATTTTCAGCCTTTTTTGTTTGATTGATTGACTGATTTCCCATCTCTCTGTCCTTTCCTAGAACTCACATTAGTCTTATGTTAGATCACTTGATATCTTCCACAGGTCACTTAAACAAAATGTTTTGTCTTGTTTTGTTTCTTTTCAGCATCTTCCCCCCATTCCCCTTTTGGCTTCAGTTTGGATAGTTTCTTTTGCCTTGTCTTTAAGTTCAGTGATTTTTTTTTGTTCTGTAGTGTCTAATCTCCTGATAAGCATATTCAATAAAATTTATTGTTTCAGATGTTGCGTTTTTCACTTCCAACTGTATCCATATAGCTCTTCTTATAATTTCATTTCTCAATTTAGATACTATTTATTTCCTTATTATGTTCATGTTTTTCTTTAAATCTTTGCACATATTTTAAATTGCTGTTTTAACATTTTTATTTGGTAATGCAATTTCTGATTCTGTTTGCACTGACGGATTTTTCTTTTGTTTGTAATCTGCTTTTTTCCTCTTGCTCTGCATGTCTAGTTTTTTGTGTTTTTTTGTTTGGTTTTTGGTTTTTACTGTATCTTAGACATTAAGAATAGTAAATTTTTGGTTGTATAAATTCTTTTTGTCTTTATGGTCTGTTGAATTTCATTCTAGCAGTTTAATTTTTGATTAGCTTGATTCTTTCAAGGCTGGTTTTTAATGCCTGTTAGAATTGGTCCTTACTAGTCTTTACTTCTGGGCTAGATTAACCCTATTCTTAAGACTTCTGGGATTCCTACCTCATGACCAGGGTGCTTAGTAACATCTCTACTCTCTGACTGATTAGAGTGTGGGTGTTTTCTAGTCCTGCGAAAACTCCAGTAATTGTTTAGATTATATCTTCCTTGTAGTTGGTCTTTCCCTGGTAGTTTTTGTTTTTTCTTTCCCAGTCTTGAAGAGTCTTGTCCTGAACATTGCAGATAATATTTGGGCAAGAATTCAAGGGAATTCATGTGCAGCTTTCTGGGCCTCTTTTTCTTCATAGCTCCTTCTTTCCTGCTACCTTGCCCCACAAATTCCAGCTCCTCGAGTAGCCTCAAACTCTGATTTCTGTACTTTCAACTCAGCATCGCCACTGTTATGTTTGATCCACTCCTGTACAGCTGTCTGGAAATGCTTCTCAGAGAAAACCACAGTGAATGTAGAGTTTTCCTTACTCATTTCCCTTCCCTCACACATCATAGTCCTGTGCTGCTTTTTGCCTGATATGGTTTGGCTGTGTCCCCACCCAAATCTCATCTTGAATTGTAGTTACCATAATCTCCACATGTGGGAGGGACCCAGTGGGAGACAATTGAATCATGGGGGCTGTTAGTCCATGCTGCTGTTCTTGTGATAGTGAGTTCTCACAAGCTCTGATGGTTTTATAAAGGACTTTTCCCCCTTTTACTTGGCACCTCTCCTTGCTGCCACTGTGGGAATAAGGACGTGTTTGTTTTCCCTCTGCCATGATTGTAAGTTTCCTGAGGCCTCCCCAGCCATGCTGAACTGTGAGTCAATTAAACCTCTTTCCTTTATAAATTACCCAGTCTTGGGTATTCCTTTATTAGCAGCGCGAGAATGGATTAATACATTACCCAGTATCTAGAAGCATTTCTGTTATACGTTTTGTTCAGTTACTTCAGAACGCCAGAAGCAAAAGTCTGGATTAATTTTTGATAACTGCCAATGTGGAAAGGTATAATTATTTTTCTGCCATTTTGTTACCCATTTACACAACCTCCAGAGGTTATTTTTGCTCAGGTCATCCCCCTCAACCCTGCATTCATTGGCTGGCTTCCATAGCAGACATAGCAGTATTAGGATGCATATCAGACTTCATGTTATGTACACATGTTCTTTAAGATCATTTTCATCTTTATTCTTGGTATTAAGTTTTTAACCCCTAGAATAATTTCTTGGTCTTTATTGCTTTTTAACTTATCTGTTAATGCTCTATTATAGCTGAGACCAACTGTATTAGTTTGCTGGGTCTGCCATAACAGAGTGCCAAAGACTGGGTGACTTAAATTTTCTTGCATTCGTGGAGATTAGAAGTCTAATGTCAAAATAATAGAATTGGTTTCTTCTGAGGGTTTAAGGGAACGATCTTTTCTAGACCTCTCTCCTTGGCTTGTGAGTGGCCCTTTTCTCCCTGTGTCTTCACTGTGCCTTCCCTCAGTACTCGTGTTCAGCTTTGCCCTTTTTATAAGGACACCAGTCATATTGGATTAGGATCCACTCATATGACCTCATTTAAACTAAATCATCTCTGTAAAGTCCCCATTTCCAAATAGTCATATTCTGAGATATTGAGGGTTAGGATGGAATTCAGCCTACCATCCATTTCTCACATTTCTTACTTTTTGCTTCTAAGCCTTGATGTAAAACTTGATATCCTGTGATACTGTTTAATCCTTCACCTGCTTATTCATGTCATCATTGTTTTTCATTATTGCAACAGTAAGTCAAGTTTCCTTCAGCCATTATTTTTAATCTTTTCAAAAATCTTTGAGAAACAAGTGAAACCTATGGAAATAACACCCCCAATATATATTTTCACATATGAAGTTTTACATCTAATTTGGAGAGTTTTAAGATGCCCCCAAATCCACGCATGTGCCCTTTAGTACAGAATTCCCACCCCAAATATTCATCATTGTAACCCTTTATTCTAGGTTCCATCCACTGACTGGTATAGATGTCATTCATGTATATCTACCAGATTTCCCTCTGAATCCCATGCAAATAAAGAAGAGTGTGTGAGCACAGGATGCATGAATGGGTTGTGCAGGAAGTTATAGGTATTGAGAGGGAAAAGCAATACATCACTCATTTGATCTGCTCTCTTTCAGATCATAGGATATAGTGGTAGATGGTCACATATTAAACTTTAAAGAGGTGTTGGCTTTCTTCCCCCTTGCATTTAAAAGGTTATGTGCTGCAATGTGAGACAAATAAATCATGATTCACTACAACAGTGTTGCAGTCAGTTATATAAATTGCCAGTGAAACACTAAATCTGTCACTTTGTGTGTTCCGACCGTTTAGCAATTGGAATCGTGTTGGAAGAGGGCTGACTGGGAACAAAAGAAGCTGATATAGTGGCAGACGCAATTAGCAAGATCAATGGTTAGTGTTAAAGGTTCATTGTTTGGTCATTTTGGTTGACCGAATTGAAAGCAATTGCTATCTAAAAGACTTTGCCAGCTGCAATTTGCTATAAAAGAATGCAGAAAAGTTAGTTGCCCAACTTTATAACGTCTTGGAGACTGTTATTTCTCAACTTGCTGTGTTCCTAGGACAGTGACCAAAAGATTAAGGTTGTTCTTCTCATTCAAGCTCATTCAAGCTTTTAGTATTCTAGAATTTCTGCATGCTCAGTATATATATATGTTTTTTACATTAGCTGTTCACCTACTTTCACAAAAATTTTTGGATCTTTATTACAACCTTTGTAAGAGTTCTTTGAACCCTAATTTATCACAACTTTCTGTTTCTTCAGACTATTAGAGTTTTCACTGATCACTACTTGAACTGTAGCAGACGCCACCTAGAATAACATTGGGGTTTCTGGGTTGTTTTGTTTTGTTGGTTTGTTTGTTTTGAGACAGAGTCTTATTCTGTCACCCAGGCTGGCGTGCAGTGGCGTGATCTCAGTTCACTGCAACCTCCGCCTCCTGGGTTCAGGCAACTCTCCTGCCTCAGCCTCCTGAGTAGCTGGAATTATAGGCACCTGCCACCACGCTTGGCTCCCAAAGTACAGGCATGAGTCACCGTGCCCAACCAGGTTTTCTGTTTTAATAAGATTTATATTTCAGTGCCTTAAATTGATGCCTTAAACTTTGTATTTCAGTACCTTAAATTGATCAGTTTTTACAAATGAATACAGGTGAAAATATTTACCTAGTAATGATGATGGCTTATGATACTAATAGTCCATTTATGAGTGCTTAACTTCCCTAAGATAGGTCATCTTAAATAAGGTGTTTCTATGAGGAGTTACTTTTTTCCCATTTTACAGATGAGGAACCTGAAGCTTAGAGTAACCTGTCAAAGCCATGCAGGTAGACTTTATCAAATTCCATCCATGCTTTCAACCTTGGAAGTTAACCAAGTGCTTTTAACCACTTCTGCAGAAATGGTTAAGAACCTATGAAATATTTATTAAATTCTGATCTGATATCTTTGTAAGCCTTTCTGAAAGGCACAAAAGGTATGACCCAGTCCTGTTTCTAACAGAGCTACTAACCTAGTGAAACCTGAAGAATAGTTAATTTGTTAAATTGGGACACCAATCATTGCAGTAGACATGTAGCCTGAGCAGAAATCATCAAGGCTTGAGATCGTCTAAAAAAGCTTCAACAGTGTCTTAGTCAGCTCGGGCTGCTATAACAAAAATACCATAGACTGGGTGACTTAGCAGAATTTTATTTCTCATGGTTCTGTGGGCTGGGAAATCCGAGATCAAAGTGCTGGCTAATTTCAGTTCCTGGCAAGGGCTCTCTTCCTGGTCCCAGGTGACACATCCTTTCTGTATCATCACATGGCAGAGAGATCATTTTTCTTGTATCTGTTCTTATAAGAGCACTAATCCTATTTATAAGGGATCCACTCTCATGACCTAATTTTCTTCCAAGGACTTACTTCCGAATACCATCACATTAGCACTTACGGCTTTAACATATGGATTTGGAGGGGTCATAAATATTCAGTCCACAGCAATTAGAGGTGAGACTTTAGCTGGCACATAGCAGAATCAACAACAGTAAGAAAATGGAAAGCAGTGGTATATATTACATTTCATGACTTAAATATAAATTTAAACTGTTACTGGTCTCTGTCCCTTTGTGTACTTTCCATGAGCACTCATCAGAACTTCTGCCTTTCGTTCAGTTAGTTCTTCTGTGACTAGTTGGGTAATACTGAGGCATCAGTTTGGTGGAAGCTACTGATACTGTACTTCCTCATTTAGCCCAGTTGGTTCTCAGAGTTTCTAAGTCCATCAGCCCCTTAAGGAAGTCAATGAAAGCCATAGATTCTCTCTAGGAAAAATTGTATATACTTGACCATGGAACCTGGGATTAAATATCTCTGCCCTGTCCCTACAGTATCACCTTATCTTAACCACTCTCAAAAGTGTTGGAGATAAATGGCAGAAAGCTACTTTTTATACCTCAGTAGAAAAAAAGTGAGCAAGAACAGATATTTTGCAAGAGAAGATCAATGACCAAGCATATAAAAAACTGGTCAGCCTTAGCAATCAATGAAATGCAGATTAAAGCAAGTTACCATTTTTTAGAGTATCGATTAACAAAGATTTTAGAAAATAATAATGCAAAGTGATAGTAAAGGTTTGGTGAAATAGTTTCGTGCATTGCTGTTGGATTGTAAATTACTGTGTTGATTCTAGACCCATTTTTGGAGTATATGCCAGGCACTGTGAAAGCTTCCAACCTTTTGTTGCAGTAAGTTCCCTTGGAATTCTATCATCAAGAAATAATCAGGAACTCAGAAAAGGTTAGTATAAGTATGGTTTTTGCAGCGGTATTTTTAACAGTAGATGGGCCACCTTGATATAAAAATGGTTAAATTAACTAGTAGGTGGTGGAACATAAAATGACATGAGAATACTTACAATAGCACATTAT
The DNA here is from genome assembly GCF_043159975.1 of Macaca nemestrina. Lineage (NCBI taxonomy): Eukaryota > Metazoa > Chordata > Mammalia > Primates > Cercopithecidae > Macaca > Macaca nemestrina. The sequence goes on from NC_092133.1 coordinate 127,121,490, forward strand.
ATAATTGCTTTTACAAGGCTGGGTGCCGTGGCTCATGCCTGTAATCCCAGTACTTTGGGAGGCTAAGGCAGGCAGATCAGGAGTTCTAGACCAGCCTGGCCAACATGATGAAACCCTGTCTCTACTAAAAATAAAAAATTAGCTGGGCATGATGGCTGGTGCCTATAATCCCAGCTTCTTGGGAGACTGAGGCATGAGAGTGGCTTGAACCCAGTAGACAGAGGCTGCAGTGAGCCAAGATTGCGCTATTGCACTCCAGTCTGGGTGATAGAGTGAGACTCAGTCTCACTGAAAACAACAACAACAACATTGCTTTACAGTGTGATTCCAGTTACAGAGAATATTCACATAGCTGCATAAATAAGTGAAAAAGTTATTGGTTAATGTGTCTGTATGTTGGGATTCTCAGTGATTTTATTTTTCTACTTGTTTTTCATTTTTCATAATTTCTCCAGTGTGTTGGTGTTAGCTTTGTAGATTTTGTCAAGTAACCTTTTGCTGCACGACAAAATACCCCCAAACCTAGTGGATTAAAACAAAACCATCTTACAATTTTGTCAGAACTGTCTGAGCTGATATTTACTGGGCTGTCTCCTGAATGTGGGGTCAGCCGGGGGGTTGGCTAATAGGGTAACCTAGGCTGGTCTCACTCATGTGTGTGGTGGCTGGCAGACCATTGTCCAAGGCACTGCAGTTGTCTTCCGGGTGGCTTCTCACGCCTTCTGACATGCTAGCTTAGGTTTGTTCACATGGCGGTCTCTTCCAGGGATAGCACGAGGCACAGCTCACATGCGTGAGGTGCAAGTTGATAGAGTTTGGATGTTTGTCCCCTCCAAATCTGATGCTGAAATTTGATCCCTAGTGCTGGAGGTGGGGGGCCTGGTGGGAAGTCTGGGTCATTGGGGCGAATCCCTCTTGAATGGCTTGGTGTGTCCTCATGGTAATGAGTGAGCTCTTGCTTTATGAGTCCCCAGGAGAGCTGATTCTTTAAAAAAAAAAAGCCTGGCACCTCCCTTCCCTCTATCCCTCCATCCTCTCCATGTCATCTGTACACAACAGCTCCCCTTCCCCTTCTGCCTTGAGTGGAAGCTTCCTGAAGCCCTCACAAGAAGCAGATGCTGGTGCCATGCTTCTAGTGCAGCCTATGGAACCAGGAGCCAAATAAACCACTTTTGTTTATAAATTATCCAGCTTCTAGTATTCCATTATAGCAACAAAAAAATGGACTAAGACATAAGCCCAGGTACACAAGCACTTTCCAAGTGTGTTTCGTTCCCATTTGCTAATGCCCTCTGTATTGACCAAAGCAATTCACATAATTAGACCCAGAGCCAGTGTGCAAGGAAACACCAAGGGCATGGAAGGTACAGGGGAGACAGGGAGGGATGATCACAACTGTTTTTGCAAACAATCTTTGACATAAACAGTGAAATCAATGCTATGAAAAAGAAAAACAAACCCCTAACTCATCTGAATCCCTAGTGCAGAGCCTTCTGAGAGTGATAGTATCTTTGTTTTGACTGCTTCAGAGGTCTCCATACCTTTTCATACCTTTGTGGCTATAAGAAGTAGGGAAAGAGGGGGCAGGCAGATCACTGACCACCTTCCTTGACCTTCCTTGGCCATCTAGCCTACAGTTAGCCTTCCTTGACTGTCTAGCCTTCAGTTCTCCTACCACTCCCTTCTCAGTGGCCAGGTACTTGGGCTTATCTGTTAATTTTTCTTTCTCTCTCACTGAAACTTCCTGCCACACCCAGAAGAAAACCAATAGCATGATACCCACAGTGAGGTGAATAGAAGTGTAATCGAAGAGTGCTCATTTTGTGGGTCTGAGTTGGAAGTGTTTTTTTGTTTTTGCAATATCGCTAATGATGTTTCATAGCCTTCTGTAAGAATTAAAACGTGTTGCATTTAATTGCAAATTTTCTGTGCCAAGACAAAAGTAGATTATTCTACTCTCACTTTGTGTAACAAGAGGCAAAAGCTTTCATAGATGCTTTATGAATAGTATTTTGAGGCCTAGAAAAATAAGTTGCAGAATAGCTGAAAGTGCTAATGGAGATAAGTACGCGGCATATGTTTGCATAGTGCCTTAGTTTCCTATTGCTGCTGTAAACAATGAGCACAAACTTAGTGGCTGAAAACAGCACCAATTTATTCTCTTACACTTCTGGAGGGCGGAAGTCTGAGATCTGTTTCACTGAATTAGATTCCACATGTCACCCAAGTCAGTTCCTTCAGGAGCCTCTAGAGGAGAATGGCTCCCTGCCTGTCTCAGCTTCTAGTGATTGCCTGTGTTCCTTGGCTTAGAGCCCCTTCCTCCATCCTTGGAACCCACCGCATCATTCTCTGCTTCCGTCATCACAATGCATTCTCCTCTCACTCTGATTCTTCTCCCATCCCTCTTATAAGCACCACTGTAATTGTATCAGGCCCACCCAGATAACCTCCCCAACTCAAGATCCTCCACGTATCCACTTCGGCAAAGTCCCTTTTGCCTCATAAGCTGGCATGCACAGATTCCAGGGATTGGGACAGAAATATATTTGGGGAGCCATCACCCAGCCTCCCACACATAATAACACACCTATGAACCTCATGGTTCCATTGCGTTTGTGAAAATGGTTTCTTTCCCCTGCTTCGTCATGGGCCCACCTCTCATCTTCTGGATGAGCTGGCTGGTCTGCAGGGTTCTGTCTCACTTCCTGATCCTGATTCCACTGGGATTTGGATCTGGGTATGATGAAGGGTGTGGGTGTATATATGACTGATTTTTATTCTTCATATTGGGGAGAAATGAAGTTTATATTGCTCTCCTCCCTCATTCTATATATTGATATTATGATTAATAGCTTTTGACACCAAACTATTTTGAAATATGAGTCTTTTATGACGTATTTTGACAGCAGCATTGGCATGCTTTTAGCTGTTCTAACAGGAGTAAGTGACAGGGGCCACTCGCTCATTATTTTATACCCAAGTAATCAACCAAAGATGTCATGTCCAGAAATAACACTAAAATGTCAGCCACCCAAATCTCTTGCAAATAGTCTCATTCAGAGGGTTGGAATCTGCCTTACTTGCAGTTTTGAAAGATAAAATTTGTTGAAGACAGGGAGCCCTAAGTGATTTCTTTCTCTCTCCGAGATGCCAGATGGATGTTGAATGAAGTCCAGTTTTTAGTTTTTCTGTAGATAATTTTTTTAAGTTTGTGGTGGTGTTTTGGATCTTCATCCGTGTGTTCTCCCTCCTCTAGTTCCCCACGGCTACCCACAGCCTGGCAGCGGTATGGTTGCCTTGGTACCTGTTCCTGAAGGCTGTCTGCAGTGAAATTTGGTTGTCTAAATAGCACGACTTGTCATCTAAAAGTAGAAGTCATTAGCACGACACCGTTTGGCTAGTGGTGTCTTGAATGCTGTTTTAAAAATCTTCTTATTTTATCACTTTACTGTTAATGTTTACTCATGTCATCACTGGAAATTTCAGGGCCTGGTTCACAGTATGGATCCAGAGGGAAAAATACGAAACGTTCTCCCTAAGAGTCTCCTAGAACTTGTGCCAAAAACAGTGGCCCGAGTTGGACATTTTGTATATTTTCAGAGACACAGACTTTGGCGTTCCAGCCCTGTTATGACCTCGCATGACCAGTAATACTTGCATGTTGGTAGCGGCAGTCCACAATTGAACAGGCTTCTGCTGTTCCTGAGGAAAACGAAGTTCCTGCCAGCTTCCGTTTGAACTTTAATTGGCCTTCATTGTGATTGTGAATTTGCCAGAAACACGTATTTATCTCAGAAAAGGTAGAATGTTTGTTTTTAAGTTTGATATAAAAGTTGAATTGGGTGCTTTGGGAGGATTTGTATCCATTTGCCTCTAGTCAAGTTATCTACTCTGTGAAATTATAACAAGATGCAGCCAGGCGGAACATCGTCACTCTTTCTGCCCAGGTGAGTCCACTCTGAAGTCAATGACTCCTGTCACTATGGGTAAGATGGGAGACCACATCCTGTTCCCTTATGATAGGCGTCTTGGCAAAAACCACCAACTGGCAGCCTGTGTTGTGAGGAATGCACATTAATTAGTTCCTTGAAACTCTTCCCTCATTAACTCCAGGTAAGTTGTTGAAGCAAATGTTCTGGAGTTCAGAGTGTTGCTTTTGATAATGAGAAAACAAGTTTAGTCATCAGAATCTGTCATCTTGTTTATAAAACAGTCAAACCATATGCAACGCCCTTCTGCATGGTGGATTTTGTTTTGTTCCTTGAACCTACTGGCTCACTTCATGCAGTGCCTACAGATAGTAAATAAAGAGGTCCATTTTTTAAGATAGATTAAATACTGCAAATTTTGGGAGGGGAGGTAGAGTAGGAGGGTGGTGGTGAGAAGGCAGCTGGGCCATTTTTTGGTGACTAATTCAATATGAGAAAAAAGATGGTATCGCTATCATAAAAATAATTTATAGTCATTTTTTTCAACCAACTGAAACATTCAGAAAGCTAAAAACATTTCAGTCAAATTCCCACCACCTTGAAATAACCAGAAGTATGTTTTGGTGGCCATCATTCAAGCAAGATACGTTCCTGGTTGGGTGCGATGGTTCATGCCTGTAATCCCAGCACTTTGGGAGGCCGAGATGGGCAGATCACGAGGTCAAGAGATCGAGACCAGCCTGGCCAACTTGGTGAAACCCCGTCTGTACTAAAAATACAAAAATTAGCTGGGCATGGTGGCGGGCACCTGTAATCCCAGCTACTCAGGAGGCTGAGGTAGGAGAATTGCTTGAACCTGGGAGGCGGAGGTTGTAGTGAGCTGAGATCGTGCCACTGCACTCTAGCCTGGTGACAGAGCAAGACTCTGTTTAAAAAAAAAAAAAAGGATACATTCCTAAGATAGACAGAAAGGTGGGTCAAGAATTAGAAAGGTAACTATATTGACAAATGAAGAAACATACTATTTTTAAACGTAAATTTGAATCTAAGAAAGGAAAATCAAATGAGGTAATTACTGAACTTTTACTATATAAGTCCAAGAATATTAAGCTATTACTTCCTAAAATATTACTCTAAAGTAAAAAATAACAATTATTGACAATATTGAGACATTTTATATGCATATACACATATATACATGCGTATGTATCTATATTCTGTGTTTTGTACATATATAACTATTTTTAAACTGCAATTTTCAAAATAGTTTCGATAGCTTTTTGATTTGTTGCTTATTTGGCTAGATTTCATTGCCAAGAATTTTATTTTTGTTTTTTTCAAATATAGTTTATGTTACATGTCCTGTGTTCCTGCATACTTGATGTCTTAGTCCGTTTTGTGCTGCTATAACAAAATACTTGAGACTGGGTAATTTATAAATAATAGAACTTTATTTCTCATCATTCTGGGGTCTGGGAAGCCTGAGATCAAGGAGCCAACAGGTTCAGTTGTCTGGCGAGGGCTGCATTCCATGTGGTGACACTGCATCCTCTGGAGAAGAGAAATGCTGTGTCCTCCCGTGACAGAGGGCAGAAGGGCAAGAGGAATGAACTTCCCCCCTCAAGCCCTTTTATAAACACACAGAATCCCTTTCACAAGGGTTTAGGTGGGCTTATAAACATCATGACTTAATCACCTCCTGAAGGCCCCACCTCTCAAGATGCTTTCATTGATAATTAAGTTTGAACATGAATTGTTGAGGGAACAGAAACATTCAGACCCTAACACTTGAGAATATTGGTTCCTTTCTCATGTAATTGATAATTTGTCTGGGTATAAAAATCTCAAGTCACCTTTTCTTTTACTAGAACCTTGTAGATATTGTCTTTGGGCATTGAATTTCCCTAATGTGACAGCGGGGCCTAACTTGAGTTTCCCACTTACTGATGACTTGCTTTCTCTCCTAGGATGTACATAGGATTATTTATTTTTATTTACTCATATTCTCTCTTTTCCCCATCTCTACTGTATTTATTAAAGCATTGTACATGTAGAGAAAAGCGCATGTAACATAAGCTTATAGTTCAGTGAATGATCAACATGTGAAAACTCAGACAACTACTCAGGTCAAGAGATAGGATACCACTAGAGTTTCAGGGTTTCCCCTGGTCTCCTTTCAGTCATTAGGCAGGACTTCCTCTCTACTCAAAAGTAGCCACTTCTTCAACTTCTAATACTATTGAGTTTTGCTGTTCTGGGATTCTACATGAATGGAACCATTCAGTATGCATTCTAGCTGCTTTCACTCAACATTGCTTCTTGAGATTGATCCCCATTGTTGCATAAAGCAGTATTTCCTTCATTTTGCTTGCTCCCATGATATATGAATTATCTGTGTGTCAGCTCTAGTTCTCATTTGAGCTACTTACTGACTTAAGCAACAGCCCTGTCACTTTTGAGTCATTCCCCACTTTGGGACTGGCAGTGAAATAGAGGCTGTCAATGTGCTGATGAGTGAGCACTATGTCCCGTCCCTTGTTCCTGTCACTTCCTCCTCGGACAGTAAAGTCACTGTTTGTGATTCCCCCTTCTGCTCCTCTTCTGCCATGTGCTGTTAGCGGGGTTTCTCTGGGGATACCCCCTGCTGCCCCTTTTATTTTAGTACGTTCTCACTCAGATCTTAGCCCTTTAGCCAATGGCTCATTTCAGTGGGCTAAAGGACTGAGAAAAATCTGTCATGCTAGAATTCCAAGGAGCCATGTGTTCACTGCTCATGCCCTCCCTCATTTTGGTCCAGTTTCCCCGTATTCAGCTAATGTTCATTATAGTTTATGGTGTTGGAGTAATAACCATTTATTTATGAAGCCATTTTATTATATTTTGTTCTCTTCTCTTTCACAGTAGATTTTAGGGAAGGAGAATATACAAAAATGTTTTTATTCCTTCCTATTTAACTGCATGTCTCAGCCGGGCCTGGTAGCTCATGCCTGTAATCCCAGCACTTTGGGAGGCTGAGGTGGACAAATCTCCTGAGGTCAGGAGTTTGAGACCAGCCTGCCCAACATAGTGAAACCCCATCTCTACTAAAAATACAAAAAAATTAGCTGGACATGGTGGCAGGTGCCTGTAATCCCAGCTATTCCGGAGGCTGAGGCAGGAGAATTGCTTGAACCCAGGAGGCAGAGGTTGCAGTGAGCCAAGATCGCACCATTGCACTCCAGCCTGGGGGACAGAGCAAGACTCCGTCTCAAAAATAAATAAATAAATAAAAATGCATGTCTCATAAATTAGCTAGGAATCAGTGCATTTAACAACCCAGGACTGATAATGCAGAGATTTACCAACGTGGTGAATATTTACCAACATGGTGAATATTTACCATGTTGTTATATCTCTGCATGGGTGGACTGAGTTTCCTTTTGGGGCCATCTCAGTTGCCTTCTTCGCCCTCACCACCCCAGCATCCTGCCCTCCACCCTCTAGTCCATCTTCCTGCAGGCCCAGCTCTCCACTCTCCTGTGTTAGCCCTGACACCTGCCAGCCCATCTGAAGCTTCCCATTCTTCTTGGAGGCTGGTTAACTCAGAAGAATGCTTTAACCAGAGGGGGTAAATTATAGTATGCGGCTAGCTTTATGTTCCTTTATAGGTTTTTAATATCAGGGAATAGAGAATTATTGTATGCTGCCTTCAAGTACAAGCTTAATATTCTCATTCATCATTAAAAAGCATCTGGAATCTGCCATTGGAGCTCTTGCTCAAATGCTTCACTGAACTGTAGGGAGGTGCTTTTTTTCTAGTGTGTATAATTTGGTGCCAACATGGCAGCCCCTTCAAATCAGAGCCATAACTTTACCGGAGGAACAGTATCTCTTTAAAAATAGACACAGGTTTACGATTTAAAGTGACAGCAACATTTTTGAGAAAATTTTTTATCTGAAGGTTGAAAAAACATTGGATCTTATGTAATTGAAGAGAAATGTAACCTTTATGTCTGACGCATCTTTGCTTTCCGGTTCACCAAAATGGTACCCACAGTTGAAAACACTCATAAGAATAATGAAGTCACATTGCCATGGACTTTGCCCTCCCAGCTCAAATTATGTGCCAACTAATACAGTAAATCGTCTTTTTTTGTGTGTATATATATGTATACATATATATCACACGATATATGTGTGTGTCTATATACATATGTGTATGTTTGTCTATATACATGTATGTATGTGTTTGTGTATATATACATATGTATGTATGTATATGTGTATATGTGTCACTGTATACATGTATATGTGTATATATGTGTATAGACACACATACATATATACAGATACATATATAGTTTGAGTTATATAAAAAGTGTGCTCTTAAGACAGATAGCTTGATTTTCTCTAACCTCTATTGTCTGGAATATTGTCTATTTGGCCCTTCTGTAAATGCTGTATAGAGCCACAATATCCTTAACTTTAATTTTGGATTTCTTCACTCATGAGTTCTAATTCCATATCCCCAATCTAGCTAGTCCTCTTACCTGATACCCCAGATGATACATCTTAGATTGCTTGGCGGATATTTTCACTTCGATGTTCCGGAGACGCCTCACATTTTAACATGCCTGAGGTTGGGCTCCTCCACTCCTCTTGAATTCTGTGCTTGGGACAGTGACACCACCATTCATACATCCACTAGCTAGAAGCCTGGGCATCAGCTCCCATGCTTCATCAAATCCATTTCCTGGATCAGAAGTTCTTACTTTTCATCTGTTTTCTTAAACAATATTCCCACCTCATTAGTGTGGGATATGTTCCAAGACCCCCAGTGGATGCCTGAACCTGCAGGTGGTACTGAACCCTAGATATACGGCACTCTGATTTTCTGGTACATGCATACCTGTGATAAAGCTTAATTTATAAATCAGGTACAGTAAGAGATTAATAATAATAATCAAACAGATTGGTTATAACAATATACTATAATACAAGCTATGTGAATGTAGTATCTGTCTCTCAAAATATCTCTTCATACTGGACTCACCTATTTTTGGACCATGGGTGACTAAAACCAGGAAAATAAAACCATGGATAAGAGAGAACTACTATGATAGTACAGTGGCAGTAGCAATAGTCATGGTAGTAATTAACAGTACAAGTTTCTGTTGTACTTGCTATGTAGCAGGCCTTGTTCAATCCCTTAGTAATGCCGTGAGGTAAGCACTTATAATCCTTATCTTTTAGATGAAGCAACTGAGATGCAGAGAGGGTAAATATGAACTTGTCCAAGTTCATATTGTCAGTACATCTGGGATTCTAGTGGCAGTGTATGGAAATGGAGAAGGAATACCAGGGCGTCGATTTTGCATTTGCCACCCACGTCTCTCCCACTCAGAAAAACCTATTGCAATGCAAGTGAATGAGTGTGATACCATTAAAGGGTTAATATTGGATCTAGCCTAATTTGTGAAGAACATTTTATAAGTCACTCAACCATCGCAAGTAAAAAATTGCTCAAGAAGTGGCTTAGGCCTCCCAGGCACATGCCAGGAAGCCTGTGTATGGCAATGACTGTTGCTCTGTACAGAATGGCTCAAGTGTTCTATTGGAAGCAGTCAGACCTTGTGGCTTTTGTGCTGTCGCCTTTGTATTATTTCTTGGCATGTCCACGTAAAGCTGGAGCTCCTTAGCCCAGCCAGAAAGGTGGCTCGTGATCCAGCCCCTGCCTGCCTCTCTGGACTCATCTCCCCTGCTTCCCTGTTTGCATTGTGGGTTTTGCTTTCTACCTCTGGAGATTTTGGAGACTCTGCTGTGTTCACTAATATCTGGTTAAGCATCTCCTTCTCCAGAGAGTCATTCCGAGCCTCTTCACTGCTGCCTCTACCCTGGGTCAAGAGCCTATGGTGTTCTCATGAGCTCACTCTTCAGTATCCATGTGAACCACTAGACCGAGAGCACCTAATGGACAGGTACTTTATCTTTGTGACACAAACTGTACTAATGGAATGTTTGTAAATGAAAATGTACTTTGATGAACCAGAACCAGATACTTTATTTATGTATGTATGTATGTATGAATGTAAGACAGGGTCTTGCTCAGTTGTGCAGGCTGGAGTGCAGTGATACAGTCTCAGCTCATTGCAGCCTCAAACTCTCAAGGCTCAGGTGATCCTCCCACCTCAGCCTCCCAAGCAGTTGGGACAAGAGATGTGCACTACCACGCCCAGCTAATTTCTGTATTTTTTGTAGAGATGGGGTTTCACCATGGTGCCCAGACTGTCGTGGCAGCCCTAACAGATGAATCCAGTGACATATGAAATAACTCCTAAGAACCATGTGATAGCTGGATGGGGGTTTGTGTGTGCACAGATGCACACACACACACAAGACATCCACACGTGTGAAAGAGGGCGTTGCAATCCTTAAGAGTAGTATACTTATTTATATATTCTGCGTAGTATACTTATCTATATGAGAAACTCTAGTGCATGAGAAAATGTTGAATAAGAATTAAGTAAAGAGGGTTTTCTGTTTACCCTGAGTTTACTATAAAATTAGAGTTCTTCCCTAAATATTCTTGTTGATATTATACATTTTTTTACTGTAAAATATTCAGATATTATCTAGTAATTCTGCCACTGTCTGTCGTGATTTAGTGATTATGTGCATTTCTGTTGGACATTTAATTTCTATTTGATAATTTATTTCTGTTCAATATTTATATTTGTAGAAATATTTCTGAGATATGAATGTTTCATTGCTATCCCGAATATGTAATAGACTCTATGTTTTCTGTCATAACTATGGTTAGGTACTGGTTTAGGGATAATCAGCCAGTTGCCTTGACTCCAAAGAACATCAAGATTTATTTGCCATTGCCACCGTCATGTTTCTTTAAAGGGAAGAGACGGGGAAAAAGGAAAGATTAGAAAGAGTTGTGGGAAGGACAGCAAATGTCCCTTCAGACAGGTGATTGTGCTGCATAGGAAGGAACAGACCCTGGCTTGAATCCCAGCCTTACCGTGTACTGACCCTCTGACCTTTGGGAAACGAGTTAATCCTTGCACCACATTTTCCTCGGCTGCAATGCACCTCAATTTGCAGGTTCCTTTGAGGGGTGAGATTATATACATAAAGCATGTGGGCTAGTCTCTGGTGCATATATGCAAAAACCTTTGTCCCCAATCTTGAATTGTTAGATATTCATTTAAGGCAAACATTTTTGTTTTCTTTTTCCCTGCTGAATGAGAGAAGCTGGTAAGGAGACAGTGGGATGTGGCCAGATGATAGGAGTGCAGACATAGCAGCCCATTGGTGCAGACAGAGCTTAGAGAAGGCGTCCTCACCAGGCACCACACTGAGCATGTCTGTGCGGCCCCTGTGCCCATGGAGCTTACAGTGCAGTTGGAGAAACAGACCAAAGGGAATAAACATGAACAAAATAATTGCAAAATATAGTAAGTACTCTGAAACAAACCAGTAGATTCTGGGAGAAACTAAAATAAGAAGGACCAGCTTTTAGTGGAGAGATCCAGGCAGGCCTCTCTGAAGAGGTAACATCAAATAAGTTACGTTTTAGGAAGCAGAGGGGAGAAGAGGGTATTTGGGTAGGTGAAGAAGCGAGACAGGCCATGGTGTGCTTGGGTGATACAAGTGAGCCACCATTGTCTGATGGAAAAGGGACTGGAAAAGAGGCTGGATTGCCCTAAGAATGATCTTGAGTGACATTGGGGTTTTTCTGTTTTGTTTTTGTTTTTGAGATGGAGTTTCCCTCTGTCGCGCAGGCTGGAGTGCAGTGGTACAGTGCTAGCTTACTGCAGCCTCAAATTCCTGGGCTTAAATGATCCTCTTGCCTCAGCCTCCTGAGTAGCTGGGACTACAGGCATGTACCACCACACTCAGCGAATTTTTTATCTTTTTGTAGAGATAGGTTGTCACTATGTTGCCCAGGCTTGTCTTCAACTCCTGCCCTCAAGCAGTCCTCCTGCCTTAGCCTTCCAAAGTGTTGGCATTACAGTCATGAGCCTTGCGCCCAGCCAATGTAATTTTTTTTTTTTTTTTTTTTGAGATGAAGTTTGCTTTTTGTTGCCCAGGCTGGAGTGCAATGGTATGATCTCAGCTCACTGCAACCTCTGCCTCCAGGGATCAAGCAATTCTCCTGTCCCAGCCTTTCGAGTAGCTGGGATTACAGGTGCCCACCACCATGTCTGGCTAATTTTTGTATTTTTAGTAGAGACAGGGTTTCACCATATTGGCCAGGCTGGTCTCAAACTACTGTCCTCAGGTGATCTGCCTGCCGCGGCCTCCCAAAGTGCTGGAATTACAGATGTGAGCCACCATGCCTGGCCACCATTTTTTTGTTACTTTATTTTATAATTTTTAAATACAGTTGTATAAAATTTGAGCCACGAGTCTGACCATTCTGGGAGGCCTACTTTTGTTTCTCCTAAGACGTACCATTTACCATTTTAAATTTTCATCATTGGCTAGGGGACCTGGCTCTCCAGGTCCCCTAGCCAATGATGGACACCATTTGTTCACATTTGTTGATGTCAGACTACTTGCAGACAAAAATTTGTGCCCTTGTGACCATCTCTTTGGCTTTCCAGATCCGGATAATCAAATAAAATGATAAATGTGAATAATGTATAACATGTCACATATGGTTTATTTACTGCTTAAGATTGTTATTTTGTGTTTAAAATAATTCTTGCTACTAAGAATAAATTCTGTGTCCCCCTTTTTGATGTCAGTTTTTATTATATTAATGCTAAGGAATATTAGGATATTCTGGAATTTGGGAATTGATAGTAGCAAGCTGGAATTTGGGGACTGAAAATGCTGTGTAAACCAATAGCAAGAAGTGCCAATGCTTGGAGTCAAGCCAGGGCCCAGATAATTCAAGCTCTATTTCTTTTTCTTTTCTTTTCTTTCTTTCTTTCTTTTTTTTTTTTTTTTAAATACATTGAGCTTTGGAAACACCTTCACATGTTGAAAATGCCTTTGTGTTTGTTGATTGTTTTCTTTCTTGAGTAGAGTATCATAGTACTTTCTTTTTTTGTTATTTGTTACTGTGACAGTATTTCATATTTTTAACCCAAGACAGTTGGCTTTCCAAAAATACTGGAAACAAATGCATGATGTAATCATCCTCACCCGTGTCCAAAATTGTGGTAGATCTCCACTTTCACTCTGTTATTTATAGTAATGCGTTTTTATGTGTTAGGACTGGTAAGTTGTCTAAGTAAATCCTTGAGAGGCGGGATAGACATTTTTTCCCTTGAGTCATATAGTTAATTTGCTTTCATTTTTCTTGAGTCCTACTGTTAAATTTTTGAAGTACAACAGTTTATGTCCTTGGCCTGTGCTTGACTGTGGAGTAATACTAGACAATAAGGCATCCTTTATTTATATTAGCTTTGGTATATGGTTTTTGCTTTTCTTAGATTTCTCCAGTTCTGAAGAAGGTTATTTGCATTTATATGTGTGTTTACATACATGGTTATATGGAAATAATTGCTTTCAGATAGTTGTGGTTTTCGTCTCATTGCTTCTTCTGAAATATTCTTGTTAAACCTGAGAACAAGTGAAAATGTCTCATGAAAATGCATTAAAATGCATTCTTAATATATAACCTAAAAACAATTGAATTGGTTTATTTTTAGCATGAAGAATTTTGAATTCACTGGAATTTAAGTTACAGTTGTTGCAGTTTTTATGTAGACTTGGCCGTTGTGTCACTCACACTTCTTAATTATCTTTGTACATATTTTATGTGACATAATATCTGCACCCTCACCATCTCCAGCCTCTGTAGAGAATGTAACACATAGCACCAAAGTAATAAAAATATAAGCCCCAGAGCGGGAAGCAAAGCTGAAACAAGCCGTTTTTACATATAACTTAAGTTTAGGTTCTGTACAGTAGGTTGATCCCTTACTTAACCTTTAATAAAATTGGATTCAAGGGTATTTATATGTAAATAAAAAAAATAAAGTTAATTTCGTTTCATACTTCACTATGAGCAAGTATCTAGTAATGTATTACAATGACATTTAAACATCAGTATTAGTCCTCTTGGCTGAAAAAATTCCTATACTTTTTTAGCAACACTTTTTGAGGTTAGACATAAAAAGGGAAGGTTGCTAAGATGAATGTTAAGATTATGTTGTCATACTCACAGTGATTAAGTCAGTCTGCATTTGTTTGACCTCTTATCTCCTATGAAGGTATCTAAGAAGTCATTTCCTCCTGTTACATATTTTAGAAATTAAAATTCAAGAACCCCTCATACCCTCCAAACTTCTCTGAAAGGGCGCTTTAGTTGTATAGGCATCTAGATCATGGTCAGACTCCTTTTCTAAGTAATGTTCTCAATAGTAGATTTGTATACATGGTTATAGATCAAAGGTTAAAGTACACTTATCAATGCCTACTGAAGAGGCAGTCATCTTTAGTCTGCTTATCACCCCTGACCAGTGTCTTCTTTTGGTGCTCATATCATAGTGTGGAGGGAGGTGGCAGGGATCAGGAGGGCATATCCCCTTTGCCTCTCATTCCCTATCTGACTTCCCAGAGGAAGCAGCATTTTCAAACTTGCAGAAATATGTGAGGGCTCTCAGAACTGCTGAGAATCAGCCATGTACATTGTGAAAAGTGAGTCATGGCTTTTTCTGTGCAATAGTGTAGAAGTTTCTACTCTTAAAAATAAAGATAGATTAAAATATAACACCTCAACTCCAAGAGCTCCAAGCCTCCCACAGAACATCGTAGTCCTGCTACACTCAGTTGAACATTTATGCCCTGGCCCTGGCACCCTCCTCCCTTAGGCTGCCCATGAAGGCATCTCTCTGATGCCCTGTCTAGACCTGTTCTTCCATTTCCTACATTTGAACTTCTTCTGAGATAGTTTCAGTTCCCATAATCTCCATGTGATGATTTTCCTCAACAATTCGACTAAGGAGATTTTATTCTTTTAAAAAGATTCGTTCAACATATATAATTACATGAGATTTTGTTCTTTTTAAAGACTATGTAAATAAATTATCTGATTAAGAAAAATTTTTCTACTTTGTTTTGACTCTTGAATAGGGAAATGCTTGTCTATATTTAAATGCAACCTACTAAAAATATTTGTTCTGTCCTACTAGTGAAAGTATATCACAATATCTAAAGCAATTTGTAGATTTAATGCACTCGCTATGAAAATCCCGCTGATGTTTTTTGCAGAAATAGAAAACCCCATCCTAAAGTTCATATGGAATTGCAATGGACCTCAAGTAGTCAAAACAATCTTGAGAAAGAAAACTGAAGGATTTAAAAATTCCTGATTACAAAATGCTACAGTTACAATAATCAAAACAGTGTGGTACTGGCCTAAAGGCAGATACATTGACCAATGGAATAGAATAGAGAGCCCAGAAATAAATTCTTGCATATATGGTCAAATGATTTTTTGATAAGTGTGCCAAAACCACTCAATGGGAAAAAGACAGTCTTGTTAAGAAATGATGAAGTGAAAAACTACATAGCCATATGCAGAAGAATGAAGTTGGACCCTTGCCTAATAACATATAGAAGAATTAACTCAAAACGAATCAAAAACCTAAATGTAAGAACTACAACTATAAAAATTTTAGAGGAAATCACAGAACAAAATCTTCAAGATGCTGGATTTTGAGATGACTTCTTGGCTATGACACCAAAGGCACAGAGAGCAAAAGAAAAAACAGGCAAATTGGACAAAATGAAAATTTAAAAATTTTGCGCATCAAAAGACAATATCAACACAATGAATTCAACACGATGAAAAGGCAACCCAGGGCCGGGCACGGTGGCTCAAGCCTGTAATCCCAGCACTTTGGGAGGCCGAGACGGGCGGATCACGAGGTCAGGAGATCAAGACCATCCTGGCTAACACAGTGAAACCCGTCTCTACTAAAAAATACAAAAAACTAGCCGGGCGAGGTGGCGGGCACCTGTAGTCCCAGCTACTCTGGAGGCTGAGGCAGGAGAATGGCGTGAACCCGGGAGGCGGAGCTTGCAGTGAGCTGAGATCCGGCCACTGCACTCCAGCCTGGGCGACAGAGCGAGACTCCGTCTCAAAAAAAAAAAAAAAAAGAAAAGGCAATCCAGAGCAATATGGCCAATGGGAGGTGCCATCCCTCCCCCAAAAGGGGATCTAAACAACTATATTTCAACTAGAGTGACTGAGGAAGTATGCTGGACAGCATTAGGGGAGCAGCAAGCTTCCTGTGGTGCATGGAAGGCCAGGACAGCACCATGGACAAGTGAGTGAGGCATCCTGCCTCTGCCACAGTCTCCCTCCGTGGAGACTTGGCAGTCACGGGGTGCTGTTTATGAGGAAAGGTATGCTGGTGATTCCCAGCAGTCCCCATTGCCACCAGAAATGCTAGCAATCTTTGATATAGGAGTCCCCTAGACTTCATAGGCCCCCAATCCAGTTTGGAGAGTAGCTGGGAGCTCACATAGATGCAACGCCTCAGAGTCCACACTGAGGACCTGCAACCTAAGCAGCTTCAGCTGGGTCCCATCCTGAACCGTTCCCACTACTGGAGTGCATCCTCCTGCAGACCAATAGCAATTGACTCTTTTCATCCTGGAGGCCCAGCTGTCCTTATACCACATTCACACAGGTACCTGTAGCACCATGACCATAGCTACCCAAAGCATAGGTCACATGGAATGATTGAGACCCCAGTGTTCAAACCCAAGTGACACACTGCACACCTCTGCCCCCCAGGGAACAGGCAGATCTGCATGGTGTGGAAGTCACCGAATAGTCAGCCAGATACCTCTCCTGCACATACCTGCACTATAGCCACCTATCCCACCAAGCATGGTGCACCCATACCTGGTCCAACTACTGGTTCTGTGGCAACCTCATTCCCCCATACAGACACCCAAAGAGCAGCTGAATGCTACTCTATGTCTAGCCTGACAGCTGGTCCAGCAGCAGCCCTGCCTCCCAAATAACTGCAGGGCCGCCCAACTCCATTTCACACTGGCATCCAGCCCAACAGCTGGGCCGGTGGTGGACCTGGTCATCTCGACAGACTCCTACAGGGCCACCTGACACAGCTGCACCTATGTGCACCTGGCACAGCATCAGACCAGTAGACTCTTCATCCATCCTCTTGAAGAGGCAGCCACATAGCTGCTCAGCTAGCCACACCCACATGCAGCTGCGCTCAGCCCAACAGCCAGACTAGTGGTGGCCCCACCTACCTAAAAATCTTGTTGGAGAGCCTTTTAACCCTCCACACCCACACAGTCAGCCCAACACCCCTACTCCCAGCAAAACCACACACTACAACTGTCACAAATTCCTACAGCATAGGCCACTGAGGCAATTGCAGACATTGCTGATGAAGATTGCAGCTGAAAAAACTACATGTAGACCATGCTACTGAGTCCACCCAGAACTAAAGCCTACTCACCATACTCAAATGACACCTTGGGACCAGTCTACAGGAAGAATTATCTCCTAATGAAAGTTACTTCATAAACTTAGAAAAGGTCACTATTCCACTAGATGTTCAGATATCAGCATAGGGACACAAGAAATGTGAAAAAGCAAGGAAACGTGATACCTCCAAAGGAACAAAATAAGTCTTTAGTAACAGACCCCAAAGAAAAGGACATTTATGAAATGCCTGAAAATAAATTCAGATAATACTAAGGAAACTCATGGAGATACAAGAGAATACAGCAAATAATTCAGTGAGATCAGGAAAACAATCCATGATCTGAATGAGAAATGCAACAAAAATAAGTGTCATAAAGAACCAAACAGAAATCTTGGAGCTGAGGAATTATGAGTGAAATAAAAAGTTCAACGGGGAGCTTCAACAACAGACTAGATCAAGCAGAATAATTTCTGAACTTGAAGACAGGCCTCTTGAATTATCCCAGTCAGAGGAAAAAAAAATAGGAATTTTGTTTTAAGTGAGGAAAACCTATGGGACTCATGCAATACCATTAAGTGAACAAATGTTTGCACTGTAGGAACTTCATGGGGAGAAGAGTTGGAGAAGGGCACAGAAAACCTATTTAATGAAATAATAGATGAAAACTTCCCATGTCTTGGGAAAAATATAGACATAGAAATTCAGCAAGTTCAGAAGTCCCCAGTTAGATTCAGTCCTCTCTGAGGCACATTATAATCATACTCTCAAAAGTTAAAGACAGAATTTTAAAAACCACAAGAAAAAAGTGGCACATCACACACAAGGGAATGTCCATTAGACTATTAGTAGATTTTTCAGCAGAAACCTTGCAGGTTAGAAGAGAATGGGATGATATATTCAAAGTGCTTAAAGAAGGGGGGCTTGTGGGGAGGAGGAGTTCTTAGCCAAGAATATTATATCCAACAAAGTTATCCTTCAGAAATGAAGGAGAATTAAAGACCTTTTCAGACAAGCAAAGGCTGAGAGAATTTGTCACCAGTAGGGTGACCTTATAAGGAATGCTTAAGGGAGTGCTACCACTGGAAAAGAAAGGACAATAATTATCATGAAAACATGTGAAGGTGTACTACTCACTAGTAGAGGTAAATTCATAAACTTAAAATCCTCTAGTAATTTAATGGTGCTGTGTAAATCTCTCAATCCTCTAGTATGAAGACTTAGAAATCAAAATGGTCAAAAATAACCACCACACTTAGTGGCTACAAATATGTAATAAATAAGTAAATCAAAGCAACAAAAATATAAATTGTGTATGGGATTAAGTCTAGAATACTTTCATGCAACCAGATTTAAATTGCTATCAGGTCGATATAGTCTATTGTAACTACAAGACTCTTATGTTAGCCCCATGGTAACCACAAAGAAAGAAATTACTACAGAATAATAAACAATAAAGAGAAAGAAAACAAAACTTTGCAGCACAGAAAACCACCAAACCACGAAGGAAAATAACATGAGTAAAAGAAAGGGAAGAAGGATCTACAAAACAAGCAGAAAACAAAAATATGGCAAGAATAAATTTTTATCGATATAGCCTTGGATGTAAATGAATTAAAGTCTCAAATTTAAACATACAGAGTGGCTGAACGGATTTTAAAAATAAGACCCACCTATCTGCTGGCTACAAGAGGCTCACATCATTATTAAAGACAAACATAAACTGAAAGTGAAGGAATGGAAAAACATATTCCATGCAAACGGAAACCAAAAGTGAGCAGGTGTAGCTATGCTTGTATCAGATAAAACAGATTTTAAGTCAAAAACTGGAAAAAGAAAAGGTCATTATGTCATGATTAAAGGATAAATTCAACAAGAGAATATAACAATTATAAATACATATGCACTCAACCCTGAAATATACAGATATACAAAACAAATAGGATTGCACATAATGGTACAGATCAACTGCAATACAATTATAAAAGAGAAGTTTGGCAAAGAAATATCAGACTAAAACTGCATCAAAGACCAAATGTACCTAGTAGACATTTACAGAACATTCTAATGGCTGCAGAATACAAATTCTTCTCAATTACACATGGAACATTCTCCAGGATAGAGCACATGGTAGGCCACAAAACAAGCCTTAACAGATTTGAGATAGAGATCCTATCAAGTATCTTTTCTAACCACGATGATATAAAACTTGAAAACAACAACATGAGCAACTTTGGATTCTTTGAAATACGTGGAAATTAAACAACATGGCCCTAAACAACCAGTGGGTCAATTAAGAAATTAACAGAGAAATGAAAAATTGCTTTAAGACAAACAAGAATGCAAACACACCATACCAAAACCTGTGAGACACAGCAAGCGCAGTTTTAAGAGGGAATTTTATAGCAATACACAACTACATTAGAAAAGAGGAGAGATTTCTAATGAACTACCTAATGGTGGAACTAGAATAAGAAGAACAAACTGAACCCAAAATTGATTGAAAGATGGAATAAGGCTCAGAGCAGAAATAAAGACAAATTAACATTCAAAAGATCAACAAAACGAAGAGTTGATTTTTTGAAAAAATAAGCAAAATCAACAAACTTTTAGCTAGACTGAAAACAAGACTCAAGTAAAATCAGAGATGGGAAAGGAGATGTTACAACTGACACTACAGAAATACAGAACATTATAGAGAATATTATGAGCTCCTATATGCCAACAAATTTGATTACATGGAAGAAATAGATAAGTTCTTGGATACATACAACCTATCAAGATTCAATTATAAAGAAATTAAAAATCTGAACAGACTAATAACTAGTGAGGAAACTAGTTATAAAAAATCTTTCCTGGGTAAAGAAAATGTGGCACATGTACACCATGTGGAATACCATGCAGCCATAAAAAAAGAATGAGTTTATATCCTTTGCAGGGACATGGATGAAGCTGGAAACCATCATTTTCAGCAAACTATCACAGGAACAGAAAACCAAACATTGCATGTTCTCACTCATAAGTGGGAGTGGAACAAGGAGAACACATGGACACATGGAGGGGAACGTTACATACCGGGGCCTGTCGGGGGTGGGAGGTAAGAGGAGGGATAACATTGGAGAAATGCCTGATGTAGATGATGGGTTCATCAAACTACCATGGCACATGTATACCTGTGTAACAAACCTGCACGTTCTGCACATATATCCCAGAACTTAAAGTATAATAAATAAATAAGTCTTTCATCAAAGAAAAGCTTAGAAACTGATGACTTCACTACTGAATTCTACAAAACATTTGAAGAAGAACTAATAACAATTCTCCTCAAAGTATTCCAGAAAATTGGTAAGTGGGGAGTATTTCTAAAATTTTATGAGGCCAGCATTACCCTGATTCCAAAACTGGACAACGATACAACAACAACAACAAAAAACTATAGGTAAATATCTATGTTGTGAATATAGATGCAGGAATTCTTAATAAGATATTAACCTGAATCCAGCAGCGCATTAAAAAGATGATTCACTATGATCAAGTATTACTCATACCATGATGCAAAGGTAGTTTAACTTATGCAAGTCAGTAAGTGTAATACATCACATTAACAGAAAGAAAGACAAAAACAATATGATCATTTCAGTAGATGCAGAAAAAGCATTTGACATCCTTCAACATTCTCTCATAAAAACTGTCAACAAATTAGTTATGCAAGGTATGTACCTTAACACAGTAAAGGTCATATATGAAAAACCCACAGCTAACATCTACTGATTGGGGAAGAGTTTTCTTTTAATATTTGGAGCAAGACAAGGATGCCAACTTCTGCCACTTCTGTTCAACATAGTACTGGAAGTCCTAGCCTAAGCAATTAGGGAAGAGAAAAATATAAAAGGCATCCAAATTGGAAAAGAGGAAGTCAGATTGTCCTGTTTGCAGACATGGTCTTACATGTAGAAACCCCAAAGGACTCTACTAAAGAACTGGTAGAACTAATAAATGAATTCAGTAAAGTTATGGGATACAAAATCAACGTACAAGAATCAGTAGTCTTTCTAATAACTAATAATTATTAACATTAGTTCATTATCTGAAAAAGAAATGAAGAAAACAGTTCCATTTATGATAGCTAAAAAATAATAATAGTAATAGAAACAAACTGAACCAAACTGAAAGATCTCTATATTGAAACTCTAAAACTTTAACCAAAGAAATTGAAGAGTACACAGATAAATGACAAGCTACTTTGTCTTCATGGATTGGAAGAATTAATATAGTTAAGATGGCCATATTACCTAAAATGATCTACAGATTTGATGCAATTCCTATCAAAATACTAATGACATTCTTTACACAAATAGAAAAAAAATCCTAGAATTCATATGGAACCACAAAAAGGACACAAATAGCCAAAGCAACCCTAAGCAAAAAGAAAAGCCTGGAGGTATCATACCACCCAAGTTCAAAATGTACAGTTAACTCCTAAAGAACTTAGATTTAAACTGTGCAGGCTCACTTTTATGTCAATTTTCTTCTGCTTCTGCCACCCCGAAACAGCAAGACCAGTCCCTCAACAGGAAGCCTACTCAACAGGAAGACAATAAGGATGAAGACCTTTATAATAATCCACATCCACTTAATGAATAATAAATATATTTACTCTTCCTTATGTTTATCTTAATGACATTTTCTCTAGCTTTACTGTAAGAATATAATATATATGTAACATACAAAATATGTTAATTGACTATGTTATTGGTAAGGTTTCTGATCAATAGTAGGCTGTTAATAGTTATTTTAGGGGAGTCAAAAGTTGTTGTTCAAGAGTCAATGCTACTACAAAGTTATGGTAACCTAAGCATGGTACTGGCTTTAAAAACAGACACATAAACCAGTGGAACAGAATAGAGGGCCCAAAAATAAATTTACACACCTGTAGCCAACTAATTTTCATAATGGTGCTAAGAACACACATTAGTAAATGGTGCTGGGAAAATTGGATATCCACATGCAAAAGATGAGTCCAGACTTCTACCTCTTACCATAAAAAAAAAAAAAAAAAAAAAATGTAAATGTAAAACCGAAAACTATGCAACTACTAGAGGAAAACATAAAGGAAACTGTTCACAGCATTGACCTGGAGAAGGGTTTTTTAAATAAGACTTCAAAAGCAACAGGCAACAAAAGCAAAACTAGACAGACAAGATCACATCAAATTATAATGCTTTTGCATAGGAAAGGAAGCTATTAACAGAGTGAAGAGTCACCTAAAGAATGAGAGTAAATATTTACAAACTATGTATCTGGCAAGAGGTTAATATTCAGAATATATAAGGATCATAGCAGCAAAAAAAAACCTGATTAAAACATTGGGCCAACTATCTTAATAGACATGTCTCAAAAACAGACATACATATGGCCAACATGTATATGAAAAAATAACATCAATAATCATCAAGAAAATGCAAATCAGAACCACAATGAAATACCACCTCACTCCAGTTAGTGTGGCTATTGTTAAAAAGAGAAAAGAAAGTAAGTGTTGGCAAGGATGTGGAGAGAGGGAAACACATTGTTGGTGGGATCGTAAATTAGCCATTATGGAAAACAGTCTGGAGATTCTTCAAAAAATTAAAAATAGAACTACCATACGATCCAGCAATTTCACTACTAAGTATATATCCAAAAGAAATTAGTATGTTGAAGAGAGAACTTCAACTCCCGTGTTTATCGCAGCACTGTTCACAATAACTAAGATATGTAATCAACCTTAAGTGTCCATTAATGCATGAATGAATACAGAAAATGTGGAGTATATATATATAATGGAATATTATTCAGCCATAAGAAGTATGAAATCTTCTCATTTGCCACACATGGATGAACATGAAGGAAGTCATGCTTAGATAACCCAGACACAGAAAGACACATAACACATGATCTCACTCATATGAGATCTTTTTTTCTTAATGAAAACAGAGTTGGTATCATTGCAGCAGGAAGTAGAACAGTGGTTACCAGAGACTGGGAGGGAAGGGAAGAGAAGGAAGGATGCAGAGATGTTGACCAGTGGATACAGAGTTACAAGTAGATAGTAGGAATAAATTTTGATGTTCTGTTACACGGTAGAGTGACTGTAACTAACAGTGAAATATTGTATATTAGCAAACTGCTAGAAGAGAGGCTTTCAAATGTTCTCACAACATTTAAGTGCATGAGGTGATGGATACCCTAGCCACCCAGATTGCATAGTTATCCAGCATAGATATGTATCAAAACATCAAATTGTACCCCCATAAGTATGTATAATTTCACTGTCAATTAAAATATATTTTTTCTAAAAAGACTACCCACAGAATGAGATAAAATATTTGTAAATTGTATATCTGATAAAGGATTAAAATTTAGAGTGTATAGAGAACTAAAACTCAACAACAGCAACAACAAAAAAACACAACCCAATTGAAAAATGGCAAGGGACTTGAATAACATTTTCCCAAAGAAGATACATAAATGGCCAATAAGCATATGAAAAAATGTTCAACATCTCTAGTCATTAGGGAAGTCCAAATGGAAACTACAATGCTACATCATTTCACATCCATTAGGATGGTTACTATAAAAAAAATGACAAGTATTAACAAAAAGATGAGGTTGGGAACCCTTGTGCACTGTTGGTGGAAATGGAAAATTGTATGACAGTTTCTCAAAAAATTAAAACTACCATATGACCCAGCAATTTCACTTCTGAGTATATTCCTGAAATAATTAAAAACAGTCTCAGAAAGATATTTGTACAGCCATATTTATAGTAGCATTATTCACAGTAGCTAAAATGTGAATGCAGCGCACGCATACATCAACAGATGAATGGATAAGCAAAATATGGTATTTACATTTGGCCCTTTGTATCCATAGAGTCTTCATTCACGGAATCAACCAACCACAGATCAAAAACATTTGGGCTGGGCGTGGTGCCGTGTGCCTATAATCCCAGCTACTCAGGAGGGTGTGGCAGGAGGATTGCTTGAGCCAAGAAGTCCACCACCAGCCTGGGCAACAGAGAGAGACGCATCTCTCAAAAAAGAATCAGCCAATCAAATAAAAATAAAAAGTGTGGGGGTTGGGTGCAGTGGCTCACTCCTGTAATCCCAGCACTTTGGGAGGCCGAAGTGGGCTGATCACTTGAGGTTAGGAGTTCAAGACCAGCTTGGCCAACATGGTGAAACCCCATCTCTACTAAAAAATGCAAAAATTAACTGGGTGTGGTGGCACTTGCCTGTAGTCTCAGCTACTTGGGAGGCTGAGGCAGGAGAATCATTTGAACTGGGAAGCAGATGTTGCAGTGAGCTGAGATCACGCCTCTGCACTACAGCCTGTGTGACAGAGCGAGACTGTCTCAAAAAATAAACTGTATGGGGAAAAAAAACAACAAAAATAGCAGAACAACACCTTTTTTTTTTTTTTTTTTTTTTTGAGACGGAGTCTTGCTCTGTCGCCCAGGTTGGAGTGCAGTGGCCAGATCTCAGCTCACTGCAAGCTCCCGCCTCCCAGGTTTACGCCATTCTCCTGCCTCAGCCTCCTGAGTAACTGGGACTACAGGTGCCCGCCACCTCGCCCAGCTAGTTTTTTGTATTTTTTTAGTAGAGACGAGGTTTCACCGTATTAGTCGGGATGGTCTTGATCTCCTGACCTCGTGATCCGCCCGCCTCGGCCTCCCAAATGCTGGGATTACAGGCTTGAGCCACCACACCCGGCCCCAGAACAACACTTTTAAAGGTACATATCTTAAAATATAGTATAAAATCATTTATATCACATATAAATATCATATTTATATCACATTATTCCTATTATAAGTAATCTAGAGGTTATTTAAAGCACACAGAGGATGTGTACAGGTTATATGAAAATTTACACTAGTTTATGTGAGAGACTTGAGCATCCGTCAATTTTGACATCCACAGGGGTCCTGGAACCTGTACCCCATGGATACTGAGAGATGACTATATACACAGTGGAATATTAGCCCTAAAAAAGGAAGATAATTTTGACATATGCCACAACATAGACAAACCTTGAGGACATTATATGAAGTGAAATAAGCCAGTCCAAAAGAAAAAATGCTGTATGATTCCATGTATATGAGATACTTAGGACAGTCAAAATCAGAGAGAGAAATGGAATGGTGGTTGCCACGAGATAAGGGAAAGGAGAAATGGGGAGTTATTGTTGTATGATTTTAGAGTTCAAGTTTTACAGGATGAAAAAAGTTACGGAGGCCGATGGTACAGTGGTGTTTGCACAAAATTGCAAATGTATTAATATCACCAAACCATACCCTTAAAAATCGTGAAAATGATAAATTTTATCCCATGTGTGTTTTAATGCAATAAAAAGTGGGGGAAAAACTAACCAGTCAACTAACTAAAAAAGCAGAGGATATTATTTTTTTAAAAGTAACCAATTTAAAGTAGAACCAAAAAAACTAAACAAAAAGAAAAGAAAGTGTATTCACCTAATGCATTACCCCACTAGGGTGTTTTAATTTAAAAATAAAATTTCTGGAGGTAATAGGGCTTTCAGCCCAAAGGGAATGATTCCAATGACAGAATTCTGGGCCCTGTGAGGGAGGTGTGACTTGTTTTTGTGTATAACTCCCCAGTGCTCCTAAATCATGTCACATTATTGATAATACCAACAATATTCAATACCTTTTTACAGGAGGGAGAAAATCTGTTAAGTGTTACATACTGGAAAGACCAAGGCCTTTGAAAGAGCCAGATAAATTGGTTTTTAAATACCTGCCTGGCTGCCTACTAGTCACATGACCTTGAGTAAGAATCCTAAACCCCCAAAATGGTAGTTGCCGCTTCTTTTTTAAGATGAGATCATAAAAATGCCTTCCATGCAAGATTATTGTGACACCCTGGAATAATGTATGCACAGCTCCCAAAATGATACCTGGTACATGGTACACGTATAAGAAATAAAAACCAATATTATTATGATAATGATGATTCTTTAGTTGGGGTTTTTTTATCCTTTGTAGAACTTGTGGTAGTATCTAAAAATTCAGATTTATTTTTCAGTACTCTAAATAGATTTAATTTTTTCTTTTATTTAAAATTTTAAAGTTCTAATGTTAAAAATTTTATCCTTGTGAAAGAAAAGAGATTTTTTTAGAGTATGGTCCTTCGGCCAGAAACACCATCATCCCCTAAGAACTTGTTAGAAATGCAAACACAAGGGCTTCACCCAAGACCTATGAAACTAAAAACTCTAGA
The DNA here is from genome assembly GCF_043159975.1 of Macaca nemestrina. Lineage (NCBI taxonomy): Eukaryota > Metazoa > Chordata > Mammalia > Primates > Cercopithecidae > Macaca > Macaca nemestrina. The sequence continues at coordinate 127,148,118 of NC_092133.1, forward strand.
GGTTTTAGTCATTCTGTAAGACATATTCTGATGCACACTCAAGTTTGAGAACCGCTGCTTCAGTAAATCTGGGAAACAGAAAAGGGTAGCATTTATGATCTGTCATCCAAAAATAACCACTTTAAATTCTGAGATTTTTTTCTAGTCTTTTCTCTGTTCATATGCATATACACTTATATGTGTATTTCTTCTAGTCTTTTTCCTATACACCTGTGTATATATTCTGTTTTAAAAAGTTATGATCATGCTATATAAGTTTTATAGCCTTCATTTTGACCTTCAATATTATGTCATGACCATTGCCTCATGTCATTAAATTTTATTTGAAAACATTTTTAATCATATGGCTACTTATTACACCATCCTCTGAGTGTCTCGTGAACCAACTCCCTAGACATCTGAGTTGTTTCTAGTTGTTCAGAAGCACATTAGCAACACTCAGTTGAAAATCTGTATTCATAAATCATTGTTAATATGAGTGATTATTTCCTCAGCATAAATTTATTACTAGGGTGGAATTACCAGGTCACACAGTATGAACATTTTCACAGCTCTCAATATAAATTGCCAAATTGCTTTTCAGAGAAGAGGTGCCAGTTTGGATTCTAACCAGCAATGCAGGGAAAATGTTTGTCCATTCCTCTAACCCAACCAACCCTGCTGTATTAGTCTGTTCTCGCACTGCTATAAAGAAATACCTAAGACTGGGTAATTTATAAAGAAAAGAGGTTTAATTGGCTCAGAGTTCTGCATGGCATATAGGAAGCATGATGCTGGCATCTGCTCAGCTTCTGGGGAGGTCTCAGGAAACTTAAAGTCATGGCAGAAGGCAAAGGAGGAGTGAGATGACTCACATGGTGGGAGCAGGAGCAAGAAAGGAAGTGGGGAGGTGCCCCACACTTTTAAACACCCAGAGTTTATGATTACTCGCTGTCACTAGAACAGCACCAGAGGGATGTTGCTAAATCATTCATGAAGGACTATCCGTATGGTCCTGCCACCTCACACCAGGCCTTACCTCCAACATTGGGGTTTACAGTTCAATATGAGCCTTGGGCAGGGTCACAGATCCAAACGGTATCATTCTGCCCTTGGCCCCTCCAAATCTCATGTGCTTCTTACATTGCAAAATACAATCATGCCTTCCCAACTGTCCCCCAAAATCTTAACTCATTGTAGCATTAATTCAAAAGTCCAAAGTCTCCTGAGACAAGGCTGGTCCCTTCCACCTGTGAGCCTGTAAAATAAATAAGTTTGTTACTTTCAAGATACAATGGAGATAGAGGCATTGGGTAAATACTGCTGTTCCTAGGGAGAAATTGGATAAAAGAAAGGGGCTACAGCTCCCATGGAAGTTCAAAACCCAGCACGGCAGTCATTAAATCTTAAGACATCAAAATTATCTCCTTTGACTCCATGTTCCACGTTTAGGGCACTCTCATTCAAGAGATGGCCTTCCAAAGCCCTGGATGGCTCCACCTCTGTGGCCTTGCAGTGTTTAGCTCCTGTGGCTGCTCTAATGGGCTGGCATTGAGTGCCTGCAGCTTTTCCTGGTGCAGGGTTCAGCCTGTCAGTGGATCTACCATTCTCTGGTCCTAGAGGCTGGTGGCCCTCTTCTGATAGCTCCAGTAGGCGGTGCCCTGGTGGAGACTATGTGTCTGGGCTCCAACCCCATATTTCTCCTTCACACTGCTCTAGTAGAAGTTCTCCATGAGGGCTCTGCCCCTGCAGCAGGCTTCTGCCTGGACATTCAGGCTTTTCCTTACGTTCTCTGAAATCTAGCAGAGGCTTCCAATCTTCAGCTCTTTCACTCTGTACACCTGCTGGCTTAACACGACATGGAAGCCACTAAGTCTTATGGCTTGCCCCTCTGAAGCAGTGGTCCGAGCTGTACCTGGGTCAGAGCTAAAGCAGTGGCCCGAGCTGAGCCATGGCCAGAGGTAAAGTGACTGGGATCCAGGAAGTAGTATCCTAAGCAGCAGGGCCTTGGGCCTGGTGCAGGAAACTGTTCAGTCCTCCTCGGCCTCCTGGCCTATGATGGGAGGTGTCCCCACGAAGTTCTCTAAGATGCCTTTGACACTTTTTCCCCATTGTCTTGACTATTAGCACTTGGCTTTTCTTTACTTACGCAAATTTTTACATCCTGCCTGAATTCCTCTCCTGAAAATAAGCTTTACTTTTCTACCACATGATCAGGCTGCAAATTTTCTAAACTTTTATTCTCTGCATCCCCTTTAAATATAAGTTCCAACTTCACATTATTTATTTGTTCATGAGTATGAGCATAGGCTATCAGAAGCAGACAGGCACATGCTGAGTGCTTTACTGCTTAGAAATTTTTTCCACGAGATACCCTAAATCATCACTGTCAAGTTCAAAGTTCCACATATCCTTAGGGTAGGGGCACAGTGCAGCCAAGTTCATTGCTAAGGCATAACAAAAGTGGTCTTTACTCCAGTTCCCAATATGTTTCTAATTTTCATCTGAGATATCCTCAGCCTAGACTTCACTGCCCATATCACTACCAACATTGTGGTCATAACCATTCAAACAGTCTCTGGGAAGTTCCAAACTTTCCCTCATTTTCCTGTCTTCTTTTGAGTCCATCAAACTCTTCTAACCTCTGCCCGTTACCTAGTTCCAACATCACTTCTACATTTTCAGATATCTTTATAGCAATGTCTCACTCCTCAGTACCAGTTTTCTGTATTAGTTCTCACACTGCTGTAAAGAAATGTCTGAGACGGAGTAATTTATAAAGAAAGGAGGTTTAATTGGCTCACAGTTTCTCAGGCTGTACAGGAGGCATGATCCTGGCATCTGCTCAGCTTTTGGGGAGGCCTCAGGAAGCTTACAGTCGTGGCAGAAGGCATGAAGGAGCGAGGTGGTTTACCTGGTGGGAGTAGGAGCTAGAGAGAGAAGGGAGAGATGCTATGCATTTGTAAACAACCAGATCTCGTGATAACTCACTGTCACAAGATCAGTACCAAAGATCAGTTGCTAAACCATGAAGGACCACCCTCGTGATCCAATCACCTCCCACCAGACTCCACCTCCACCATGTTGAATTACAGTTCAACATGAGATTTGGGCAGGGATGTGAATCCAGACCACATCACCTGTGAATTATAGTACTTTTGGCTTTATGTTAGTTTGTAGGAGGATATTTTTGAATTGTAAATGAGTAGAATGTACAGCTCGGTCTTAATGAGAGGTTTTCTAGTCATTGTATTGACTTACATCTGTATATTCAGAAGCCCAAATGGTAGATACTGTTTTGGGCCTTCTGTGTTAATTATAGATGTAATGGTTATTATTTTCTAAAGTTTACTCTTCCAATGTTTTGTGCCCCTCACTTGACATAGACTACTATTTTTGTGTAGAGAATGTTATAGCTCTTTCAAAGGTCTTCTATAGAATAAAAGTAACCAGGCAATATGCATGGCTTGACAAGCCCATATATCTCAGGCCATAGGGATTAACTAAGTGCTAGAGGACCTAGGAAGAGAAAGACAAGTTGTTTCTGTCTGTAGTATTACAAATCAATTAAACAACTCTATGTATTATTCATATGAAATCTTGCTAGCGGGACAGTTGTGGAAAGGGTCTGAGATAGAATGTTAAGCAAATGCTAAACTAGCCAGATAAATGTATTATTTAGGTGGCAGACCTATTCGTTTATGATAAACAGCCATGGTGAAGGCTGTTTTGTGATAACTTTATTGATTCTGTATAAAGTAATGATACCAAAACATATTTGTTGAACATGTATTTATTTCGGTTTACGTTGCAGCAGTCAGCTTCTCACTGGGCTTTCTAAGGTACCTGAGGCTCCCTTGGTGCTAACATTTCCGTCTTCCCGGGAGGTTGGAAGGATGTCCTCCTCTCAGCCCCTACGAACTGGGGAACTTAAAGGAAGTGAGGATCATGGGGGTATGACAAGGAATGGCCGAGCACAGCCAGGGAGCACAGCAGAAGACTCCTGCTAGAGAGTCTTGGAAACTCCTGCTAGGTGCAGAAGACTGCTGCTGCCTAGAAATCTCTCAGTCCTCACCCGAGCATAGTGGCTTATGCCTGTCATCTCAACACTTTGGGAGGCCGAGGCGGGTGGATCACTTGAGATCAGGAGTTTGAGACCAGCCTGGCCAACGTGGTGAAACTCCATCTCTACTAACAATAAATAAAATAAAAAAACAAAATTAGCCGAGCTTGGTGGCACATGCCTGTATTCCCAGCTACTTGGGAGTCTGAGGCAGGAAAGTCACTTCAACCCGGGAAGTGGAGGTTGCAGTGAGCTGAGATCGCACCACTGCACTCCAGCCTGAGTGAAGAGCGAGATTCTGTCTCAAAATAATAATAATAATAATAATAATTAAAAGAAGAAAAAGAAATATTTCAGTCCTCTAAGAAATGAAATCAGTGCTCCTAAATTTTATCTTAACCCTACTTTTGATCACAGACCTTTGCGAATCTTATGAATGGGTGCTTTTCTCAGAAGAGTGCCTCCGTGCAAATTTTGCACTCAATTTCAGGGGTTTAAGAATTCCTTGAGGGGACTCTTATTTTAGGCAAACTGCCTTCAAGTATACATTTTCTTACTTTTGGAGGTTTTATTTAATAGCGAAAATCTTATTTTCTATTTTCAAAGTGCTTTCCAGTTTATGGAACCATTTTGTATGCACGCTTTGGCCCCTGTCCCCAGTTCTATCAGTTGGTAGTGTTATTCTCACTTGGCAGATGAGGTAACTGAAGCGCAACAGAGTGTAAGAATTTGCCCAAGTCAGTGAATGGTTCTTGGAATCAGGAGCCAGATCCACCAGACTTTTTTTGTCCGTTATGTCCTAACATTACCTGAGCAGTAAAAAGGAAATCTGGCAAGCAAAAACAAGATTGCCTCCCACATTTAGAAGAATGATTGAGAAATCCTAAATGGATGCCAGGTTTAAAACATAAATTATTTACTTAAAAGCCATTTCAACTTGCAATGTAAGGCAACCTTGGAGGTGACTGTTGAGGATGGCACTGTTCTGTTGCTGGTTAATTATATTTATAAGCAACTGAGAGCTCCTTCTATCCCTTCTTAACCTGGACCACAGATATCAAATGGCCAAGAAGAGCATTGGATGGAAACAATGTAAAATGCTATTTTTCTTCTGGGCCTCTTCACTTCAGGGCCTCTTCACACCAGCACACACTTATATCAGGTTCTGCTTGTGTTGGAACTATTTGTTAGGGTGGTGGTTTTGTCTTTTTAAATCTTTTTTTATGTAAGTTGTACTATCTTCCCCGACTAGATCCAAAGAGTAACCGTTTGTTTTAGTATGTGTCTTAAAGCAGTAATGCAATGCATGTATTAAACGTACAGAATGCCTCTTTTAAAAATGTGTTGCTGGAAAGGCCAAGCAGACAGTTGCCGGAATGACAGTGTGGCCTTGCGTTCCCCACAGAATAAATTTGAGAGCTGTCATGAGACATCCCAGCTTACATTGCATTGATGATGCACAGAAAGAAAAACAACCTCAGACCTAGATTCTCTTTCCGCTTAGGGCATTATAGACCGTCATCTATTACGCAGACAGAAGAGAATGGGCCACAAGCATGATGTTCACTGCAATAGGCTATACTTAAATTAAGAGATATTGTTTTGTACCAATTAGTATGCACCATGTGCTTTGAATTTGTTTTTGACAATTCCCTTTCAATGTACTTTAATATTTTTAAATTATGAGAATAATCCATACTTGTAACAACATGGAATTCTCCAAATCGATAATTCATGTTTTATCCTTTGCTCTGCCAGTTCAACCTCCTGCCCCACCTTAATTTGAGAAAACCAACATTAATATTTCCCTTATTTGAGAAAATCAACCTTAATAACTTAATATTATTCTTTTCTTCTTTTACACATAAACATTTAGTCATATACATATATGGATTTCTTCTGTATTTTTTCAAAAATCGGTTGATAGCAAGCTTAGTACATTCTTATTTTTTTTTTTATTATAGTTATAGACCTCCCTCCAGGTCAGTGCATACAAATAACTCTATTTTAATAACTGAATGGCATTTCATAGTATGGCTATAGCACATTATTCTGCTTATCACCTGGGAATGAAATTTCCGGTTGTTTCCAATGTTCAGTTATTGCAGACACTGTCTGTTACAATATGAGCATTTTATAGGCCTTCTGATCATTTTCCACTCAGTAAAGTGAGTTACTGAAGAAGTGAAGAAGTAGGAACTTTCCAGAGTCAGCCATTTGTCTATAATCATGCACTGCTATAATTAGTAGCCTAGCACATCATAATGAGAATTATGGAGACTTATGTGTAGAATCTTTGTCTATGTGGGAGCGTCCCTAAATGTAGCTTTTATTTTGTATTGGAGTCTTTTGTGGTTAGCTTCCATGTGAGGATTCGCTGCAGGGAGGAGGTGATCTTTCAGCTGTTATTATGTCCAATCTTGATCCCTTCTGAGCAAATCAATTACTTGGGTTTGGACAAATCTAGTATAGTAATGATGGACTGTACCCAATCAGCCACTTTTTTTTTTAGTTTTATCTTGTTAGACCACAATCTTATATATTTATGAGTGAATGAGAGTGCATGGATTTTGGAGTACATTAATTTAAAAAAGCTCTCTGTGGTGTTATTTTGAAATTAGGAAGGGAGGGAATGCTACTTTGATAACATGAAAAATTTGCCCAGATCGCCTCGATTGCTTACTATGTGATAAATGGTGCTGCTAGGCACATGTTTCAGGATTTTGAATATTCAGGAAGAATTCTTAGAGTGTGATTATGGAAACAACCAATTTCCATAAGTGAAAATGAGCATGCTTATTAATGGGGCTGCAATTGCCTATTGCATTCAATCACATTTATAACCAGCAAGGAGAATGAGTGTTTTGCATGATTTAGTGTTTACACAATTGCAGTTGCATGGCAAAGCTTGCTGTACTAGAGGCTTTGGAAAGAAGCATATGTGGTCCTTTTGCGGGTAATAAAATGGAAAATCCAATTTGCAATTGCAGAATAAGCCTCTGAGTGATATACGATCTTCATAGCAGCATCGGTCAGAGGGTCACTGCTAATCACGGTGCTGCCTGGCTTCCCCAGTGGCCTGCGCCTTCCGACTGAGGAGTGAGCAAAGTGAATCTGTGTCTGGGAACCAGCCAGCGTGTCTGTAGACGCACCACTTTCTAGCTTATTAGATCCTCTTTGTCACAGTGCTTAATCCTGCTGCCTGATCCTTGTTAGAACACCACCAGAGCGCCGTTCAGCCTTCTAATAAAGGGGATGGGTGAGGGCTCCTAACTCAACGCACTGAAGCGTGCGGCGTCAGGGCGATTGCAGGCTGACTGACAGCGGGGTGAGATGCTTCCTGCATGTTATTACTTAAAAGGGAACCTACCTCCGACAGCTGACAGACGAGCTCTGCTGAGGCAATGGTAACTTGTTGCTAGGCCAATATGAGTCGGGTGTCATCTTTTCACACAGTATAATGGCCAGCTTTACTCTAATTATATTAACCCTCTTCTGAAATTGCTTCATCCCTGACTGGTGCAGAGTGAGGAAAGAGAACCCAGAGACAAATCGCTTGCTGGGAGGATCGCAGCGCTACAGAAACAGGTATTGTGTTATCCACCAGTGACATTAAGTTGGAAAACAAAACAAGCATGCCCTATTACAGCAAGTCCCGGTTCTAACTCTGAAGAGACATTGCTCTGTTTGGCTCGCGCAGTTTCCATCCCTGTCATTTATAATAGTTTCCTCCTTTAAGGTTTGCCCTGGACGTTATACCTGGATTTCATGGCTCTTTGTTAAAAAGAAAGAACAACATCAAACAGGAAGCTTTTTTCTTTGCTTTTTTTCCCCAGTGAACCCTAATCATTCTTTTCTATTAGGCTCCTAAGTTCAGGTAGCTTTAGGAAGCACTTGTGAATTTAATTTAGTAGCATTGCTTAATACTGAAGTAAGCAGATGAGGGTGGGGAGGGTAACCCAGTCATCTGTCCCTTCCTTCCCACTCCCCATCCCAGCTAAAATGTGCAGATGGGTTGAAAGTGATATAAGTGAAGATGATCATGAATAGCCTGTGGTCCTTTCTGTTAACCCTGAGTTGCAGACATTAGCGTGTGACTCCTTTTCCCTGAAGGGAGTATGTCTAGCTCTCATCCAGTGTCTCCTGTGTGCTCCAGTTAGCAGCCGTCATTAGCAATCTGTGATGCCTCTGCCGTCTCCACTGACAGCACCTAAATAGAGACATCACTTGGGATTGACAGATCTCCAGGGGGTTGCAGGCTTCAGACAAAAGGGCCCAGAGAACATGGCTGACCTTTCTTGGCATTATTCTCCTTCCATGAGTGGCAGTCAGGGACCATAGAACTTTAGTGTATTATTTTCAGAGGATTACCACTGAAAAGACTGCACGCTTAGTAAGATGCTGTTAATAAGTTAACAAGAGGCAGGCTGTGTGCGTTCCAGAGTGGTTTTGCAAGCCATCAGTAGTAGAACACGGGTGCTTCTTTCCTGCAGAAACACGTACCTATTCCTTAAGTTTAAGGAGGGGCCTTTAAAACCAGCTTTGCTTATAACATACCTCCAGTTTCAGATGATCGGGGCAAGCCTTGGGGACTCGGCGGAAGCAAGCTTGTGATGCAGGCTAGAGTTGTCTCTTCCCCTCGTTACCCCAAGCAAGTTTTCCCAGGGCAAATTTGAAATCGCTGAGGCTTGTGTGTATCATCCTTCCCGGATCCTTTCCCTGCTCCACGTTGTTCTCATGCTCGCCAAAGTCCCTGAAAATACAGTGTAGTAAGAAATGCTCTGTGCCCAAATGTAGCTGACTTGCCGCCTCTTTTCACTCTTCCCAAAGTGGAAAAAAAAAAAGGTGTGTTCCTGCAGTTCCCCTCTGAACCAGATGTTAAAAACAAAGCACTTGTGTAAATGATTGAATATCCTGGATGCTTCTTCAACAGAATAAAATTCTACCAACTAGAAGTTCTGACTATATTTCTCATTAGGATAACCAATTTTGCAGAAGAAGGAAAGATATTTAGGGCAAAATACTCACTAACTAGAAAATCCCCTTAGCTTAGGAATTCATTTCTGTCCTATTCCATAAATATGCAGTTTATACTTTCATGGCTTCTGCTGCTTTTTTCTCATCCACTTTGCAATACACATATTTTTTCGTTTCTTTTTTTTAAACATTCTTGCTCTGTTACCCAGGCTGGAGTGAAGTGGCGCCATCTCGGCTCACTGCAACCTCTGCCTCCCAGGTTCACGCAGTTCTCCTGCCTCAGCCTCCCGAGTGGCTGGGACTACAGGTGCGCACCTCTGCGCCTGGCTAATTTTTGTATTTTTAGCAGAGGCGGGGTTTTGCCCTGTTGGCCAGACTGCCATGTGGTCTCGAATTCCTGATGTCAAGTGATCCACCCACCTCGGCCTCCCAAAGTGCTGGGATTACAGGCATCAGCCACCGCGCCTGGCCAAGAATACACGTATTTTTTCCAGCCACCTCAAGTTTATTTTTTTCATAGTGATTCTATGCTGATGTCTGTGGGCAGAGATTAGAGGCAGGAAGATGACAAGATGTAAGCATAGGCTGTTCTCAGGTGAATGTTTTAAGACACGTTGAGCTCCAGCACTGCCATCCCCACCTGATGAGGACATTGTTGCACCGTGGTGACTGTTGTGTGGTTTGTAACCCCTTCCCTTACTAGCCCTGGCTCCTAAGCACGATGGGCAACATACCATTGTGCACATAAAATACGACACGTCAGAAATAGACTTGTTTTTACATGGATGGCTTCTTTCCAGGAATGTATATTATATTCATTTTTAGGAAAAGAGAAAATTGGAGGAAAAAAAATCGTGAAGGAATTACATGGAAGACAAGATATATTGAGTGCAGCAAACTAGATTTTAAGAGGAAATAAGAATTATAGAGAAATGTAAACAAGGGGTCAGTTTCATTCTTGGGACTCTAAAAACCCCCTCCCTAAGTAAAGATAAAGATCGATGGCAGCCCCTTGCCAACAAGATCAAACCCAGGTGAGATACTCAGCTAAGCAGAATGCATACCACTAAGGGTTTTCATTGGCCCTAGGCAGCTTTCTGACTCATGGTTTAGAGAATCAAGCTCACTGATTTCCCAAGTGACTTAATATCTGACTAACGGTGTTTCACCATTAAGATGAGGAAATTGACAATATTGATAATCTTGGAGAGAAATGGATCTGCTTATTTTTGTACCGAGCGCCAACAAATTCTTAGTAGCTTTGGGAAGATGATGAATTACTCTATGTTAATATTTAGTAGTGTCTATTTTCTTTAAAAAGATTCTGTGAAATTGTAGTCATTTTTCTTTTCTGAATAGTTGCAAGTTCATAGAACAAAAAGGAAAGATTCAAAGTATCTATTATTTTGTTTTAAGGAGCAGTATTGCATTATCTTCCTCATAAAAAATTTCATTTATCCTTTCATTTCCGAAGCTCAGATCAGCTAGGCAATGATTTGCTTTGTGCTATACTTGCATCCCAGAATATGTTTTCATTGTCCTGAGTTACCATCTGTGAAAACATAGGCAGTAGAGCCTGGGAACAGCAACAACATGTAACTTCAGTTGTGTCTTAGAAAGAATCATTGCTGTATCTCTAGGTTCAAACAGTCCCAGGCCATGGATGAGAAGTCTGAAAATTGATATCCTCAGTAGGACTTTTAGGGACAGACCTCCACATACATCCCTGCTGCCTAACTTCTCTTTCTCTGTTTCTCATTTTCATAGGTGAGTGCATTTTAGGAAGTTCTTTCACGCATTGCCTTTTCCATTTTTGAATACATTAAAAAAAAAAAACAGTCAACTGGTCGTCAACAGAGCATATCCAGATAAGGGGTGCTTGCTGGCTTTTTTAGGCTACCTTCATTAACTCAGCCTTATCTAGATTGATATGTAACTTGATAGCCTCACCAAACACTGTAGAAGGAGTATGAGATTGGCCGGGTGTGGTGGCTCACGCCTGTAATCCCAGCACTTTGGGAGGCCGAGGCGGGCGGATCACGAGGTCAGGAGATCAAGACCATCCTGGCTAACATGGTGAAACCCCGTCTGTACTAAAAAAATACAAAAAATTAGCCGGGCGTGGTGGCGGGCACCTGTAGTCCCAGCTACTCAGGAGGCTGAGGCAGGAGAATGGCGTGAACCCGGGAGGCGGAGCTTGCAGTGAGCCAAGATCACTCCACTGCACTCCAGCCTGGGCAACAGAACGAGACTCCATCTCAAAAAAAATAAAAATAAAAAATAAAAAATAAGGAGTATGAGATTGAGCATCAGCTTGAAGTCTTCACGCTGGCTTTTTCATCTTGGGCATGTTAGTTAATTTCCTTAAGTTTCCATTTCTTTACCTACAAAGTAATATTAGTATCTGACCTTACGGATTGCTGGAGAATGAAATGAGGAATGATTTTAAGAGGTCATTAGTCTTTAACACTGCCATGTTAATTTAGGGCTGATTGCGAGATGTGCTTATGCTCTTATACTTGAGTGACAGCAATTTGACTTGGGTAACATTCCTGTCTTTCTCCATTCATACGCTGTCTTGATTGATGAAAAAAGTGGTGTTGATCAGATTGGGTCCAGATCAGCCAGGACAAGGCGTGATGCATACTGACATTGTCAAGATAGAATTTCAAGTGGTTTTCATATTATCACTTGTCTTAATCTTGAACAGGTCATTTTTGTCTCTGCAGCAAATATCTCCTTCCCTCCGCTCTGCTTCCCTTTTCCATCTGTCTTCTTTCTTCCTTCCTTTGTTCTTAATTTCTTGGGCCAAGGTACTGTCATGACTGTGTACCTGTGATGACTCAGGTTAAGAAATTTAAAAGACATCAAATGATCCGAGAGGTACTTAGGGTTTGATTTAGGGTACTTAGGCTGTGTTTACTGAGAAGGACTTCTTAGACCTGCTCCATATTGGATGAAGTGACCTTCACTTTTTTTTTTTTTTTTTCCTCCAGGAAACTTGGATTTAACTGGTCAGAAGCAGGTATTCAAAGCAGAGAACAATCCCTGGGTGACCCCCATTGCAGACCAGTTCCAGCTTGGTGTGTCCCATGTGTTTGAGTATATCCGTTCTGAGACATACAAATAGTAAGTAGACTCTGATTTTCTGAAATAGTAGACTGTGATTTTATAGTATTTATAATTATGTCTTTAAAAACATTATGTGACAGTATCCTATTGGTGGCAGTTAACACTTAGCATTTTAAAATGTTCTATTAAAAGCTGCATGTTGGCCAGGTGTGGTATGGCTCACACCTGTAATCCTAGCATTAGGGGAAGTCGAGACTGAAGGATTGCTTGAGCCCAGGAGTTTGAGACCAGCCTGGGCAACATAGCAAGACCCCATCTCTACAAAAGAAAAAGAAATTATCCAGGCATGATAGTGCATGCTTGTCATTGTAGCTATTCTGGAGGATCACTTGAGCCCAGGAGATTGAGGCTGCACTGAGCCGTGGTCATGCCCTGCACTCGAGCCTGGGTGAGACAGCAAGACCCTTTCTCAAAAGAAAAAAACAAAAACAAGAAAAACAGCATGTGGTCATTGTCTCTACTTGTAAATTGTTTTTTATTGACATTTTCAAGGGAATTTATACCGATTTTCTTTAGAGAATTTTTGAGATATTAAATTAGTTGAATGTTCATGGCACTAAGGAAATTCACCATTCAGATGAGAACATATTTTTTTCTTCTGTGAATGCAAAGAATTACAAGTGTTCTGAACAAAATTGTTAAGCAGTTTATTTATAAAATCAGTAGAGAGTACTAGCAATGCGTCATTCTATTACAGAGAAGCTTTTACTCTAGTGAGATGATAATCTCTTAGAGAAAAGGAAAAGGCAGGAGAGGAAGCGGAATCTGCCAGCTTAAAGTCACAGCACCAAAATACCTCAAGTCCTCACTCCAGGTGAAAGGAGTCTGTGCAAAACTGTCCCAAAAACCTCACCATTCCTGCTTCTTTCTTCCTCCATGTGTCAAGGCTGAAGGGAATTCTGCCACTTCCACGTGCTTCTGTTGTTATATCTACCATCATTATTTTCCTACCTTACCCCAATCCCCAGCTGCAAAACAAACTGTCATTTATCACAATGTTTACCTGACCCCAAATGCTGAGATCTAGTATAATTTTAAGCATCTACAAAAAAGACAAAAACATCCATAGTTAAATGTAATCTGTTTTTGTGTCTGGCATCAACTTTTAAAATTTATTTTTAATTAATTAATTTATTTCTTTAAGAGACAGAGTCCCACTGTATTGCTAGACTGGAATGCAGTGGCACAGTCACAGCTCACTGCAGCCTCAAGCACCTGGGCTCAGGCAATCCTTCCACCTCAGCCTTTCAAGTAGCTGGGACTACAGGCACATACCACCATGCCCAGCTAATTTTTTATTTTTTGCAGAGACGGAGCCTCCCTATGTTGCCCAGGCTGGTCTCAAACTCCTGGTGTCAAGCAGTCCTACTGCTTTAGTCTTCCAAAGTTCTGGGATTACAGTCATGAGCCACCATGTCCAGCCTGGCACCAACCTTTGGGAATGTCCCAACTATTGGAAGAAAGATAGAAGATTGCTAAAGGTCACATTTAGTTAAGAGTTTCGTTTCTTTTTTTTTTTTCTTGGTATCAGAAATATGTCCCACACTCAATAAAACCCTGTGAATCTGTGCCAGGCCAGTGGGTCAGGATTGATTGGCAGGGCAGAGCCTCTGCCCAGAAATGACTGGCTGCGTTCCTGTAGTCTTGCAGCCTGAGCACCATGCTCCTGGTCAGACATTGCTGTGGCCATGTTTCCACCAGACAGAAACAGAGAAGACAAGCTGTAAAGAATAATGGCCTGCCTGAGCACGGTGGCTCACGTCTGCAACCCCAACACTCTGGGAAGCCAAGGCGGGTGGATCACCTGAGGTCAGGAGTTCGAGGTCAGCCTGGCCAACACGGTGAAACTAAAAATTCAAAAATTAACTGGGCATGGCGGAGGGGCGCCTGTAATCCTAGCTACTCAGGAGGCTGAGGCACAAGAATTGCTTGAGCCAGGGAGGCAGAGGTTGCAGTGAGCCGAGATTGTGCCATTGCACTCCAGCCTGGGTGACGGAGCAAGATTCCATCCCCAAAAAAAGAAAAGAAAAATGAACAATCGCCTTAAAACGAAATATACTAAAATTGCCAAAATGATACCGTATCCTCCTATATAAAAGCAATGTAAAGCATGGTTTAGATTATTTTAGACAATACTGTGACACTTACAATATAAGTCTAAAGACTTACCTTAAGGATAAAATGTGAGATAGGTATAGGATGTGTATTAATTCTTTCATAAGCCATATAGATATGTACAGTTATTACAGATTCAATCTTTTAAAAAAAATATGAATATAGCTCACCCTTGGAAATTAGTTAATTATGAAAATGTGTGAAAATATAGTCACAAATTAGCAGATGATTGTTTATCTTGTTCCTTTTAAATTGTTAACCATTCCTATCATGAGTTTTAGAGGGCTCTAATTTTTTCTTAGTATATGGGAAGCTATTTAGAGCTTGGTTTGTACGGTATCTTGAAAAAAGTTATTCTGTATATGATAGTATACAGAAAAATACATGAACAAACTCCTAGCCATCTGGAATTAGAGGAAATTCTCTATTATTCTGGTTAACAATTTTTAATTTTCAATAGACGAGCTTATAATTTACAGAGGATGAGAACACATCGCATATGAAAGTGCTTTTAATTTTAAAAGGTTAAATTGTGAGTTTCTGGATTTTGTATTACCTCAAAGTAATTATTAAGCAATTAATCACCATTCTGCATTGTTATAGACTGTTTTAATTTATTTGAACGTGGTTAGGATTCTGGATAAATGAGAGGTATTATAACATAATTGGTGTATCTGTTTTTATGTCTGTTATTAGCATCCTATTTTGGGGGGTTGGCGTCGTCTAAGCAATGTGTCTGCTAACTTTTGCTGTTTCATTTCCTCATGGAGACTTGGATTACTTTTTATGCAGTTAAGTCAACATTCAAAAGCTTCGGTAGGCTGGGTGCAGTGGCTCACGCCTATGATCCCAGCACTTTGGGGTGAATCGTGGGGAGATTCACCATGAGGTGGGTGAATCAGTTGAGGTCAGGAGTTCAAGACCAGCCTTGCCAACATGGTGAAACGCCATTTCTATTCAAATTACAAAAATTAGCCGAGTGTAGTGGTGGGCACCTGTAATCCCAGCTACTAGGGAGGCTGAGGCAGGAGAATCGCTTGAACCCAGGAGGTGGAGGTTGCAGTGAGTTGAGATGGCGCCACTGCACTCCAGCCTGGGTGACATAGTGAAACTGTGTTTCAAAAAAAAGAAGCAGAAGCTGCAGTAAGCATAGGAGAGCCATTGCCCCCTTTCCACTGGGACCAGTTGGTTCCATAATGGCTGCTTTTAGGGGCATCGACATGATCCTCTGCTGGGAGGTCACAAGGGACATGAGCTCTGCTAGGGCGGGGGCCTGCTGTGAGTTCTCTTCTCTCCTCCTTGGGAAGGAGAAGAGGGTTGGTTACTTTGTGTATTTGAGTTTTTTGGCCTTCTCTCATTCTCCTGTAGTAGCTGTTGTCATCCCTTTGTCAAACATACTAGCCCAAAATATGGACTGTTAGCCGATAAGACAATAAGTCAAACTTTTAGTCATTAAAAAAAAATAATAAGTGTACAAAAATGCCACTGCTGTGTTTCACCAGATTAACACACACTGATTTTCAAAATTAAGGGCCTCCTTTATATGAACAGATCTGTACTATATTAGTATATCCTCATATAATTAGAACCCAACTCACCTCTTGGTTTGAAGCAGCCATTTCATAATTAGGGAATTTTTAATATCCTATCTGAAAAATATTATGCAAATTAGCAGGTACTTGGTGACTTTTAAAAAATGTTTTATATGTGGCAGCCTTCGGGGGGAGGCAGTTTATTCATGATACTCAGTTTTTTTAAAAAAGCAAATTTCACATTCATTGCCATAGTTTTGGTCTTCTATTCTAAAACTTATAGTTCCTACTTTTCACTTCTTTGTCTCTGTTGTTTAAGCCGCGTACCTCCGCTTCTTTAGACTACCATTGAAAGCATACTTTTGGTTTTGGCACTTAAAATGCCTGTGAACCTCCTCCTCCTTCCCCCACCCCAACCCCTTTTTTCTAACCAGTTAACCCATTACCTAAATGAGAGGAATAAAGAATGAAAAAACTTACCGTAATGTTTTCTTTTCATTCATGTCTGTGGTCAACGTTCACAGTGACCTTCCTCGGGGCACATCCTCAAGTTCTTCTGAGTCTAGGGCAGAGAAGATGGATGATCTGATTTATGGGCTCTAATGGACTCCAAGGGGAGACATGGATGCTTGAAACAAAACAATGAATTCGTGTGTCAGCAGAATTAAAATACTTGGAGATGACTTAGCTTCATGAAGACGGGAACTTGTTCCGTTAAGCAGGAGGGGTGTGGCTGGTAGGATGTTGAGGTATAGTACTTCAGAGATGGCTCTTTGGAAGTGACATTTTGGGGCATTAATCACGGTCCCTTCATCGTGTCTCAGGTGGAAGCTGCTCTCTGTTCATCTTTCATGCCTTCCACAGGGGAACCTGTTGGCTGGTGTCATTGAGTTACTGGTTAACATAAAATGACGTGCTTGGTTGGGTCGTTAAAGCTCACATCCTACACACATCATTGTGTTTTTAAACTGTTGCTGAGTTATACAATCGTGTTAACTCTTTATTTGGTGGTGGTTGTCTCTTTGACCTCTTTTATTTCTGTGAAGCAGAATTATGATGGAATACTCACCACTTGTTAAGTTTCCAGAAGGTAGATTTTTTTCCCCCTAGGAGCGACAGTCAGGTTGAAGTCAGCACCCTTGACAAGATTCTTTGTGAAAGGGGGTAAACTCACACTTTCCACATTTCCATCAAGGAACGTGGATAGCAACTGCAAGCCATTTTAAAAGCTGACAGGTTAACTCTTGTCAACAAGTTAACAAAAGAAGAGGTTTGACAAATGTTATGCTGAAAATGCATCCGTTGAAAGAGGTATTTGGCAAACAGGCGTCATCGTGAAAACTGCAATTTGCCAAGCATGGCAGTCCTAAAGCCTCATTTCCAGCATGGCATCACTCAAAACATGCTTCCTCGTCATTTCTGCCTTGTCTTTTTCATCTTTCTTTTCTCTCTCCAGGAAAGTTCCCTGCTCATGTGTTTTTTGTGTGTTCCATTTTTTTAACCTTAAATGAAGTCCAGCCATACTATTATTAATATTAGTTAACAGAAACATTTTAATAAAGCAGTCTTTGGTGAATGGTGGGAAACCATGAGATAAAAGCTAAGAATTCCTCTTTATTAGAAATCTAGCCAAATAAACCATACTGTTTGATTTATAAGGAAGCATTCTTTTGGCTGTTGGTTATTGTTTTTCACATGGTTTTACTTGTGAAATTAAAGCTAAGTAATGTTTTATTTTTCTTCTGCACTCTGTGCAAACCTGTTACAAGCTATAATGGATATAAATGGGCTTTATTAAACAACTACTATATCCTCTAATGACTGCTGAGTCAGTGGCCTAGAAATCCTTTAAATAACTTCACTGATATAACTGGTTCACCAAAAAGCTAGGGCATTTCAAACCTAATAGGTGAGCCCATTCATTTTAAAATAGCCCTTCACTGTAGGAAATTATCTCTAAGAAAAGCTTAATAAACATATGATGAAGTGTAAATGGGTGCACAGAGCTAGCAGATGGTTTTATAAATATCTTCACAAAGATGGAGGAGAGGGTTAAATTTCCAGGATCTTTCTCGTGGTTAGTAAATTGAGCATAGTGACAATCAGTATGTAGAACAATGTAGACTCTTCTTTTTCATTGCTGTATCTGAAAATAGCTCAAATTAAGCCACAGAAAAACAATATTTCTGTGTAGTAGACATAAAAATGAAGAAAGCTTTTTTTTTTTTTTTTTTTTTTTCCCTTAGAGACACAGTATCACTTTGTCACCCAGGCTGCAGTGCAGTGGCGACCTGATAGCTCACTGCAGCCTTGATCTCCAGGACTCAAGCAATCCCACTGCCTCAGCTTCCCTAGTACCTGGGACTACAGGCACATACCACAACGCCTGGCTAGTTTTTTATTTTATTTTTTTGTGGAGATGGGATCTTGCTCTGCTGCCCAGGCTACTCTTAAACCCCTGGCCTCAAGAGATTTTCCTGCCTCAACCTCCCAAAGTGCTGAGATTACAGGCATGCACCACCGCACCTGGCTTTTAACATAAAGATTGTTTTTGCTTTTTAAAAGTTGACTATGTATTCTCTTCCTGGTGATATATATTTTCTTTACAAATGCAACATATTTATATTATTTTTTCTTTTTTTTTTTCTGAGACAGTCTTGCTCTGTTGCCCAGGCTGGAGTGCAGTGGTGCGATCTTGGCTCACTGCAAGCTCTGCCTCCCGGATTCACACCATTCTCCTGCCTCAGCCTCCCGAGTAGCTGGGACTACAGGCGCCCACCACCACACCCGGCTAATTTTTTGTATTTTTTTTAGTAGAGACAGGGTTTCACCGTGTTAGCGAGGATGGTCTCAATCTCCTGACCTCGTGATCCGCCCATCTCAGCCTCCCAAAGTGCTGGGATTACAGGTGTGAGCCACTGCACCCGGACTATGTTTTCTTTTTTAAAGTTGAAAATGCATTATCACATTTTATCCATAATATATGACTCAAAGTTTTGGCATCTCTGGACCTATTTGCAAGAAAATGTGTTGCGTTTAACCAGTATTGCTAAAGAGTATTAGAGAAAAGGGAAACCCATATAGTATATTATATTTGGGGTGGTATTGTGTCACATCTCTTATTTCATGTTAACTTCAATGACAAAATTAGGTAGCATCACATTTTAAAACACAAAGAGCTCCAGAATGTTTATCCTACTGAATAAGAGTAAGCCAGTTTGTAATATTAACTTTTGAAGGCTGGGTGCAGTGGCTCATGCCTGTAATTCCAGCCCTTTGAGAAGGTGAGGCAGGAGGATTGCTTGAGCTCAGGGAGTTCAAGACCAGCCTGGGCAACATAGTGAGACTTCATCTGTATAGAAAATGAAAAAAATTAGCTGGGCATGGTGGCACATGCCTGTAGTCTCAGCTACTCGGGAGGCTGAGGTAGGAGGATCCCTCGAGCCCAGGAGGTCAAGGTTGCAATGAGCTGAGATCACACCGCTGCACTCCATCCAGCCTCAGTGACAGAGTGAGACCCTGTCTCAAAATAATAATAATAGTTTGATTTTTGGTTTAATTGCCCAACTGTTCCTATATGTGGTCATGAGGCATTAATTACCCTGCTAAATTGTTACTTCCCTTTTTAATATGACAGGAGGAATACAGACGATGTAAGGAAGAATACATAACAGTTCTTACTCTCTTCTAAGTGTTTTGATAGATTTCTTAGTATATTTTGCATTTAAAAGGATTTTGTTTTCTGCCTTGTAACTTGGTTAACACTATTATTCATATATACTTCACAGGTAACTAATATTTTCCCCTTTTTTGCATTTTCATAATTTATTCAATATATGATGTTTTCACAGGCTTTTGAGGCTTTACTTTTCTATAATTTTATAGCTCATGCAAAATGGTTCAGTTTTTTAAATGTCCTTGTTCCCATTTGATATTTCTGAGACACTTGGATTCTGTGAGTTAAGTTGAGAACTTCCGTCCCCTAATCCTATGAAAGTAAAAGGTGAAACTCTACTAAGGTGCAAAAACCAGCTTCAGGAGACTAGCTGTATTCCTGAAGGCATCTAGTAAGACTCCATTTTATTCGAGTCCTATTCTGGAATGTTTTTCACTGTGATATGCAGTAGATGCAAATAAAGACTTGGAAAATGTACCCTCCCATATCCACGTTGCTTTCTTCACTACTTTCCTCTGGTCCTCTAATGTGGTCAGTCCTCCAGCACTCTATGCTTGCCTAGGAGCTCTGACTGGGACCTGGTAGGCCCGGGTTTGACCAGTGAGAAAAAATTCTATGCTCCTTGCCTTTTTTACTCAATGCAGTTTGCATTTTATTCAATGACTGGTGTGCTTACCTTTGAAGAGTTGTGGATAGCTATTAGAGGGGGCGTAGGGGCAAAAAACTACAGCTGCAACATCAAAGGGAGAAGAGAGATTTATCCTGAACCCTGCACTACAAAAGACTTTTCCATAGGACTTTAAAGAGTAAAACTATCTCAGTCTCTCTGTGTGTATCTCTGTCCTCCTATTCCAGTCCACTCTTTCCCCTGTTCCCTTCTCCATCCACCTCACTCGATTGTTGACTATCAAGCCTGCATTTGGCATGCCTTATACAGCTCCTAATATGGAGCATGATACATTGCAATATCAATTTCAGATAAATAGAATATAGAAAATTTGTCTCACTTGACAGAAGGAAAATAAATATCAGCTAGAGTCCATCCATACTCCAAAAATCCCAAAATGTGTCAGGTTACGTTCTCTTCAAGAGGAGCTATTCTGAACTCTTTTTGGATGCTGTTCATTCGATATAATCATATTGAACTATTGGATATTGACCTCAATGAAGTGAAATTGGTCAACTCTACATATTGATTATTAACTCCCAGGAATCTTAAAAGTTCAATGCTTGATGCTTTCTATTCAGCTAAGATGAATTATTGCCTGCATTTGCTGTTTTTATTTGAGAGATAAATTTAAAAGTGGCGCTTTTATAATCAAACAAAACTGTCTGTGGTTTCTAATCTCTACACAGTAATATCTTGTTTTATTACATGCTGGTTTTTTATTGAGCTTTGGTGTCTTATTCTGGCCAGGCATTGTTGGAGGTTTTGTGGGGTTTTTTAAATTTTTAATTTTTGGCACTTAAGGGTTCTTCTGTGTTGTCATTTATTTTAGATTAAAATGCAAAATGCTGTGAAAGGAGTTTCAATCAACTTTATCAGATAAAAAACTTAAATGTGAGTTATGTTCACAGGCATTTATCCATGCCTCAATGT
The DNA here is from genome assembly GCF_043159975.1 of Macaca nemestrina. NCBI lineage: Eukaryota > Metazoa > Chordata > Mammalia > Primates > Cercopithecidae > Macaca > Macaca nemestrina. Next base: position 127,169,192 of record NC_092133.1, read on the forward strand.
ATTCATCAAGCATTAAGGAAATAACTTGCCATATTTTCTTCTACTGTGTTTGCATATTATATTATTTGTTTATAAGACTCTTGATTTTTTTAAAAATGTAGTCAAGAAGAAAATATTATCCACTCTCATAGTTTTCTCTGAGACTCATGAACCAGAGTGACTCCATCTTGAATGGGAGCTGGGTAAAATGAGGCTGAGACCTGCTGGGCTGCATTCCCAGACGGTTAAAGCATTCTAAGTCACAGGGTGAGATAGGAGGTCAGCACAAAATACAATTCATAAAGACCTTGCTGATAAAACAGGTTGCAGTAAAGACACCAGCCAAATCCACCAAAACTGAGATGGCGATGAGAGTAACCTCTGGTCGTCCTCACTGCTACCCTCCCATCAGTGCCATGACAGCTTATAAATGCCATGGCAATGTCAGGAAGTTACCCTATATGGTCTAGAAAGGAGAGGCATGAATAATCCACCCCTTGTTTAGCATATCCTCAAGAAATAACCATAAAAATGGGCAAACAGCAGCCCTTGGGGCTGTCCTGTCTATGCAGTAGCCATTCTTTTATTCCTTTACTTTCCTAATAAAATTCCTTTTACTTTACTCTGTGGACTCGCCCTGAATTCTTGGGTGAGATCCAAGAACTCTCTCTTGGGGTCTGTATCGGGACTGCTTTCCTGTAACAGTTCATTTTTAAATAATCTCATTTGGTTTTGTTTGGTTTTGAGACGGAGTCCCGCTCTGTTGCCCAGGCTGGAGTGCAGTGGTGCGATCTCGGCTCACTGCAACCTTTGCCTGCTAGGTTCAAGTGATTCTTTTGCCTCAGCCTCCCAAGTACCTGGGATTACAGGCACACACTACCATGCCCGGCTAATTTTTTTGTGTTTTTAGTAGAGATGGGGTTTCACTATGTTGGCCAGACTGGTCCCAAACCCCTGACCTCAGGTGATCCGATCACCTCGGCCTCCCAAAGTACTGCGATTATAAGCATGAGCCACCACACCTGGTCTAAATAATCTCATTTGGAACATACGCAATTCTGTCATTGTCAGAATGCACATACCTTATATTCTCTATCCAATTAGGTAGTGTTTATTTAGAAATTAAATTATTGAAGTTTTGGTTGTTTTTTATGGCAGGTTAATGAATAAGTACAGTCGCTTTTGAGTGTTTCTTTTTCTTTTCCTGGTGACAGCTGATTTCGTCTTTACTGTTTGTATTCATTTGCTTGGGCTGCCATAACAAAGCACCACAAACGGCGTGGTTTAAAAGCAGAAATTCATTGTCTCACGTTCTAGAGGCCAGAAGTGCCAGATCAAGGTGTCAGCAGGGTTGGTTTTTTCTGAGGGCAGTTAGGGAAGGGTTTGTCTAAGGCCTCTCTCCTTGGCTTGAGATGACCCTTTTACCCATGTGCTTCTTCACATCATCTTCTCTCTACGTATCTCTGTCTCTGTGTCCAAAGCTCCCCATTTCGCAAGGACATCAGTCATCCAGGGTGAGGGTCCACCCTAATGACTGCATTTTAACTTGATTATCTCTGTAAAAACCTGTCTCCAAATATGACCATTGAGGACTAAACTCTGATTTTTTTTTTTTTATCTTGCCCAAATTCCTATCTAGCGGTTTGGGGAGTCATGCTCTACAAACCGTAAATTCCCATCAGATGGGTTTTATTTAACCCTATATATCCTGACTTACTTTCCAATCTGACTCTGGTATAACATTACATGACAAAGAAGAAAATAAAAATATTTCACCCCAAAACATGTTTCTTTGCCATATTTTGTAATGGCCCTGCAAAGCCATCCTTTGTGGGGGAAAACGTGCGTCTGTAAAGAATCTCTGCTAACATAGCTGGATCTTTTTCTTTCATCGCCCTCCCAATCCTGAGGAGATGAACTGAGTGTCTAGCACCCCTTATAGGTCTGAATAGGGAACATTTCTCATCTGTTGTCTCTAAGGACAGCCACTATGAGACTTCAAGAATCTTGGTCTCCACAATCTTTTCTCTTAACCTGAGCATTTCCTTTCTATTAATCCCAGGTCTTAGACAAACTCAACCAATTGTCAACCAGAAAATGTTTAAATCTACCTAAAGCCTGGAAGACCCAGCTTCGAATTGTTCGAAGTTGAGCAATTGAATTGAAGTTGAATCGTTGAACTGCCTTTGGACCAAGCCAGTGTATTTCTCAAATGTATTTAATTGATGTCTCATGCCTCCCTGAAATGCATGAAACCAAGCTGCGCCCCAACCACCTTGGGCACATATTCTCAGGACCTCCTGGGGACTGTGTCAGGACCACAGTCACTCATATTTGCCTCAGAATAAATCTCTTCAGATATTTTACAGAGTACAAAAGGGTACTCTTTTTGTTGACACCATATTCTGAGGTACTGGGGGTTAGGACTTCAACAAAAAAGTATTTGGTAAATTTGCCATATAAAATAACCAAAACTTCAATGATAGTTTACACAATCTCGATATAAACACCATCAGTTAAAAGTATGTGCATGTCAAAGGCGATAGAATTGTTTGTTTTCCCAATGAGAAGATTTACAAATTAACCATCATAGTGGAAAATAGTATTTTCTGGGCTATTTTTTAATACCATGAGCCTTATAAACACAAATAATATACAAACACAATAGAATGAAATATTTATTGTTACTCAGATGCCCAGAAATGGCATTCAGTTCTTTATGAATTTATTCCTTCTTTTTCCTCTCTTCATCTATAGCTTCTACACCTTCACAGGGAGACATATTCTGTTTATGAGCCAGTGCGTTTAAATGGCTAAGTCTTGACCCATGCCTGTACCACACACACACACACACCCATCCCACTCTTAAGACTTGGGTTTCAACATCATGTTATTCTCCAAAAATGCACATTTACCACTATTTCATTGTAAGGAATGGCAGAGGGGTCTGTGTTGTTTTTAATCTTTTAAGAATAGTCCCTATTAAAACAAAAGTTGCTTCAAATTTGAAGATGCATTAGGAATGAAAGGTACCTAACAAACTGCCTCTTTGTGCTATTTGGTAGAGAATTCATGAAGGGAGGGTTCCACAGAGTACCAGCCCCCACTGTTTCCTTCACTAGAATCTAAGCAGGGCATGTGTGGTGTGGAGGGTCTTTGTGTCTGTGTCATGTGATGGGACCCCCTCCAGTATGTGTGGAACCTGAGACCTGTGTGGTCCTGTCTGATGGCTGTTGGAGTTTTGTTACAGGAAAGGGGTCCCGATCCAGACCCCAAAAGAAGGTTCTTGGATTTTGCACAAGAAAGATCCAGAGTCTGCAGTGCAAAGTGAAAGTAAGTTTATTAAGAAGGTAAACTGGTAAAAGAACAGCTACTCCATGAACAGTAGGGCATTCCCGAAAGTAAGAGGAGGAACGTGTGTCCACCCTAGGTAACATGCATATGTGTGTGTGTGTGTGTGTGTGTATGTGTGTGTGTTTATGAAAGATTTTAAAAGACCATGGGGAGATGTGCTCTGCTACTAGGGTTTGTGATAGAGGATTAATTTTCTTAATTACTGTATTTTGCAAGAATCAATATTATCTTTAAAGCAAAATTAGGAATGCCTTTGTTCTCCAGATATCAGGATATCAGGACACTCCCAAGTCTGGGTCTGTTTAGTCAACATTATCAGTCTGTTCCCATAACTGTAAGCATCTAGAGGCTAGGAATGCCTACCTTTCTGGGAGTGCAGCCCAGCAAGTCCCAGCCTCATTTCCTAGCCTTCGCTCAAGATGGAGTCGCTCTGGTTTGAACCCCTCTGAGGGTTTTGACCCATAGCGTGTGGAGTCAGGATTTCCTGTCCCATCTTGGGACTCTGGTCACCACATCTGGAGCCCTCATGATTTTTGTCTCCTTTTTCCTACCTTGTCCCAGGAGATCTATGGATTAGTGGATACTATCAAGAGACACAGAGTTCTCTTCTCGTGTAATTAAAGCTGGCTTGCTTTCTCAGCATGCCGAGAGCGGTATTAAAGATGGAGTGCTTGTTTTCATAGGATGCACCATGCTGTAAAGAGACAGTGACTCTTCTGTGAAACACTAAGGAAAAAGAAGGGGAAATAAGGCATATAGGACTTGTTAGAGGAAAAAGACTTCAGGTGGCAATGGATTGATTTTTATTATAAATTTGAACTTTTTAAAATCAAAGTAACATTTTTAAAAAACATACAGACGGCATATATATATATGGCATATACATCGGAGTGTTCTTAGATTGCTCATCTTAGAGGTGGCTTCTAGTGCCAGTTTTCTCATGGCAGATGACCTCATCCCACCCACCTCAGCTTCCCCATCTGCAAAGCTCAAGTTTCAAACTAGATCATCTCTGAGGGTCGTCCTAACAATGATTTCTAATCCTCAGTTCTTTATTTTTCTAGGAAACGTATTTTATTATTGACATCAATTAATTATTTTTTAATTCAATTTAATTCTTAAATTTGCCTCCCATCTGAATTTACTTTATCGATTTTTTTTAAGGCAATAGAAGACAATGATGACCCTGAATACAAATTGTTACAGGAAAATGGATCCAAGATAAAATTACCAGATCAACCTTTTTATTCCATATTTTATGGAATATCTAATGGATGTTTGGCAGTAACTTATTCTTACACATGAATTCCTGACAGTTTCGATTCTTCAGACTTATTAATCAGTATAGTCAGCACCAGAGCAATTTTATGAGACTTACCAGTCATCAAAAATTTATTATCAGATAAATCAAAGAAACAACGAGCATCTTAATAGGGTAGAGAAAGTGGCATGTAAAGGATCATTTAAGACGGTGCTTTTTGTCAGTTGTGCATTATATTTACAACCAATATCTAAGAACTTACTCATAATTTCATGCAAATAGTCAGCAGGGTGATAGTTGCTGTCTTAGGTAAACCTTTTCTCTGTTTTTCTCCAGCAGCATGTTGTGTTTGGTGTAACTGTAAGGCTAAGACTGCTAAATAGACACAAGATAGGAAGCATTGTTTTCCGATGTTAAGCCTATAGCATTTGTTTTAAAGCAGAATCTCCATTTTCTTCTGGATTTTATTACAGTTGTCATCCAAAATTTAAGAGTTACTGAGCTCAGCCGTTTCCCTTGGGAACAAGGTGCAAAACTTGAGCTCTTTGTTTTGTTGTTTTGTTTTTTTCCAATATAGTTTGGATATTTGTCCCCACCCAAATCTCATGTTGAAGGTGAGGCCTGGTGGGAGGTGTTTGGATCACGGGGGAGATCCCTCATGAATGGCTTTTACCATCCTCTTGGTGATGAGTGAGCTCTCTCTCTGAGTTCACACAAGATCCAGTTGTTTAAAACTGTGTGCCACCTCCCTCCCTCCCCTTCCCTTTCCTCTTGCTCCTGCTTCTGCCACGTGACATGCCTGCACCCCCTTCATCTTCTGCCATGTTTGTAAACTTCCCGAGGCCTCCCTAGAAGCAAGCAGATGCCAGCACTATGCTTCCTGTACAGCCTGCAGAACCACAAGCCAATTAAACTTCTTTTCTTTAAAAATTGCCCAACCTCAGATATTTCTTTATAGCAATGCAAGAATGAACTAACATAGTCCTTGTTTTTTATTTTTCTTCTTATTATTTTTTTAAACTTGAGCTCTTTGGAATGTCATGGGAAAATGGTATTCAAATTGCCTTTCTTATGTCCAGGCTCCACGTGTATCTTCTGTCATGAGACATAGGCCTGTGTCTGCTGTATTCTCAGCACTGTTTTTGATACCCTGTTAAAGGTATAATAAAAGACCACATTTCTTAAAAATCCAGTTTTTGGCTGGGTGTGATGTCACACACACGTAATTCCAGCACTTTGGGAGGCCAAGGCTGGCAGATCACTTGAGGTTAGGAGTTTGAAGCCAGACTGGCCAACATGATGAAACCCCATCTCTACTAAAAATACAAAAATTAGCTGGGCATGGTGGTGCACATCTGTAATCTCAGGTACTCTGGAGGCTGAGGCTGGAGAATCGCTTGAACCTGGGAGGTGGAGATTGCAGTGAGCCAAGATTGTGCCACTGTACTCCAGCCTGAGCAACAGAGTGAGACTCTGTCTCATTTGGGGAAACAAAACAAAACAAAACAACAACAAAAAAACCTTGGGTCTTTATTGTGCCAGATGAGGGGAGTTTTTCCATCACCCTATCCTTGCCCTGAGTATTCCCACATCGCAGTAAGTATCCTCTAGGGCAGAAGGATGGTGATGGTGGGCCACGTGGGAGCTGAGCTGGCAATAGAGAGCCTTCAGACAGAGCTGCTGGGAATGGACGCAGACAAGGCCGGTTTACATCCCAGCAGAGATACAACCTGCTTTCCACCTCACATCCATGTGTGCCGCCTTCTCTGTCTGGAATGTTCTTTATTCACATCTTTACCCAGTTATTCTTCAAGTCTCAGGTTAAATATTGCTTCCTCAGAGATCTTTTCTTGGAAGGTTTCCCTACTGCCCATCAACTCTAGGCTCCTTTTATCATCTTTCTTTAGGGCCTCTACTTTCATTAGTAGTAATTTTATAATAACAGTGGCTATCACTTACTTCCTAGGTGTCAGACATTATATGCCTTGTATGCACTCTATGTAAGTTTCTCACTCAATATTTATTGGTGTGAATACTACTTGTAGTTTAGTAGTTAAGTATGTGTTTTTTTTTTCTCCTGTAAAAGACTTAAATCTTTTTGAAAGCAAGATTCCTTCTTGACTGGGCTTTGCACATGACATGCCCCCAATGTCTTATATAACTTCTGACAGGTCACCTTAGTTTCTGAAAGACCATTCTGGGGTCTGGAGTGTTCCAAGTTATATAATTCATTGTTTTTGGTGGTAGGTAATAAACAGTACTGGAAACATTAAAATGTGTTCTCAATATCTAATACTCAGTTTAGATTGTCTTCCCTATGATCCTTCATTATTTTTATAGATCTTTCTTTTTACCATACTACTCTTATGGTGCAAATGAAACATTTCCTTAACAAATAAACTAATTATGTTTGAAAGCGAGACTTTTTAAAATTCAAATCTGAGGGGTCTGTGATTCATTTGTCTGCCTTCTCTTTGTCCATTGATGGAGTAGTCCGTGGGGCATGTGGAGTGCATGGTTGTGCTTGTAAATGGATGGAATATTTCTGAAGGATAAGCAATAAACTAGTAATGGTGGTTATCTCTAGGGAAAGAAACTGGATGGCAAGAGACAGGGAGGAGTGGGCACATCCTCTTCACTCTATCCTGTGGTACCTATTGAATGTCCTATTTTTACATGCATTCACTATTGAAAAGATTATTTCTTAAAAAAAGAAAATACTCCCCAGTAGGAATTTTTTACTTCCCCATGAAGGTATAAAGGAAGAAACCACAAATAATATGGTTTTGTAGCTGGTTTTGTCTACACTGTCTCCCATTTTCATTCATTTGGAGATTGTGTAGAAGTCCTCCTTTTTGGTCTCTCTTTGATTAGCTACACTAAAAATTTTCAAGGTGATACCACCTTTTAAAATGAGTCCCGAATCTTGGAAAGAGACAATTTGAGAGACAGTTTGAGAGAAGGTTTCTTGCTTAATGCATGGACCATCCCAATTCTTGGCTTAAGCATTGTGAAATCTTCCACTTTTATAACACCTGTCAGATAACATTAGGCTTTCCTGTGTTCTTGGAAGAATCTGTGGCAGTCTGTTTTTCCTTGAGAATCAAATGGGAAAAGATGGTCATTCATGAAGACCTAGCAAAAGAGAAGAATAAAGAAAAAGCAAGAAAATGGATTTCTACGTCGGGTTTGTTTTCCCATCTAAGACTTTAAGTGACAGATAGGCTTTTCTAATTTTGAAAGGGCATAAGGGTTTGAATAAGGAAGAATGGATCTTGAAAGAATTGATTGTGTCTTAAAGGATGGATATGCGCTTCCGATTCCTACAGATGAGACAAGGATTTTTTTTTTTTGTTTCGTCTCTGCTTAATTTTTTTAAAGCTGTCAACTAAGATGACGTGTGTGTTTCAGACTGTTTATGTGGGATTATGAGCATGTTTAATCTGTTCTTGTGCATTCCCAATAGAAACTGCGTGAGTGGTGTGATCTTTTAATAGAATGTGTCTTGCAACTAACAAATTTATTTTGGTGCTAAATTCTGGATAATTCCTAAGAAATGTAAATGTTGTCAATAAAAGTTTTTGTTTTGAAATACTTATAATCTTGGAGCTATATTATTTTAAGTTTCCTGAAGACAGCCTCTGCTTCATTTTTCTAAGTTTAGTTGAGACAGGGCAACAAGAAAACATACTGGCCATAAAGTAAAAATATTCTTTATAAATTTTTGGAACATGGTTAGAAGAGAACGGCAGATGGGGAAAAATGCTCCTTTCCGGCCACTGTATGCATGCATGATACAAGACGACTTGGGTTTACTGTGGTTTCAGTACTAAGAGTATTGAGTGGCTTTTACTAGGAAAATTCAGAACCTGCATTATAAAGTCAGCTACTCCTAACTTCCTACCCCCGTTTTTATTTTCTTCATGTAGGTTATTAGTGTGCGATACAGTTTGCCTCAATTACACTAAGGAGAGAGAATTGATATTTATTGACTTCTATGTTCCTGCCATGCACATCCAGGCCCTCGTGAGTTCTTTACAGAACATCTCCTGTAGGTTCACGATTTGCTTCTGCTGTCAGATGAGAAAATGGACAGTCATCGTTTAAGTAAAACAACTGGTGACAGAGCCAGAAATCAAGTTCTGGCCAATTTAAAAGAACGTTGTCTCATTTTCCAAGTTGCTTTAAGTAACATTGGGGAAGAAAATAAGGAAATGTTAAGTTTATGTTGATACCCTCTAAGGGAAGCCAGGGTATGAAGCTTAGGGGAATGTACAAGGTCATTTGACTTTTCTGGTTCTTGAATCAAATTCAGCCTCCTACAAGGCCTCATCCTCATACTAGGGTTGCAGGCACATGCGGCATTTAAGGGTCCCTAACAATATTCCTACTGCCAGCTCCTTAGTCCCTCAGAGTGAATTGCTCTAGTCCTGCAATTCACCCTGATTCTAATTTAACAGCCCCTTATCTGAGTGATTCTGGTACGACAAGTACAAATCTATCTTCCTGCTGGATACACCCTCTGATTTTTGTATTAGGGATACCCAACCTGTATAACTGTAGCCCGCAGTAGATGTATAACACAGTTATACAGGTTGAGTATCCCTAATCCAAAAATCCAAAATCTAAAATGCACCATATCTGCAACTTTTTGAGTGCTGACATGACACTCAAAGGAAATGCTCATTGGAGCGTTTTGGATTTTCAGACTAGAGATACTGCACTGGTAAATAGAGTACAAATATGTCAGTTCAAAAAAAATCTGAAATTCAAAACACTTCTGGTCCCAAGAATTCTGGATAAAGGATTGATGTGGTTTGGCTGTGTCCCCACCCAAGTCTCATCTCAAATTGTAGTTTCCATAATCCCCATATGTTGTGGGAGGGACCCGGTGGGAGATAATTGAATCTTCAGGGTGGGTTTTTCTCGTTCTATTTTCGTGATAGTGAATAAGTCTCATGAGATCTGATGGTTTATAAAGGACAGTTCCCCTGCACACGGTCTCTTGCCTGCCACCATGTAAGATGTGCCTTTGCTTGTCCTTCACCTTCTGCCACGATTGTGAAGGCTCTCCGGCCAATGGAACTGTGAGTCTATTAAACCTCTTTTTCTTTATAAATTACTCAGTCTCGGGTATTTCTTCATAGTAGTATGAAAATTGACTAATACAGGGATCAACTGTGTTGTTTTGTAGTTGGGCTTCAGTGTGTTAATGCATATTAAAGGATGTGACCTTTCTCTAGAATACTTACTAGTATTTGTCTCTTTTGGACTTGAGTATGCACTCCTGGCCTTTCTTGGCTCATCATGTACCAACTGACTGTAATCAGATTGGCCAGGACAGTCTTTCTCAAGCTTTCTCCGTGGTCCGTTCTTTGTCTTTGTTTTATTAGCTCTAGACTCAGGCTCTAATTCTGTTGCCCATCCAAGAATGAGCTCTTCTTCAGGAAGCTCTTATCCACTAAGTGGAAAATAGTATTAGAATCCAAATCTGAGGCCGAAGAAAGTTTTCCAGAAGAGCATGGAAGTACAGGCAGGGTGATGTCAGGTCTGCCAGCTATTTGAGTGACAAAGCAGAAAAATTACTTTCTACTCAAAGGAGCATGCGTTCGTGTTGATGTTCTCCATTTACTTCTCTTTTTTACGTTTATTTTGTCCTTACTATATTACCAGAATTTGTTAATCCAGTCCCCCTTTACCAAGCCATACGTACTAAATGAAACCATGTGTTTATGTGAGTAGTGATGCCATATTTCCTAATTTTCATTTTCTTTTCCTGAGCCTGGGCTCTAGTGTTCTGGAATTGGCTGCCAAGTATGTAAGCTCAGGAAGTTCCCCTTGTTACTGTCCACAGAGCAATACCTGCCTGAAAAGAAAAAGAAACAGCGATCTTCTTCTAGGTTTTATACTAAAAAAAAAAAAGCATGGGCCACTCAGTAGTATAAAGGCTTAGGTAACCCGATGTCTAGATAGAATGCCATTTAATTATGAAACAGTAACAGTGACATAGGGAAGATGTACCAACAAAACCTTTTGAAGTCTGTTACCTCCTGATTTTCTTGGCCACTAATATTTGTCTTACCACTAACAAACAGCTTTACTTTTTTTTTTTTTTTTTTTTTTTTTGCAACAGAGTCTTGCTCCGTCACTCATGCTGGAGTGCAGTGGTGCAATCTCAGCTCACTGCAACCTCTGCCTCCTGGATTCAAGTGATTCTCATGCGTCAGCCTCCCAAAAAGCTGAGGTTAAAGGTGTGCACCACCATGCCTAGCTAATTTTTATTTTTATTTATTTATTTTTGATACAGAGTCTCGCTCTGTCGCCCAGATTGTAGTGGCACAATCTCGGCTCACTGCAACCTCCGCCTCCGGGGTTTAAGAGATGCTCCTGCCTCAGCCTCCCGAGTAGCTGGGATTACAGGCATGCCCCACTGCGCCTGGCAAATTTTTGTATTTTTAGTAGAAACGGGGTTTCACCATGTTGGCCAGGCTGGTCTCGAACTCCTGACCCTCAAGTTACCTGCCCACCTCGGCCTCCCTCCCAAAGTGCTAGGATTACAGCACTTGGCCAGCTTTATACTTATATTCAATTTCTAAATGTCCTTAGGCTTGTTCTCTTATCTCATTCAAGTTTCAGTTCAAATGCCATCTCAACAAAATGTTTTCCATATCACTATATCTAAAGTGGACCCCATCACCCACCACCCACTCCTGCCTCCAATTTTATTGTCTCTCTTAGCTTAGAATGGAGGCTCCTGCAAGAGCGGGGAGACTTAGTCTTGTACACTGCTGTGTCCTCAGGAGCCTCAGACATTGCCTGGCACCTAGTGGACTCTGAATATGTGATAAATGAGAGCTGTTCTTTCAAGCATACTTTGTCACCTGCAGTGTAAACATTTCTGCTAGAGGATTAAAAAAAAAAAAAAAAAAACCTTCCGTGACACATTTTCAGTGTTTCCCTTTTCCTTCTTATGGCTGAGTTGCTCAGATTTCATATTATTAGTGCCGCTTCCATCACCATAAATGTTGCTCTGATGTTTCCAAGGCTGCAGTCTTTCCCAACCAGCTATTTCCCGTCAAATCTAGTTGCTCTTTTTAGCTAGGCTTTGAAAGAAACTCCTGCACACAGAATTTTAAAGGGCAATATGTGGGGGATGGGGAGGGGAACAAAACAAAAGCAGACGCTTTGTTTGAGCTGGACTCAGCCCATTTGCCTTATATTTTGTTGTTTTTGAGTCCGCCGGGCCTCCATCCCCTAACAGACACCTCTGTGTGTGGGACCTAGATATTGGCTGCTGAGCGCCTCAGGATGCAGGTGTTGCTTTTGTGCTCCATCATGATGGTGTGAAAGAGCCTATAAAAGGTAAATTGGCAGGCTTTGAACTATAGTAATTGCTTGAAAATAAACAGCAGAGGAGACGGGAGGGGAGGCAGCTCTTCTTCCCAGCCCTTGAAATATATGCGGGTTACGTTGGCAAGTCAGAAAAACTACTTAGAGCCTGATCTCTGAACCTAAGGACCTAGGTGGAAGAGGGCATAAAGAGTCCCTAAGTCATCACGCAGTCTGCGGGTGCCAGGGGTCTCCTGATCGGCCTCATTGAGAAGCAGCTGTGTGCTGCCGGAGGCTGTGTCGTTCCTCATCCTTCCACCTGCGTCATTTGAGATGAAGCCTGACCTGTTGAACACAGGGACACCCAGCGACGGTCTGGCGTGATTGTGTGCTTCAAGAAACATTGGGCTTCTCTCCACACAGAAGAATCCTGTCAAGACACGACTTCTCTATTTGAGCTTAAATTTTCTCACAGATGGAATTAATTTTCTATATTGCTAAGAAAAGTTCAGTCAAATTCCCATTGTTAATTAAGTGTTGAGGAGAAAATTGGTATGAGACAATGTTCTTTTAAAATTGTTTCTTTCTCCTAAAATGTGGAAATAACATGACTTCATTTTAATTATGTATGCCACCAGTAAAAAGAAAAATTTGTAGCCGCTCTGCTTATGTTGGAGCAAATTTCCTGCTTTTGAGAGTAAGGGTGGCTGCCTGCTATACAAAAGACAAACAGGGACTCCACAGCAGTCGTGAGAACCACAGAAAGTATCACAGCGCTTCTGGTCTCTGAGCCCTACCAGGTACTGGAGATGCACGCTTCTGCCAGCAGGACTTACGGACCCTGAAGAAGCATTTCTTTGGGGCCAAAGGACTTCTAAATACCCTCTAAGGAAAGGTACAAAAACTGTGAAGTGCCTTTTAATGAGGAGCAGGTGTAGCCTTGGAGAATAAGCTGGCCTTAGGAGACATGCTAGATTCTCCTCCTTGTGTAGACCAGTGGGTGTGAGCCTGGCCCTGGAAACAGGCTGCCTGGGTTCAGGTCCTACCCTTACCATTTGCTAGCTTTGTGACATTGGGCCAGGTAGATTTGTTTTTCATTTAACATCTTTATTTGACAACAATTGGCATACAACAGACTACAATTAGGGTGTACAGTTTGATGCATTTGACAAATGTATACATCTGTAAAACAGTCAACTTAAGACAGTGAACACATTCCTCATCCCCAGGGTTTTTTTTTTGTGCCCCTGTATAAACCATATTTCTCATTTGTGCCTCTCCCTTCTTTTCCCCCATCCCCAGGCAACCACTGACCTACTTTCTGACTGTATGTTTGCATTTTGTAGAGTGTTCGATAAATATAGATATAATGTGTACTCTATTTAAAAAAAAACAACTGGCTCCTTTCATTCAGCATAAGTATTTTGAGAGTCATTCATTCATGTTCCATGCTTCAGTAGTTGATTTCTTTTCATTGCTGATTTGTAGTCCATTGTGTGGATATATCTCCGTTTATTTATCCTTTTGCCTGCTGATGGACATTAGGCTTATTTCCAGTTAGGGGATATTAGAAATAAAGCTGCTATGAGCTTTTGTGTAAAAGTCTTTTGTTGGACATGTGCTATTGTTTCTCTTGGGTAAACACCTAGGAGTGGAATGGGTAGATCATATGGCAGGCATGGATTTACCTTTTTTTTTTTTTTTTTTTTGAGACAGAGTCTTGCTCTGTCACCCAGGGTAGAGTGCAGTGGTGCGATCTCGGCTCACTGCAAGCTCCACCTCCTGGGTTCACACCATTCTCCAGAGTCTTGCTCTGTCACCCAGGGTAGAGTGCAGTGGTGCGATCTCGGCTCACTGCAAGCTCCACCTCCTGGGTTCACACCATTCTCCTGCCTTAGCCTCCCGAGTAGCTGGGACTACAGGCACCCACCACCACACCCGGCAATTTGTGTGTGTGTGTGTGTGTTTAGTGGAGACGGGGTTTCACCATGTTATCCAGGATGGTCTCAATCTCCTGACCTCATGATCTGCCCACAGCCTCCCGAAGTGCTGGGATTATAGGTGTGAGCCACCACACCTGGCCGGATTTACCTTTTTAAGTAACTGCAAAACTGTTTTTCAGAGTTGTGGTACCATATTGTCAATCAACCAGCAGTGTCTGAGAGTTCCAGTTCCTCCTTATTCTCATCAATACTTAGTATGGTCAGTTTTTAATATTGTATTTGTTCTGATAGATTCAGGTAGTTTCTCCTTGTGGTTTTAATTCATATTCATCTGATGAATAACAGTGTTGAACTTTGACCATCCCTGTATCTTCTCTTGTGAAATTTTCAAATCTCTCCATTTTTTTTTGGTTGGTTAGTGCATTTTCTTATTACCGACTATTGAGATTCTTTATATACAATTGGCCTTCCATGTCTGTGTGTTTCCCATTCGTGGATTCAACCAACTGCAGATCAAAAATAGACCAAAAGGGGTCTGTGCTGAACATGAATAGATCTTTTATTCTTGTCATTATTTCCTAGACAATACAGTATAACAACTATTTACATAGCATTTACATTGTGCTAGGGTGGTATAAGTAATCAAGAGGTGATTTAATATATATGGGAGGTTATGCGTATGTTACGTGCAACTCCTGTGCCATTTTATGTAAGAGACTGCAGCATCTGTGGATTTTGGTATCTGCCGGGAGTCCTGGAACTAATTCCCCATGTTTACTGAGGGACAGTTGTTTCATAGATAGCAATCCTTTGCCAGATATATGCCTTCTGTGGTCTGAATGTTTATGTCCCTGCAAATTCATGTGTTGAAATCCTAACCCCCAGAGTGATGATATTAGGAGATGGGGTCTTCTAGGAGGTGATTAGGACATGAAAACAGATTGCTCACAAATGGGATTAGTTCCCTTATAGCAGAGGGCCAAAGGAGCTAATTTGTCCCTTCCACCATGTGAGGATGCAGCAGGAAGATGTCAGATGAGGAACAGACCCTCACCAGACGCTGAATCTGCAGGTGCATTGAACTTGGACTTCCCAGCCTCCAAAACTGTGAGAAATAAATTTCCATTTTTTAGCAGCCATCCAATCTATGGTGTTTTCTTATAGCAGCCTGGGTGGACTAAGACATGCCCTTTGCAAACTTCTCTGCCTGTTTGTGTTTTTTCTTTTTATTCTTACAGCTGTAGGTTTTGAAAAATAAAATTTTGTGATTTTGTTGCAGTCCAGTTTGTCAATTTGCTCTTTTATGGGTTGTGTTTTTGTTGTTATATCTAAGTATTCTATGCCTAAATCAAGTTCACAAGATTTTCCCACGTTTTGTTCCAGAAGCTTTGTAATTTTAAGTTTTGCATTTAGGACTATGATGCATTTTTAGTTAATCTTTATAATACGAAGTTTGGGTCAAAGTTTAAGTTTTTCCATGTGGATATCCAATTGTTTCTACACTATTTGGGCGCAGGATAGGAGATTGTATTGTATAAGCCTTGTATGTCTTGATTTTTCTCTCTGCTTGTTTTATCAGTTACTGAGATAAAGTTATTTAAGTCTCAGAGCATAATGTGGATTTGTCTGTTTCTTTTTGCAATTCTGTAAGTCTTTGCTTCGTGTATTTTGTAGTTCTGTTATTAGATCCATAAATGTTGAACACTGTTACACCATCTTGATGAAATATCCCTTTTCTCATAATTAAGTGAAGTTGTTTTTCTTTAGTAATGGTCTCTGGCCAGAAATGTACTTTGACAGATAACAATATCACCACTCTGATTTCTTTTGATTAATGTTAGCATGGTATATAATTTTCTTTTCTTTTGCTTTTAACATATTTATATCTTTATATTTAAAGTGGGTTTCTTGCAAGCTGCATATAGTCTGGTTTATTTTTTCTCTCATCTGACAGTCACTGCCTTTTAATTGAGGTATTTGGCAATTTACATTTAATGTGTTTGGTTTCATTTAATTCTGTCTTCATGTGAGTTTGATTTTAGATAGTTTGTTACTTTGTCTTAAAATTCTTCATCCGAGTCATTATAGCATTAATCTTCTGTTATTCAATTTGAGTCTTTTTTTAATATCATCCAAAAGTCAGGATACTAATTAAGTCAAGAAGGAAGGGAGATCTTGGAGGGAGAGTGTCCACCTCATTCTCTTTCTTGACCCAGCTGATGGTTCATCATTGTTCATTTTTTAAACTTGTGTTTGTTAATGCATATCTTTTATGCACTTTTTGGTAATAGGTATATCTTCACAGTTCAAAAAATGTTTTAAATGAGTTGAAAATACAGTAACTCAGTGTACAGTGTTCTTTTGATGAAAAGAACTGCAAAAATAACTTTTCAGATATATTAGTAGTAATGCTTTTTATTGCTTTTGAAATGGTTGTACATTTATTGTAGTATAATGCAAATAAGGAATTATGCTAATGTCATTAGGAACAAAGATTTTTAACAAAAGAGAAAAGATATGCAAATTTAAAAATGAGGGAATTTAAGTACATACAATTCTAAATTTGAATGAAAAATGTGGCAAAAACTCGAAGTTATTATTTTCCTTAAGATTTTTTTTGTTCTATCTGCCAAAGAGGCCTAGACAAAATGACCAACACAGTACAATGAGCACCCCTAGATCCTGGATTATCTTATGTACAATTTCTCACTTAAAAACCTTTGAGCCGGCTGGGTGTGGTGACTCATGCCTGTAATCTCAGCACTTTGAGAGGCCGAGTCGGGTGGATCATAAGGTCAAGAGATTGAGAACATCCTGGACAACATGGTGATACCCCGTCTCTACTAAAAAAAATACAAAAATTAGCTGAGTGTGGTGGTGTGTGCCTGTAGTTCCAGCCGCTTGGGAGGCTGAGGCAGGAGAATTGCTTCAACCCGGGAGGCGGAGGTTGCGGTGAGCCGAGATGGTGCCACTGCACTCCAGCCTGACAACAGAGTGAGACTCTGTCTCAAAAAAAAAAAAAGAAAGAAAAAACCTTTGAGCCAGGTTTGGTGGTATGCACATGTAGTCCCAGTTACTTGGGAAGCTGAGGTGAGCAGATTGCTTGAGCCCAGGAGATCAAGGTTACAGTGAACTCTGATCATACCACTGTACTCCAGCCTGGACAACAGAACAAGACCCTGCCTCAAAACAAAACAAAAACCCTTTTGGGGCCTTCGAGGAAATGACTAATTGCAGGTCCCTATCAGGAGAATGTAGAACACAGCCTCAAATGTCTTATCAATCCAGAAAGCAAGGGAGCTATCAAAGATTGTCAAAACATCACGCCTGTAATCCCAGCTCTTTGGAAGGACAAGGCAGGAGGATCACTTGAACCCAGGAGTTCCAAGACTAGCCTGGGCAACGTAGTGTGACTGTTTCTACCAAAAAATAAGAACAAAAAATTACCTGGTTATGCTGGCTGTCCCTGTGGTCCCAGCTACTTGGGAGGTAGAGGTGGGAGGGTTGTGTGAGCCTGAGAGGTCAAGGCTGCAGTGAGCTAGGATTGTGACACTCAACTCCAGCCTGGGTGATAGAGTGAGACCTTGTCTCAAAAAAAAAAAAAAAAAAAAAAAGAGAGACAGAGAGAGAAAGATTATCAAAAGAACTACTGCCAACTTGAGCGTCTCATTGACCAAAAAATGGGAGGTTGGATATCAGTAAGAATAATAACTCTGTATTAAAACGCTTCAACCATTATGATAGAAAATCTCAAACCAAGCATTTAAAAGAAAAAACTTTTTTTGAAAAAAATCAGGAAATTTGAATACTGGATAGTTGACCAAGTTAAGGAATTATTAATTATTTTGTGTGTGATAATAGTGTATGATTTGGTATCTCAATTTTTGTGGATGAACTAATATAATTTCTGGGATTTGCTTCAGAATAAATAAAGAGTTGGGGGACAAGTAGAAATGAAAGTGAGTGAAACATAACTGCCCCAAGTAGATAATTTTAGAAGCTGGGTGATAGGTACTTAGGGACTTACATTATTCTGTCTACTTTTATGTGTAGGTAAAATTCTCTGAAATAAAGCTGGAAATATTTTAAATATAATGACAAGATGTACAGAGACTGTTTCATAGAATTGCTCTGAGGAGATGGATAATATCTGTAAAGTCCTTATCACATTACTAGACCTTAAAAAAAAATAGCCCAGATCCTGGGCCTTCAACCCAATATTTACCCCAAAGCTCTGTAGAGGCTCCTTGTTTTTTTGTTGGTTTGGTTTGTTTCATTTTGTTTTTAGAAAGGAAAGCTTTGTTTCCTTACATATGTAATTTCAGCTTTCATTTTAGATTCTGGAGCACATGCAGGTTTGTTACATGGGAGTATTGCATGATACTAAGATTTGGGGTACAATTGATCCCTTCATCCAGCTAGTGAGCATAGTACCCAATAGGTAGTTTTTCAGCCCATGTCCCCCTTCCTCCCTCCTGCCTCTGTGGATCCCCAGTGTTTATTGTTCCCTTCTTTATGTCTGTATTAGTCTGTTTTTACATTGCCATTGAGACATATCTGAGACTGGGTAATTTATAAAGTAAAGAAGTTTAATTGCCTCACAGTTTTGCATGGTTGGGGAGGCCTCAGGAAACTTACAATCATGGTGGAAGGGGAAGGAGAAGCAAGTACCTTCTTCACAAGGCGGCAGGAAAGAGAGCAAGGGAGGAACTGCCAAACACAAAACCATCAGATTTCATGAGAACTAACTCACTATCATGAGAACAGCATGGGGGAACCCGTCCTCATGATCCAGTCACCTCCCACCAGGTCCCTCCCTCGAAACATGGGAATGATGGCAATTACAATTCAAGACAAGATTTGGGTGGGGCCACATAGCCAAACTGTATCAATGTCCATGAATACCTGATATTTGGCTCCCACTTGTAAGCGAGAACATGCAGTATTTGGTTTTCTGTTCCTGCGTTAATTCACTTAGGATAATGGCCTCCAGATGCAACCAGGTTGCTGCAAAGGACATGATTCTGTCCATTTTTAGAGCTGCATAGAATTGCATGGTGTATACATACCACATTGTCTTAATCCAGCCCACCTTTGATGGGCACCCAGGTTGATTCCATGTCTTTGCAATTGTGAATAGTGCTGTGATGAACATAGGAGTATGTGTAAATTGTTCTGTCACACGGTTCTGTCATTTCATTTATTTCAGAAGCTTTAAAAGGGTTCTGGCTGGTGTAGTGGCTCACGCCTGTAGTCCCAGTATTTTGGGAGGCCGAGGTGGGTGGATCACCTGAGGTCAGGAGTTCAAGACCCGCCTGACCAACATGGTGAATGAAACCCCATCTCTACTAAAAATATAAAAAAATTAGCCAGGCGTGGCGGCAGGCGCCTGTAATCCCGGCTACTGGGGAGGCTGGATCAGGAGGATAGCTTGAACCTGGGAGGTGGAGGTTGCAGTGAGCCGAGATAGTGCCATTGGACTCCAGCCTGGGTAACAAGAACAAGACACCATCTTTAAAAAAGAGGTTCTGTGGTGCTATCCATGGTGCTGACTGGTACTGACCAAGGGAACACCAGAAGAAAAAGAGGCAAAGCAGGGAGCATGAAAGATGAGTTTGGTTTTATGTACACTAAATTTGAGGTTTTGGGAGACCCTTAAGTGGAGAGATATTTAATAGAGAAGAGGTTTTATGGGCCTGGAATTCAGGAAGCAAGTTTAGCCTGGAGGTAGAACTTACCTTCCTGTGGCCAAGTCCTCCCAGAACCCCTGCTTTGATTAGTCACCAGCCTGGCAACCCCTCATTATGGTGCAGCCCAGAACACTGCAGCAACAGAATATTCTAACTTCAGGGCCTTTTGCTTTGAAGAGGTAGGATCTCAGTTTATCAATTCATATCTGTGGGTGTGCATTGCTAGCTGCTTTGAGGAGTTTTGTTGATCAGATTGAGTAGCCATATCTCGGATCTTACCACGGAATAAAAAGGAGTCTTTAGCATGTACAATTATGTAGCAAGTTCAGTGAACACAGTCGAACTCTTATCTTCGTTTTAGGCACCAAGCCAGCTTTGCTAGCCCCTGTGCTTTCTTCTGTAGTTTAAAATGTTGTACGTTTTTCCTCCTCAGTTATTCTCCAGCATAAGCAATGGGAAGTAAAGAATTCACGTGGTCATCTTAGAAAACAGCTTACTGAATTGATTTACACTACATGGGCCTGAGTAGAGACTGCTTTATCTAGATCTTAGTTTTATAATTTGGGGGAAACAATGGACCTAGACACCATTTGTGAGAGACTACAGTTTCTATGGGCTCCTTAATCAGTCTATAAGGTAAGAAAGACATACTGTATGCTATTAAATACCAACACTTTTGCCTTGCTCTGACTTTGGGCATGTAAGTATGAATAAAGAAGGAAAGATGAATTTACAGTAGCAAAGGTATGGAATCAACCCAAATGCCCATCAGTGATAGACTGGATAAAGAAAATGTGGTACATGTACACCATGGAATACTGTGCAACCATAATAAAGGAATGAGATCATGTCCTTTGCAGGGACGTAGAAGGAGCTGGAAGCCTTTATCCTCAGCAAACTAACACAGGAACAGAAAACCAAACACCACATGTTCTCATTGGTAAGTGGGAACCGAACAATGAGAATACATAGACACAGGGAGGGGAACAACACACACACATAAAAAAAAGAGAGAAGATGAAGAAATGGCAGCTTTTGTAGATGAGTGTCACTGACAGGAAGAGGGAGGCTTCTCTGTGATGATGTGGAAAGGCGACATTGGCTTGGCTTTCCCTGGGGTGGGTCAGTAGCCAAACATGGTGAAAGATCAGCAGCTGGTAGAAATTCCAAAAGGGAAATTAATGAAAAATGGTTAAAAAGCAGTGTGGTGCTTTGAGGCGGGGGGTGGGGGGGGTGGGTGGGGGAAACACACACACAAAGTGTGAATTTCAATAAGACAATACAAGAGAAATCACATGGGCCTTTTAGAGTGAGGCAGGCCTGGGTTTGAATGACAGTTTTACATTCTGGGTGGTCACATGATCATGAGCACATTATTTTAATGCCCTGAATTTTTTTTCTTCTGTAACATATTAGGAGTTGCAGGTTTGTAGGTCACACTATGCACAGCTCTGGTCTAGCTTTTGTTTTAGGGAAAATAAGATCTGATAGCACAATTCTAACATTTCTATAAATGTTCCTATTAACAGAAACTTACAAACACTCTTTGTAATAGACTGCAGGCCAAAGTAGTGAGGCTTGAACTGCTACAGAAAGCACAACAGTGTTAAAGGAAAAGTGCACCACCTCTTAGTGAATAAACATGTCTTATGGCCGTAACTATATATAAGATTCTCTGAGAAGTTTGGTAACTTCAAACATTTAACCAGCCATATTTGTACACAACAGGCTTTCTGAGGAGATACAGCTGCCTGGAATCATGTCAGTGGCTGATACTCTTGAAATGGCAAATTGACATCACAGTGGGAAAAGTGTAAACCAACATCAAAGACAGAAAATGAGGTCACTGCAGTGTGCCTCCTTTTATTTACAGATCTAGGAAAGTTAATAATGAGGGAGATCTGAGGAAGGGGAGTAGAAAGGAGACAAAATGGGAATGCTCTTGAAATTTATGTCTGAGGACCTTTGTGACTGCATTGAGAACCAGGAAAAACAGTAAAACATGGGGGGAAAAAACGTCTTCAATTAAAGCCTATTTCAAATGTTTTTTGATGTTCAAATTTTATAGAATTGTAAAGTTCAGGAAACCATAGAAATAATCTTATTTTCTTTCTTACTTTTTAGATGATGAAATTAAATTCCACAATGATTAATGACCAACCTGAGACAATCTAGCCAGGTTAATATAGTTTGCTCACAGGACCTTCTCAACCACTGCTCCCTCTGCCTGAAACGTTTCTCCTATACAATGCTCATCCTCTTTCACTGCATAGTTAATTTCCACTGTTCTGCAGATTTTAGGTCCTTTATCACTTTCTTTTGGGAGTCTACCCTGACCACTGCCCCCACATCTCATCAAGGTCCAATAATGGTAATAACAGAAAACAACTGCATCTAATGTTCATTGACTACTTATTTAATCATGATAACTCTATGAGGTGAATACTGCTTATCCCCATTTTCTCAAAGGAGAAGCTAAAATACAGGGGGAGTAAGTAACTTGGTCAAGGTTACAGTTTTAATATGTCGTAGAGCCAGAATTGAAACCCAAGCATTTCTCACTGCAAACTCCAAGCTCAGTCCTAGTCTACCAGTGATTCTGTTATCAGAATACCTTGATCCTCTTTTAGCATTTATTGTTCTCATATGTTTATATTTATTTGTATGGTTATTTGATTAATACTTTTTTTTCTACTAGAGCGTAACTTTTAGGAAGGCTCAGGTTACATATCTTTTTGATTCACCAAATTTTGCTTAGAGCCTAAGTACCTAGTATCTGGCAGGTTCATTGAATATATTTCATATGTAAACTAGAGGTAATAATAGCATATTTTGGTCAGATGTGGTGCCTTACGCCTGTAATTGCAACACTTTGGGAGACCAAGGTGGGTGGATCACCTGAGGTCAGGAGTTCGAGACCAGCCTGGCCAACATGGTGAAACCCTGTTTCTACTAAAAATGTAAAAATTAGCCTGGTGTGGTGGTACATGCCTGTAATCCCAGCTACTTGTTAGGCTGAGGCACGAGAATCACTTGAACCTGGGAAGCAGAGGTTACAGTGAGCAAAGATAGTACCACTGCACTACAGCCTGAGTGACAGAGCAAGACTCTGTCTCAAAAAAAAAAAAAACTTAATAAATAATAGAGTTAATAATAGCATATTTTATGTTACTATTTAATTGTATTGTACCCTAGTACTAATTACATTGTTTGGAGAATTGAGATAATATATACAGAGTAGTCACTAGTTCATATCACTTGCTAGTACTCAATAACTCAAAGGAGGTTAATTGTAATAAATAGATTTAGAGGTAATTTAGCTTAAGATCACATGACAGAATCTGAATCCAAATGCT
The DNA here is from genome assembly GCF_043159975.1 of Macaca nemestrina. Lineage (NCBI taxonomy): Eukaryota > Metazoa > Chordata > Mammalia > Primates > Cercopithecidae > Macaca > Macaca nemestrina. Next base: position 127,192,104 of record NC_092133.1, read on the forward strand.
CAGTGCTCTTAACTTTTATTCCCTACCCCTCTGGGTACCTATAATGAACATAATTAGAAAAGTGAGTCTTAGAAAATATATTGCTTTCCAGAGGTGATTTCACATTAACTAGTAGACAACTAAAGTATACGTTCCCTCCTTGGTGTCAGTTTTATTCTTGAGCTGAAGATAGACCCAGAGTCTTTATGACTCAGTGGTCATTAACAGATAACTTTTTTTCTTTTTTTCTTTCTTTTTTTTGCTTTGTTTTGGTTTGGGTTTTTTGTTGTTGTTGTTTGTTTTTTTTGATGTGGAGTCTTACTCTGTTGCCCAGGCTGGAGTGCAGCAGTAGCGTGATCTTGGTTCACTGCAACCTTTGCCACCCACGCTGGGGTTCAAGCAGTTCTCCTGCCTTAGCCTCCCAAGTAGCTGGGATTACAGGCATGTGTCACCATGCCTGGCTAATTTTTGTATTTTTATATAAAGATGAGGTTTCACCATGCTGGCCAGGCTGTTCTTGAGCTCCTGACCTCAAGTAATCCACCCACCTTGGCCTCCCAAAGTGCTGAGATTACAGGTGTGTGCCACTGCACCTGGCTGATGGCTCATTTTTGAACACCTTGAGTTTGAGGTGGCTGCGAGTGCACCTAGAGATTTCCCAGGGGCAGTTAGGTCTATCCTTGGAAAACACAAACTTGTTATAGTAGTTTTGGACTATTTTTAAATACTTTAGTGCAAACACTATGTGATACACCTGCCTCGGCCTCCCAAAGTGCTGGGATTACAGGTGTGAGCCACCACGCCTGGCCCAGATAACTCTCTGAACCAGCATCTCAAGCTTTGATCATTAGGAAAGTCTAAAGTATTTTCAGATCAACATGTTTTTTGAGAGTGCAGTTCTGATGTCCTTGTTCAGTTACCGCAGGAGAAGGGTACTTGCTTCTTTACCCTTTCTTTGACCTTTTAGATGTATTCATTTCTATACACATTCCATGGCTTCCTGTGTATATTTCAAAGATGTAGATATTATCTATCATTTCAAATCATATCCTTGAAGTTAGTTCAGCAGTGTTATCTCTAGGTATAAAAGTACATATAGTAAGGGGTCATCAGTGTATTCTAGTATACAGAACTAGAATAGCTGTAGAATAAAAATTGAGTTATAATATTAATAATCTGTAAAATAGTCACAGATAAAATGGTGAAGAGATCAAAATTAATCTTAAAAAAGCATAAGCCAAAAATGCAGTTATCATAGGGTCAAAAATAGTGGTATTCATGAAAGTTATGATTAATTATTTAATCCCAAGGACACAGTATAGTTTAAAAATATATTTCAGGTTCACAATTGACTAGCTATTTTATGTGGCACAATACCAGCTTTGCATATTTATTAAAATTATTCATAACTGCATAGCTGCCTAGTTGAACTGTTGAGTCCTTGTTCCTTTGTCCAATATATTATCTTGTCCATTTATCATGGCACTGTAATAGAAATTTATCTAAATTTTAGGATGATCCATGGGATATTTTCAGTGTCAGCATCTCTTAAATATTTTATTCTTTCCATTTTGCCTAATATGATCTTTTACATAGGTTTAGAAGATATCTCCATGGGGAAAAAAAAGTGCAGTTTTTTTAAGGAATAAATTTTAGACAGAAGTCTTTGTTCAATATGAAAAGTTATTATGTATCATTAATATTTATGTGTCAGAATATTTCTGTTACCTAAAATTCTGGACAAGATGTGAATGCTTTTGTGGAAGAATAGAAGTTTGTGATCTTCATGCAGATTTTGAGATAACTGTGTTTGCTTTGAGTATTATTTGTTGAGAATTTAATGCATTGCTGTGGTCATTCAATTTAACAGTGTATTTGGATGGTGGGTTCTGGAGTCAGACTGCCTTTAGTTGAAATCCTGAGCGCACCGCTTAGTGTTTATGTTGTTTAACTTTTTGAGCACCAATTAGCTCATCTGTAAAATTAGATAATAGTGTTCATCTTGGAGGGTTATTAGGAAAGAGTGTATGAGATAATGCATATAAGAACACTTAGAATGTGGCTGGGTGTGGTGGCTCATGCCTGTAATCCCAGCACTTTGGGAGGCTGAGGTGGACGGGATCACCTGAGGTCAGGAGTTTGAGACCAGCCTGACCAACATGGCGAAACCCATCTCTACTGAAAATACAAAAATTAGCCGAGTGTGGTGGCATGCACCTGTAATCCCTGCTACTCAGGAGACTGAGGCAGGAGAATTGCTTAAACCTGGGAGACTGAGGTTGCAGTGAACCGAGATCGTGCCACTGCACTCCAGCCTGGGTGACAGAGTAAGACTCTGTCTCAAAAAAAAAAGAAAGAAAAAAGAACTGGGTCAGATACGTAGTAAGCATTCAATAAATACTAGGTGCTGTCATTGTTAATAATAGTATATCATGGAATGTCTCAGCAAGCATAGGCTAGAGTTTTAGCAAGAATACACAGTAAAGAGATGTTTATTTCCAGTATTATGTCTCTAAATTGCTAAAGACTTCATTAGAAGATGATGTTAGGAAAGAAAAGTTGTACAACTCTTAAGCTAGAATATTAATTAAATTATAATATAGTAGAGTTCAAAGAAGTCTCAGATAATCTAGTTTAATGCCCTCTCTTTGCATAAGTAAAGAGTGCAGTTTCCATAGGTGAAGTGACCCCTGCAGGATCACCCATCTGGAACTGCGACTCTAACCCAGGTCTCCTGGTTCAAAGCCTAGTACTCGGTCTGTTTTGAAACACTCATTTATTAGCAAGATGCATTCATTAATGTTGTCTTAGATGCAGTGCTTATTTTAGGAAATAAGCAGTACGTGAAATTTTAGCCAGTATATAACACTTCCTCGCTTCTCATGGTTTGGTGTCCTAGCGACTTTTAAGCCTCTAGAAATATCTTTCCACATACCTTAGAGTCATGCAGAAAGTGATTGACTGTCGCAGAGCCAGAGCCATCATCAGTGCGTGTGAGCAGCTCTCCCTGAATCCTTCATTGGGACAATAGTGGTAGTTTTTGGTATGGGTATAGAAAATGGAATGTCCGTGGAGTGATCTGTAATTTCCCTCAAGACCTCATAAACTTCTAAAATTAACATAAAGCCTTTCTTCCCTATAAAATAGAGTCATGTGTTAAAGGAGATGCATTAGATGCTTCTGTGCAGTATATTTTAGTGAGTTCTATAAAATTTGCAATAAAGGAAAGGTCAGTGTTGGTACCATAAACAGTGTTCCCGGAGTCATATTTAACCCCCGTCTCTTCTGTGATTCCTGGAGTGTAGAGTAATTGAACTACTCTTTTTCGAAAATGCTCCTGTACCCATTACTGCCCAAGAAAGACCCCACTGCTGCCCAGCACTCTTTTTTCTTAGAGACACTACATGCCCCTGGCTCTGGGACCCGTCTGTCACCAAAGGGCGGTCTGAAAAGAGGGTTGATTTCATCTCATTCACAGCATGGGAGTAGGCGTTTCCCTTCTAGCTCAGCCGCAGTTTTGTAGTTGAGGTTAAAGTGAAAAGATTGTCGTCACGCTGATCTGTGGGGTATGCAGAGCGGAGTCCTCCTTCTGTATTTTCGTGGTGATCACGCGTGAAACTAAGAAAGTGCAAGGGTGACCTCTGTATACTGACGACACAGGTAGTTGTTGTGCGCGGCGAGTGGCTATTCATGTGACCTTTCTGACTGTAGGCGTAGCCTCCCAGCCTGCAGAGCCTCCTGCATTGTACAATGGCAGAGATAATGGCCCTGGGCTTGTTCCACACAGCGGTTTTGAGGCTTAATTGAAGAATATTTTTAACCCATTATCAAGAGCATTAGGAGGGAATGTTCAAAGAGTCTTGCTTGATACAGCTCTTTCAATTGAAGAAAGTAGACTCCCAAATAAGCAAATTACAACCTTAAATAGTAATCCATCTTTATTTGCAATCCCTTCATCTTTCCAGGATAAAGACTCCTCTCTTCACTCTGAGAGCATGAAGAGGGGCAGATCCAAATAGAGCATCACACATGCTTCTTCCTCATGGCGTACAGGAGCGCGTAGGGCCCTTTGTTGAGAACAGGATGCCTTTGAACGGACTGCCTTGAATATATTTTTCAGACGATCCTAACCATGTCTGCCAGGCTCTTATGGCGCATACAGATCTGGTTGGAAGATATTTAAAGGTGTTCAGGCAACGTGAAGGGAAAGCACCCATCTGAGACACCATGAATGGGCTTTTCTTTACGTCATTATTTCTAGCTCCTTTCTGTTTTTATACTGAGCAAATTTGCTCTCATCCTTTCAAACTTAGAGGGTGGTTTTTTTTTTTTTGAAAGATTGCTGAGAGATGCCCCCAAAATTATGATTACCACAGCCAGTTTCTCACTCAGTCATGGACTATAGTCAAATTTAATCTTATCTTTAACTTCACAGAATAGTTAATCTTATCACACCTTGATTTCTTGGATTATTTTGTCTTTTACTTTTAAAATGGCAGGAGAAAAATAACCCGATTTTTTTCTGTAATTAAAATAAGTCTGTATGAATTAGCATATGAACGATCAGATAATATCTAACCAGTTGAAGTTTGGAAGCTCCTTTCGTTTAAACAAAAATAGAATTTCAGCACCGTTTTCATTTATTGATTCTTCTTTTCCTGTATTTCCGTTTTTAAAAATGTGTTTGAAGTCACCAAAAATAGACTTCTAATGCTGTGACTAAATTTGCCACAGTTAAGACACCCAAGAGTCCATGAGGGTTAAAGTAGGCTAGAATATGTATATAAGGACAGGCAAAAGGTGTCAGTGTAATTTTATTAGGAAAGTGAAAAAGAAAAGTCTAGGGGCAATCATGAAGAAACTGAGTTATTTACCAAAAATATATGGTAACTTCTCTTTTAGGTGTGTAGTGTATATCTCAGAGAAATACATATTAGTTCACAAGGCTTTATGATTTTTTGGTTAATCAGAAATCCATTCCAAAAATTTACCAGCATTTCTCAAAGAGAAGTGCTGTCTATAGACACCATGGGCACATGAAGTAAAATAATCTGTGAAAATTCTTTGTTTTAAACTTGTAAAAATAGGAGTGCCAATCTGATCAATGTATTGGGTTATACCAGCTGTGTGGGTGTTACAGAATGAATTTTGGTCTCAATTTTGTAACTTACAGAAAAGTTATAATTTCAGTCTCTCCTACCCACTTGTATGGTCAACTAATTTTAACCATCTCTAAAAGGCACTTGCAGAAAGGGAAAAATGCCCAATTCTTGGGTGCATGGGCAAAATATATATATAGAAATGATAGTTCATGAGGACCAGATATTCTGAAAACCTTCTCACCATGGTCGACTAGATGCAGAATGAGTCAGAGAAATGTACTTTATAAATATATTGCTGAACTTGTAAGAGTAGAGGAAAATCCTTAAGGGGCAGAAAGACCTTATAATAATTTGAAACCAAAGAAATGTACTAAAGTAGACCAGGACTGTCTCAATAGCAGTGCCCATGTAAGGAACTCAGAACTTAACCACTATGGAAAATAAAAACATGACTAGGCCTGGGGTTTGGGTGCAGTTGGAGGACCGAACTCTTTCACAAAGCTAGAACAAAGGGGCTACCCACTCAGTGAAAGTCTGAGCTGAAAAAATTAGCCTACCAAGAAAGGAAGCAGATGGGAAAATGTGTCTGCTTTTGCCATTGCTCTACATCAAGGAAAAATAGTCATCATAGTCATCTTCTCTCCTCTCCTAACCATTTGGGACTATAAGCTTATTGTTGGATGGGCATGCAGTATAAGTATACGCTACTTGCAAGGTCATGGAAACTCTAATCTAAAAAATGTAGATAACTTGTTTCCAAATTGGTGGAACTCTGGCATTTGGTAGAGATAAGCATAAATCTGGGGCAATGCATTAACAAAATCGTGTCCTAAGAATTCCTACAGATTCAGCTGATATGAAGTCATCATAAATACACACATACACTCACACTCACTCTATATATCACACATACACTTTCAAGAAAGCAATGAAAAATTACTGAACGGAATAACATAGGTCAAAATTTGCAAGACTCAACAGAAACAAGAAACACAGATCTACATCCCCCGTGCCTTATAACACTGGGATGCAGAATACTGCATATAGAAAAATACATGTGAGGTATATAGAGAGAAACATTGAGCAAAGAGTCAGCAACCATCAAAAATGACCAGAAAGATCTGAAAAATAATAGAATAACAAGAAATGAAAAAATATAATCATTGCAATTAAAATTTCAGTAGATAGGTCAAAAAAGGGTATTATACATAAATGAAGAGAGAATAAGTGGGCCAGGAACAGTGGCTCACACCTGTAATCCCAGCACTTTGGGAGGCTGTGGCGGGTGGATCACTTGACGCCAGGAGATCAAGAACAGCCTAGCCAACATGGTGAAACCCCGTCTCTACTGAAAATACAAAAATCAGCTGGGTGTGGTGGTGTGTGCCTGTAATTCCAGCTACTAGGAGGCTGAGGCGGGAGGATCACTTGAGCCCAGGAAGTGGAAGTTGCAGTGAGCCAAGATGGTGCCATTGTACTCCAGCCTGAGTGACAGAACGAGAGCCTGCCTCAAAAAAAAAAAAGAAAAAAAAAAAGAGTTCAAGAATAAATGAACTGGAAAGTCATGAAAAAGATAACCCAACACAAAACACAGAGAAACAAGAGATGAAAAACAGTAAAGAGAGAGTAAGACATAGGGATGACAGATTGAAAAGATTTAATATATGTTGATTGAAGATCCAGCATATTAAAATACTGAAAATGAGAGAAGTTAAGAATTGGGAAAGGTTTGAGATTTTACCTTCCTTCCAAGCTCATAAATTAGCTTCCCGCAGTTTCATAGATGCTGTTTGAAGACACAACATTCCTGGGTCAGACACAAAGGACTTTATTTCTCACCGCACAACAGGTAGCATGAACTTTATGTTCAAGTCAGTTCTGCCTGCTTCCCGAGTCCCATGGGGATGATGTGGCCCTGATGCACACTGGGCGTGCAGTGAGTTTGAGTCATGCCCAAAGACACCTGAGCTTCGGAAGCCCAAGTCTTTTAAAATGGTCTATAAGCAAATGTGCTCTTTACCTTGGAGGGAGACATTATCTTTACTATTTTTTATCGTAGTAGACAGTATTACCTTACTAGACAGTAAACAAATCTGCTTTCTGCTCCAGGGAGACACTATCTCTATCTTCCAAATATCCTTGAGTAGTTTTTTCAGAACTCATGCTGTCGGTACCTCTGCTCACAAAACATGCAAAAGTTTGAGAGTCCCATGGAGAATTATTTCCCAGTAGTGGAGAAACAATTTAAGACTGAGACTTTTCAGAATGCTAAAACATTGGAATCCTCTGATATAGTTTACACTTTGTATACCAAGCAGCACTAATACATATATAGTTAGACTTATCATGTGGACACCAAAAACAAAAGAGGAGACCTTAAAAGCAACCAGTGAGAAAAGAGATCAAATTGACAAGCTAATTGTGTGGTTATTTGTAAGAGTGAAAGATCAAAAATAAAAAATCTTCCCTGAAGAAGAACCAGAGTAGTAGAAATGGGCTGTCTTGCCTTAGAGATATCAAGGTCTGTTATAAAACTGTAGTAACGAAGAAGACGTGGTATTAGGGTACTAGTATATAGACAAAGAGACCAATGGAACAGGATTAAAAGCCCATAAATAATCCCATGCATATATGCACCCTTGATTTACAGTGGAAGGAGTATTGCATCTCAATGCGGAGAGAATGAACTAATCAATAAATCATGCAGTTACAAGATCATACATGTGGAGAAACAAAATGAAACCAGATCCTGAAGTACACAAAAAATCGGTTCCAGGTATATTAAATATTAGTATTTTAAAATCACCAACAGAAAGTTTTTAAAGGAAAGGAGAACTATAGAACTTTCAAAGAACCAAAAATAAATAAATAAAATAAATAAAATACCAAAAAGGAGAATATATAACCTCAGAGTAGGGAAGGATTTCTTACCCTATACTCAAGAAAACACAGATTGTAAAGGAAAGATTGATAAATTCAACTACGTTAAAATGAACTTTCTCTTTATCAAAGGATACTGTTAATAAGTTGAAAAGATGCAAGCCACAACTGGGAAAAGTGGTCTGCAACACACACATCACTGGCAGCCGATTAGTATCTAAAACATTTAAGAAAGATAAATAAAAATTGGCAAAAGGTATGAACAAGCATTTCAAAGAAAAGAAAACATGACTTTGACTTGCCAATACACATGAAAAATGGTCAACTTCAGTTGTAATTAGAGAGCTAGAAATTAAAACCATACCAACAGCATTTTATATCTACCAGGTTGGCAAAATTAATACAGTTCGTGGGCAAGGATACGGAGCCACAGGAACTCTGATGATCTCAATCTAATTCCCTGCCAAGACCAAGGCAGACGTGTATAGTCTAACTTCTCTAGGGTTTTATTAAACATAAGGAGAAGCTCATTTAAGAAAAAAATCTTGTTCTATTCTTGTTAACAAGCACCAAAATATTTTTATTATTTATTTATTTTAGGGACAGGGTCTCAGTCTGTCACCGAGGTTAGAGTGCAGAAGCGTGATCTTGGCTCACTGCAACCTCTACCTCCCCGGTTCAAGCAGTTCTCTTGCCTCAGCCTCCCGAGTAACTGGGATTACAGGTGCCTGCCACCGCGCTCAGCTAATTTTTGTATTTTTAGTAGAGATAGGGTTTCACCATGTTGTCTAGGCTGGTCTCGAACTCCTGACCTCTGGTGATCTGCCTGCGTCAGCCTCCCAAAGTGCTGGGATTACAGGCATGAGCCACCACACCCATCCACACCAAAATATTTTCAAGCCCAATTGTTCTCTGGTCAAACCTTGAATATTGAGATAGATGTACTTTATATTTTCAAGGGGAAATATATACCTGCAGAGAAAAATCCACTGCATCCCAAATGGATACCAGTTTTGTTTATCTTCATCCCAATTTCCAAGATTAAATAATTCAAAAGAGAACCTTAAGGAATAGCCCTCTAAGATATATTCTGCTTTTATTTCTATTGCAAATGGAAATTGACAATTTGACATACAAAATGAAAAATTAAAACACAAAATATAGAGTGATTGGAATAAAGGAAAAGGCACAAACTGCTAAAATTCTCTGTGTTTGAGAGAGAAATCAAGCAATGGAGCCCTGTTATCCCCTAGAAGAATCCCCCGGGGGATCAAGTTGCATCTTGTCATGAACCAGTGAGACAGGATTACAGAAGTTATTTTATTTTATTTTATTTTTTGAGGCAGATTCTCGCTCTGTTCCCCAGGCTGGAGTGCAGTCATGCAATCTCAGCTTACTGCAACCTCCGCCTCCCAGTTTCAAGCAATTCTCGTGCCTCAGCCTCCCGAGTAGCTGGGATCAGAGGTGTGCACAACACCCCGCCAATTTTTGTATTTTTAGTAGAGATGAGGTTTCACCATGTTGGCCAGGCTGGTCTCAAATTCCTAGCCTCAAGTGAGCTGCCCACCTCAGTCTCCCAAAGTGCTGGGATTACAGGCGTGAGCCACAGCGCCTGTCCGTTTGGATTACAGAATTTGACGATATTGGGTTCTCATAGCTATCTGGAGGCATAACCTCTGGGGCAACTGAACAAGATTATGGGAAAGGAATAATAAAGAAAATATTCTGAAGTCTGTCTATGCAAACAAACACAGATGTCTACTCTGGAAGAATAAAATCTACTGTAGAATTGGTTTTTTTTTTTTTTTTTAAGTATGATTGAGATGTTACAGTAATATTAAAAATGAAAAAAAAAAATCCCAAAAGTCTAACCTAGAATAACTGCACTGATCATGTTTTATTGTTCTTTAAATTCTTAGTATCCAAATAAATTTCAGTATTTAGTGAGACATATTTGTATATACTCTTACTACCAGACAGCCTATTTATTAAACATTCTTAATTCTTGAACTAAACTGCATAGTCAAGTAAGTTACCTAATTAGCCAAGGAAGCTAAAGGAAGTACTAGGAGTTACCATCTTGGGGAAAAATTTCCATGCTTGGATTTGAATGCTTGTGAAACTTGGTAGCAATAGACTAGATCTGAATCAATATCTCTGCCTGGAAGTCATATAACCTCTATGAGAGATTAATGTGGCTACTGTTGGAGTCTGTGTTCTCCATCAGCTAAGCATGTGCATGTGTCATTCATATTTTGTTTTCAGCTTGTTACACTGACAGAAAAATCTCTGCGGAATAAAGAACCAGTTTTCTCAGCCTCTAAAGCAATACTGTATTTGCATATTTCCAAGATTTAAAGAGAACAGTGTTTTCCTTATGTGGACGTTTTTTCTATTTGTACCGTACTGGAAAACATTGTTGACAGCTACCAAACTGTCTCTCATTTTGTTCCTGCTGATTACTAATTTTGTTGATTCAATAGTAGAAGTGGGGAATTTTTTTAAATTAGATGGCATATTTCAAAAACATTTTCTTAAAAACCCTGAGTAAAATGTCTGACTTTTGTTAAAGCCACTTTTCTTTGTGCATTACATATTGTGTTTATGGAAGAATTAATATATATAAGCCGATTCTGTTAGGTTGATAAGACGTTCCAGTTTTACCTCTGTTAATTCAAATACATGATTGTGCATATGCTTGTGTATACTTGGTTGGTCAAGGATGTATGATGGAAAAGAATAGTGAAGCTACCTGAGAATCACTTGTTTAAATACATTGATTTTATACAATCTCACTCTGCAGCCCCTGTTTGACACCTTAAAATAAAATAGAATTCTTTAGCTGGTGTTCCCTTTATTTTGTACATAAGGTAATCCTCTTAACAAACAAGCAAACAAAAACTTAATCTCATTTGTAATACTAGCAATTGGAAACAACAGAATGCCCTGTGAGATTTGATTGATTAAATAAATCAATAATAATAATAATATTGTTGCAATTAAATAAGTGCAACAATATGATTGAATCCTAGACAGCCATTTCAAGTTGTGACTTATAGGATGGTTTAATGACTTAGAGAATTTTCATAACATATTATAAATTTGGAAAGCCAAGAGTTTGCATCCCAAGGCAAATCTGTATGGAAACAAAAGAGAAAAAAGCTTTGAAGGATTCATCTCAAATATTAATAGTTTTCTTAAGTGGTAGGATTGCGTGTGGGTTTTTTCTCTCTTTATGCTTTCCAGTACTTTGTAATTTTTCTCTAATTATGTGCAGCCTAATTTATTTTTTTCTAACAACATGTACATTTCAATAATTTATCATTTTGGCTAACAACATAGAAATGTTTTAATAAACTTTCACAATGACAAATATATTAAGAAAAAAAGAACATCACATTTCTTGTATTTTTATTATCACAGCAGTATTCAATATAATTACAGGCAGACTCCAGAGATATCTCAGCTCTAGAACACAGCAATAAGGCAAATAGTGCAATAAAGCAAGTTGCAGTGCATGGAACAGTTATGTTTATACTGTACTAAAATCTATTAGGTGTGCAATAGCATTGTATCTAAAAGAAACAATGAACATACCTTAATTTAAAATATGTGCTGCTAAAAATACTGACATGGAAATACAAAGTGAACACCTAATGTTGGAAAAATGGCACCCAAAAGCTTGCTTGACCTAGGGTTGCCACAAACTTTCAGTATCTCCAAAGCATAAGAAAACAAGGCAGGCCTGTTTTATAGGCATATGCTTTAAATGCATATATCATTAAGTTATATAAATATGAATTGTATATAAGCAATTATATTACTGCATATATATGCAAATTATATATAATATATAATTATCAGTTATTGTATACCACATACTCTGCTAAGCTCTTTATACAAGTTTTCAGGTAGGCCGAAAACATAGTCATCCCCCCTTTGTAGGTCAGCAAACTGAGGATTTGATTAAGTGCTTTGCCATCAGTACTATAACTACTAAGTGACAGATCCCAGCTTTGACCTAGAGCCTAAGTCCCAAGCCCATGCTCTTAAGCATTGCCCTTTTGTCTTTTACTTCGTTTAATTGTTGTTAAATATTAGCAGTGGTTTTGCCTTTATCCATTTCTTGTCTTCCATTTCTCATTACAGAAGAAAATGCAAATTTCATTTGAGAGAAAATTGTAAGGATTGTCACAATTGAATTGAAGCAAGTAGTATTTTTAAATATCTATTGACTAATTATTAGATTGTGTTTCACTTATTTTATTGAATGATACAGAATGCATTTCTCTTTTTTTTTTTTTTTTTTAAGGGATAGAGTCTTGCTCTGTTGCCCAGCACTGTAGGCACAATCATGGCTCACTGCAGCCTTGAATTCCTGGGCTCAAGTGATCCTCCCCCCTCAGCCTCCTGAGTAGCTAGAGCTACAGGCAGGTGCCACCACACCCACCTGTTTTTCAAAAAACATTTTTTGTAGAGATGAGGGTCACACTATGTTGCCCAGGCTGGTCTCCAACTCTTAGCCTCAAGTGATCCTCTCACCTTGGCCTCCAAGAATGCTCGGATTATAGGCAAGAGCCACTGTGCTGGGCCCATTTCTGTATTTAGAAAGGAAAAGGTGCACTTGGGCTATGTCAAAGGTTGTGATTTTTAAATTCACACTAAATCATTTCCTTTTTGTTGTTGTTTTTGTTTTTGAGATGGACTCTCACTCTGTCACTCAGGCTGGAGTACAGTGATGCAATCTGGCTCACTGCAACCTCCGCCTCCTAGGTTCAAGCAATTCTCGTGCCTCAGCCTCCCGAGTAGTTGAGATTACAGGCACACGCCACCATGCCCAGCCAATTTTTGTATTTTTAGTACAGACAGGGTTTCACCATGTTGGCCGGGCTGGTCTCAAACTCCTGACCTCAAGTGATCTGCCCACCTCAGCCTCCCAAAGTGCTGGGATTACGGGCATGAGCCACCACACCTGGCCAATTTCCTTTGTTTGTTTGTTTGTTTGTTTGTTTGTTTGCAAATTTGGGCATAGGCAACAAACCAAATATGGCACACATTTGTGTTTCAAGGTCACACTGCATGAGCGGTGGTGCACACCTGTAATCCCAGCACTTCGGGAGACCGAGGTGGGCTGATCACCTGAGGTCGGTAGTTCGAGAACAGCCTGGCCAACATGAAACCCTGTTTCTACAAAAAATAGAAAAATTAGCTGGGTATGGTGGTGTGCACGTGTAATCCCAGCTACTCAGGAGGCTAAAGCAAGAGAATCACTTGAGCCCGGGAGGCGGAGGTTGCAGTGAGCCAAGATTGTACCATTGCACTCCAGTCTGGGCGACAAGAGCAAAGCTCCATCTCAAAAATAAAAAATAAAAAAGAAGTAACACTTTTCCCTCTTACTGTAGGCACTTGGGGTTACTTGGGGGTGTATGGAGAGACAGGCATTCTTAATGTGGAGACTTTACTTGTGTGTTTACGAATCTAAGGGTTGGCTCTGGTGTCAAATTGGGCATCAGTGAAATTCTGTGCAATTCCTTTGAGAATTCAATCTCCCCTCTCCCCAATTTTCATAACATTTCTAGAAAGCATGTCCCACTTATTAATGCACAGGAAGTACTGTCTTCTTTCTACTCTTCCGAAATCTAGTACAGTTGGCTTCAATCAAATCATAATACAAATTGCATGCTGAAATAAAAAATAATACGCAGTGTTTGCAGCCAAAGACTCCTTTTGGCCGTAAGTATTTAGCTTATATGTATATTCAGGCACAAGTATTACTTGTTGCAGAATTTTCAACCAAGGAGTGAACGAATAAGAAAAAAGAAAATCTCGATTGTTTCAGTTCATGCTCTTAGTCAAAGCACATCCCGACACATTTATACTCATTCATCCTGTGTGGGCGAGGAGGGAAAGCCGTGCTACTACCATGTGAAACTTAACAGTGGTTTTTATTTTTACCCTCTGCACACACACAACAGAGTATTGTTTTGTGAGAAGAATTATGTGTAGGAGTTTTAGAGATCTATTTGTATCCTAGCTCTTTCCTAATTGTATATCCTCAGGGATGTCACTGAACTATTCTGTATATTTCATCAATTTTGAAATGGAGATAGTGTTAATAGCCTGTTGTAACACAGAAACTTGTTTATTAAAAGTAGGTAACATATGTCAGAGTTACACAGATTTGAAGCGTGCTTCTTCCCTTTCTTCGCTTGCCTCATGAGCACTGTTAGAACCTTTGGAAAGATACTTCTTTTCTAATGGCAATGCAAAGTTTGGTGGTTTGTCTCTCAGCTCTGCTTGTATTTTTTTCCCTAGGTTTTTTTTTAGCTCTCCCTTTTATACTTTTCTGTTCTCTATGTAAAGAAAGATTCATTAAAATTTGATTAGGCCAGGTATGGTGGCTCACACATGTAATCTCAGCACTTTGGGAGGCTGAGGCAAGTGGATCACTTGAGCCTAATAGTTTCAAACCAGTCTGGGCAACAGGGTGAGACCCAGTGTCTTTAAAAAAAAAAAAAAAAAAAATGTAGCGCAGTGAGCCCTGATCACACCGCTGCACTCCAGCCTGGGTAACAGAGTGAGACCCTGTCTCAAAAATAAATAAACAAATAACATAAGATTTTTAATTTTGTATCTAATACATTAAAATAAACTTATACATTTGCCATGTTTATGAGTTCTTTTTTAATTGAAGTGTAATTTACATACATCTGTACAGACCATAAGTGTGTGTGTGTATGTGTGTGTATATGTGTATATATAGTTCCCTGAGTTTTGACAAACATGTATAACCAGTATACCAGTTTAGATATGGAACATTCTGTTCATCCTGGAAAGTTTGGGAAATGTTTTTTATCCACTTAAGAATGCCTCATTTCTCCAGATTCTTTTTGTTTTGTTTTGTTTTTGATTTCCAATTTTTTTTTAAGTTCAAGGGTACATGTGCAGGATGTGCAGGTATGTTACATAGGTAAATGTGTGCCATGGTGGTTTGCTGCACAGATTATCTAGGTATTAAGCCCAGCATTCATTAGCTATTCTTCCTGGTGCTCTCTCTCCTCAGCAACCCTTTGACAGGCCCCAGTGTCCAGCGTGTGTTGTTCCTCCCATTTGTCCATGTGTTCTCATTGTTCAGCTCCCTGGGTATTTTGGCTTTGGGGCAGGTGAATCCTCTCTCTTGTTATCAGTGCCCCTCCTGTAGCTTCAGAGCAGTCTTTCTCAATTAGCCTCCTTTTACTGATGACATGCTTCTTGAAGAGGAAAAAGTTTGCTTTCTTTTTCTATGAGAATTTTCCAGTTTTTTGTTTTGTTTTGTTTTGTTTTTTTATCTTCCTAGCATCTCTCTTCCTCATTTCCAGGTGGTGCTGGCAATATATTTTACAGTTCAGCACAACTGTTAGACTCCAAAGACGTCATTTAAAGGTCCTTTCCAATAAGAAACATTTTAGTGTTGTCTGTGACTTTTTTTTACTCTCCCCCTGCACCACCCAGAATTTACATAGTTTTTGCATACATAAGTGCGCTCTCTCCTCCCCCAAATTTGGTAAAATGTAGAAGTCTGAGTTACTGTCAATTTTGGGGATACTTAGGAAATTTAACTCAATACCAAACCAGCCATTTATTTGAAGTAGAAATAAATATTTCATTTACTTACTTTATTTTGTTTTCCTCTTGGCAAGCACATAATATTACATTAGTTTAAACATATGCCTTTTATTTTAAGTCAGTTATTTGTTATTTTTTAAAGGCTTCATTAGATATAAAAGCTATCCATAAGTACATAAGCTTTTAAAGTACTCTTGAGAATTGTCAGCCATAATTCAGTTTTTATTCTTTGAATCAAGACCTAAACTAGTACTTTTAGAGTATTATTTCAAACGAGCACTACTTAGAACCATTTTTGAAAGTATGTAAAGTGTGTTTGTTCTACCTTGCCTTGTGTATTTACACCTCTTCGATTTTGCTTTATGAGGAGCAAAAGAAACTGTCACTATTTGCTGTAAATTGAAGCTTTTAATAACTAAGTCTTTTCTACAGCATTTGTCAGCTTTGAGTATTCTGTCAGTGGAAAATAAAAATAGCAGGGAAACCCAGCAGTGGTGACACTGAGAATTTATCTGCTTATGCTAAACTAAGGTAAAAAAAAGTAGAATAAAATCTTAAAGGGTGAGCATTTGATATTTTTCTTTCAAATAAAGTAAATTTGAACTGACTCTTCCTCGATTAAATTTTAGACGAAAAGTTGGCAAAATAAATGATGAAGTTTCATCATTAAACACAGAACACCTTTAAACCTAGAAACAAGAGAATAAAGAGGTTGGTTCACATCATTGATTCAATCCTGTATGCTTTGTTTGACATCAACTTGAAAAATAAGTTTTATAAATACATAAAAAGAAACATGATAGCTCAGTAGTAAAAACATTGATGCATATGGCGTTTAAATTTTTAAACTATTTCATAGCAAAAATTCATGTGCAGATCATCTTGGATATGTGACAATAAAAAATTAATTTATCTAATAAAGATGATTCAAGTAAATCAAATCTAAATAAATTCCATAGTCCACATTTTTGTTCGTAAATTGTGTGCATCCGTTATAAATATTAAAAACATGAATGAAATATACATTATGAAAAACTCACTGCTCCCTCTTTCCGGGTAAAAACATTAAAAGTTTTTCAGCCGGTTGCAGTGGCTCACACCTCTAATCCCAGCACTTTGGGAGGCTGAGGCGGGCAGATCATGAAGTCAGGAGATCAAGGCCATCCTGGCTAATGCAGTGAAACCCCATCTCTACTAAAAATACAAAAAAATTAGCCGGGCGAGGTGGCGGGCACCTGTAGTCCCAGCTACTTGGGAGACTGAGGCAGGAGAATGGCGTGAACCCGGGAGGCGGAGCTTGCAGCGAGCCGAGATTGCACTACTGCACTCCAGCCTGGGCGACAGAGGGAGAGTCCCTCTCAAAAAAAAAAAAAAAAAAAAAAAAAGACGTTTTTCAGGACTGTTTATTAGTGCTGACTTCCAGTTTTAGTTAGATCCGCTTCTTGTTCTTCTGCCTCTTTGTTTTCTTTGCCTGTCTACTTGTAAGTCTCTTCTCAAAAGATGCCTTTATCATTGTCTTTATCGATAACAATGAACATTTATGGAGGACCTACTATGTGGCAGATTTGATAAACCTAACAATAGGTCAGCGCTGTTTTGAGAAGGAAGAAAAATGTTGTTGGAAGTGTGCTTAGCTATGCTGCTGTATAATCTTCATTTAAATCTCTGTTATAATAGAAAGGTGATTAATGAGATCCCATGAACCTGCCTCCTCCTGTCAACCTTTTGACATGTCTGCAAACATACAGAATTTTAAAAATAACCTCTCAGTGAGCTAAAGAGATAGTCTCATCTTTTACAGAATGGACATGCCTGCGTGTTTTAATTTAGCTTTCTGTTAGTGTGATTCCATTCTTACAGATTGAGCCTGAGGGAAAGAGAGAATTAATTATTGTCAAAATAAATGAGATAATTGCATATGTGTAATTTCACAAAGCGCTCTACAGCTGTGTTTCTCAGTGATGAGAAATGCCTAGTTCTAAAAGTTCCTTGGGAAAGAGTGGAATTTGAAGAGTTTTAAATGGCAAGATGTGTTTTCTTTTGGTTTTAAACAAAAGTCCTAATATAGTGTTAGGGCCTGGTTTTTCATGGTGATAAATTGAGACTTTATTGCTGTATGAATGGTGGGTTCTCCCTGCCCCAATGAAATCTCCTTATGTCTATTATGAAATCTCATTTCAAACAAGATTACAGGAGTCATTTCTGGTAAAATTTGGACATGAATACACATTAGTGATTTCTGAAGATGGTTGAATTTTTTTGTGCAGAGAATTTTTATACTAAATTCAGTAAATAGTTCTGTTTTTGCCACCTGCCCCGTAGACAAATCACGTGCCTATAAATAATAGGGAAAATTGAAGATAATAATTTTCCTCTTTGGCATTTTTGTCCCTGATTTGCAAGGTAGTAACAAGGCATTTGAGTTCGTTTTCTGTTTTGTGTGTGCCCCTTGCATATTGAAAAGTTACAATTTTTATTTGCTTTTGTCTTTTTTTAGTAGTCTGATTTTGAGTACCTCCTAGGATTTACAAAGCTGTCAGGTACAATATTTCTCTTTTAAAGACTGATAAGATTTTCCCCTTTGAATATGCTTTTTCTTTTTGATTTTGTTAATTGATTTGGATAAATAAGCTATTCCAATTGTTTGGATAATGAAGAAATAAGATGCATATCTCAGAGAAGGAGACTGATTTAATTCCTCGTTTTGATACGTGCTGAATATGCCTTCGTGATTCCTAAGAGCCATTTCTAATCTGCATTTTGTTAGGGTATTTGTCTTGCTTCTAAATAAATGAGAGTGAAAATCTTTTTAAGTTAAGACTGCATTGATGGTTCAAAAAATAAATTAAAAATAAAGATGAGATTGTTTAAATCTTTGATTAATAAGCAAGCTCATAAAGTTCTCGTGAGTTTTAAGGGAAATATTTAAATGGATTTTTCTTAACCATTTAAAAATCTCAGAACAGAATCATTTTATAGAGTATCTACAGGAAAGAGGAAAGTGAATATACCGCAGAAGTCTTTCTTTATAAATAAATGAAATCTTATAAGTCATCTGCTAATGACTTTTATACTAATGCTTTATACTTGTGACTTGGGCAAAGTGTTTAACATTTTACAGCCCACAGTTTCCTGTTCTTAATAGTTAAGCAAAGCTATTTATTTATTTATTTAATTTATTTATTTTAAGTATCTTGGTTTTCAACAATAAACTGTGAAAGCTGGCAGCTCTTTGTTCTAAATCTTCTGAATATATTCCAGGTACATGTAATTTTCTGGAAAGCAGTGCTTTTAAGTAGAATAGTGAATAATTGAATTTCCCATTTGATTTTAGAAAAAAATGAATTCCTGTTGTTTACTTTAGCCATCTGTTCACCTCCCTTCCTCATTGTCCCCTTCCTGCTCTTTCAAACAAGCCATAGACTTGGCTAATTGTACATTACAGCTTCTCCTCTCTCTCCAGTGTGGAGGCTTATAGCAAGCTTTGACTTATCTTCGCAGGCAGTGTGAAGGAGAAAACCAATAAGCTCTCTGCCAGAATCAGCACATTAGCATTTGAGAAATCAGGTTATCTGACTTTGGTTGATTGAGCTGCCTTAGTTTCCCCAAAATGATCAGTCTTATTTTTTTTTAATTAGCCAGGCACAATGGCTCATGCCTGTAGTCTCAGCTACTTGGGAGGCTGAGGTAGGAGGATTGCTTAAACCCAGCAGGTCAAGGCTGCAGTGAGCCTTGAACAGGCCACCACACTGCAGCCTGGGTGACAGAGCAAAACCTTGTCTCAAAGAAAAACAAATAAGGAAGTTTAGCAGTCATCCCAATTCCTGCCTATGTGCCAGTCAAAGAATAGTCAGATGCCAAAGAGCTCGTGTGGCGGTGGAGTTTTTTGGAATAGCTTTATTGAAATAAAATTCACATCCCATACAATTCACCCCTGTACTCAAAATGTACTGTTGAGTAGCTTTTTATATATTCATACAGTTAGCATTCATCCCCACAGTCAATTATAGAATATTTTATAATCCCCCCAGAAGATGCCACAACCCTTAGCATCACGAGCTTCTCTTCCTGGCCCAGCCCTTGGCAACCACTCAGCTACTCTCCGTCTCTCCACATTTGCCTGTTCTGGACATTTCATATAAATGGAGTCAAACTATATGTTAGTACTTCATTCCTTTTCATGGCTGAGTAACATCCTACTATATGGTTTTACCATGTTTCATTTGTCCATTCACAAACTGATGGATATTTGGGTTCTTCTGGCTATTATGAGTAGTGCTGCTGTGAACATTTCCATAGAAGTTTTTGCATGGACATATGTTTTCATTTGTCTTGGGCATATACCTAGGAGTGGAATTGCTGGGTCAAATGGTAACTGTGTTTAACCGTTTAAGGAGCAGCCATACTCTTTTCCAAAGCACCTGCAACCGCTTTACATTCCTATCCACGAGGTATAAAAAGTTCCAGTACAGGCTGGGCGCAGTGGCTCACACCTGTAATCCCAGCACTTTGGGAGGCCAAGGCAGGTGGATCATGAGGTCAGGAGATTGAGGTTATTCTGGCCAACATGTGAAACTCCATCTCTACTTAAAATATAAAAAATTAGCCGGGTGCGTTGGCATGCACCTGTAATCCCAGCTACTCGGGAGGCTGAGGCAGGAGAATAGCTCGAACCCAGTAGGCGGAGATTGTGGTGAGCCGAGATCATGCCACTGCACTCCAGCCTGGAGACAGAGCAAGACTCCATCTAAAAAAAAAAAAAAAAAAAAAAAATTGCAGTACCTCCACATCCTGACCAACACATGTTACCATCTGACTTTTTTGATTCCAGCCCCATTTCACACCCACTGGTATGAAATACTATCTCATTGTGGTTTTGATTTGCATGTTGATTCCAGCCCCATTTCACACCAGTGTGATGTCTCATTGTGGTTTTGATTTGCATTTCCCTAATGGCTCTGATGTTGGACATCTTATCCATGTGCTTACATATTTTAATATTATTAGTTACAATGCCTTACAAGCTAATGCTTGCCACCATAGTATCTTTGAGACTGTTACTCAGAAGTATTGACTGACATGTGCCATGTAGTAACCCCTGGAGCTGGAAGGAGCTTGGGGCCCTGCTTCGGTGACATATAGGGTAGGAGGAAGGAAAAAAACACTTTAAATATATGAAATAAAGTGTTTGGGGAGCTACGATGGAAGTGTGTGCAGGGACCAGTGGGAGCATAAGGGTGGAAAGGTTTGATTCTGCTGGAGAGAAGGGACTTCATCAGGGGCAAAAGAGTCAGAGAGGAGGTGATGGTTCATCTGTAAACAATGATGTTTCAGTCATTGAACCAAGAAGGATACCAAGATGAAAAATCGCGGCTCCTGACTGTACCGATAGTGAGCAGGGGCTGTTGTGAGTCTTGATTCTTGACAGTTAAGATGTTTGAGGCCACAGTTGAACACAGCATTCCTGAGCTGCTTTCTTTCTCCTTTACTGAAACCCTCCCGAATGGGGAACGGGCTTTCTCCTAATCACTAAGAAGGGGTGGGATATCACAAAACACCGGAATGAGAGCTGTGCCCAATGGTTTCAGAAACTGCTTTCTTGCTGCTGTTGCTTTGTTGTAGTTGTGGTTTCTGTTTTTGAATGCACATTTATATGTTTTGTTTTTTTTTTAATGTGACAAAATGTGACTTGTTTTTTGTGATGGAGTCTTGCTCTGTCACCCATGCTGGAGTGCGATGGCACGATCTTGGCTCACTGCAACCTCTGCCTCCTGAGTTCAAGTGATTCTCCTGCCTCTGCCTCCCAAGTAGTTGGGATTACAGGCATGTGCCACACTCCTGGCTAATTGTTGTATTTTTAATAGAGATGAGGGTTTGCCATGTTGCCCAGGCTGGTCCCGAACTCCTGAGCTCAAGCGATCCTCCTGCCTCAGTTTCCCAAAGTGCTGGGATTACAGGCATGAGCCACCACACCCAGCCAAAATTTGACTTGTAATCTTTGATTTATGAGATATGAAGTGACTATCCTAGTTCTGTTGCATACATGAAAGAAATGTTTTCTTTTGGAAAAAGTTTATTTTCCAATGAAATGTTTGGATTTTCAGGGTTTTTCAATGTTATGATTCGTTCTTTTTCTGATATCCTCTATGACAGTTTGGAGGAAAAGATCAGCTTCTGGGAAGCATGCAAACAAACAAAACCACCTTTGGTACTAAATCTCATCTAGAATGAACACTTCTACATTTTAAAAACTCTCCAAGACACGGTTTAAAAGATGAGCGTAGAAGTGACCTGCACCAACCTTGCTAGCCCAGATCCTTATTTATGTTTATGAAATTTGCAACTCTGATATGATATTTTGGAAAGCCATATAAAATGATTTTACCCATTGGTTATGGTGTTTAATGGCTTCAGGAAAAATAGATTTGTATCTTGAAGCTTCTGGACCCATTCCAACAAGACTGCCATTCCCCCCCTTTAAATATACAAGATGCGTGCTGAGAAATCAAAGCGGTTAAATATTATACAATTTCTTTGATTTTATTTTCTTGCAGATAAAATTAGATCAGGAATGTAGTGTTTTCTGGAAGGCTTTCATGAAAAAATAAGTGATTACAGAAATGCCATGAAATAATTAAATCTCAATTATTTGTACTGCTGTTTTCTTAAATGTAATTTAACCTGTCACAATACATATTTTTGCTTATCAAATCATTTTTATTAATAGCATTGAGAAAATGTTCACTCTTCTTCCTGCTATGAATATTGCTCTACTGTTCACCATAAATATTCCCTTTCCTTTTCTTCTTTCTGCAGATCCATTTAGCAGGCAAAATCAGAACACTGTGCTATGTGTGGCAGTTAATGCCACGGGTCTGGGAGGCCCAGAGCCTCATTTCCATTCTAGAGTCATTACTTTTTAGCTGTATGACCTTGAGCAAGACTTTTAACTTCTCTTATGGCTCAATTTCCTCTTCTGTAACATGTAAAGTCTGTAATAGCACGTATATCCAAGGACTACTTTGAAGAATAATATGATAGTGCAGAAAAACACACACAGCCAGGTATCTGGCACGTGGGAAATGCCACTGATGTAACCTGTAATCACAATATTTGTGGTTATATCTACTTAGTAGGAAAGGGGAGCATTTAAGTTCAGATCCCTCAGACTGTCGAGAAACATGTTTGTTGTGGCGATGACTCACTTTGAAAACATGAACTTCCTGTATAATTTGTAAGGCGTTTTCATTTCGGAGCATAGTAGTGAGTTGTAGATAGTAATCACCCCAGCTTTTAGTTATTGACATTTTCGCAGGTGCCAAACCCAGCTCTAGGGACTATATAGTCACTCTTCAGTAACCATGGGGGATTGGTTCTAGGACCCCCCTGCCCCCCACCCTCTGCCCACCTTATAATACCAAAATCTGCAGAAGCTTAAGTCCCTGAAATAAAATGGCGTATTGTGTGTAACCCATGCACGTCCACCCCTATACTTGAAATCATCTCTGGATTACTTATAATATCCAATATGATGTCAATGTTATGTAAATAGTTGTTATACTGTATTGGTTAGCGAATAATGACAAGTTTTTTTTAAAAAATCTTTACGTGTTCAGTACAGATGCAGCCATCCATTGTTTTTTCTTTGACTATTTTTTCATTTGGAGTCGATTGGGCTTACAGATATGAAGGGCTAAATATGCTTACATTCTCTACTTTAGCCTTAACAGCAACCCTTTAAGGCAGGTGCAGTTAGTATGCACATTTGGAGAACCATGTTCCAAGTCTCTTCTGTGGATTTGGAAACTGAGACACAGAAAAGTTAGCTATAGCTTTCCCAAGGTCACAGAGCTAATAAAGGCGGCACCAGGATAGGTAACTCTATGGGCTGGTTTGCATACTGATCGCTTTATGTTACGTGAGTGAGAGTGAATATGAAATAGAAGGTGTTTGTCATTTTAATTCTTGGAAGGAGGAGGAGTAAGGCAACAAGAATATACTTGTTTCTAACCTAATTTTGTATGTAATATATAACTTACATGTTTTAAGTCATGCATTCGTTATCATAAACAAAGCTTCTGCCCACAAAGTACTAAGCTGATAATCTACCAATTTTTTAATGTATGAGCATTATTTATATACTGAAAATAACTTTTACATCTTCGAAGTATCTACTAGGAATCCATTGAAGCAAAGGGTAGCTATCATTTTTAAGGCAGTGATGGTATTTCATGTCTCAGTGACAGATCACATCTTCCATGCTTTTCTATAAATTGTTATTTATGTGTTTGAAGTTGTCCAGACAAACCCATATGACACCCATTGCTGGGCATTACTGAGTTCTTATACTGTATTATGATTATTAAATAAACTAGTTCTGTACAGATTCATAACTGTCCTTCAAGGTGATATCTCTGCATAGCCATGCTGTTTTATAAATCCCATCATTATGAAAATATTGATTTTTTTGGTCTCCTAGGTAAAGTAAGCAGTAAACACTTGTACTTATCAAAAAGGACTTGTTAACATTTCACCTCTTAAAATTAACATTTTAATTATAAGCATTGGTAAGTTTTTGTTTTGGCTTGTTATTTAAAGAATAAGCATGAAATTTTACTGTACATAAATTATACCTCAATAAATCTGACTTATAGAAAGTAAAGGAATGCATAACTATTAGAAATGTTGAGACTGGCGAAGAAGTATGCATAAATTCCAAACAGGAAATTTACAAGGGTTTTGTTTGATGTTGCGGTTAGTCTTTTGGAAAAGGTTTTAGATTAGTGCTTTTACATAATATATTATTTCAGGGTCCATTTAGAGAATATTTATCTGTATGACTAGAAGAGAATGTTACAAATTGAATTTTAAGAATAATGCTCTAATTTTACATAACACCAAGAATGATGTTTCTTTGTTTACCTACCACATGAAAACATGCCATCCTGGATATAATTAACGACCAAAAAACTTAAGACAAAAGACAGTGGCTCTTCCCCCAGCATGCAGCTGACAATCTATGAAAAATCACTGATAGGAAAGGTTAGAGACTCAAAAATCTATCGCTGGTAATAGATTCCTATTGCTAACCAGAGTCCAAGGTGAGAAGCTGGCATTGGTGCGTTTTCTGCCTGCAACATGCCGTCTGCAGGTCTCCGCAGAGCAGCACGTTATTTCTCTACAGCTCCTCTGGATTATCCGGTTTGGTTTTCCAGACATTTATTACCATGTCCCTTGCCTCTTTTCCTCCTCCCTACCTGCCTGCCTTAGCTCGTCTCACTGTTTTTTTAGTAACATTATTAAAGAGAAAGCGGATATCAGTATTCCTCTCTATCATCAGGTGATGTAACAGGTGACAGAGAAAAGCAAAATCGGATTGAAATCAGACTGCTGCCTGTTATCAGTTCCATCTGTTTCCATATCCTAGAAAAATCAAGAGCAGCAGGATGTTTTTATAAACCTAGAATTCCAAGTTTACAAAAGTTAGCTGAATCTTAGATTGTCAGCGCTAAAAGGAATCCTGTGGGACACTTTTCACACTTGGAGTGGCCAGCTTGTCAGAGGGTCCTGGGCCAGGTTCCAGGCCCTGCTGCCCGCTCTGCCACATGGATCAGGTTTCTGATGCCTTACCCTGCTCAGAGCCAAACTGCACAGCCCAGCCCATACCTTCCTGCTCTCCTGCCTGGATGGGAAGTCGGTTTGCTGTGAAAGTGGGCACAGCTGCTACTGGATGTGAATCTGGGATTAATACCCCTGGGTGGCTATAGCAGAAGTTGAAGAAGTAACCAGGCTTTCAGGCTCCAAGTCACATTCTGGGAAGGCAGGGACTGGCGTTGGCGATGGAAATCTGGCCTGAGAGTTTCAGAGAGCCAGATTCATTAATGGACCCACCCAAGCCCTGGCTGTGTGCTTGTCCTAATAAAGATGTACTTACAACAACCAATTCCATACACAGATGTGAGTGTGGGTGTGTGAATAACCTTTTTAATTTTTTTTTTTTTTTTTTTTTTTTTTTTTGAGATAAAGTCTCACTCTGTTGCCCATGCTGGAGTGCAGTGGGGCAATCTCGGCTCACTGCAGCCTCCATCTCTCGGGTTCATGCGAGTCTCCTGCCTCAGCCTCCCGAGTAGCCGGGACTACAGGTGCCTGCCACCACACCCAGTTAATCTTTTGTATTTTTGGTAAAGATTGAGTTTCACCATGTTGGCCAGGCTGAACCTTTTTAAATTCTTCGATCTGCTTTGAGGGAACAAACAACCTGATAACATAACCAATTAGCTGGTGGAAGGTAGTGTTGTCAGGTGATTCCATTTGTGATCCTAGAGCCTGAGTGTTTATTTTATTTCATTTTAAGTTCTGGGGTACATGGGCAGGACGTGCAGGTTTGTTACATAGGTAAACATGCGCCATGGTGGTTTGTTGCACCTGTCAACCCATCACCTAAGTATTAAGCCCAGCATGCATTAGCTATTTTTCCTGGCGTAGAGCCTGACTTTAATGGTGGCCATGGTGGGAATGATACTACAAGTCGTCTTGCCTAATATTATTAATGCTGTGGGTGGACCCATTTTTCAGCTCCGTTCTTTCAGTCAGCAGCACTGCCTCAGAACCTGTTTCATGTTTATGACAGGCCCTCGGCTAAGGGATTCAGTGGTGCCTGAAGACAGGTGTGTTCCGTGTGTGTGTCACTGTACAGTGCAGTAGGACAAGCTACACTGTCATCAAGGAGTTTCATAAATAGATGTAAGCTCAAAGCATGGTGAATCAGACTGTGCTATGAGAGCTTGTAACAGGGGACTCAGCAGCCAACTGAACCCCTGAAGAGGGGCAGGAGCTAACCAGGTGAAGGAATGAGAAGGCAGGCACCATCCGGGTGTGTACCTGGAAGGTGTTGCCAGCAGAGAAAAGCCCACATGCGAAGGCCCTGTGGCAGCAGAGGGCAAGGCCCATTTGAGAAATTGACTGTGCTTGGAGTAGTCACCAGTGGTCCCAGGGAAGGTCAGGATGCAAGCAGGGGCTACCTTATTCCAGACCCGGTGGTCTGTGTTCAGGATTTTTATCCTCTAGTAGCAAATGTGAAAGGACAGGGGTGTGATCAGATTGACTTTTTGAAAAGATTGCTTTAGACTCTGTGCGCAGAATGAAGTGGAGAGTCTGGTTGCTAGGCTATTTCAGGAGCCTGGTGAGAGACAGTGGTAACTCAGACCAGAGGGATGATGAAGAGATTAACAAAGTTACTTAGGGTTGAGAATTTGGCAGCACCTAAGTGATGATTGGATAAGAGGATGTGTGAAATAGGCCGGGCGCGGTGGCTCACGCCTGTAACCCAGCTCTTTGGGAGGCCAAGACGGGCGGATCACGAGGTCAGGAGATCAAGACCATCCTGGCTAATACGGTGAAACCCCGTCTCTACTAAAAATACAAAAATTAGCCAGGCGAGGTGGCAGGCATCTGTAGTGCCAGCTACTCTGGAGGCTGAGGCAGGAGAATGGCGTGAACCTGGGAGGCGGAGCTTGCAGTGAGCCAAGATCACACCACTGCACTCCAGCCTGGGCGACAGAGTGAGACTCCGTCTCAAAAAAAAAAAAGAGGAGGTGTGAAATATCAAGGGTTGTTTCTGGGGGTTATGTTCCCACCACAGGCAAAATAAATACAGGATCTAAAATTTAAAATGCAGTTCTAAATGATCAGAGTCCAGCATTGATCTTCTTTCTCCCCTTCTCCTTCCTTCTTTCTGCTTCTCATTCCCTCTCTTCCCCTGTCATAATTTTTCTAATTTTCTGGGTTACACTCAGGCAGAAAGACTGGGTACTTCTAAAGAAACTTTGTAAACTTTGGCCCATAACTTTGTAGATACCCAGTGCTAGATGGGTTACCATTAATATGAAATGGAATTTTGATATGAAACCTTTCTAAAATATATTGTCTCATTTATATTAAAAAGCATACAACTTCTGAGCATTTATTTGAAACTTGCTGGTGAGATAAAACATGAGCTGGCTGGGTTGCTTCTAGGTGCTAAACCAAATGTCCGCATGAATTGTGGTGTTGCTGTAAATATTTCCAGGCACAGACAGATAGATGCAATAGGAAAAACCCGAACAAATTCTTAGTATGCCAATATTGTCACAAAGTCTCCATGCAGAATGAAGTTGTTTGACAAAGTGTTTCCCTGGTGATTTGGCTGCAGATGAAAATGTCTTTGGCAATAAAATTTCATGCCCGAATCTCAGCTCTGTGCTCTCATCAGTCAACAAATGACGTATCAAGGATCCTTTTTGCTGTATTAGTTAATATGTTGGCAGAAATATGTGAAACATTATTATTCCCCTCTAGTTCTGTGCATAGATTTTTTTCTACCTTTAAACCCACATTAATTTTACCAAAATATTTTGCCAGCTATAAATTTAATACTAATCAATATGATTGCCTTAGAACAGAGATAAAAGGTTCTTTATTCCAAGGGTTTTCTTAGTTCACCAGTATTAGAAGATATAATAGTAAGGGCTGCTGTTTTGCCATCATTTGAAAATGGTTTCAGGGAAATTTAAGGATTGGTAAGGCAATTAGTAGTGAAGCATATTTTAATTATAGTAACTGGATAAGCTGCTTACAGCTTTATGGATTAATACGTTATTGTTTAATAGGCCGGAGTCACGTGTGATTTTAATCACACTTCTCACTGTAGCCACCGTTTTATTAGCAATGGTGTTTTATAACTTAATAATTTATACATAATGAGTTCAGAAGTTCCATTTACATGATATCCAAGAAATAATTTACCCATACATTACCACTCGTCAACAGGAAAGAAGTCCTTCAGGATCACCACCAAATAACTGTCCGAGATTGTTTTGCATTAAAGGATACTTATAATAATGAGATCATTTTACACTGCAGTATGTTATTTCTGCTGATGCCAAGTCTGGGTTTTACAAAGTCATTTAAAACACAGGAGGAAGATGAATCACAATAATTTCACACGTATTTAATAAGCATGAATTATCCACTGAAGTCTACATCCTTTCTTTAAGTTATGAAAACCATAAGGTGTTTGAGTTAATGCTCTGTTGTAGAATTTTCTCGTCTAGCACTGCCCTCCTCCGTGCACCCCCCATTCCCGCCAGGCTTCCTCGAATGTCAGAAGCTGTTACATGGACAGGATTGAGCTGTGTGTATTTTAATGGCACGTGTGTCATGGTTGAGCTTGGGGTTTGCAAAACCTCTGTATATGCTAGCCTGTGGGCATCCATTACCATCTCCGAGAACACAGTCTCATCTCATCCAAAACAAACCTCAAAAAGCTCCCTGTGAGGACACCTCGGGGCCCCTGTCCTTGTGCGGAAGCAAAGAAACTTAACTCTCAGTGATTGACTGCTTAACAGCAGACGCTGTGCTAGTTTATACTTGTCATTTTCCTGAGGATTTTTTTTTGAACTCATAAACCCACTGGGGTTTCAGTTCTGCAAAGTCTTTTGAGGCGCGATGTGTGATATTGGAGAATCTTTTGGTGGGGTTGATCTGCGTAAGACACAAGGATGTTAAAAAGTACTACACACACACACACACACACACGGCATTATGTTCAAATGAGCTTGGAAACCTTGGCGAGACCATTTTCTGATATGCTGTTGTACATTACGAGTGTCGAGGGAGCCAACCCAGCTTGCAGCATTTCCCAAACTTAATTGACCGTAGAACCCTTTTTGGAAGAATAGCTTAACTTTACGTTCTTTGCCTATAAAATATATAAATCTAAATCAAAATATATGAAAAAGTACATAGCTACACTATTCTGCCTACCACACAAATTTTATCAAGGCAGAAAAGATAATATATGTTCAGGTGATTTACAAGCTGGAAAGTACCATAAAAATGCAACAGATGATTTTTTTTTTCTCCTTTGATCTTTTTGGAAACAGTGTGGAAGAAATGATGTGCCAATGCTTTAATTGTTCCAAGTCCAGGGATCCGGATGCTGTTCTTTGTGTTCCTTTATTCTTCCTATCCAACTTTCCTCTCTGCTAGGAAAATCACTTTTTTTTTTTGAGGATACATATTACTAATTGCAGAAAATTGCCATTAGTAGGTGCTTGGTCTGAGTTCTCATTTTAAGTGGCTTTACTAGTCGTGTTTACGCGGTCATCTAAATGCTCACTCTTTTAATGTCTAGAATGGCTTCTCTTCATAATGGGACTCTATAATTATCTGTGTGTTCCGTCTGTTTTCCATACTCTGCTTTTCCAGAATGGTCTAAGGTGTATTAAAAGAACAAAACTAAAAAACAGGGAGTCTTGTGTCATTCAGATCATCCCCACCTAAGGATTCTCCAGTATCACACATCGCGGCCTCAAAAGACTTCACAGAACTGAAACCCCAGTGGGTTCATGAGTTAAAAAAAAAAAATCCTTAGGAAAATGACAAGTATAAACTAGCACGGCGTCTGCTCTAAGGGAGTCAGGATAGGGGAGCCAAGTTTTCTGCAGATTCCCCGCTGCACAGGTTGGTAGACGGAAGGCCCCTGCGTAAACCCGCTTCTGGCTCCAACCTCCTGATTCCTCCTAACTAGTTTACACTCACAGTCGCATGTTCGTGGACGTTTACTGAATTAACAGATAACTGTGGATATCGTAAAAGTGCTATTTTTATTTCATGTGGAGGCAAGATTGAATTTCTTCATGGTTAGATTTGGTGCAGTTGAAACTGCTTATGGTGGCTTGGAGAGCAGTGGCCTCAGCGAGCTAATTTGTTAATAACGTGGTTTATCTGTAATGCTTTGGCTGCAGGAAATAAAGGAACATGTTCCACTCAATACAAGCATAGCCGTTCTTTTATTATTCATTTATTTATTCAGCCAATATTTATAGTGCCTGTTTCTTATAAAAGGGAATAAAATACAGAATGCCTGTCCTCATGCAGTTTGGAGTGTAGTGGGGAGACGAACAGTGAACAGATGCCTGTGTGTTGTGCCTGATGGTGGGTGATAAGAATGCGAGGGGGAGGGGATGTGGGGGAAGGAGATTGCACAGTTATAGTGGATCAAAGAAGACCTCTGAGACCTAAAGGTTGTGCAGAAATTTAGAGAAAGAATGTTTCAGACAGTGGGATTGGCAAGTGCACCCCCCGCCCCCCCCCAGGGAGAAGCAGGCTCACGCAAGAGAGAGAGCTAGGGGACCGATCAGATAGGAAGTCTCCTGCACCATTTTAAGGAGTTTGGCCTTTGTTCGCAAGGGGACCCTAAAGCCTTGGTGTGTTTTAAGCAAAAGAGTGACAAGATCAGAGTAATCTTTTCAAAAGGATCACTGCTACAAGGAGGTAAAAAGGGAAGCGCAGAAAACAGGAGGCAACCGCCGTCATCCAGGCAAAAGTTGAAGGTGGCTTGGCCCAGGGTGCCAACCACGGACGGGATGAGAAGTCGTAAAATGCTAGATATTTATTCAAAGGGGGAGAGGGACAGAGTTTGGCCAAGAATTGGATGTAGGATGGGAGAGAAAGAGAGGAGTCAGGGCTGACTTTACGTTTTAGTTGAATGACTTGAAGAATGATGTTGGCATTACCAAGATGGGGGAACACTGAGAGTGGGACAGATTTGAAGGAGGGGGCAGTTTGGGGTAGTTAAAGGTGAGCTGCCTCCAGATATCTAAGTGGAGATATTCAGCAGGCAGGTGGCTCTAGGCATCTGGAGGCCGGATTGAGAACTTGGCTGGAGACAGAGATGTGTTGTTGGTTGATAGTCATGAGTCTGGAAGAGATCACTTAGTGAGTGAGTATAAAAAGAAGAGAAGAACTTCATACACCAAGCCTGGAGGCACCAGCAGCAGGAGGAGAGACTAGCACAGGAAACCGAGGAGTAGCAGCCAGTCATGAAGAAAACCAAGAGGGCGCGGTGTCCTGGAAACCAAGGGAGTTGAGTATGTCCAGAAGGTAAATGTTGTTCGCTTTGCCCACTGCTGTTGATGACTGGAGTAACATTAAGAGGGAGAGGTTGCCTTTGGAGTTGAGGATGTGGAGGTCTTAGCAAGGTCAGGAGCTGACTTTGGTAATGTAATGGGGCTAGAAGCTTACCTGTGATGGGTACAACATGGATAAGTCCTTGAAGAGTTTATTCCAAGTGAAGGCAAAGAAATTGCAATCGCTGGAAGAGGATGTTGGGTTAAGGAATGGTGTTTTTAAGACAGGCATTAGCACAGTGTGTCTTTTGTTAAGGCAGGTGGCTAGCAGAGTGGGGAAAATGAGGTAGGAGATAGCCCCAGTTGCTGGGGCAGTATCATTGTGCAGGAAAAAGGGATTGGGATCTTGAATGCCAGTGGAGGGACTGGCCTTGGCCAGAGTCCCAGCAACAGGGGAAAAGACAGAATGTATAGTACCAGCCTGGTGTGCTGGTAAGGGTGTGGGGACTGGCTAGAAGTTCTCTTTGGAGTGTTTTGGTTTTCTCAGTGAAATACGAAGCAGGGTTATCAGCTAGCTGAGAGGGAGGTTGAAGGAGAAAGTATTATCACATTAGAGTTTTGTGGAGAGAGGAAAGGATATGAAATAGTTGGTTAGCAAAGAGATAGAGAATGGACTGAAGAAGAAAGGTAGAAAGATGATAATTCAAGAGGTGATAACTCAAGAAAATTGAACTTTCTGTTTTCATTGCTGCATCAGGAGAATTTGGCCTGGATATTGGCAAAAGCGGCCAATATTCCATTGCATATATATACCGCAATTTGTGTATTTCATTTGCCTGTTATTGGGCATGACTGTTATTTCCAGTAGGAAGCTGTTTTGAATACAGCTGCTGTGAACATTCATTTATGGATGTCCGTTTTCTTCCCAGAAGCAGAATGGCTGGGTCATAGAATAGATAACGTGGTAAGAAACTGCCAAACAATTTTCTGAAGTAGTTGTTCTGCAGTAACCAGTCAAATGTTTCACCCCTTAAAGTAGAAAGTTAGCTATAATAAATGAAAAGTAGAAATTTAGAAGTTAGAAATTTAGATAGAATTTCTATCACTATACAATTTCAGTTTCTATAGTTTCTGCTTAGTTACAGCTAAGTCTTAGCAAATCTTAGGAACATCACCAAACATCCGTGGACTCAATTTCCATAGGTAATTGAGGTAACTGGGTGACCTGTAAGGTCCCTTCCAGACCCCACATTCTTTGATTTTGGGTGGAATTCTGCCACATGGTAATAGACAGAAAGCACCTCTGTGGACATTTTTATTCCATGGGAATTGAGCAGCATTTAATGTACTGGACATAGTAAGAAAAAAATCTAGAACATAAGATGCAGAGGCAAAAGGATGAGGCTCCTACAAAGCACATACTTGTGTATGAAAATCACAGATTCTTTCAGAAACAACATTGTACCGTGATACAGGAATCTACTGTTGTGTAAAAAGCTATCTACCTGTGAATAGCTTCAATTCTGTTTTAATTATAACAAATACTGGGAGATGCATTTGGATGGTCTGAGGAAAAAAGGTTGCCCATCCACTGTTTGGATTGTCGTGGCTTGTTTTGAAGCCAGCGTAACAAAATATTTGCCTCTGTTACTTTTGCAGTACTGCCGGGCAAGTGTTTGTCTGCCTGGGCTCTCTCCAGCCAGGAGAGAAGAAATTTCTGTTTCCTCCCGCCAGGCAGAATCGATAGCCCCAGCACCATCTATGCACTAGCTCTGGTCTGTAAAAGTATCTAAATGAGCGTTGCTACAAATCTTTCTCTGTTAATCTTCTAGCTGTTCCCTAACTTCAGCACTGCCTGGTGAAGGTGCACTTCGCCAAAGACTGAGGAGTCATGGTTCACTTGGTGGAAGCTGTCTGATAAATAGAGGATGCTGGAAAAGACAGATTGAACATCAGTGTGAAATCATGCACTGCCGTGATTTGTCTTTCGGGTTAATGAGAATTAGGAATGGGGAGGGGAAACCAGTTGGAGATAGCCCCGAACCAGGTGGTGATCAGTGGTGGAGGTAGATGTCCAGTCGGTCTCGGTCACCCTTTCGGGGTCCTGGGGTTGTGAGGTCCTCACCCACCCAGGGCAGGGCGAATGCCCTCTGCTTGTCACTGCCTTTTTGGAAGGGACTCTGAGAGGTGTGAGCGTTGAAAAGCACACAGAAGCCCATGGAATCGTGGAGTTGAGACAGTGGAGGTCTCTTAGGCCAAACTCTTGCCCTGCGTGGAGTCCTTTTCGTGGCCTCCCTGAGCTGGTTGTCATCTGGTCCCTGCTCGAATACCCCCAGTGACCTGGCACTCACCACCTCAACAGAGTCACTGTCTAGGACTCAAGCATTCCAGAACATTCCCTGAGGACTCAGCCTCACCACACCAGTGCTGAATAACCTTTCTTCCACGATAAGAAGAAAGACTCTAAAGCTAGCCTGGGGGTAACAGCTCTGGATGGTTTTTTCCTTCTCTCCCCAGGTGGGGATGGGTGTTGGGCACAGTAAGCATTTTATTTCTGTTCTTTCTTGGAGGCACAAATTAACATTTTTTTCCTGCCCAGGGGCCATCATACCCTAAGCTGCACTGATTTTTAAAGTGGTCTGTAGAGACAGCTCGTTTCCCACGTTGGGCTGATGCACTCCGCAACTACCCAAAAGTCCATTTATTTGTAACTCTAAAGCAATGACTCCCAGCCACGGCAATTTCACACACACCCCCGCTCCCCCTGGGGACACTCTGCGCTCTCTGGAGACACTTTGGTTCCCACAGCTGGTGTGGGGTGCTATTGATATCCGGTGGGTGACGGCTGGGGGGTGCTGCTAAAGACCCTACAGTTCACAGGACAGCCCCCAAAACAAAGAATGATTTGGCCCAGAACATCTCAATGCCAAGGCTGAGAAACTCTAGTCTAAAGGGACTGTAAATAGCCAACCAGTAGGACCATCTGCACTTATATTTGTCTTCAGGGTTTTTTGTTGTTGTTGTTTTGTTTAAGATGGGATCTCACTCAGGCCGGAGTGCAGTGGCATGATCTTGGCTCACTGCAGCCTCTGCCCCCCAGGCTTGAGAGATCCTCCCATCTCAGCCTCCCTGGGAGCTAGGACATGTACAGATGTGCACCACTACACCCAGCTATTTTTTTTTTTTTTTTTGTATTCTTGGTAGAGACGAGGTTTTGCCATGTTGCTCAGTCTGGTCTCTAACCCCTGAGCTCAAGTGATCTGCCTATCTCGGCCTCTCAGAGTGCTTGGATTACAGGTGTGAGCCACCACACTCAGCCTGTCTTCAGGATTCTTACAGAAGAGTTCGTGTAGAAGCAAGCAGTTCGCTGTAGAAAGAATTCGAGGAAAATCAGGTGTTGTGGGGTATGGAGGTTGTGATAGGATGCAGGGGCAGTGCAGTTTACCAGCTTTCAACCATAACTTTCCTCACAGATTGGTGCATATCTTTGAATCATAAATAGGGGCTTATTTTTAAAAGGCCTCTGGGGTTTTGTAAGACACGTCCAACTTATTACTAATAAACCAAGGAGGTATCTGTTAACTTCCAATTAGAGGAGAAGACAGTACGAAGTCCAAAAGTTTTAAAAGGCCTTGTTTTTTCAATAGCTTATTCATTCAGTTTAAGAAAGCAATTTGTTGCTGTAGTTTATGGAGAATTCTAAATCTGGTGAATTGTTATTGCTTGATAAGGGTTTGCTTTGGTTGATCTCATGTGTGTACCAGGGGAGACCAAAAATATTATTTTTATTGAAAAAACATGCGAAGTCATTTTTTTTCTCCTTGACTTTAGAAGACAAAGATAATGATGCAAGTGTTGCTATATGGTGGTGGGATAATGACAGACAGAGGCAGTGGGTCATTCCCACACCCACTTTCTGGGGTAGGGCCCATGCTGAGAGAGGAGGCGGAAGAGCTTGTCAGTCAAGGCAGCAGCTAATTCACTGAGCTCCAGCACTCTCCGGACACTTCCAACATCAATCACATTTGCCATGAACATCAGTTCAGGTCCCCTTTTCCCCCATCCCCATGACCGAGAACAATCTATACTTGAAAATGGATGAAATAAACATTTCTGGGGTGCCCCCTCTCTGCTGGCCTTGTCTGTGGCTTGCTGCAAGATCCTAGAAATGGGAACAAGAGGCACGCACTCCTTAGGGGCAGGGAAGGAGTCCTGGGCCCACCATGTGTCGTCACTTGGCAACATAAGACCAGCAGTATAAACAAAGGACTGTGGGATTCTGAATTGTCCCACCAGGTGAAATCCTCTTTTTCTTTTCTGGCTTGTAAGCATAATGATTGAGTGACACTTTTCACTTTTAAAATGAAAATCGCAAAACTTAAACGAGGGAGTTGTTATTAAGTCGTGGCGGCCCTCTTGGAGTTTAAAGATGTTCCAGGGCACAGTACAGGGATCCTCCTCCAATTGTGTGACTTTTTTTATTTTTCCATGGTAAAAGTCACGCCATGCTTCCCCTCCTTGTGAGGCTCATGGAAACACACAGCCGAGGTTCCGACGGTGGCCACCGCCAGACAAGCGCACTCGCTGAGGTGTGGCCATGTCCCTGCCATGCTAACAGGCCCCAGCACCAGTGCGCCCTGGGCTTATTCGTGGCTTAAATCATCAGCACCCTGAATTCGTTCCTCTGGAGACATGCTCGGAACCATCCTCCCAGTGATGACATTGCAGCTCTCATACAAGAGCTTGCCTTCCGATCTCTCCTGTGGAACGTGGCAGTTTTCTCTGTGATGGCCAAATTAATTATTAGAAGTGGCTTGCTAGCAGACAGTTGGATGCTAATTATGATTGAAACCTTAGGGACCCTGAAACCCAAATGTGTCAATGCTTATTGTTGCTGAGAAAAATGAAAAACCATAAAATAAGAAAGAAGTTTTTTAAACTGAAAACAATGCAGATGAAGCCGGGAAACGTGGACTGAGTTAACTGAGGTCTGAGTGAAATCTACCCAAACCCTCGCTCACAGTGAGAAGGTTTAGAGAAGTGTGGTTAATTAGTTGCTACTTTCTGTTAGAGAGGGGATCGAGTTTGGCTATTTCCACGCAAAGCAAAAAGACTGGCATTGATTAAATTGGAGATGACATTTGGGAGGTGTTCTCAGAATATCTAAGTTTGATTATCTAATTTGACTTCATACTGTGTCCCAGGTTTGTGAAGCCTTTCTAGCAAGTACCACCCAGGAAGAATTATTTTCAATTAAATGGATCATGACCACTGCAGAAGAAATCATGAAACGCACCTGTAGCGTGGGGTCATGGTGTGAACAAAGCTGCCGAGCTCACAAAGAGACAGTCTGGGAGTCGGCTGTGCTAATGCCGGCTTTGAGCATCGTTTCGTTCCTTCCCATCAACAGTTCCATTAATGAGGTACAGAGATGAAGGCAGGCAGATACTTCATGGAGCTGTGTGACGCAAGATTGATGCTGTCACCAGCTGTCATTGGAACGAATAAGAGGCTAACAGACCCTTGATCATTAGAAGGGCTGATAATCTATTGTGAGTTTGTCAAAAAAGGAGGAAGGAGATCAAATATTAGTGGAGAAAGAACACAGGGTAAAGAACATGATAGAAACTTCCTAATCATTTCGTGTAGTTATGAAATGGGTGGCTTTATTTAGCAACGCATATGATATGGTAGAGGCAATATTCCAAGCATGCATTCTAGAGTAATCTTTAATAAGTAAACAAAGGGCAGGGCGGTGACTTGCACCTGTCATAATCCCAGCACTTTGAGAGACTGAGGCAGGAGGATCACTTGAGCCCAGGAGTTTGAGATCAGCCTGAGCAGCATGGTGAGATGCTGTCTTTACAAAAAATTAAAAAATTTTTAAAAACTTTAAAAAGTAAAGAGCATCCATAAATACTTTTTTGGGGATTCCATGGGATTTTTTTAATGGTTGTTTTTTTCTCAAAGAAAGTTAAGTAATTTATAATATCTTGTGAAATGAGGTGGCTGTTATAAAATAACAATATAAAAAAATAAGTTTTGTCTAATGTTGCAGCTCGATCGTTGTTCATCATACAAGACTGTCTGGTGTCAGAGGCAGAAATTTCCCCTTAGTTTCACCTGTGGATGCAGCAGGTCAATGAGTCCCCACTTCCGTTAGAGACACGTGAACCACTCTAAATACAGTCATTTCTCAGGGAAAATTTACACAGAGGTAATGACAGATACGTAAATTCCATTGTTCCAGAGCAGAACAGGTATGGCTGAGGGAGGAATGATGTTATAAGAAACTCCTTTACAGTCCCTGAGATTCTTCTCCAATTACACTTAGGGTTGAATTTTCAGATACTTTTTCTTGCATCCAAGGAAGGAATTTTAGGGGAATTATATTTATTAAATCTCATTTTTCTTTGCTTTATCCAGCTTTTCCTTGATAATTTTAATTCTTACCATGCAGTAATTCAGTGACCTCAATTCTCCCTCCCCTGAGCCAAAAAGGAAAGCCCTCTGTGTTTAAAGAGACTCAGAGCCTCCTGCCTGTCCTAGTTCTGCAGAAAGGAAGCTGCACCTTTGCAGAGCCCCTCTTGGCACAGGTAGAGATCGGCAATTCAGTCCTATTCAAAAGGTTAAGGAGGGTAGGGGCCAATTCAACTGCATAAACATTTGATACTCAATTAGCGTCTCCCAAACAGCAGCATTGATATCACCTGGTAACTTGTCAGAAATGCAGAGTCTCAGGCCCCACCCTAGACCCACTGCATCGGAATCTGCACGTGCACAGAGTCCCCAGGCGATTCCTATGCACATTGAAGTGTAGAGAACTCTGCAGGTCTGGCAGGCTTCTAGGCAGGTCTGGCAGGCTCCTAGGCAGGTCCAAGCCGATAGACAGAGGAACACAGCCTGAGTGTCACTCCATGGCAGCAGTGTTGATAACGCTCTGGCCAAGAATGAAGCATTTGAGGAATATATGAGGAATGGAGGACAGTGAGGAAGGATGAAAATGACCCAAACACAAGCAAAGTGGTAAATGTGAAAAATCTCTTTTCATGGACCTTGCTGGTTGTGTGGTTGAGAAAGGATTTTTTTTTCTACCTTTGGAGAAGAAATTCATTCTACATTGATTGATTGGAAGGTCAAACAATGAATAAAAAGTAAGAATTTTAAAAAAAGAGAGAGGCAAAAACTTAGTTATAAACCAAGGTTCTCATGTTCAGCTAAACTACAGGGCACTTTGCCCCATATTTTTTCCCTGTAAGTTCACATTTCTTATAAAACAGCTACAGGGTAAAAAATCGTATCTGTCATATAAAATAATTACTTGTGTCTGTTGTTGAGAAAAAGTATACAGCATGCATTAACAAATGCCTTTCCTTTCTCATGTAGTTGTTTATTGAGTTTAAAATATAAAATTTCTTGCAATCAGTTTGTTTATTCTAATTAATAAGTGAACTTGACACTTCACAGAAAGTTAAATAATGTGGTCAGTGATGTTTTTAAGGTTTATAGTGAAAGAAATTAAGTATTAGGTACATGACTTAAATTGATTAGAAGGTAAATTGAATCTACTGAGAAGTGTGAGCATATAAGTGTGTTAACACGTGGTGTGAATAATGTGTTCTGATATGGAGGAAGATTTTACATAGTCTTTGATTTTATAATGCATTGATATTCTTACAGAAGGTCAAAGCAAATGAAAGTGTTGCAAGAATGTTCAAAACTATCCACCCTAACTTCTAGGATCATGTTCTCCAAACTGCTAATTAATGAAAAGTCAGCTTCATCTATTGAGATGTTTAATCAATTGGCAGATTGTTGTCAATAAATATGTGTCGTAAGTGGTTTGTAATAGACAGGCTAATGAAGTTCCCTCTGTGAGTGTCAGAGCTATTTGGAAAAATCTCTCTCCCTTCTGGGCGGTTTGCCATACGTTATTAGTCTCCCTCTGACTCAAGGAAGAGTGCCCTTCAACATCGCTGGTCTCACCTCTGGATGGAGGAGCTGGAGAAGCAGAAAGTAAATTTCATTTTCTACTAGCAGTTAGTCAAGCGACAGGAGGCGGAAAGAAGGGTGGCTACTGATAATATGAATGATCATCAGAGAAGCCAACATTTCTTAGGCAGTTGCTTCTATATGTGCTGGACTCCGCAGTCAGTAATTCAGTTACTTCTTTTCTTTTTCTTTTTCTTTTCTTTCTTTCTTTTCCTTTTTTTTTTTTTTTTTTTTTTTTTTTTGAGACAGTTTCGCTGTTGTTGCCCAGGCTGGAGTGCAATGGTACGATCTTGGCTTACTGCTATCTCTGCCTCTCGGGTTCAAGCGATTCTCCTGCCTCAGCCTCCCAAGTAGTTGGGATTACAGGCATGCACCACCATCCATTCCTGGCTAATTTTTTGTATTTAGTAGAGACAGGATTTCACCATGTTGGTTAGGCTGGTCTTGAACTCCTGACCTCAAGTGATCCACCTGCCTCGGTCTCCCAAAGTGCTGGGATTACAGGTGTGGGCCACCATGCCTGGCCAATAATTCAGTTACTTCTTAATCTTCACCTTATGAGAAAGATTCTGCAACCTCTCAGATCCTTTATTACAAACATTTTTGTCATGCCACTACAATCCTGAAATAGATCTTGTAGCTAACATAACCTACTCTACATGTAACTGTTTTAAAAGTCATTATAATTCCCCAACTATAACATAACAGAGAAATAAAGGGAATAGAATTGACTATTGAGTACATTCAATATATTTGTTTAACTATAATATAATGGAGAAATAAAGGGAATAGAATTGACTATTGAGGCCGGGCGCGGTGGCTCACGCCTGTAATCCCAGCATTTTGGGAGGCCGAGGCAGGCGGATCACAAGGTCAGGAGATCAAGACCATCCTGGCTAACACAGTGAAACCCCGTCTCTACTAAAAATAAAAAAATTTTAAAAAGCCGGGCGTGGTGGCGGGCGCCTGTAGTCCCAGCTACTTGGGAGGCTGAGGCAGGAGAATGGCATGAATCCAGGAGGCGGAGCTTGCAGTGAACCAAGATCACACCACTGCACTCCAGACGAGGAGAGAGAGAGAGCAAGACTCTGTCTCAAAAAAACAAAACAAACAAAAAAAAAGAATTGACTATTGAGTACATTCAATATATAAGTATTTGTTTCTATGCGTCTGTACATAGGAATCCTGCGAATCTAACAGTTGTAACTGCAGACTGATAGAGAAGTGATGTTCCACCTACTCACACTAGAACTGGTCGTCCTGTTAGTGATGTGATATTATAAATTGGTGAATACTTCTTAGAAAAGTTACCCAAATTCAGTCACACCTCGATTTGCACAGGAATTGCATTTCTGGAATATCAGTATACATTGTTACTGGCCAGAAAATGCTTTGCATTCACATATAAAACAAATTTAGGTTCCAGGCACAAATATTTGTAAACAGGATTTTCCCTTCCACAACTACCTACTGGGGCATCGAGAAGGTATGCAGCCCGGGAGACCACTCCCAGTGTTCCAGGCCTGGCTTGCTAATGAAAGACATCTGGCATCCAAACCTTCATTCAATAAATACTAGTCGAGTCCCCCATTCATGAGGTCGACCATGAACCGCCCTATAGATTTCCAGAAGTCTACAGTGAAGCGTTACCACCCCATAAGACCAGGCTGCTAGGATTTTCATTTCTCCTTTTCAGATGTGGCCACTGAAGCTTCAGTGGTTTCCCCAAAGACAAAGAGCTAGGAGGTAGAGGAGTTGGGATTCAGACTCTGATCTGTCTGACCCCAGAATCTCTGCATTGAACCTAGTGCTCCTTCCTCCCCAGTGCATCAAGACAGGCCAACATTGCCACAGAAGAGCCCAAGTAGGCTTACTGGGTCATTTTTTAGAACTGTGCTTGTTAAAAGGAAAAGGACTGATCAGGCATGGTGGCGCATGCCCGTAATCCCAGCACTTTGGGAGGCCAAGAGTTCGAGACCAACCTGGGCAACATAGGGAGACTCTGTCTCTACCAAACATAAAAAAAAAAGCCAGGTGTGGTGGCATGCACCTGTGGCCCCAGCTCCTCAGGAGGCCTAGGTGGGAGGATCACTTGAACCCAGGAGTTTAAGACCAGCCCAGACAACATAGGGAGACCCTGTCTCTACAAAAGATTTAAAATAACAAATGAGCTGGACGTGGTGGCATGCACCTGTAGTCCCAGCTATTCAGGAGACTGAGGTGGGAGGATCACTTTAGCCTGGGAGAATGAGGCTGCACTGAACCCTGATCGCATCATTGGCACTCCAGCCTGGACAACAGAGTGAGAACTTGTCTCAAAAAAATAAATGAATAAATAAAAAAGGAAAAAGATTGGTTGAAATGCATTGAGCACCCAAGAGCACACACTTGGCGGCTGTAACAGCATGCCCCGGTGCTTTGCGTATGTTACCGAATGTTCGCAACAGCCCTGCAGTGTGGTTAGTTGTGGGTAATCCCTTTTCACAAACAAGAACCCTGAGTCTGAGCCCTTTCCCAAGTCAACCAGCCTGTGAGAAGAACTGTATTGATTTCAATCTTATGTTGACTTCAAAGCCCAACCTCTTGCTCCTACTCCTTAGACCAGAATGGGCCCTCAAGAGGATGGGTGTGTATAACCTGTTGATGCCATTCATCGATGTCTTCTTGACTTCCCTCCACTTTCTTTCTCATTACCCAGTAAGTAAGGTGAGCAAATAATTGGCCAGGCAAGGACATTTTTGAGAGTGACAGGGGACACTTCCACCAGGACATTGATATGGGTCACTCAGTGATGCCTATTTCAGGGCCTTGAAGCAGGCAGCAGTCTTACCAAGTTATGGTTGAAGTTTCTATACAGAGTTGGAAACGTGTCGTGGGTTTCCTGATCAGAACGCAGTGGGGACCCTGCTGTCACGGGAACACTGCTTTGCTTCTTTCAGTGAATGTGTGATTATCTTTTGAGGATGGTGACATTTTTCTGTTGAGATCTTTCCTAGTTTACAAAGTCCCCACTGTTTTCATGAGGCAGGGATAGGTGAGCCTCGGGCCATCATGAGAGTGGGTGGGGGCAGGCCTGGTGAGGACACACCAGACCCCATGAGACGGAAGCTCTTCACAGTCGGTGACCGGGAGAGAGTCTGCTTCCCAAGTCCAGTCTGGTTCACTTCCTCTCAGCAGCAGGACAAGAGAAGGCTTCCTTCCGTTTACACGAAAAGCTTGCAGTAAAAGAGTACAAGTGGCCGGGCACGGTGGCTCAAGCCTGTAATCCCAGCACTTTGGGAGGCTGAGGCGGGCGGATCACGAGGTCAGGAGATCGAGACCATCCTGGCTGACACGGTGAAACCCTGTCTCTACTAAAAAATACAAAAAAAATTAGCCGGGCAAGGTGGCGGGCGCCTGTAGTCCCAGCTACTGGGGAGGCTAAGGCAGGAGAATGGCGTGAACCCGGGAGGTGGAGCTTGCAGTGAGCTGAGATCCGGCCACTGCACTCCAGCCTGGGCGGCAGAGCGAGACTCTGTCTCAAAAATAAATAAATAAATAAATAAATAAATAAAGAGTACAAGTGACGGATTCTGCCTGAATTTCCCCAAGCTTCTGCACTTGTCTTTGTTTATTATATTAATAAATACTATGCAGCTAATGTTCCCATCTGGCAGGGCAGAGAAAAGAGCATAAAAATGAAGTTGTGGCTGCATCACTTAAATACTAATGAAGGTGATACCCACTTGGCATGGTGGAAAGGTGGGTCCTTGTTTTAGAGTTCTTAATTAAGAACTGCCAAGTGACTAATATTAATTAGGAAGCCAGCTGTAGCCTTCAGTTTCATGGTATATTTATTCTTAGGAACCTGTGACGGGAGTCAGTCTGAACCTTTTTTAATCAGTCAGCCCATGAGCAATTACCTATTAAATATACCTCGTGTGCATGGGACCAGGCTATGTGGACAGAGATTTATAAGATACTGTCTTTGCCTTCAGAATCTCCACCTAATCGAAGAGTGTGCACAGATAGAGAGCCAGTATTTCAGAGAGTGAGGTCAAAGCATTTTCACAACACTATGAGTGAATGAGAGAAGTGTGGCATCGGGGGGTCAGGGAGCTTTTCAAACTACACCAGTGCCCTTCCTGCTCTGGGGTTGCAGTAGTGAGCCAGTGTAAGTGATGGGAGGGTATCATACTGCTGGGATGCTGGGGCACAAGGGTGGTTACAGACCAGCCGGCAGGTTGGAGA
Source organism: Macaca nemestrina (assembly GCF_043159975.1). Classification (NCBI taxonomy): domain Eukaryota; kingdom Metazoa; phylum Chordata; class Mammalia; order Primates; family Cercopithecidae; genus Macaca; species Macaca nemestrina. The sequence goes on from NC_092133.1 coordinate 127,235,782, forward strand.
GTTGGTGTTCAGAGGGAGAATTGACAGTCATGGGCAGAAATAGTTGGGAGGGCTAGAACTGGGCTCTCAGGTGGAGGGATCAGATCTCCAACAGGTGAGGAGCGATGGGCAGCCACAGAGGTGGAAGGAAAGAGGTCAGGGCAGTGGGACCAGAAAGGAAACTAACTGGCATTGAGCTGGGATGTCCACTTCAGCTCTCAGTCAGTCTACCAGCCATTACAGTACTGATTCTGTTGACTCTGCTCACACTTACACACACACACACACACACACACACGCGCGCGCAAGCTTGGCCTCCTGCAGGGACCTGATACCCTGAGCTAGAGGATAGGGATGTGGTCAAAGAAGGGACTCAATACACTATGTGTAGCTGACATGACCACCCAGCATGTCACAAAATTGTACCCAGAACAATACCTAGCTGTGGGTAATCCCTTTTTACAAACAGGAAGCCTGAGTCTGAGCCCTTAGACTGAGAAGCAAAACTGGGTTTCGTACTTATTTTGACTTCTTCAGAGCCCAAGGTCTAAGGTCTAAGGAGCAGGAGCAAGAGCTCAAAAAGAAGCACCTCAAAACCTATGTTTTAATGTCTCCTGGCATTGATGTGTTAATATCCACTGAATTCTAGTTTCTTAAATCTCTTGTAACTGGAGAAGGGTTTTATGAAGATAAGTTGTAACGAGGGGCCAACAAACATGAAAAAATACTTAACAGGACTAATCATTAGAGAAATGCAAGTTAGAACCACAGTGAGATACTATCTCACACCAGTCAGAATGGCTGTTATTAAAAAGTCAAAAAACAACAGATGCTGGCGAGGCTGCAGAGAACACAGAATGGTTATACACTGCTGGTGGGAATATGAATTAGTTCAATCATTGTGAAAAGCAGTTTGGAGATTCTCAAAGAACTTAAAACAGAATTACCATTCAACCCAGCAATCCCATTGGTGAGTATATATCCAAAAGAAATCATTTTCCCATAAAGACACACACACACTTGTGTATTTGTCACAGCAGTCTTCACAATAGCAAAGGCATGGAATCAACCTGGGTGCCCATCAGTGCTGGATTTGATTAAGAGACTGTGATGCATATATACCATTGAATGCTACACAGCCATGAAAGAATGAGATGACGTCCTTTGCAGCAACATGCATGGAGCTGGAGGCCATTATCCTAAGCAGATTAACACAGAAAACCAGATTACTGCATGTTCTCACCTATAAATGAGAGCTAAATATTGGTCTTCATGGACAAAAAAATGGCGACCATAGAAACTGAGGGCTACTAGAGGCAGGTGGGAGAGAGGGAGCAAGGTGTGAAAAACTATTGTCAGTACCTGGGCGATGGGATCATTCGTACCCCAAACTCGGCATCACACATGTTGTCCAGGTTACAAATCTCTACATGGACCCCCTGAATCTAAAATGAAAGTTGGGGAAAAAAGATTCGAATGTACTTTAGAGTGTTATTACAGTTTTGTTTTTGTTTTTTTTTTTTTTTTGAGTTGTGGTCTCACATGCAGCTGTCTCCTAATTTCATACTTAAGACATTCAGATCATTGACTTGTATCCACAAAATTGCAGTTCTTTTAAATTGCCTGCCAGAGCACTGTGGGTCTTTTCAGGGGCCCCGAGTCCAGGCATCTGTGACTCTGCTTGCTCCTTGATAAACTTTCTTGAGTAGCATTTATTCTAAATCATCCAAGAACACCTCAAGGGCAAGAATACTTAACCTTGATCCTGGGCTGTGGTGATTCACAAAGGCTTATCCTGTGTAGATTTAGGCTCATCTTTCAGGGAGCTCAGTTTGATGTGCTTTTTCTCTTCTCGAACTATGCCATTCAACATTTTTTTCCCCATATCTATTCTCCCTGAGTGCTAATTTTAGTTCAGGTTGCACCTGTGTATATGTGTGTGTGTAAACCTTCTGTAGCCCTAGTTTATAGCCTTTTTCAATAAAATCACATATCCAGAGAAATTGTTTTCCCACGTGAGCACTTTTTCAGAGTGTTTTCCAGAACTCTGCCTGCTGTTCGAAAGTCAACCTCAGTTGCCCTCTTTAGAATGCTTCCCTAATGCAATGGCTCTGAAATTCCTGAATATTGTTACAAGCACAGTTCCCTTTAGAAAAAGAAACCTTGGAAATGGTGGATCTATGCTTTTTTTTTTTCATTTTGGAGCTTGGAGAAGTTTGTTGACCTCATGTCATCATCAGCCTCCAATTGAATCTGTTAAACAGCCAATATGAATAGTATCTATACAAAAACACAAAGTAAGCACAGAAATACTTTTTCAGGGGAGGTATTTTGCCATACTGAAATAGCACCTGCATTGGGGGTTTTAAAATTTTATTTTTAGTTTTCGTGGGTACATAGTAGGTATGTATATTTATGGGGTACATGAGATGTTTTAATACAGGCATGCTGTACGAAATAATCACATCATGGAGAATGGAGTATCCATTCCCTCAAGCAAGGCACCTGTATTGTTATAATGTTTTTCCTTTAATAAATTCAGCTCTCAAATTTACTTCTAAAAAATTTTATAGCGGTTTTCTAATTGAAAACTAGGTTTCATTTGCTAGCAATAAAATTGCATATAGTTATTGATATGATTTCGCTGTGTCCCCACACAAATCTCATCTTGAATTGCAGCTCCCATTATCCCCATGTGTCGTGGGAGGGACCCGGTGGGAAGTAGCTAAATCATGGGTGGCAGGTTTTTCCCGTGCTGTTCTTGTGATAGTGAATAAGTCTCATGAGATCTGATGGTTTCATAAAGAGGGTTCCCCTGAACAAGCTTTCTTGCCTGCCACCATGTAAGATGTGCCTTTGCGGCCGGGCGCGGTGGCTCAAGCCTGTAATCCCAGCACTTTGGGAGGCTGAGATGGGCGGATCACGAGGTCAGGAGATCGAGAGACGATCCCGGCTAACACGGTGAAACCCCATCTCTACTAAAAAATACAAAAAAATAGCCGGGCGAGGTGGCGGGCGCCTGTAGTCCCAGCTACACAGGAGGCTGAGACAGGAGAATGGTGTAAACCCGGGAGGCGGAGCTTGCAGTGAGCTGAGATCCGGCCACTGCACTCCAGCCTGGGTGACAGAGCAAGACTCCGTCTCAAAAAAAAAAAAAAAAAGATGTGCCTTTGCTCCTACTCCACCTTCCACGGTGATTGTGAGGCTTCCCCAACCATGTGGAACTGTGAGTTCATTAAACCTCTTTTTCTTTATAAATTACCCAGTCTCGGGTATGTCTCTCTTAGCATTGTGAGAACAGACTAATATTAAACTGACAACTTGCATCTGTGTGCACATAGAATCTTCTTACAGAACATCTTTGGGAACCACTACTGGAAGGAAATGTTACATTTCAGGGGCTGAGGCTGGGTACGGGAAACAGAGCCAGTTGTCCATAGTGTTAATATTCATAGGGGCCTCAGATTTCATTTTACCTGTAAGGTTTTCTTACACCAGAAATTTTCAGCCTCAGCACTGTTGACGTTTTGGGCCAGATACGTCTGTGCTGATGGAGGCTGTCCTGTGCAGTGTGGCATGTTCAGTGGCATCCCTGGTCTCCTCCTGCTAGATGCCAATAGCACACCCCCACAGGCGCCCCTCGGTGTGACAGTCAACAACCAAAAATATCCCTAGACGTTGCCAGATATCCCCTGGCAGGGGCAGGACTGCACAGGTTATGACCCACTGTGTCTCACGTAAGTCATTATGTTGCTTTGATTCTTCTGGTGTCCTTGGGCCTAAACTGTTGCTTGGTTAAGTATGCAGATTGAAAAAACACTGCAAGGGAATTTTTTAGAGTCTCTCTGCACCTATTCTGGTGTCAGGACTGCCCAGTTTGCATCGTCGTTTGTTCAAAATGGAAAGAAGAGAGGGAGGAATTTTTTACAAAATGAAATTCACTACAATTTTTGAGACTTTTTAAAAACATTTTTGTACATATGCCAGTAACTCCCCTCCCCCCAAAATGGAAGCTCATCCTGGCCTCTCATGAGACCTGCTGAGGCCACATCTGGTTCCCCCACCGTAGAGGTGAGTTAGGTCCCCCCACTGACTGTCAGTTCCCAAAGAAATCTCATGGGTAAATGAAAGACCAGATCCTCCCTCCCCTCCTCACATGTTTTTTACTTATATGTAGATGTGATTCCTTTCAAGAAAACTCAGTGAGAAATTACTTCACTATCATCCACTATTGACATCAACAGCAGCCTACATTGTTTCGAGATACTTTAAGTGCATTTTCGCTTTTAACTTTCACAACACTTTAATGTTGCTGGTTAATATTGTTGATCCCTACTTTATGAGAAAAACTGAAGCTTAGATAGGTTAAATAACCTGCCCAAAGCCACACCACTGACATTGCGATTCTGATAAAGCAGAATATTTGAAGCAGTTTCCCTCAAAACAAATATTCACATTAATTATGAAACATAGCATGAATTCATAGGTAGCCTGTCAATAATTATGGTTATGAGTGTGTGGTATACTAATGTCATAATTTTTATTTAAATTTATAAACCTGTCAGCACCCTGCGATTGTTACTGGTTTGTTTTTTTAAGTACCTTGGATGAAAACTTGAAAGAAATAGACGAAAATAGAAGCAGAAGTTATGTTTAAGTGGGATACTTCTGCAGTTTTCTTTTGAACTCCCTTGTGAATTTCTAAATGGGTTGCAATATATTTTTACTTCTTTGGAAAATGAAATTTATAAGTTAAAAGTGAAGGGAGATATAGCTAACATAACTGCCAAAGTTGCTTTTTCTCTATAACTCTAGCTAAGAAATGACCATATTTTGTCCATGTGTCCGTATGTCTGGGCTCAGGAGTCTTTCAGAGTTGATTTGATGTACTGTTGAGCTGAGGGCCCTGTCCTGCCACCTCTTGTTCAAGGAAAGACACAAGACACTTCCTTAGGGAACCCAGTGAAGATACCTACTGATGGGAAGCAGGACAGTTGATTCGCTCCCTCTGTTTCTGTTTTAATGCTACACTGGGGTGAGATTAAGCCGTACCTCCCAAGAAAAAGAACAGGGAACCTGATGTATCTAGATTGGTTTACTCTGAGCCACAGCAGTTGTTCCTGTTGCCATCACAGAGGGGACATTGATGGTAGATCATGTCACCATCAGCTCTCCCTAGTGAAGACTCGTATCTGGAACCACATGGAGAAGACTGTGAGGTGAAAATATGCTACTGTCTGTCACATACTGCCAGGTAGATGCTTGCTGCTGGCAGAAGGCATAGAATAGTTTGTAAACTACATGAGTATTCTATCAAGTGGTATTATTCTTAAACAGGCTTTCATCTGTCTTTCCATTCATTTTTAATTTCTTAGCACTTCATAGTAGACGTGTTTTGAGTATTTTGGTCAGAATTATAAACATTGTCCTCTAAGGGAGTAATCATTCTCAATGAGGTGCTAAGTACCTGACGTTCAGTCCTCATAACTACTCTGTGAGGTAGCAGGTGGAATGCCCATTTTATTTTATTTATAAAAATCTGGGATACATGTGCAGAACGTGCCAGTTTGTTACATAGGTATACATGTGCCGTGGTGATGTGCCACACCTATCAACCCATCATCTAGGTTTTAAGCCCCGCATGCATTAGGTATTTGTACTAATGCTCTCCCTCCCCTTGCCCCCTACCCCACCACGGGCCCCGATGTGTGATGTTCCCCTCCCTGTGTCTATGTGTTCTCATCATTCAGCTCCCACTTATGAGTGATAACATGTGGTGTTTGGTTTTCTGTTTCTGTGTTAGTTTGCTGAGAATGATGGCTTCCAGCTTCATCCATGTCCCTGCAGAAGACTTTAACTCATTCTTTTTTATGGCTGCATATAGTATTCCATGGTGTGTATGTGCCCCATTTTCTTTATCCAGTCGATCATCAATGGGCATTTGGGTTGGTTCCAAGTCTTTGCTATTGTAAATAGTGCTGCATTAAAATATATGTGTGCATGTGTCTTTAGAGTAGAATGATTTCTAATCCTTTGGGTATATACCCAGTAATGGGATTGCTCAGTCAAATGGTATTTCTGGTTCTAGATCCTTGAGGAATCGCCACACTGACTTCCACAATGGTTGAACTAATTTACACTCCCACCAACAGTGTAAGAGTGTGCCTATTTCTTCACAGCCTTACCAGCACCTGTTGTTTCCTGATTTTTAAATAATTGCCATTGTAACTGGCATGAGATGGTATCTCATTGTGGTTCTGATTTGCATTCTCTAATGACCAGTGATCATGAGCTTTTTTTCATGTTTGTTGGCTGCATAAATGTCTTCTTTTGAGAAGTGTCTGTTCATATCCTTTGCCCACTTTTTGATAGGGTTGTTTTCTTCTTGTAAATTTACTTAAGTTCCTTGCAGATTCTACATAATAGACCTTTGTCAGATGGGTAGATCGCAAAAATTTTTCTCCCATTTGAAGGTTGCTTATTCACTCAGATGATAGTTTCTTTTGCTGTGCAGAAGCTCTTTGTTTGATTAGATCCCATTTGTCAGTTTTGTCTTCTGTTGCCATTGTTTTTGGTATTTTAGTCATGAAGTCTTTGTCCATGTCTATGTCCTGAATGGAATTGCCTAGGTTTTCTTCTAGGGATTTTATGGTTTTGGGTTTTACATTTAAGTCTGTAATCCATCTTGAGTTAATTTTTGTGTAAGGTGTAAGGAAGGGGTCTAGTTTGTTTTCTGCATATGGCTAGCCAGTTTTCCCAGCACTATTACTTAAATAGGGAATCGTTTCCCCATGGCTTTTTGTCAGGTTTGTCGAAGGTCAGATGGTTGTAGGTGTGTGGTGTTATTTCTGAAGTCTCTGTTTTGTTCCATTGGTCTATATATTTGTTTTGGTACCAGTACCATGCTGTTTGGTTACTGTAGCCTTGTAGTATAGTTTGAAGTCAGATAGCATGATCCCTCCAGCTTTGTTCTTTTTGTTTAGGATTATCTTGGCTGTATGGGCTCTTTTTTGGTTCCACATGAAATTTAAAGTAGTTTTATCTAACCCTACGAAGAACATCAATGGTAACTTAATGGGAATAGCATTGAATGTATAAATTACTTTGGGCAGTATGGCCATTTTCATGATACTGATTCTTCCCATCCATGAGCATGGAATGTTTTTCCATTTGTTTATGTCCTCTCTTATTTCCTTGAGCAGTGGTTTGTAGTTCTCCTTGAAGAGGTCCTTCACGTCCCTTGTAAGTTGGATTCCTAGGTATTTTATTCTCTTTGTAGCAATTGTGAATGGGAGTTCACTCATGATTTGGCTCTGCTTATCTATTATTAGTGTATAGGAATGCTTGTGATTTTTGCACATTGATTTTGTATCTTGAGACTTTGCTGAAGTCGCTTATCAGCTTAATGAGTTTTGGGGCTGAGACAATAAGGTTTTCTAAGTATACAATCATGTCATCTGCAAACAGAGACAATTTGACTTCCTCTCTTCCTAGTTGAATACTTTCTCTTACCTGATTGCCCTGGCCAGAGCTTCCAATACTATAGGAGTGGTGAGAGAGGGCATCTTTGTCCCAGTTTCAAAGGGAATGCCCATTCAGTATGATATTGGGTAGAGTTTGTCATAAACAGCTCTTTTTGAGATAATGTGCCATCAATACCTAGTTTATTGAGAGTTTTTAGCATGAAGTGATGTTGAATTTTATCAAAGTCCTTTTCTGCATCTATTGAAATAATCATGTGGTGTTTGTCCTTGATTCTGTTAATGTGATGGATTACTTTTATTGATTTGCGTATGCTAAACCACCCTTGCATCCCAGGGATGAAGCTGAATTGATTGTGGTGGTGGATAAGCTTTTTGATGTGCTGTTGGATTCAGTTTGCCAGTATTTTATTGAGGATTTTCACATCGATGTTCATCAGGAATATTGGCCTGAAATTTTCTTTTTTTGTTGTGTCTCTGCTAGGTTTTGGTATTAGGATGATGCTGGCCTCATAAAATGAGTTGAGGAGGAGTCCCTCTTTTTCTATTGTTTGGAATCATTTCAGAAGGAAAGGTAATTAGCTCTTTATATCTCTGGTAGAATTTGGTTGTGAATCCATCTGGTCCTGGGCTTTTTTTGGTTGGTAGGCTATTAATTACTGCTTCAATTTCAGAATTTGTTATTGGTCTCTTCAGAGATTTGGCTTCTTCCTGGTTTAGTCTTGGGAGGGGCTATGTGTCCAGGAATTTATCCATTTCTTCTAGATTCTCTAGTTTTAGTAGAGGTGTTTATAGTATTCTGATGGTAGTTTGTATTTCTGTGGGATCAGGGGTGATATCCCCTTTTTATTGTGTCTATTTGATTCTTCTCTTTTTCTTTATTAGTTTAGCTACTGGTCTATTTTGTTAATCTTTTCAAAAAACCAACTCCTGTGTTCATTGATTTTTTTTTTTTTTTTTGAAGGGTTTTTCATGTCTGTATCTCCTTCACTTCTGCTAGCTTTTGAATTTGTATGCTCTTAAAGCTTCTCTGGTTCTTTTCATTGTAACGTTAGGGTGTGGATTTCAGATCTTTCCAGCTTTCTGATGTGGGCATTTAGTGCTATAAATTTCCCTCTAAACACTGCTTTAGCTATGTCCCAGAGAGTCTGGTAACGTCGTCTCTTTGTTCTCATTGGTTTCAAAGAACTTATTTGTTTCTGCCTTAATTTCGTTATTTAACCAGGAATCATTCTGGAGCAGGTTCAGTTTCCATGTAGTTGTGCAGTTTTGAGTGTGTTTCTTAATCCCAAATTCTAATTTGATTGCACTGTGGTCTGAGAGACTGTTAAGATTACCATTCTTTTGCATGTGCTGAGGAGCCTTTTACTTCCAATTGTGTGGTTGATTTTAGAATAAGTGCCCTGTGGCACTGAGAAGAATGTATATTCTGTTCATTTGGAGGGAAAAGTTCTGTAAATGTCTATTAGGTGCACTTAATCCAGAACTGAGTTCAAGTCCTGAATATCCTTGTTAATTTTCTGTCTTGTTGATCTGTCTAGTATTGACAGTGGGGTGTTAAAGTCTCCCACTATTATTGTGTGGGAGTCTAAGTCTCTTTTTAGGTCTCTCAGAACTTGTTTTATGTGTCTGGGTGCTCCTGTATTGGGTGCTTATATATTTAGGATAGTTTGCTCTTCTTGTTGCATTGATCCCTTTATCATTATGTAATGTCCTTCTTTGTCTTTTTTGATCTTTTTTAAAGTCTGTTTTATCAGAGACTAGGATTGCAACTCTTGCTTTTTCTTTTTTTTTTTTTTTCTCTCTCTCTCTCCATTTGCTTGGTAAATATTCTTCCATCCCTTTATTTTGAATCTATGTGTGTCTTTGCATGTGAGATGGGTCTCCTGAATACAGCACACCAATGGGTCTTGACTTTTACCCACTTTGCCAGTCTGTGTTTTGTAACTGGGGCATTTAGCCTATTTACATTTCAGGTTAATATTGTTATGTGTCAATTTGATCCTGTCGTGATGCTAGCTGGTTATTTTGCACCTTAGTTGATGCAGTTTCTTCATAGTGTCCTTGGTCTTTATGTTTTGTTATATTTTTGCAGTGGCTGGTACCGGTTTTTCCTTTCCATATTTAGTGCTTCCTTCCAGAACTCTTGTAAGACAGGGAATGCCCATTTTAGATATGAGTAAAATGAGGCTCAGACCAGTTCAGTGGCTCTGCATGGTGATCTATTCCTTAGTGAGTCCTCTTGAATTTGGGGTAAGTCTATTTATTGTCTGTCATCTAAGGGAGCTTGGTTTTTGTCTTCTGGTGCATATCAAAAAGTGGCTGTTTCCTCTTTTAAAAGCTTATTTTTAATTTTTGTGGGTACATAGTAGGTGAGGCGTATGTATTTATGGGGAATATGAAATACCGTGGCTCAGGCATGCAATGTGTAATAATCACATCGTGGCATATTGGGTGTCTATCCTTTTGAGCATTTGTCCTTGTTACAAACAATCCAGTGATACTTATTTTTAAGTGTACAGTTATTGATTATAGTTCCCTTGTGGTGGGGGGACTATAGTGAATAATTTAATTATTCATCAAATACTAAGTCTTGCTCATTCTACTTTTTTTAACCATTAATCATCGCTACCTTCCCTCCCAGCCCCCCACTACACCGCCCAGCCTCCAGTAACCATCCTTCTACTCCCTATCTCTGTGAGTTCAAATGCTTTGATTTTTAGATCCCACAAGGTAGTGAGAACATGGACTAGCTGGTTCTTGATTTAACACCTACAACGTTTTCAGATTATTTTTGCTTGTTTACAGTTTTTGTATGTTATACCTACTTTGAAATTTAGATACTGGTGAATTAACTGCTAAGCACGATTATTTTCATTAAGTACAGGGGAGCTTTGCTTACCTACTTTGTACTTCTTGTTCCTAAATTGTAGGGTTATATAGCTCGTCTCAGCACTACCATTATTCCTTATCTATATTTTGAACTTTTTTTTTTTCTGGCCTTAATGCTATTGTCCACAATCCCTGTGAGTACCTCTGAATCCAGCCCAGTAGTTTTGCCTTGTAACCTCAAATTCCCAAGGAATACAGCCTGGTAAGAGATTGTTTCATGTATTTTTACAGCACAAGTGGTCTTCACATCCATCAGTAGTTAGTCTTCTGCACTCACCAAAAGCACGATGTCATGTCTGGGGGGAAAGAATTTTTTTTAAAGAGCTGTAGACATTTTAATAAAAGTTTCTTCTCAGCTTTTCTGTGATGCGTATCAAGAGGGAAGTATAGTAACAGAGAATATAGCATTACTGCAACATGCCTGTCTGAATACATTTCAGTTCATTGAGCTAGATTTCCCTGAAAAGGGAATGTTCCCAGCCAAGTCTGCCCTAAAATCATAACCAAGGTGGCAAGCCCAGATTCTTGATGTCTGCAGGTGTTGTTTTTGTAATATTTTATTCTCCAGCACAGTGGCAACCAGGATCAAAGCTAATAGTCTAATTAAAACGAAAGATGCCCAGGCTCAGATGGGGATGGGATGAAGCCCTACGCCCAGTTAGAGTGGTGAAGTCCACTAGTTGTTTCTGACCAAGGTGTCGACTCTTGGCGTGAACCCACACAGTCTCTGAACCATTGTGCTGGTCATGACCACTAAGGTGTGGCAGGAAGGTGCTCTCTGGAGACTCACAGCCTGCTTACAAGCAATTCCAGGAGCAGGAAGCACAGAGACATATGGAAATTCCACTCTCATGCTTAATATACAACATGTAAAATGAATTTTTCATATTGGCTTTTTTAAAAAATGGAAGAGTTCCAGCTTTGCCTCGCTGGTGTGCCTTTTGGAGTTAGTGTCCTTTAAAGCAGCCAGAGGGGGAATAACTGTAATGTAAGCAGAGTGGTGTTTGCAAGTGAGAGCTGGGGGAGAGGCGATGATGATTTTGGAAACATTATTCTGGGTATTGCATTGAACAAAGACTTATTACTGAAGGAAAAAATACCCAGAAATGCATTGTTAATGCTCTCTCGGATTTGGGCCTGGAGAACCATACTGTGAACTGAGTGGAAGATAAATAGGGAGGAAAATAGCAAATTAAGGGGACAAATAACCAGGGGGAAGAAGGCGGGGGGAAGGTTGCCTGCTGGCATCAGGAGAGGAGAACATATAACCAGTGTCTGATGCATTTCCTTAAGAATCAGTGTGTTTGCAAATTGCTCCATTGCATCTTAGCAGAATCTAATCTGGGTAACGAAGAGCTGACTAGCGAACATAGTTGGATGAATTCCCCAAGTACTCCTGAAATATAACAGAGCAAGGAACAGTATAATGAAAAGTAAGAGAGAGAGTAGCTAGAGGCTTAACTTATGATCAGTGTTCATTACAACAAATGACATTTTCACTGCAGAGTTACCATAAGATTATTGACTCTTACGTAATATGGTTCCCATCTGAATAGATTTGAGAACAGCTTAGCCTGTGAATGGGAGAGCTGCAGCCATCAGAGGACCGAAGATGTACTCAGTCCCCGTATTCACGTTTTCAATTAGTCCGAGGGAGCTGCCTGTTCAGGACCATGGACAGGGCAAAAAATAGTTTGCGCCTTCCTCCATGCAGCATGGTGGTGATTATCTTTGGCATTGACTGGCATGGTCATGTGTTATATTCAGTGAAAACCAGACTCAGAAAGTGACTAAACTTGTTGGTAGTTTCATATCCAAGGCCTCCTCCTTATGTTCTCTGCCATTTGCTATTTTCCTCAAGCATACATATTGCAACATTTGAAAAATATATATCTCTTTGGAAAGAAACTGTGTTTTCTCTAAAACTTTGGGCACACAACCATAAGGCATGTTGCAACTCTGTGGCTTCAACCACATTTGAATGGACAACCCCAGTTCTGAGTGTAGCGTGGCATTGCCTTGGTTTGCTGAGCACCTGTTCGATACCCGCTGAGCACTCTGTATTTCTGTTGTTTTGTCCTCCCAACAACCCTATGAGCTATGTGCTATTATTATCAGTCCTATTTTATTTATTTTTTTTTTTTGAGACGGAGTCTTGCTCTGCCTCCCAGGCTGGAGTACAGTGGCGCGAGCTCCACTCACCGCAAGCTCCGCCTCCCGGGTTCACGCCATTCTCCTGCCTCAGTCTCCCTTGTAGCTGGGACTACAGGCGCCTGCCACCGTGCCCGGCTATTTTTTTTTTTTTTTTTGTATTTTTAGTAGAGACGGGGTTTCACCGTGTTAGCCAGGATGGTCTCAATCTCCTGACCTCGTGATCCGCCCGTCTCGGCCTCCCAAAGTGCTGGGATTACAGGCTTGAGCCACCATGCCCGGCCATCAGTCCTATTTTACGGAGGAGAAAGCACTCTGAGAGAGGTTAGGTAACTTGTCCAAGGGTACCCAGCTGCCAGAAATCACTAATGAATTTCAAAGTCATTTCTACCAGTCTGCTGTACGTTGTAACTTCCACACAGGTGCTGAACATAAAGAGAGGTTCATTCATATTCATTCTCTCTCATTCTCTCTCACTCTCTGGAAAAGCAGCCTGGGTAGTAAGTCTGTCCAGAACCCTTGCTTTCAACCAGTATTCATGAGTCATGCCAGTCTTGCTTGCTGTGTATTTTAAAGTTAACTCTATACCGGTGTCTCCCATGAGAAAGGGTTTACTGTCACTGTTAGCTGGAGGTGCAGATGGCAGCCCGCAGTACATGGGAGTTACAAGCAGAGCAAGAGAACACAAAGAGGCCAGTGGGTCAGGGGCGGTCTTGTTGCAGGAAAGCAGCAAAGTGGTATTTGGAAACAAATCAACAGTTGTCAAAAGAATAATGAAGACATCTGTGGGAACTCAGTAGCAGCGTTTTTGGATCTCACCTTTTCTTTTCAGTTGTGTATTTCTAAATTTTATGAGAAAAAAATACCTCAACAAAGAATGGGGAAGTTAAAAAAATATAATTGGCCCTATTATAACCAGGGGATTTCCTGTTTGTTTCCTATTACTTCTAAGCAGCGTATTATCTTGTTTATAAAAGCCTGATTGGGACGTCCCTCTTCCTGGCCACTGCAGCCGGTTCTGGAGACTTCCCTGCAGCCCATCTTCCCTGGCAATGGGCCCAGAGGCTAGACGTAGTATGGCCACTCGAGAAGGAGCACAGCTGAGTGAGGAAGTCTGGCCCACCGTGGAAATGGCAAACTCTTGAACGCACCCAGCCTGTAGCCACTGCTGCTTGAGCCCCTAGGGAGGGCCTCATGGGTAATGCACTCTAGCCAGGCTGGGCACTGGGGACCTTTGGCTCTTAAAGCTGCTTTTATGTTTTCGTGCTTTGGGGAAAGAGAGGGACTGAATGTATTTTCTCCAACCAAGTAGCATTTAGGGGCTTCAGGAGTTAGTTATTCATCTTGGCCTAAAAACCTTTCCAGTATCACAACTATTACAAATAATTAAGGATATTAGGAAAATCTCTAGGTAAATGGGACTCTTGGTAACAGATTTCCTGTGTGTATCCTTCCTTACTCTAAACCAGCATGTCTAGCCTTTTTGGCACCAGGCACCAGTTTTGTACAAGACAGTTTTTCCATGGACCAGCAGGGTTGGGGGGAGATGGTTTGGGGATGCTTCAAGCACATTACATTATAGTGCACCTTATTTCTATTATTATTACGTTATAATATATAATGAAGTAATTATACGGTACACCATAGTACAGAATCAGTGGGAGCCCTGAGTTTATTTTTCTGTGACTAGACAGTCCCGTCTGGGGTTGATGGGAGACAGTAACAGATCATCAGGCATTAGCTTCTCGTAAGGAGTGTGGAACCTAGATCTCTCGCATGCGCGGCTCACAATAGGGTTCATCCTCCTGTGAGAATCTAATGCTGCCACTGATCTGAGAGGAGGCGGAGCTCAGGCAGTAAAATGAGCAGTGGGGAGTGGCTGTAAATAAAAACGAAGCTTTGCTTGCTCACCTGCCACTCACTTCCTACTGTAAGGCCCAGCTTCTAACAGGCTGCAGGTAGGTACCTGTCCACGGCCCAAGGGTTGGCCACCCCTGTTCTAAAGTATTAAAAGTAACCAAGTGCCAGGATCACAGGAGAGGGGCCATCAGCCTTTAAAATGTCTTTCATCTAAGTACAAAGAAGTGGCTCAACTCTACCATATTCAGCTTGTCTATATCAGCTGTGCAGTAGCATAGCCACCAACTGCAGGTGGCTGTTGAGCTGTTGAATTGTAGCTTGTCTGACAGACAGTGTGCTCTAACTCTACAGTATTCACCAGAGTTCAAAGACATAGTACTCAAAAAATCATTACATTTATGCAGTAAATTTACTAAATTATTCATCATCAAATTACAGATAACATAGATCAGGAATCATTTTTAAATTGATGACATGTTGAATTTATATTTTGGCTATATTGGGTTAAATAAAATATGCTATTAAAATTAATTCCATCCAGTCTTTTTTACTTTTTTTAATGCCACTACGAGAAAATTTAAAGCTACATTCATGGCTCAAATTATATTTTGGACAGTGCTATTCTGTAGAGATGTGTGGAATATGGAATGTCTCTCTGCAAATTGGATGTACTAATGTGTGTTTAAGAAGATTTTGGAAACAGCTTATGAGGAGAGAAATTAACTCACTCGAGGTATTCAGTGCAGCAAATACTAAATAAAAGAGGGCTTGTTTTACCTTTTTGGGGAGATACGTTGGATGGAAATATTCTTGGATGATCGTCGTTCAGGGACGAATACTTTTCCATGAGAATATTGTCAAGGTAGTAGGAGTCAATTGTTACGGAACATGGTTTGTGGACGTTTGAAAATAACTATGGTGCACACATTCCTTTGGAATGTTCCATCCAGTGTCATCATACGGGGCCTGGGAGGTGCTTCGCTTTGCAGACACCTGCTCCTCTGGCATCTCCACTCCACGCTTTTACTTCCACCTCGCTCTCACCAGCTGTATTTAGCATGCTCTAGCACCTTCCCAGAGGTGTTTTGTGGGTGAGATTCTTAGATGAAGCACTTGGAATTCTTGGATGCTAGGGGCTGTTGTGACAAGCTTCGGCTGTTCCCTCCCCGCCCACGGCCACAGTTTTGCTTGCAGCCTACGGGGCCTGTTGGGGGCATGAAGCGGCTAAGGCTCTCCCCTAGCCAGAGGCAGCTCCTGGAGGAGGCAGTGCCAGGGTCCCAGTCAGTTCCTTGCTGATGCATGGAATCTTCTCATAGATCATTTTTAACATCAACCTTAAACCACAGACATCTTTATTTTTAAGCTTTTTGCACTTGCAGACCATAAGTTTTTCTGAGCCTCTTAAAAATCTGACTTTAGGCTGGGCACCATGGCTCACACGTATAATCCCAGAAGGTCTGAGGAGGAGGTCTAAGGCCAAGGTAGGAGGATTGTTTGATGCCAGGAGTTCCATATTAGCCTGGGCAATATAGTAAGACCCTATCTCTACAAAATATTTAAAAATTGGCCAGACATAATGATGCGCACCTGTAGTCCCAGCACTTTGGGAGGCTGAGACAGGAGGATCTATTGAGCCCAGGAGTTTGAGGCTGCAGTGAGCTATGATCGTACCACAGCCAGGGCGACAGATCAAGACTCTGTCCCTCAACTAGGAGGAAATGGATGAAAATTATTAAGTCTGCTGACTCTACCCAGGGCTACAGGTATTTTTTTAAACTTTAAACTCTTCATTCTTTTTCACGATTTTTTTTTTTCCCCAAAAAACTCAGAAATGTGAAAGTGAAAAAAAAAAGAAGGATGGAGTTTAAAGTCTCATCTCCTGTTGCACTCTCGGAGATGCCTTCTCCATTAGCCCATTGCTGGGTGTTGACTTGCTCCTAAACACCACTTGACCCTTTCTGCACACCAGCATGTTCCCTTGCCCACAGAGCTGGGCTCCTCCCTGTCACTGGCCAGTAGCTCAAAGATAGGCATCCGGATGGAGGAGAATCACAGATGAACTTGAGATGCTGTGTTTGTGGCTAGTATTTGCCACTTCAAAGAGAACACGGCTTACATGGGGAAGTTTGTCTTTGCCAGGGAAGTGGAAAAAGGTACCAGATGCAGTTTCTCTGAGCTGCTTCTGCCTAAAGCCCACCTGGAGGATAAAGCACATGTACGTAGCTGGGTATTTTTTGGCATTGATTCCTAAGGATTTTAAAAATATCATTACTCTATTATGTTTTTGTTTTTAAATAGACACGGGGTATTACTGTTTCCCAGGCTGATCTTGAACTCCTAGGCTCAAAGGATCCTCCTGCCTCAGCCTCCCAAAGTGCTGGGATTACAGGCATGAGCCATTACACCTGGCCTGCTCCGTAAGTGGAACGTGATTCACCTTCCAGAAAATCCATGGGCGATGGAGGAGGGGAAAATAATACAATGGCTGTCTAAAGTCTCATGATAATGGCTGGGTGTGGTGGCTCACGCCTGTAATCCCAACACTTTGGGAGGCTGAGGCGGGTGGATGGCTTGAGTCTAAGAGTCTAACACTAGCATAGGAAACAAGGCAAAACTCCATCTCTACAAGAAATGCAAAAATTAGCTGGGTGTGTTGGCATGTGCCTGTAATCCCAGCTACTCAGGAGGCAGAGGTTGCAGTGAGCTGGTACCACTCCATTGCACTCCAGCCTGGGCAACAGAGCAAGACTCTAAGAAAAACTCATGATAATTATAGATTATCATGCCATAATCTAACCAGAGCACAGAAGGAATCTTAGAGGTACAAGCCTTACTTGTAGAGTTACCTGTAGAGTTTCATGTAACATGATTTGGTTAAGGGGTAAATATGTTAACATTAAAGTAATGTGCTCTACAGCGTTCCTGGGCAAAGCATGTAAGTTCCATTCAGATGCCCAACCCTGACCAGGTTGAATCCTCTGCCTGGAGTGCTCTATTTTAGTGAGGTCTGGCACATTCCAACAGAGCGCCTGCTCAGTGGGTGATATCTGCCGTGGATATGAGATGGGGAGTAGCAGTGCTCAGGCCAGATTGTTACCACCCCTGTTTAGATTCAGACGCCTCATTTTCTGTTTGGGGAAACACAAATCACCCTGCTAGGGGATGAATCCCAAAGCCTTCTGAATTCCGATTTACCATTCTTTGCCCTGTACTCTGAAACTTATAGGTCTGAACTTAGATTGAATGTGATGTCCAGCTTTCCACTGACGTGGTATATTAGTCCATTCTCACATTGCTATAAAGACATACCTGAGACTGGGTAATTGATATAGAAAAGAGGTTTAACCGGCTCCTGGTTCTGCAGGAGGTACAGGAAGCATGGCGACTTCTGCTTCTGGGGAGGTCTCAGGAAACTTAGAATCGTGGTGGAAGGCAAAGGGGGCAGGCACACCACATGGCAGAGCCAGAATGAAAGAGTGCAAGGGGGTCGATGCATGCTTTTCAACAACCAGATCTCGCGAGAACTCACTCACTATCACGAGAACAGCACCAAGGGGATAGTGCTGAACCATCCATGAGAAACCACCCCCATGATCCAACCACCTCCAACATTGAGGAGTATAATTCCACAGGAGATTTGCTGGGAACACAGACCCAAACTGTATCACATGGCCATGTGTCACCTGCTGTGGTGAAATCATCAGGTCACCTGGGCAGAGAGAAACTGAGAGGGAGGGATAGTGCCAAGAGCAGATGGCCAACAGCCACAAATAGGGAGAGGAAGAGGATTATCAGTAGTGATACTACTACCACTAGGTATGGTATGCTTTTACCGTTTGTCCTTATTGTGAAAACAAGACAAAGCAAAGGCTTCTCTCCTAGATACTGACATCCCTTTTCATGGGACACCAGAGCTGTGTAATGTCACTACATCTAGAGCCACGGGACAATGTGTGCCCCACATGGTTTCCTTCACATGATATTGCTTAAGGCTTCAATGACTTAACATATACAACGTGGCAGAGAAGCTTCCTGTCCGCACGCTACAGAAGTCCTGCCCTGGCGATTATCAGCTTAATGACTCAGAAGTCACGAGCGACCCTCAGCTGCCCATATGGGAGCCTCGTGTGGCCAGGAAGACTCTCACCCTTCCATGATAATAAAAATTCATTCTGATTTTTTTTCCCAACAGAAAGGGAAGAAAACATTACTTTTAGGATAATTTTAGTTGAGCCTGGTGACTTGTACCTGTAATCCCAGCTACTCAGAAGGCTGAGATCACTTGAGGTCAGAAGTTTGAGACTAACCTGGGCAACATAGCAAGATCCCATCTATAAAAATAAAGTTAAAAATATATATATAATGTTAATTTTAACTGAATTCTTTTATAAATAACTAGTATCTTAAACTAGTTCTTATTAACATTAAAAATAATTAACATTCTATAAAAGTCCTTTGTACCTTAAAGGAATTTAGTAGAATCACCCTGGTCACGGTACTTTAAAAAAGTATCCACAAGAGGACAATGGCCTGGCTTCCCAAAGGCCTCATGAAGTGACACTGCAGCACCTGTATTGAGTACCTGGTCTTCCCTTTAGCCTTAGAAGCCCTGCAAGCTGGCAAGGCGCGCCTGTAATCCCAGCACTTTGGGAGGCTGAGGCAGGAGGAACTCTTGAAGCCAGGTGTTTAAGAGCAGCCTGGACAGCACAGTGAAACCCCCCTCTACTATTTAAAAAAAAAAAAAAAATCAGACAGGCATGGTGGCACGTGCTTGTGCCAGCTACCCAGGAGGCTGAGGCAGGAGGATCACTTGAGCCCAAGAGGTGGAGGCTACAGTGAGCCATGATCGCACCACTGCATTCCAGCCTGGGCAACAGAGTGTGACCCTGTCTCAAAAAGGAAAGAAAATGAAACCCTGCAGCAAACTGAGGAAAATCACATAAGGGGAGGAACCAGAATTCCACAAAAGAGGATAACTGCCCCCAAAGACGGGAACACTTGCCTCGGTCTGCACAGCACACATCCCTTTGGTAGACAGCTCCAGGCGGGAAGCTGATGGTAGTCACCTGATGAGTGTGGAATTGAGGACATCAGGAAGTGATCCTGAGCTCAGATGTTCAGTCACTCCATATTTTGGGGGTGACAATTGTGTACGAGGCAGCAGGCACTGGAGAAACAAGTGATTTAGGCCTAGTCCCTGTCCCAGAGGCACTAATGATCTAGTTGGGATCCGTGTATCTGGATACCTATAATACTTCCTAGTAAACACAGCTGTATATACTTTCATTCAGTCAATCAACAAACATTTCTAGTGTGTCCTGGGGACAGTGAACAAGACAGATAAGGCTCTGGTGCTCTAGGAATGAACCTTCTATCAGGGGAGGCAGGAAACAGACATCAAATAAATAACTAGATGGTGATGAGTGGTGTGATGGGAATGAACGTAGTCAAAGACAGAAAGTGTGGGCAAAGACGACCGGGCTAGGGAACTCACATTTGCAGTGGACCAGAGTGACGGTGTGTTCGTCAGGACTCAGCATTGCTTTGATTACAAGGAACACAAGGCCTAAGAGGGAGGGGGATTATTTGATGATTTTACACTAAACATCCTCCAGCAATACAGCTGACTTTAGGCATGGGGACCCACACAACGTCCTTGGGCCCAGTCTCTGTCCTTCCCTTCTGCTTTGCTGGTTTCTCCTCCAAGCAGGCTCTCTCACCACAGTGCTAGGACAGGATACCAGCAGATCTGGGCTCATCCTTCCTACTTCAAGTAAAACAGAAAAGAAAGGACTTTTCTTCCCACGCGGTTTGAGCTCCAATATGAGGCCTGTTTTCTCGTTGGCTCTCTTTGGTCCCATGCTTGTGTGTAAACCAGTTACGGTACCCAGGGTGACAGGACACCCTGACGGACCTAAGGCTGAGTCATGTTGACACCAACATCAGGGAAACACAGCCAGACCCCGGAGTCTGAACGCCTGTGGTCACATCACAGTATTTAAACTCTGTGCCTCTGTTTCCCCACCTGCCAAATGGGAATGGTAGTAGCACCTGTCTCAGGGGGACCTTGAGAGGAGCTTTCCAGGTAGAGTGAATCGCAATGGGAAACAGAAGCCCCTGAGGAGCTGGGATCAGGGGCGTGGAGGGTCACGGCAGAAGATATGGAGGTGAGCTGGTCAGAAGCTGGACCGTGCAGGTGTGGATCGCGTGTTCTGGGTGGGCAGTGCCACGTTGTTTTCGGTGATTCCTCCTAGACATAGTCCCGCCAGGGCATCCACAGAACTCACAGCCGCTGGTCCCCACTGCCTGCATTTTCTCCCCCGTTTTCAGTGCTGACTCTGGTGGGCAGATTCTCTTTCCAGCTTTGTTGATATCCCTGGTCTGCTTAGAGTCGAGGCGCGCTGGTCTGGGAGTTATGCTGGTGTTATTTTGGGTGACTTTTCATGTTTCTGCTTTGATCTATTCTATGTTGATTTTTATTATTTAACACGCAGGGGAAAACCTTATTTCCCCATACATTCAAGTTTTGGGGTGGTGCCTCACTCTTGCCCCGACCAGAGTCATCCCCAGCTAATTCTGTGTTGGCAGGGCATAAAATCGGAAGCAGGTTATGTTAATATGGACCAAAGTGGTCATTGGTGACTGCATCCTATCATCATCCAGCTAGCTGTTTTAAGAGGTCCATTAGATAATTACTATTTAGGTTTTGAGAGCTAGATTCAAGTTAGTGGATTTTCATAGTAGTGTTTTTGGAGAATAATTTTTAAATAGGTAAATTGCCCATACGAAAATAATTCCTTACTTATATTTATGAATAGGTTTGTGTATCGCTGTATTACAAGCACCTATACAGTTGGATGTCTCTTTTTAATATCTGCAGATGCCAAGTACTAAAATAATTATTTCTTTTCATAAATAAAAGAAATCCACTCCAGGTATGAAGTCTGTCAGAGAAGTAGCTTGTTTGGGAAACTTACCAGTGCCCTTGGACTGATTTCCTTTTTGCCTTTGAGTTTATTCTGGAAATTGCAACATTTAGCACTTTGCAGTTTAATTTAAAAGGATTACCTATTTTCTTAAATGCTTAAGCAGGGAAGCAAGTTGCAGTTATTGATTTTTCTCTGCATGTATTCCGTGAAAGCTCCTTCCCCGGGGAACATACCTCCTGAACTGCTGGTGACAGCTCGGACCTCTGATACATAACCAAAGACCTTGCCTAATATCCTTGCAAGTGCTCCGGGAATTTTTATTAAGTAAAAGCATCATTAGAGTAGACAGGATGATGAAGTTTAATGAGCATCTTTTGTGCATGATATTGTTAGTTTTGCTCTTCCAGAATCCTCATTTCTCCCCTCCAGTGGGGCAGATCGTGAGTCTAAAATATATGGCTGTTTTGAAATCTGCCTTATATATTATAGCCTATTTTTCATATAGCTTGCTATCTGTCTTAAGCCAACTACACATTTCCTTGTGGCTGTTTATATAGATGCCATTTGCACATGCATGTTTATACTTTCTTTCTCCACTATGTTGGGAACAGAAAGCAGGTTATAATGGAGAAGAATGTGACAGACACGCGCTGCCATTCGTAAATTGCATGGAACCATCTCTTGGAGGTTTGATCTCAAAAAAAAAATCATTTCCTTTTGAATTAATGAGACTTCTCACAGGAATTAGGGTAACTGTTAATTTTTTTCTTTCTTTAGGGCTCAGCAATTTACGTGCTTAGGTTCTGTCACCAGCCCCTGATAGATGCCGGATAGGAGAAATAAGGCTATTGCCAAGTGCTTATTAATAATCTCGGCTTCACACTTTGTCCGCAGATCTATTTGTGGAGATTTTAAATTTAGGATCCTACCAGAAGATTACAGATTAGAAGCAAAATTATTTTTCTCCATTATTTTCACTGGCCATATCCTGCGATTTTAAAATTGGTTCTTTTCTTGGTCTGTATGAGGACTTGCCATGGAAACACCCAAAACAACAGTAGGGATACATATGACACGAGCAAACGACTTCAGAACAGCATATTGCACCTCTCATATACCTGGCATTCTGAAAGACAATATTTACATAGCACACAATGTGTTTCTAGCAGTGCCTGGAGTGTATAGACTACAAAAGAAGTTAAGCCTGCACTCCCTGCCCTGCAGAAAATGGTAGACTTCTTAAGAAAACAAAACCAAGATGGGAGATGAGGTAACTTAGTGCTTTAAGAGTTTGGACTTCGGAGTCATTGCCTGGGTTTATCAGAGCCTCAAGCTGCTAAGCCTCAATTTCCTCATCTGACAAATAATGATCATAATAGTAGCTTCCTCGTTGGGTTGTTGCAGCAGTGAATAATGAATGCACATTAGCTGCATTGGAAATGTCGTGCTATGATCACAGCACCCTGCTGATGTTTTGAGATAACATGCCAAGGTCAGGAGTCACTTTATGTATCAAGGACTTAGGGATGAGATCCTGATACATCCCGTAGGGCTTTGTGACAGCAGAATGGAGAAGGTGAGGAGGAAGCTGTGAAAGTCCTCAAGGCCTCAAAATACGGACAGTTGCAGAGGGGACCTAAGCAGGCATTCCTGGCAGTAATAACACAGATAAGCAGCAACAACAGAAACAAGCCAAAAGGAATGTTGGCTGTCAGGAAAGGCTTATCTCAGGCCTCAGATTGATTTAGCCCTCTTTTCATTTTTCAAAACACTTCGGTGAGCCCAGGGCAATCTGATTATCAGTTCACCCGCCAGGTAGATAATGGGCGAATACTCCCCTTTTCCAGTTCAGATGGCAGAGGTTCTGGAAAGATACAGGACTCTGAGGCTACGCAGCTAGTAAGTGACAGAATTCACACTCCATCTTTCCTGCATGCTGCCCTGCTTGCCTCAGTGCAGAGAGAGAGGACATTGGGCGAGCCAGGTCCCCCAACCGCTTGCGCTGTGGCTGCTCGGTGCCAGGCTGGGCACCCCATCCAGCAGCCAGAGGTTGCTGTTTTTCATGCATGCACCAGGAAGAGTTGTGCAGACATCCTGTGTAGGACACACTGGGAAGGGAAGTCACCTGCGTCAGGAAGACCAAGGAGGGAACCATTATAATAACTGAATGGCCATGTGACATGGGCCTGATTAGGAGAAAAAAGGAATGGATGATGGAAATAAGAATAAACGAGGTGCCATAAAACAGCTAGTTAATGAGTTATGGATCTTTAGAGGAGCTGATGAAAGCTGTGGTCCCTTTCTGCTGAGATACACACATACAACTTTAGAGTTTCAGACACTTCTGGGGTCCTAGGCTAAGAACGTCTACTGTAGAAGAAACTAAACTTCTATCAGACCCGATTAGTATGGTGACCAAAAAAGAGAGAATGTCAAAATGACTTCAGCATCTGCTCCTGAAGTTCTAGAGACATGGAGGGACAGACCTGTGGAAGGTGGGGTGAGGGACTCTTCCCTGCCTTTTGGGGTTTGATAGCCAAATTGTCCCAGTGGGCTGAAGAGGATGACGACTTGGAGAGCGGCTGCTCAGAAACAATCATGAAAGTTATAAAATTAGATGGGAAGAAGACACAAAGACACACAAGGACCATTGAGGTGTCCAGAGAGAAAACAAGAATCAGGGTGACATCCTAGAGCCAAGGGAGAACATTTTGAAGAATGAGTGGCTTGGCGGAGGGCATTGTGGGGGAGGGGGGCGGTCTTCCTTGCTGCTGCAGCAAAGGGATGTGAGACCCTTGGATCTGACGTAAGACTCAGTTTTTTCAAAAATGAAGATGCCCGCATTAAATAAAATCCATGTATCAGCCAGGCGCAGTGGCTTACGCCTGTGATCCCAGCACTTTGGGAGGCCGAGGTGAGAGGGTTGCTTGAGCCCAAGTTCAAAACTAGCCTAGCAACATAGTGAGACCCCCATCTCTACAATAAGATTTTAAAGTAAGCCGGGCATGAGGGTCTGCACCTGTAGTCCCAGCTACTTGGGAGGGTGAGGCAGGAATCCCTTAAGGCCAGAGGTCAGTGCTGCAGTGAGCTGTGATCATGCCACTGCATTCCTGGGTGACAGATCCATACCCTGTCTCAGGAAGAAAAAAAAAAAAAATCCACGTGTCGTGTGATAGAAAATCACGCATAATACATACTGCTTACAAAAAGAAAATGTTGCAAAAGTTATTCTGAGTACAGTAGACTGGAATTTTCTGCTGTACAATCTTAGCCATCCATACATGGCAGTGGTCAGTTGCAAGGAGCTTGAAGCGGCCTGTCTGCAGGCTGTTTTCACAGCACACCGGCGAGGCCACCAGCCTGCCAACCCAGGCAGTCTCCAGGATCATTTCCCAGTGATCCTTCTACAGGTGGGCTTCAGCAGGGTTCCTGGGGTGGCTGCTTAGGGCAGGGCCCACTCCCGCGTTGGTGTTGGGGCTTCACAGTGAGATATAGAGCCCCTGTGAGCCTAGCTGTCTGGTTCACTCATCTCCCACCACTGAGAGCATTGCAGGCATCTCATCTTTGAAACCATTTTCAGCAACAGAAGCCTATTCATCAGACTCTCAAGAGCAATTGATCCTCTCGTGTCACTTCAGAGTGCTCTTTCTCGGTTTTTCCCACATCTTAATTGTCTCCCAGTTCTCTTCTCCAAATCCTGGGTTTCAGGGGAGAGAAGATGTTCTAGGGCTCCATGCCAAAGGGTTTCCTCCAGTTCCTGGGCTGAGCATTTTACCCACCAGCCACTGCAGCCCCATGGGTGACCTTGGGCCAGGCTCCCTTTATCACTTTCCAGCTGGCATAGCTGAGTGGCAGTGGCAGTGCCCGCCGAAGCTTTCCCAGAAAGATCTGCACCAAAGTGCAGATTCTGGGCAGCACGAGGGCGTGGCAGCAGCCTGCAAGAGATGGAAGGAGCTGGCCCTGGTAGCCTGCGTCAAAGAAGCTTCCTGAGAGGTTAGAGGCAGCAGCTATCATTGTGAAATGCCTACTGTGTGCCCAACAAACAAGAGCATTTCCCTAATTTAATCTTCTCCCAAACCCTCCATGGTAGCTGGGAATCTTCATCTTCCTTTTGCAGATGGAGACATCAGACTGTTGGAGGTGAGCGAGGTTCCCCAGGGCACACGTCATTCAGGACCAAGCAGGGTGCGGAAGGCAGAGGTGATTGTCAATCTCAGAGACTGTTCTCCAGGAATCCCCAGTGCAGGGTGCACTGGGCTCCTGTAGGGCCAGACAGGTGCCACGTGAGCAGAGAGCTGCGGTGGCCCCGAGGGTACACGCCGTCTCGGAGGGGACAGTGTTGCCAGGGTCTGAGGGATGGTTGGGGTTTCCCAGGTGTAGGAGATGGAGAAGCTGTGTTCACCAAAGCCCTGGGGGAAAAATACAAGTTACGAGAGGTCGGGACAAACGTTTTTCACCAACGCTGGCACTTCCCCGCATGGCGCTGTGTGGTCTGGCACTGTCTTTCCTCTCAGGAACTGCAAGGAATAGGATGTCTTTCAATGGCACTGGCTGCTCTGTCCTCTGTAGTCAGTCACTGCTACAAATTCAATCCAGGTACATGCAAAACACAAGCCACAGTGTTAGCTTCAGAGGGTGGGGCAGCAGGGACCAGCCAGTTCATACTAGCAAGGGGACAATTTGCAAACCTGTTTTCACTTCCTCTCATAAAAACTACACCCATTTTTCCTTTGGGACACACCTTGCCTCTCTGAATCTTGGTTCTTTCATTTTTCCATCTTTCTAATTTACCCCAGAAATTCATTTTTCCTATTGAAATTAAGCAGAATCCTCATGGACGGGCCACCCTGTGAGGACCAGAGAGGCTCAGCTACTATGTGAGTTCTCTACTGCTGCTCTAACAGATTACCAAAAACTTAGTAGTTGAAAACAAAACGAATGATTACCTGGTAGTTCTGGAGGTCAGAAGTCTGAAACCAGTGTTGCTACGTTGCATCTTTCAGATTCTAGGGAAGAGGTTTCCTTGCTTTTCTGGCTTACACAGACCACCTGTGTTCCTTGGTTCATAGCCCTTTCCCCCATCTTCAGAGGCTGCAGTGTAACATCTTCAAATCTCTTTCAGTCTGACCCCCTGTTTTTATTTTTGATTGATTGTTAAGGTCTTGCCCTATGGCCAGGCTGGATTGCAGTGGGGTGATCATGGCTCACTGTAGCCTGAAACTCCCAAGCTCAAGCAATGCTCCCAACACAGTCTCCCAAGTAAGTAGCCGGGACTACAGGTGAGCTCCACCACACCTGGCTAATTTTTTTTTTGCACTCTTTGTAGAGATGGGGTCTCCCTATGTTGCCCAGGCTGGTCGCAAACTCCTGGCTTCAAGCAATCCTCCCACCTTGGCCTCCTAAAGCGCTGGGATTACAGATGTGTACCCCTGCACCTGGCCCCTCCTGCTGCTTTCTTATAAGGGCCCTTTTGATGACACTGAGCCCACAGGATCATCCAGGATTCTCTTCCCAGCTCAAGGTTCTTAACTAAGTCATGCCTGCAGAGTCCCCACTGCCATGGAAAGTAACAGTCACAGGTTTCAGGGATCAGATGTGGCCACCTTTGGGAGCTGTGATTCTGTCTACCACACTTACTTGCCCAATTGAGGCCCCGTGGCTCGTAACTGGCAGAGCCAGGAATGCAACACCAGACTGTGGAGTTTGTTGTGACTACACCGCCACTGCCGTAGCCACATCCCCGTGAAAATGGCCACTTATGGCCGCTTAGCAAAACGCCAGCGCTCCTCTGCCCACACAGCTGGAGGAGGTAAAAGGATCGTGCAGCGGACAGCAGCGTCATCCAGCCCTGCCGATGACTCACTGAGGAAGTGGGCCATGCATTTAGCTCTGTCTTAGTTGCTTGCTTCAAAGAGGATTAAAACCTTTGTTCCAGCGGTGTTTGGGGATTTAGCGTTGATAGAAAATACCGTGTTATTTTGCAGGGGAAACAGCCCTAAAGAAGGAAGGTAATCATATAATTATTTTGATTTAATCACTCTTGACTGTAACCCCACGTCTGTCCTACTTTTCAGCAAGCACTCGCTGGCTGCTTCCAGTAGGTTTGCCATGGTGCTTACCGAACCAGCCTGCAATGAAGACAAACGACATCTCTAGCTTCCAGATAAAGAAACTGAGGCATGGAGAGGGAGGCGAACATTGGTAATCATTTGCCCAGAGTCAACAGCTAATAAATGTAAAAAGCAGGATTTGAACAGCAAGTTCAGGGCCGCCGGCTCCCACCTGGCCCTTTGTAGTGACTTGCTCTGCAGCTCCAGGACGTTCAGACCCACACTGGGATCTGAATGTAAAAAGGCAGAGACTGAAACACGAACATTCCAGTTCACTCCGAAAAAGGAGAAGAGCTCTGCAGCTTTTGCAACCCCTTCTGAAATTGCTTGCCTGGATTCCCGTCGTCAGGGCCCAGCTGAACACCCACCCCTTCTGGGAAGCCCCCACACCCACCTCAGCCCTTCCCTCATTCAAGACATGACACGAAGAAGGGCCTTGTCAATTCCTTTCAATTCCTACTGCTCCTCTCCCTCTGCTAACCTCTTATCATTGCCAAGACCCTTTCCTTACACTCAAGTATTGCTAGGTTTCCATGGGCATGAACTGTGGAGTCATCTGTCGACTTTTAGAATCCTTACGGTTTAGAGGCCAGGTGCGTGGCTCACGCCTGTAATCCCAGGACTTTGGGAGGTCAAGGTGGGTGGATCATTTGAGGTCAGGAGTTCGAGACCAGCCTGGCCAATGTAGCAAAACCCCATATCTTCTAAAAATACAAAAATTAGGCAGGCATGGTGGCAAACGCTTGCAATTCCAGCTGCTTAGGAGGCTGAGGCACGAGAATCACTTGAACTCAGGAGGCAGAAGCTGCAGTGAACTGAAATAGTGCCACTGCACTCCAGCCTGGGTGACAGAGCAAGACTCCATCTGAAGAAAAAAAAAAAGAATCTTTAAAGTTTGAAACTATCTTTGAATAAGAATATACATACATATTTTTTTGCTCTGTGCAGATAAGGGGTTGGGAAAGAGGGAAGATCTCTGAGGCTATAAGGAAGCTGTGTGTATCGCTGAAGCTGGGACAGGGCTACTGTCTCCATTACACGTGCAAAAAGACCTCTAAATTCCTACAGATGTGGAAAACCAATTTCCAGGCTCTCATGTTCTGTCTAGTACATATGGAACCTTCTTGATGCATAAGAATGGCCTCCCCTTTTCCTGGAGAGCAACCCCAGCACCTGGCTGGATGTGTACACCCTGGCTCGTAGGTCTGTCTCTGGCCAGCTCTGAACCCTGCGTTCTGTACTCCGTGAGAGTGACTGTCGATGGAACCTGCTTGTACCGCCTCCAAGGTGACACTTGGAAGACTGGAATAGAATACAGCATGGCCTCTCAAAACCATAGTGTCCAGCTTTCCTGGATCACAAAATCAGTTAGGCAGTTCCATCTGCCAGCCCTTCCCCTCTGCCTGTCAGCCATGGTGCAGATGTCATCCAGAACACTAGTATTGGAGGCCAGGCACAGTGGCTCATCCCTGTAATCCACTTTGGGAGGCCAAGGCAGGAGGATTGCTTGGGGCCAGGAGTTTAAGACCAGCCTGGGCAACAAAGTGAGACCCCATGTCTATGAAAATAATTTTTTTTTGGCGGGGCATCGTGACTCAAGGCCTGCAATCCCAGCACTTTGAGACGCCAAGGTGGGTGGATCACTGTAAGTCAAGAGTTCAAGACCAGCCTGGCCAACATGGTAAAACCCCATCGCTACTAAAAAATGCGAAATCAGCTGGGCGTGGTGGTGCATGCCTGTAAGCCCAGTTACTCAGGAGGCTGAGGCAGGAGAATCGCTTGAACCTGGAAGGCGGAGGTTGCAGTGAGCCAAGATCACACCACTGCACTCCAGCCTGGGCAACAGAACGGGACTCAGTCTTAAAAAATATATATATATTTTTATATATATATATATAGATTTTTTTTTTTTTTAATTAGCTAGGCATGGTGGCATATATGTGTAGTCCAGCTACTCAGGAATTCTGAGGCGTGAGATCACTTGAACCCAGAAGTTTGAGGCTGCAGTGAGCTATGATCGTACCACTTGCCCTCCAGCCTGGGGAACAGAGTGACAGAGTGAGACACTCAAAAAAAAAAAAAAAAGGCAGACGCCAGTATATGCTAAACAGCCCAAGACGCCGGCATCCAGAGTGTGTGTATATTCCTCGTGTGGATACTGGAGCTGGGGCCACCTGGTACAGGGACGTCAGGCTCTGTGCCAAACCCCATTCATAGCGACTACAGGCTGTGGAGCTGGGTATGCCCTTGCTGTAGAGGACCTGAGACACCCGCCAGGCTCTCTTGGAGACACAGTTATATCAATAAAAGGAGATAAGTTTGAGCTGTATTTATTTTAGGGTGGCTTTTAATTTGTTTTAATCAGAATTACTCATAAATTATCGATTAATTACCTTCTACTGTTCAGTTAAATCCTCTCAGCCACAGAGGCAGCTTCGCTGTGCAGTGAATGCCATCCACCGTAATTATAGGGCACTATGTCAGCATTTAATCCGCGGCACTTATTAATGTGGCATTGATGTGTGTTAGCCCGCCCCACGCTATCTATCATGGGTGAGCAGCCAGCACAGATTCGGACACCATTGCTCTCTGTCCCATTAGCCAGCCCCTGGGCTTTCGAGCCAAGCATCATGCTCACTTTTCACTAAATAGACACTCTGTCTCGTCCATTCAATTCCATTTTTATCATTGTCGACTTAAACACTCATAAGCTTTTGAACTTCAGTCCAGAACGGCTGAGCAGGGCCTGACCAGTTCTCCCAGTGAGTGTGAAATCCCAAGAGACTGGTCCGTGATCGGACGTCATGGCATGGCGTGCATGTATAAGAGAATTTTATATTCAACACAGCATATGACCTAGAGAACACAGAAGTGATCTTTTGGTTTCCTTTGGCTTACTATTTCTGGAGATTCTTCTATTCCTGAAAGCTCTTCCAATGAAAGCTATGTTGTGTTGGCAAAATAGATCTGATGGTGTCCTTTCTCTGTCTTTGCAGCCTCTATGGCAGACACATGCAGGCCAACCCAGAACCACCAAAGAAGAATAATGACAAATCGAAGAAGATCAGCCGGAAACCCCTGGCAGCCAAGAACAGATAAGGAAGGAGTTGGCATCGGCTGGCCTTCCAGCACCTTCTCTCTCCAACACTTCATTCTCTCTTGTTCTCTCAAATAAACACAATGCGTGTGTGGCCTTTTTTATTTTTCTTTTCACTCTGTAATGTTTCCCACCTTACCTTTTAGATTCTTTTGGTAGGTGGGAGATTGTTGTAAGTTCTTTAAACCATTTCCATTTGTTTCTTTAAAATTACGAAAAGCAGGGAACAAAGCTCTTATTCAACTGCAAATTCCATAGTGGGCTCAGGCTTTTGTTGAATAGACATCACAAGGTTGCTTATTATCAAAAGAATAATTAAAATCATGTAACCATTTAAATGTCACTGTTAACACTTTTCACTCTTTCTGTTGATTCACACAACTCATTATTTTGCTTTATTAAAAATCTTCGCCACCGAGATATGTTAATTTAACTTACAAATGATTTTAATAAAATCTTGAGTGAGTTTGTATCACGTTACTTGTTGACCCAGAATAAAAGAACAGTCTGATCTTGGGGTATAACACATTTTCATTTACTTTTCTCCCCCAAAATCATCTTATCCAATTTTATTGGTTATACATGATAAACTTTTCATGAAAGAAATGCAAAATTAAATCACAGTTCGTTTCTTCTCACATTAATTTGTCAAGTTTTTTTTTTTTCTTTGAAGACTTTCTAAATTAGGAAGCAGAAAAACAAATCTCTAGGAGATTCTGCCAAAGGATTTTGGAAAGTAGCATTCCTTCGCCGAAGAAATGGTGATTTCTGCCAGGGGCTGGTAGACAAGAACTGTGAAAGGGAGAGAGAAAAAACCTCAACTATGTTTTTTGTCACGGCAGAAAATCTGCTCACATCAAAGCATTCTTCTAAGCGACTTCGATGCCAAGGAAGTTGTGTAAATGTGCACACGCTATACCACACCCAGGGTGGAAACCACAGTTGCAGAGTCATTGATCAATCAATTGTTTAACATCTGTGAGGCAGCTTTCCTTCTTCTCAACAGGGAAACCTATGACAATGAAAATAAATGCAAGCTCAGGTTTTGTGCTCACTGAAAGGGCTGCCAACCCCAGAAGGCCTCCCAAAAAAAAAAAAAAAGTATGAAGATGCACCGTCTTTTCAAATGGCCTGGGAGAGGGGGCCTACCCTTCTCTGCTGTGTCCTTTCAACTTCCCAGTTGAGCTCCCAAGACCAGGACGCACTGGGGCGTAGAAAAATCCAAAATCAAAATCAAGCAACAAGTTCTGAGTTAATTAGGAAACAGACTTTGCATTTCAATCAGAGAGGCCAGAGAGCAAGGTCGAAACTTCTAGCTTCTAGACAACTTTCCTGATAGAACATTTAACTGTGGGAAGAGGCCTCCCCAGGTCCCATCTATCCCTGTTTAGGGATAGAGTTGATAACATTTTTGTAGGTGGCATGTTTGCCTCTACCTGAATTTTTTGAATTGATTTTTGAGCTTTTGAGATTCCAGGAGGGAGGACAAGGCCTCTGCTCTTGTGGATAGGAAAGGCTTAACCTAAAATTAAACCAGCAACGAAGCATTAGTAAAAATCTAACAATATGAAGGGCTCTTATGAGTGATTTTTTTCAAAAGATGAAAACTCCAGAAACGCACGGGAATGAAATACCTCCCAGAAACATGAAGCAATCATCGAAGACTCACTGGTAATATTTTTTAAAAGTATACAAATCAAAGCAAAAATAAGCATGTGTAACAATGAGAAATGTGCAAATATCTTTTAAGGCAGTACTAAGTGCAAGAGGAGTAACATGAAATAAACATTCTTTCACACGGCTACTGGGAATATAAATTTCTCTCCAGAAAGGTCGTGGCAGTTTGACGGTAGGTGGCAAAACCTGAAGATTGTGTACTTGGGCACAGAGTTTTTATTTCTAGGAATGTATCCTGAGGAAATTATTAAACTGCAGTGTTTAGAAATTGTCCGTATAGCATTGTATACACAAGAAAAACAGACAAAAGCCTGATGCCTGTCAGTGGAAAAGAGGTTCAATGAATGATGGTGTATCTGCATGAGGTTTCCATGACATTAAAAATTGTTGAACAATGGCCACGCACAGTGGCTCATGCCTGTAATCCTAGCACTTTGGGAGGCCAAGGTGGGAAGATTGCCTGAGCTCAGGAGTTCTAGACCAGCGTGGGTAACACGGTGAAACCCTATCTCTACTAAAATACAAAAAATTAGCCAGGCGTGGCAGTGTGTTCCTGTAATCCCAGCTACTCAGGAGGCTGAGGCAGGAGAGTTGATTGAACCCAGGAGGCAGAGGTTGCAGTGAGCTGAGATTGCACCACTGCACTCCAGCCTGGTTGAAAGAGCAAGATTCCATTTCCAAGAAAAAAAAATTGTTCAACAATAAGGGCAAAGGGAGAGAATCATAACATCTGATTAAATAGAAAAAGCAAGATTTTTAAAACAACCTATGTAAGGATGGTCCCAGCTGTGTCAAAAGGAAGCTGTTTATAATATGTATGCATAAAAAATTAAATAGAGATGGAACACAATTTTAAGGCAGATAAATTATCTCCGTATTGCAAACTAAGACTTTCTAGAATTTTACACTTACCCATTCTGTAAATTTTTTCTAATGAACACATATACTTTTGTAATCAGAAAATATTAAATACATGTATTTTTCAAAATGAAATTGGTATGTCATGGTATGTTATGCAATCCAGGAAATACATAAGCTCAAGGCATAATATAAAATGTCAGGAGGGTTTTTTCTCTTTTTGTTGCCAAAATGGGTTTCAGGTCTCTTCCTACAGTTTTTAGTTACTTGATATCTGGATCAGCAAACAAAATATCCAAAGTTTGAAAGGTGGCCCCTTTTGTTTTTTGTTTTTGTTTTGTTTGAGATAGAGTCTCACTCTGTCACCCAGGTTGAAATGCAATAGCATGATCTCAGCCCACCGCAACCTCCGCCTCCTGGGTTCAAGCAATTCTCTCCTGTCTCAGCCTCCCGAGTAGCTGGGATTCAGGCACCCACCGCCATGCCCAATTAATTTTTGTATTTTTAGTAGACACGGGGTTTCACCATGTTGGCCAGGCTGGTCTCGAACTCCTGGCCTCAGGTGATCCATCCGCCCACCTCGGCCTCCCAAAGTGCTGAAATTACAGTCATGAGCCACTGCGCCTGGCTGAAAGGTGGCCTTTTCACCAAGATAATCTAACCTTTTCGCACAATGATGAAATCAGCTCTCCCCATTGATGCCTTGCAATCCGGTCTTCCAAGTGCTAAGAGCCCACGTGGGAACCTGCACATATATTTTTATTCCTCATTTGAAACTTCTTCCCCAGGGTTTCTCCCCTTTATGAAAAACACTTGCCTTGCCCACGTGGCTAGGTATCTTAGAGATGTTATGCAAAATACTTTCATGCACATAATCACATATGGTTTGTGCTAGAGCCTTGTGGGATAGGCAAGGCAGGTTATTTGAGAATAAACTGTATAAAGGTTCTCAGATCTAGGAAAGAAGTGTTTCTCTTTATTTGCTGGAAGTGATATGTTTATTAGGAGTCTATTGATTTTTTTTTTTTTTTTTTTTCCAATTAAGGTAGGAGCAAGTAGAAAAAGTGGATGGGCCATTTGGCCACAAAACCATTTCTCTAAGCTTTGTATCACCCCACGTTGGGAAATACTCCTGTGGGATAAAGCAGCAGGCCCCCAGTCACGTCAGGTTCGCCCTTTGGAATAGAAGCGACTTGTACACCACTCTGCAGAAGTGAATCTTCACTTTGATAAACTTGAAGAGAAATCCTGTGACTGCATAGAGAACTGACTTGCCCCAATCATTGTGTCCGTATTCACTGAAAACAGAAGTTGCCCCTGTCCATGTTTTATCCTGTACTTTTACTTCCTTCTACAGACTCTGTACTCAACACGTTTGTTGCCTCGAATTGCAAAGTCAAGTCACTAATAGTTCAATTTCTAATAAAGCTTCATAGTCATAATATCCCATAAGTACCGTGTTAGAAAATCCTCTAGGCTCTACCTGTAAAACAACCCAAACTGAAGACTTTGCACCATCTTCTTCCATGCTGACCCAGGTCACCCTGCCCTCTTGCCTGCTCCACTCTGGTATCCTCTGGTGGGCCTCCTGCTTTTGCACTGAGATCTCCAGGCAACAGAGCACATCTTTATATGCTGACATCACATCAGGACGCTCTTCTGCCCCCAGTCTTCCAGTGAAGTCCCCTTGTGTCTTTCACTCAGAGTGAAAGCCTAGGTTACCAGTATCTAGGTTACCCCCACTCCTCCAGGTTCTTCCCCTTAAGATTTTTGTGCAGTTGATTCTTTTCTAGAATGTTCTGCCAAATATGGACCTATAACTCCTTCACCAACTTCAAATCCTAGTTAAAAAGTCACTTTCTCAACAGAGCCTCCCCTGATTACCCTGCTTTAAATTTGCAATTTATTTGGTCAGTCACCTGCCTCCCACCCCCAGTGCAGTGGAGGCTCCTCCAGGAAAAGGGTGAGCCAGCTACAGTTCAGAGGCACCCAGACGCCAAACCTGGTCTACACCTGTTTTTGTAAATAAAGTTGTGGGAACACAGCCATTCCCATTCATTTACTTAAGGTCTGTGGCTGCTTTTTTTTTTTTTTTTTTTTTTAATTTTGGAGATGGCGTCTCCCTTCGTTGCTCAGGCTGGAATGCAGTGACACAATCTTAGGTCACTGCAACCTCCACCTCCGGGGTTCAAGCCGTTGTTGTGCCTCAGCCTCCCAACTAGGTGAGATTACAGGTGTGCACCACCAGACCCGACTAATTTTTGTATTTTTAATAGAGACAGGGTTTTGCCATGTTAACCAGGCTTGTCTCAAACTCCTAGCCTCAAGTGATCCATCTGCCTCAGCCTCCCAAAGTGCCAGGATTACAGGCATGAGCCACCATGCCTAGCCAGTCTGTGGCTGTTTTTATGTGACGACAACAGAGCTGACTGACTGAGAGACCCTGTGGCTCACAAAGCAAACGGTTTCTACTATCTGGCCCTTTCCAGAGAAACTTCTGCGGATTTTTCTATCAGCTGTTACATCCCCAGCACCCAGAATGGTGCCCTGTATACAACAGGGGCTCAATAATGATTTAATTGAATAGACTACAAATTGGATCATTGTGGTTTGGATGATACAAAGCTAATATTAAGGTAGAGGGAAGGGAAAAAATCCTAGACATTCCTTTTATACTTTGTCATTCAAGGCTACTTTATCAAAGCTAAATTCTCCTAAAGGAAAAAAACCTGTGAATATTACTACAGGCGAGAGTTTATGCAACCCTGTAAGAGTTCAAACCTTTATGTGAATGTTTGGTTTTCCTTATAATTACCCAATTGTTTCATACCTGACCATTTAGCCTTCCTCAAACAACCATCAATTTCTTCAGTAACAAAACCAGAAAGGGCTGGCACCCCAATTTACCTGTATGAACCCAGAAGAAGGGTTCGTGTCAAAGGTGAAATCCAAACTGCCCTTGTCAATGTGAGTCAATTCAGATGTTTAGAAGCAGCAGAACTGGCAAGTAAAGTGACAAGTCTCTGTTCTCTGGACGTTTTATGACCTGAAATCAGGCATTAATCATGTGTGTATCTATTTATAGTATCATGTGATCCTACCATATATGGTGTGTCCTTATTTTTATAATTGATATTCCCATCAATAACAGCTTTGGGAGATTCCTGGTCTCTAACATCATGTTTCAGTTAAGACTGCATAAACATGTTCCTCTTTCTTACCACATGCTTATTTCATACACAATAGAATGTGGTGATTTGCCACTGTTAAGTTTCCCCCTTAATCTATTTTCTTCTACTAATAATAGCACTCATTGATTGAAGCCTGTTCATGTATCAGGAACTTTGTTTCCTTTCATTCTCACTCAATGGACATCCTCACTTTGTGGGAAATTTGACCTCCGAGCAATTAAGGAACTTCCTGCAAGAGCCCACAGCTGGCAAGTGGCAGAGGAAGGATGCAGAAGAACATGCATTTGACTCTAGAGCTAATGTCCTTTCCTCAATCCCACATCACACTCTGCTGTCAATCAAGACTCCCTTGGCCTATGCAAAGGCAGCAGTTTTCCTTCCCATGACCTCTTAAATTGGAGTTTCTGCTTTTGAGCTCCTGAAGCATTCATTTTATTAACACATTTAAGTTACTGCACGATGACAGCTTTACCTCATTTCTATAAATGACAGACCTTTGGTTTCTGCTGTCTCTGTTCCCCATGCTTGGTCAGGCAACAGCATCTCTCTGA
Source organism: Macaca nemestrina (assembly GCF_043159975.1). Lineage (NCBI taxonomy): Eukaryota > Metazoa > Chordata > Mammalia > Primates > Cercopithecidae > Macaca > Macaca nemestrina. The sequence continues at coordinate 127,272,558 of NC_092133.1, forward strand.
TGGTTCAGTGATGGATCGAGCAAAGCAGATAAGCCTCACTTCTGAGAATAAGTTTGCCCTTTCCCCGTCTCATCCAGAAATTCACTTCCCACACTGTCCTATCAATGAACTATTTTACTCCAAAGGGGATTCCCTCATATGACCCACCCAAAGAGTAGCGCTTCATGAAATAGGTAGAAAGTGGCTTTGGGTTTCATTTTGAAGCAGGTTTGGGTTGGCATGATCAGATCACCTGGAGACTTTGTTTTTAGTCATTCAATCAGAGACAGGGCTGGGTGAGGTGGCTCAACATCTGTAATCCTAGCACTTGGGGAGACCACGGTGGGAGGATCATTTGAACTCAGGAGTTAGAGACAAGCCTGGGCAACACAGTGAAACCCTGTTGCTACCAAAAAAAAAAACCCTTTTTTTAATTAGCCAGATGTGGTGGTGCATGCCTGTGGTCCCAGCTACTCAGGAAGAGAGGTGGGAGAATCACCTGAGCCTAGAGATCAAAACTGCAGTGAGCTGTGATCTTGCCACTGCACTCCAGCCTGGGTGACACGGTGAGACCCTATAAAAGAAGGAAAGGAAGGGAAGGAAAGAGAAGAGAAGGGGAGGGGAGGGGAGGGAAGGAGGGGGGAAGGCAGGGAAGGGGAAGGGAGGGGAAGGAGGGGGGAAGGGAGGGGAAGGAGGGGGGAAGGGAGGGGAGGGGAAGGAGGGGGGAAGGGAGGGGAAGGAGGGGGGAAGGGAGGGGAGGGGAAGGAGGGGGGAAGGGAGGGGAGGGGAAGGAGGGGGGAAGGGAGGGGAGGGGAAAGAAGGGGGAAGGGAGGAGAGGGGAAGGAAGGAAGGGAGGGGAGGGGAAGGAGGGGGAAAGGGAGGGGAGGGGAAGGAGGGGGGAAGGGAGGGGAGAGGAAGGAAGGTGGAAGGGAGGGGAGGGGAAGGAGGGGGAAGGAAAGGGGAAGGAGGGGGAAGGAAAGGGGGAAGGAAAGGGGGAAGGAAAGGGGAAGGAAAGGGGGAAGGAAGGGGGAAGGAAGGGGGAAGGAAGGGGGAAGGAAGGGGGAAGGAAGGGGGAAGGAAAGGGGGAAGGAAGGGGGAAGGAAGGGGGAAGGAAAGGGAAGGAAGGGACGGAGAGGAGAGGGAAGGGAATGAAGGGAGGGGAGGGAATGAAAGGAGGGGAGGGGAGGGAAGGAAAGGAGGGGAGGGGAGGGGAGGAAAAGAGGGAAGGGAAGGAGGGAAGGGAAGCAGGGAAGGAAGGAAGGGAAGGAGGGAAGGAAGAAAAGGGAAAAAAAAACCAGAGACTGAAGAGAGATCCCATCTCATCCATCCTGGTCTCACAGCTAGTGTAGTACCTGAAACCTTGGACATTCAAACATTATTTCATGCACGTTCTGTTTCCACTGGATATTTCTAATGCCCTATTGATGTTTTTCCCTAAGCTTTTATACTCCTTCTTAAATGGAGAGACCGTGTCCCATAATGGGATATAAGAGTCAGCCAATATCTCTAATAAGTTTTCAGACCCAGCAATTAGGAGTGAATTAAGCAATCAGGGTTGGATAAGAATATAGCATTATCAGAAAAGACTTGTAATTAGAATTGCTCATCTCCAGTTACTTAGGGGCTGTGTGAGACCCTCCTTAGAATCGACAAGCCTTCAGTTACACAGCTGACATACACACGGCTCCCTGGAGTTAAGAATTGTGTTGCCCCCAACATCCACCCCAGGAAGCCTCCCTGTCCGCATTCACAGGACCCGCTTTATCTGTCTCTGGAGACAGAGTCCTCTGGATACATCTACTGCCCAGCACACTGACACTGCCATTTCCAGTGTACAGATGTTGTCAGCAAAACTGACTCCTTCCTGCCTCAGGAAGAAAGCTTTCCCACTGACTAATAGCTGAAAGCAGGGAAAGAAGCACAATCCATTCATAACTCCCCCAGAGCACCACCCAAAATAGCCCTGCCACACCAGGTGGACAATCTCGCTGTTTGTGTGGGCTGCTGTATTTGTCATTGTGCAATCAGGATTTTAACAAAGAGCCACTTTTTAACTCACCGTGCACAATGCAGCTGCGAAACCCAGTATTTTCATTAAGGAAGGCTGGGTCTAAGATCCAGACCATCAAACCATTTAGCAGCTCCAGTGTGAGACGGAGCTTTGCTGTGGCTGGTTAGGATCAGTAACTGGAAGGATTTGAATGAAAGGCCATAAAGACACGAGGCCAGGCATGATGGCTCATGTCTGTAATTCCAGCACTTCAGGAGGCCAAGGTGGGAGGATCTCTTGAGGCCAGGAGTTTGAGACCAGTCTGGGCAACACAGGGAGACACTGTCTACAAAAATTTTTTTGTTTTTTGTTTTTGAGACACAGTCTTGGTCTGTTACCCAAACTGGGGTGCAGTGGGGCGATCTCTGCTCACTACAACCTCTGCCTCCGGGGTTCAAGTGATTCTGCTGCGTCAGCCTCCTGAGTAGCTGGGATTACAGGCATGCGCCACCACACCCAGCTAATATTTTGTATTTTTAGTAGAGATGGGGTTTGGCCATGTTGGCCAGGCTGGTCTTGAACCTCTGACCTCAGGTGATCCACGTGTCTTGGGTCCGCAAGGTGCTGGGATTAGAGGCGTGAGCAGCCACCACACCAGGCCTACAAAAAACATCCTAAAAATTAGCCAGGCCTGATGGCAAGCACCTGTAGTCCTAGCTACTTGTTTCCTAGGCACACTATATTCAACTACCACCAAAGCAGTGGCTTGTATTCTTTCACATTACTCTTCACCATGAAGAGCAATTAGCACAAATTGAGTTCACCATTGCACCGATGTTTAACAAACTCATAAAATCAGAGCTCTACAAAGACACGAATATTAAATATTTTAAAATAGTCTTTGCAGTTGTAGTTAGTGATGTTAACTACATCACTAGGTAGGCTGGGGCTGGAGGATTTCTTGCCCTCAGTAGTTCCAAGCTGCAGCAAGCTATGATCACACCACTGCCCTTCAGTCTGGGTAACAGAGCAAGACCCTAGCTCAAAGAAAAAAAAAATGGTATGAGAAAGTAGTTGTTTAAATCTCAGGTGTGTAAAAGATACTGGTATCCCTGCCGACTGGGAAGACCCCACAGAGAGTTGGTCACACTTGCCTGCCTTGGACACTGTTCTGGATTGAAGAGTGTCCCCCAAAGATTCATGTCCACCAGAACTATCAGAATGTGACCTTATTTAGAAATAGTCTTTGCAGATACAGTTAGCGATGTTCAAATGAGGTTATTCTGGATTAGGGTGAGCTCAAAATCCAATGACAGTGTCCTTATGAGAAGGCTGTGTGCCAACACAGGGACATGCAGGGAAGAGGCCATGTGATGAAAGAGGCAGAGATTGGAGGAATACAGTAATCAGCCAAGAGAGCCTAGGAAGGCCAGAAACAGGAGAAACTGGAAGGGGCATGAAAGGGTCTTTCCATCAAGCCTTCAGGGGGATCGTGGTCTTCCTGACACCTTGATTTTCAGACCTCTTACCTCCAGAAATGTAAGATAACACGTTTCTGGAGTTTAAGCCACCACATTGGTGGTACTTGGCTATAGCGCACCTAGGAAGCAAATACAGGCACCCAGAATGAGCTCAGAGCAGACGCTGTGACATGAAATGTTGCCTGCGGTGGTTGCCCCTGTACTGAGAACAGAGAAGCCAGAGCAAACCGGGGCTGTCTGGCTCTGCATTCCGTTGTTGGCAGGCACAAAACTGTGTGTCACCAACTTCCTTGGATGCGGCAAATCAGCCTGGGCAGCGAACCCCCCAGAGTGCCTTCGGGACATTCCCTACCCCAGCCTTGCGTTTCTGGCTCCCCATTTAAGAACCCAAATGGGGCCAGGCGCCACGTCTCACGCCTGTAATCCCAGCACTTTGCAAGGCCAAGGCGGGCAGATCACCTGAGGTCAGGTGTTGGTGACTGGCCTGGCCAACATGGCAAAACCCTGTCTGTACTAAAAATACAAAAATCAGCCAGGCATGGTAGCAGATACTTGTAATCTCAAACGCTCGGGAGGCTGAGGCAGGAGAATCACTTGAGCCCCGGAGGCAGAAGCTGTAGTGAGCCAAGATTGTGCCATTGCACTGCTGCTTGGGCAACAGAGGGAGACTCTGTCTCGGGAAAACAAAACCAAACCAAACCTGAAGGATTCCTGTCTCATCAGGTAGCTTCTGTTGCTAACATAGAGTCTAAGAACAGACTTATCTCTTTTGTGGAAAGAAAATCTTTTTGGCTACATCATTAAAGACCTCTGTTTTCGTTGTAGGAGTTGGGTGACATTCTGTAATCATGTTGATTTTCTGATCCAGAGCTATAAACAAAGACAAGAAGATTCAATATGAAAAGGTGTTTTTTTTCCCCTGAGCTGGCTAAATTATGGGGTTTCTGTTGTTGTTGCCTAGGTAAGGCTTACTCAACACCGTTTTATGAACAGAATGAGAAGCTCTCATCCAATTGCCCCCATGAAAAACTTTCACGATGGGTTTGCAATAAGAGCGATTCATGAATTCATTCATCAAAAGACTATTTGTTGAACATATGTGAAATATATGCTTATATATTCATAGATTATCTCGAGAATGAGATCTAAGCAATGTAAGAGGTTGCATCTGGGGATAGAAAATGAAGACTTATTTTTACTGTATACCCTTTTTAAAAAAGCATCAGTGCGACAATCATCATTGTAATAATCATCAATGTGTATGTATATGAAATATTTAGAATAAAATTTGTTTTTAATATGGCAATGGTTTCTCTAAAATATATGTATATATAAAATACACACACACACACACACACATTTTTTTCGAGATGGAGTCTTGTTCTGTTGCCCAAGCTGGAGTGCAATGGCGCAATCTCGGGTCACTGCAACCTCCACCTCCTGGGTTCAAGCGATTCTCCTGCCTCAGCCTCCCCAGTAACTGAAATTATAGGGGCACACCACCATGCCAGCTCATTTTTTATATTTTTAGTAGGAACATGGTTTCACCATGTTGGCTGACCTGGTCTCGAACTGCTGACCTCGTGATCAACCCACCTCTGCCTCCCAAAGTGCTGGGATTACAGGTGTGAGTGACTACACCCAGCCCTCTAAAATATTTTTAAAATAAATACTTATTGGGTGCTTATTACATGTCTATACTGTACTAATTATGGAACATACAGTCACTTTTTTTTTGTTTTAACTTTTAGGTGCAGGGGGACATGTGCAGGTTTGTTACATAGGTAAGCTCTTGTCACGGGGTTTGTGGTACAGATTATTTCATCACCCAGGTACTAAGCCTCGTACCCATTAGTTATTTTTTCTGGTCCTCTGTGGGGAAAAGGAAGAGAGATCAGCCTGTTACTGTGTCTATATAGAAAGAAGTAGACATAAGAGACTCCATTTTGTTCTGTATTTGTGATGCTGTTAATCTGTGACCCTACCCCCAACCTTGTCCTTTGCAAGAGACATGTGTTGCGGTGACTCAAGGTTTAATGGATTTTGGGCTATGCAGGATGTGTCTTTGTTAAACAAATGCCTGAAGGTAGCTTGCTGGTTAAAAGTTATCACCATTCTCTTAATTTCAACTACCCAGGGACACGTACGGCCAAAGGTCGCAGGGACCTCTGCCTAGGAAAGCTAGATATTGTCTAAGGTTTCTCCCCATGTGATAGACTGAAAGTATGCTGCTAAAAGGTTTATGGAGATGTTTGCATATGCATCTCAAGGCACAGCATTTTCCTTTGAACTTATTCATGTCACAGAGGTGTTTGTTCATATGTCTTACTGCCGATTTCCTCTTTTTTCTTTGATCCTATTGTCCTGCCACTCCCCTGTCTTTAAGATGGTAAAGATAATTATCAATAAATACTAAGGGAACTCGGAGACCGGGGCCAGCGTGGGTCCTCTGTAAGCTGAGCGCCGGTCCCCTGGGCCCCGCTTTTCTTTCTCTATACTTTGTCTCTGTGTCTTATTTCTTTTCTCAAGTCTCTCGTTCCACCTTACAAGAAACGCCCACAGGTGTGGAGGGGCAGGCCACCCCTTCAATCCTCTCCCTCCTCCCACCTCGGGCAGGCCCCAGTGTCTGTGTCCATGAGTTCTCATCATTTAGCTCCCACTTGTAAGTGAGAACATGCTGGATTTGGTTTTCTGTTCCTGCGTTAGTTTGCTAAGAATAATGGCCTCCAGCTCCATCCATGTTTGTGCAAAGGACATGATCTCATTCTTTTTCATGGCTGCGCAGAATTCGATGGTGTATGTGTACCAGGTTTTCTTTATCCAGTCTTCCACTGATGAACATTTAGGTTGATTCCATGTCTTAAGCATACAGTTTTAAATGAAGCAGACACGATCTCTGCCCTTGTGGAACTTAATAGCCTAGTGTAATGGAAGAAACTATAAACTAATATTCACAAAATAATTGCGTCATTCAAAATTGGATGCTTATCTGAAAGAGAAGAATTTGGCACTATAAGAATGAATAATAAAAGGGACCACGTAAGATCAGAGCATCTTGGAAAACTGTTGAGGAAATTATGAGTCATCTGAAAGAAAGCAGAAGTTAACTAGACAAGAAGAAGGAAGTTAGTGGCATGATGAAGCTCTTGAGCAGAACAGGAGCGTAGTCTGTTTCTCTAACTGGAAGAAGGTTGGCGTGGCCAGAGCAGAGTGAAGAGGTAGGAAAGAGAAAACAGGGACAAGATCTTACAGGATCTCTATTCATTCAACAAGCATTCACTGGGCACCTACTCCATGCCTCCTGCTGTTCCCAGCACCAGCGACACAGCAGTGAACAGACACAGGGCTCTTCCAGCCATCTTATGGAGGTTGGATTTGCTTACAAACCCAAAGGGAACTCACTGAAGGATTTGAAGAAGAGAATCCATATGATCCCATGTAGTTATTTAAAAGACCACTTGGGAGAGGTGGAGAATAGATGTATCAGACTGTCTTGGCACAGGAGCCCCTGGGTGATGAGCTGTGTCAGGTCATTTTGCTGCATGGAGACCAAGGTGTACAAGACCAGCATTGATTTTACAGGCCTTAAATAGCAAAATGGCAGCCATTCTATTCCACACAATGGTATATCCATACCCATTTCCATTCTTGTAGAAAACCAAGAACTGGGAAGATGGCGTTTAATCTGGTTATTGGTTTTGACTGCTAACTTTTTAAAAGGGTAATAAACTTCTTTTCACCATGAAGAGCAATTAGCACAAATGGAGTTCACCAGTGCACCGACATTTAACAAACTGTCAGAAAATCAGAGCTCTACAGTGACACTAGTGCGAGTCCAGGCACCAGATCGTCACACTGAATCAGATAATGACATTCCTGTTATAAGACAACTTTTAATTTTGCCATTTTACTCTTCAAGGGCACTAATACAGCCCTCCTAGCTATTCATTGATTTCTTTTTCTACATGATTTCTGACTGCAAGAGAACAGAGATCACCAACTTTATAGAGATCATATGTACACATTAAAAAAGAGTTCTTACCACATTTACATTTTTCACATTTTCCCAAGAAATGCTTCCTTGCATATAGTTAGCAACTTATGCCATTATATATGGAGACAAGAGTAGATAGATATAAGTTTCCTACTCAGCCAATTTTGTTTAATCAAAGTTTTGGGGAAAAAAAAAAAACTGTCATCATCTTATCCACATCCCCCTCCTCCTCTTATACAAAGAGCATAGTCTGAAAACTGGATGTCAGAGAACCTTGAAGGATGTGCTCAGGCAAGGCTTCCAGAGAACATCTTGTTCAGTCCCTTTATTTGGCTGATGAGAAAATAGAAGCACAGAGACAAGTTGAGTGATCCCAGAAATTCAAGTCTCACAGCAGATTAGTGGCAAAATCAAGACAAGAATCTGGACATCCAGACATCATTAAAGAATCATCTCAGTAAAATACCAAAGAAGAATAGAAACAAACCAACGAAATGTATGCTAATGTGGTCTATCCTCAGAATTTCATTTTTTTTTCATTTTCTTTTTGAGACAGGGTCTCACTCTGTCACCCAGACTGGAGTGCAGTGGCGTGATCATGGCTCACAATAGCTTTGACCTTCCGGGCCCAAGTGATTTTACCACCTCAGCCTCCCAAGTAGCTGGGACCACCCACAGGGACGCATGAATCAATCAATCTATCTATCTATCTAATATATACGTAATATGTATATATATACACACAAATATACACACACACACACACACACACATATATATATATATATATGTACCTCACTCCTCATCTGAAAAGTGGGAATGACAGTATCTGTAGCTTTTGTCTCTTTTATGAGGAGTTGAGTGATTTAGGAGATTTGCTATTTGGAGACTGCATGGAGTTACCAACAGCAAAGTGTCAGCAACCTAAGAATGTGGCATAATGGTTATTTTGCCACAGTGCAAAACACTCAGCCCAACCTCTGGATTTGAAGGCAAACCACCAGGGTCAAGTCAAGCTGACCCAAAGTCCACATGGCAAAAGCCCTGATATCTGGACTGTGATATGACAAGATGTTTATTTGGATAATGTCAGAGACTGATTGAGGTCGGGATGAAAATACAACCCAAAAGATCCAAAACAACCCCCTTTCGTTAATTATCTCAGAAAGGCACAGTAAGAGCTCATGCAAAGAGGAGCATATTTTGTTCAAAACCAATGAGAAAGATCAAGTAAACTGAAGGGCTAGTGAAACAGAGCTGGTGGTTTCCTACAGCTTTTGAAGACTGCCTGAAGCAGAGAACTATATTTGAGTTAAAAATCCATCTCAATCCCCTCAGCAGACACATATATGTCCAGCAGTTTTCTTGTAGACCATTCCGTTCATTTGGAACTAGATTTCTCTCCCAAGCTAACAAAGAGCCAGAAGATAAAGAAAGAGAACTAACTATTATTTGACCTGGTCTCTGATATGTTCTGGCTCCTTACACATTGTTTCAGCTAAATTCAAATAACCCCAGCATAATATGGCAGTGCTAAGTTGTATGTTTACATATCTCCACCCATTGGTCTTTTTCATTCACCCAGGGTGGGACAAACATTAAACCTGTATGAAATGGACAGCAGCATCCCGTTACATCTTCTCCTCCCCTGCTCTCTCTCACCCCTATAAACCCTCAATCTCCTCTAAAATAAGGATACAAGCCCCAAGCCGCTCTCCCTAAGAGGGAGCTTGAATCCATAAAAAATAAGGAATCCCCAGAATAACTAATTATCTAGAAAGATGTTCAAGGGATAGCCCTTGGGTAGCCTTGTTCATGGGCATCAAAATCTTAGAACTGCCAGAATAACATGGAGGAGGTAGGTGAGGGTAGCAGAAAAATTGTTGTGAAAAATCTGCATGACAATAAAATAATCTGGGTCATTGACAACCAGAATAATGGAAGTCACATTTTCAGTATTATTTGAAGTAAAGACAAACAATCCTAAACTGCCTTCATCACGTCTCTATTTTGGACATGTAAATTTGGTTAAAGTTTTTTGTTTGTTTTCCAGTCAGATCAATTGAAATCCTCCTCTTAAGGGTGTTCATCCTCCTCCCTCTGGAAATATACTTCCGCCCTCTTTTCAACAGAAAAGTTTAACATGGCAGAAGTTTTGAGAATGATGTTGTCTACCATAATTTTATGCTTAGATCTGTGTGTGGCGCAAGAGTTGTTAAGCATTGGTACAGGCTCTAGCTAAATTCCACTGCTTCAAAGGTGCCTAGGGAGTGAGCTCTGAAGCTTGCAGAGTCACAAAAGGGTTCTGCACTGGGTGGAGGGGGTTGACATTACGGAAGAGTCTGTTATAGATGTGAACCTCTTGCTGTATTTCAAAGGCTGTTTCTTGAAACATTTTAATGTCCTTCCTCAGTTGGAATCATCTGTGTCCAAAATAACAAATGGTCCCCCTGTTTCCCCCCTCCCCCCTGCCCTGTATCTCAGGAGGCTTGCTTTTTTGAAGTGGATGGAAATTGGTGTGGAAATCATGAGGTTCAGAGAAGAATCAAATCAGCCATTCAAAGCTGCCATCAACCCCTGGGCCCCCTCTAAATTGCTATTTCCATGTCACAGAATTTTTTCATTTTAAAACATTCTGAGATATTTTCATGGTGTTGTGGCTAACCATTTTTAGTCGGTTAAAAAAATGCCTTTATCACCTCCCACCAGGAAACTCATGGAACACACTGTTGGAGATGTTAAAACTTTTTTTTTTTCATTTTCTCCTTTAAAAATATTAATGGTAAGCATTAAAAAAGAAACGAAAAGTCTTTAATTTGGTTTTCAGACAGCTTAGTTTGAAATTAAAAATTGTTCATATCACCGTGAATCAAGCATCTGTGAGTAATCACCGTGAACCAACCTGATCATTTTTATCCAACAGCAGGGTAGGTGCCAAGTTCTCCATCCCACCGAGTGGGTGTAAAGTGCCAGTGTGCACTGGTGGAAATGGCTCTGGGTTGGAGGGCTCTGAGTTACAAAATTAAAAAGCTTCAGTTCACAAACAGTAAGAGGTTTGGTGGATGAGAAAGACAAAGGAAGAGGAAGGTAGCCAGGAGCTGGGGTAAATGAAGAAGCCAAGACCAGACAGCTTCTCAGCTTGGCATAATGAAGAAGGCTGCAATCCACCTGATGACCAGGAGTCTTTGTTAGGTCTCCTCTCAGTTTCCATCTCTTTCCAGCTCCCAGGGCTCCCTCCCCTCCAGTTTCCCTCCAGGCCAGGGGCAGAGTGACTGTGGTCCTAAATGACCATCCAGATGATCTTTGTGTTTCCCAAAAGCAGCCGAGAGTGCTCACTCAACTTTTCATAGCTTACAAATCCTTCCTGCATCCAGAAGAGCCTGAAAGTTGGTAAAAGGTATGTTTTGCTTTGGTTGGTGGACTACATAAACCATGGCCAACTTCCAGCCACAGTCTCTCATAGAAGAAAAGGATGGCAACAAGACAAAAATGCACTCACAAGCTCCTGGCCATTGGTATTTTCCCCCATTGTGGGAAGAAATGCAAATACATACAATAGGATTTTCCCCCTTTTTCTTAAAAAGAGCAAGAAAATAATTGAAATGAAGTCAGAAGGGAAAAGAGTGACAGAAACAAAACCAAGGAAGATAACTTAATTATTTATAGAAATAGCTCAGTATATGCACAATTTCCACAACAGCCTTCACCTCCAAGTGGATCAGAAATCCACCCGTAGTCAGAGAAAGGGAATGTGCTACATAGAAAGGAGACCCAGTACACTGAACACTTGGCCAAGTTCTTATTTCCTCACCTATTTTCTCTCTCTGGAAAGATTATTTTAAAATTTTTAAAATCTTGAGTAAACAGACACGTGAACTAAAGCACATAAATGAGTAGTGCTCTTAGGGTGAAGTATGCCTCCCCAAAAATTCATATGTTGAAGTCCTCAGCACTGGAACTTTATAATGTGACCTTATTTGGAAATACGGTGACTGCAGATATATTTAGTTAAGATAAAGTCATAATGGAATAAGGTGAGCAACTGATCCAATATGACTGATGTTCTTATTTTTTTAATGTTATTAAAAAGAGAGACATACAAATAGAGAAGATAATGGGAAGAGACACAGGGAGAAGATGAATCTAAAGCCAGAGAGAGGTTAAGACAGATCCTTCCTTCTCAGCCCTCCGACAGAACTAACCCTGCCATCACCTTGATCTCAGACTTATAGCCTCCAGAACTATGAGATAATAAATTTTTATTGCTTAAGCCACTCAGTTTTTGACACTTTTGTATTAATCTGTTCTCACTCTGCTAATAATGACATACCCGAGACTGAGTAATTTACAAAGGAAAGAGGTTTAATTGACTTACAGTTCTGCAAGGCCGGAGAGGCCTCAGGAAACTTACAATCATGGCAAAAATGAAAGCAAACACATCCTTCTTCACATGGTGGCAGCAAGAATTGCTGAGCAAAAGGGGAATAGCCTCTTATAAAACCATCTGATCTCATAAGAACTATATGGGAACAGCATGAGTAACCACCCTCATGATTAAATTGTTTCCACCTGGTCCCTCCCACAACATGTAGGGATTATGGGAACTACAATTCAAGATGAGATTTGGGTGGAGACACAGCCAAACCATAACACTTTGTTATGGAAGCTCTAGCAATCCAATAAAAGAAATTTCTTTAGAGCAAGATAGTATCAGATAATATCAAAAGTAAATGAAAGCTAAAATCCATTAAGCAATTTCTAGGTGCCAAAAACTATGCATTGTATATGCATCACTTCTATTAATCCTCACAGTTTCAATCTTCAGTTGCATCAGGATTTGATGGCTGGAGCTGTGGCAGCCATTTTTATCCACAAGTGTGAAGACGAGCCAACATACTGAACCTATCAGGGTTGAAAGACAGAAAAATCTGAGTCTCTCATGATGACACTGGGCCACTGAATCAACCAACTCTAGAACCCTCTATATCTTAAGACTGTTTAATGCAAGATAATAATATTTAAGCCACATTTTGTTGGAACTTCTGTTACTTGCAGTCAAGAGCATACCAACTGATACATTTCCCTCCTAGTAAATGTTTTTTACTAACTTTCTCCAAAGGTAAGGGTTATGTTATGCTCATTTTTACATTTCTAGATCCAACCACAGGGACTGTGATATGGAGGAAATTCAGTCAGTGTTTGTTGAATAAGCAAACAGGTAAATTTCTCCTCAAACAGATGCCAGTGGTGTTTGGCAGATGGAGAGATGAAAACTCCATGAATTTAACTGATTTGCTGAAGACCATGCAATAGTTCAGTGATTCAGTGACAGGGCGGGGGTCCCATGACCACCTTATTCTCACACTGCACTGCCTTTTTTACTATTTTGTATAATTATGGAATGTTCTCTGTAATTCTCTAATACTCTCTCTTCATTCTCCTCTCCAATACTTTCAACCTGTACACGATGTGCATACTTCCTACTTGTCCATTGTTTAGAATTTTATTTATTCTGCCTGTGAATACTTTACCCATTTGTATAAGTAAGAGTCTCAAAGCCAGAGACCATATCTGTGCTGTTATCTCTGTGCAACACCCAATATAGCTCAACTTTAATTTGGCAATAAATAAATCCTCCTGGATGATGATGGTATCTGAAAACATAAAATGAACTCCGCAGAGAAATAATCTTCTTAGCCCATATCCTATATCCTCTTCAGGAGGGAATGGCTAAATGAGAAATTAATAGGATTGGAAACATATTGTGCCTGTGGACTGAACCACACATATATATTTTTTTAAGTTTGTGAGTTTATGACCTTTGTACTTTGTGCAAGTTGTAGTTGTGGAGAAAGTATTCACACTGTTTTGAGGTCATATCTCCACATTTGGAACTGGTAAATGTGGAATGATTATCTTAAAAGGCTGGTCTTTATCTCCAATTGCCTAGTGGTCATTTCTTTTCTTTGAGAGTCTTGCTCTGTCACCCAGACTGGAGTGCAGTGGTGCAATCTCAGCTTACTGCAACCTCTGCCTCCTGGGTTCAAGTGATTCTCCTGCCTCAGCCTCCTGAGTAGCTGGGATTACAGGTGCCTAGTGGTCATTTCTACTGGAATGTCTCATTGTGATCTCTATTTCAACATGGTTATGAAAAAACCCATGATCACCTGTGAATAAAAATTGTTGTACCCCAAATCTTGTCACTTTTATTCACATCCTTGAGGCCACCAAGAACGAAAACTTTATCTACTAATTATTCCCATCTTTTCCCCTCCATATCTAGCCAAGTTCTGTCCATGTTCCCTATAAAATTCATCTCATCTTACCACTCCCTTCTGTTCCCCTTATCACCACCTAATTCAGTCCCCTAGCTGCCAAGGACACTGTTATATCTTCCCAATTTGTTTCCTTGAATCCAATCTGTCCCCCATGAAATCAATCCTTACAGTGCAGGGAAGCCAGCTCCCTTACACATACTCATCAGGACAGTTCCAGCTTCACAGTGACCTATATCTTTTTGTATCTAAATACATTTGTATTTCCAATCCTATCCTAATTCTCCTATGCAACCATATTGTCTACTATTCACTCTTGTAGATTAGTCCTTGTTGATGGATTGGTTTTAGTATATTCCCAAGCAAATCAGGGTTGAAAGAAAAATTCTGGGTCTCTCATGATGACACTGAGTCACTGAATTAACCCACTCTAGAACCATCTTGAGATGTTTTTCTAATATGAGATAATATTATTATTTAAGCCACATTTTGTTGGAACTTCTGTTACTTGCAGTCAAGAGCTTAACGACTGTTACAGGACAACTGATACAGGCCTTGGGAACTGATATTTCCAAGCCATTCGAGACACAAGAACATACCTATATGTGTTCAGAAAACCAAAACACTGTTTTGTTTGGTAGAACCAAGTATTTTAAGTTGTAAATATGTTGTTTTGCCCAACAAGCTAAATCATCCTACTCTCTCAGTCTATTTGGGATGTTGATAGAGCCAAGTTCCAGATAGGAGAATATTTCTCCCCAGGGACTCATATAGTTTATTATGACTCTAAAATCAATCTACATTCACGAGGGAAAACTTTTAAATATAAAAACATACAGCACAAAATTAAAAATAAATCTTGGTCTCACCCTCCAGGGATAACCACTGTTAATATCTTGATTTATTCATTCAGTTTTTAAAAATGAATATACAGGGAGGGTGGGAGGAGTAGGAAGGATAAAAAATCTCCATCTTGGGTACAACGTATATGACTTGAGTGACGGGTACACTACAATCTCAGACTTCACCACTCTACAATTGATCCATGGAACCAAAAACCACTTATACCCTTAAAGCTTTTGAAATGAAAAAATTAAAATGAAAATTAAACAATGAATACATATACCTGAATATATTCTAAAAATGTAAAGAGCATTATATGTTCAAATACTTTGCATTTATTTATTTATTTAGAGACGAAGTCTCACTCTGTTGCCCAGGTTGAAGTGCTGTGGCACAATTTCAGCTCACTGCAACCTCTACCTCCCGGGTTCAAGCGATTCTCCTGCCTCAGCCTCCTGAATAGCTGGAATTACATGCCCATGCCACCACACCTGGCTGATTTTCTTATTTTTAGTAGAGATGGGGTTTCATCGTGTTGGCCAGGCTTGTCTCAAATCCCTGGCAGCAAGTGATCTGCCTGCCTCGGCCTTCCAAAGTGCTAGGATTACAGGTGTGAGCCACCTCACCTGGCCTACTTTGCTTTTATTTATTATTTTTACTTTTTTGAAACAGAGTCTCATTCTGTCCCCCAGGCTGGAATGCAGTGGCGTGATCACAGCTCACGGCAGCCTCTGCCTCCCAGGCTCAAGCCTCCTGAGTAGCTGGGACCACAAGTGTGTGCTGCCACGCCTAATTTTTTTGTTTGTTTGTACTTTTATTAGAGATGGGGTTTTGCCATGTTGCCCATGCTGGCCTTGAACTTGTGAACTCAAAGTGATCCGCCTGCCTCAGCCTTCCACAGTGCTGGTATTATAGGCATGAGCCACTGTGCCTGGCCTACTTTGCTTTTATTTAAAACACACACACACATTTTTATTGCAGACATCTAAGAGTGCATAAGATGACAAAATATTATCCTCCTACCTTATATTCATCTCATGAATATTTTCCTATAGAGATAACCCTTGTTAACAATTAGCCTGTATCTTTCCTGGTTTTTCTATGCATATGCAAATATATCTTTTTATTTTTACAAAAATAGCATACATATTGTTATGCATCATATATGTCTCTACATAATATATTTTGGATAGCTTCTGACATGGTAGAACGCTATCTCTTTCTTTTAAATTTACATTGTAATGCCATTGAATAAATGTAGCAAAAGATTCTTAACCAATCTCCAATTATGGCTTGTTGGATTCTTTCTGTTTTTGCTCCGACAATCGCTTTTGCCAAGAATGTTTCTGTACACACATATTTCAATACTTGAGCAAGTTTTACTGTAAGACAGATCTGAGAAGTGGAAATACTGGGTCAAAAATGTACAATCTAAATTTTGTAAGATACTATCTATCTGCCCTCCAAATGTTGTCTGATTAGCTCTTAAAAATGAATTTATTTGGATCAAAATTGTTGAAAATTATTATAGAGTTTTAGTAAAGGATTCACATGCGCAACTACTATTCTTATTTTAATTTTCTTGCAGTATAAGCTCAAAATTATATCCCAAATTGACTTTTTTAAAAAACTGTGAGTACATAGGTATATATATTTATGGGGTACATGAGATCTTTTGATCCAGGCATGTAATGTTTAATAATCACACCATGGAAGATGGGGTACCCATCCCCACAAACATTTGTCCTTTGTGTTATAAATAACCCAATTATACTCTTTCAGTTATTTTTATTTTTTATTTTTATTTTTATTTTTATTTATTTTTTTTTTTTGAGACTGAGTCTGGCTCTGTCGCCCAGGCTGGAGTGCAGTGGCCGGATCTCAGCTCACTGCAAGCTCCGCCTCCCGGGTTTACGCCATTCTCCTGCCTCAGCCTCCGGAGTAGCTGGGACCACAGGCGCCCGCCACCTCGCCCGGCTAGTTTTTTGTATTTTTTAGTAGAGACGGGGTTTCACCGTGTTAGCCAGGATGGTCTCGATCTCCTGACCTTGTGATCCGCCCGTCTCAGCCTCCCAAAGTGCTGGGATTACAGGCTTGAGCCACCGTGCCCGGCTTCTTTCAGTTATTTTTAAATGCACAATTAAATTATTTTGACTATAGTCTCCCTGTTGTGCTATCAAATACTAAGGTATTATTAATTCTTTCAGGGTTTACTTGTAGCTGTTAACTATCCCCACTTCTCCCTACCCCCTGCTACCCTTCCCAGCCTCTGGTAACTATCTTTCTACTCTCTACCAGATTGACTTTTGGTTTTGGGTTGAGTCTATCCTTATTCTCTGTGCGAAATCTCCCTCCCACTCAACAGAGTTGGACTGTCTTTGACGTCTGAATAAATAGGCACCAAGGTTTCCAATAAGAGAAGTAGTACACTTTGGTGACTGTGAAGTCAGACAAATTACATTTGACTCCTACCTTTTTTAATCATTAGCTGTGTGTCCTTGGGGAAATGACATGACCTCTCTTTGTTTTGTTTTCTGCAAAAATGGAAATGACAAGAATTAATCGCTACCTTGTAGGGAGGTTTGGAGAATTAAAACTCGTTCTACAGTGCCTATTAAAACTTGTTCTACAGTGCCTGTTAAAACTCATTCTACAGTGCCTATTAAAACTTGTTCTACAGTGCCTATTACACAACAGATCTTGTTGGTTGGTTCCTTTTCTTTTTTTCTGTTTTGTTTGTTTGTTTGTTTTTTGAGATGGAGTCTTGCTCGGTCGCCCAGGCTGAAGTGTAGTGGTGCAGTCTCTGCTCACTGCAAGCTCCGCCTCCCAGGTTCACGCCATTCTCCTGCCTCAGCCTCCTAAGCAGCTGGGACTACAGGTGCCCACAACCACGCCTGGCTAATTTTTTGTATTTTTAGTAGAGACAGGGTTTCACTGTCTTAGCCAGGATGGTCTCGATCTCCTGACTTCGTGATCCGCCGGCCTCGGCCTCCCAAAGCGCTAGGATTACAGGCGTGAGCCGCCGCGCCCGGCCGGTTGTTTTCCTTCTAAGGGTGCAATGGGGATGGCTCAAGCAAGAATGAAGCCTGTTACTGAAGATGATCCAAAATGAGATGCCAGAAGGTAGACATCAGACCAAAAAATCTCACTGTCCACATCAGGCAGGCAATTGGCATTGGTTAACTCTGGAAGACTTTTAAATCATCCTTATCATTTAGTTTCCCTAATAATGACAAATAAAAACAAAGTGGAAAATGAGATGCCTAGATTCCCCTGCAACTAGATTTATCTTAACAGCAAAGGTGGCCAGGCATGGTGGCTCACATCTGTAACCCCAACATTTTGGGAGGCTGAGGTGGGTGGATCACAAAGTCAGGAGTTCAAGACCAGCCAGCCAACATGGTGAAACCCCATCTCTCCTCAAAATACAAAAATTAGCCGGGCATGGTGGTGGGTAATCCCAGCTACTTGGGAGGCTGTTAGAGAATTGCTTGAACCTGGGAGGCAGAGGTTGCAGTGAGCTGAGATTGGCCCACTGCTCCCCAGCCTGAGCGATAGAGTGAGACTCCATCTCAAAAAGACAAAACAAAAACAAACAACAACAAAACAACAACCTAAAGGAGACTTTTCCACAGGTATCAGTTGACAGTTATAAACCTTGCACCTCTAGGATGAACCAGACAAGAAGCATTTTGCAAAGATCAAGGCAGCAAGGAAATGTTGTCATTCTTGCATAAGCAAAGTCTGTGTTATTCTGCTATAACCAGAGCATTCTGCATTTGTGCAACAATTCTTGCTCTTATGGGTACACCAGAGCTCAAGCGTGTCATGAAAAGGTAATGGCAAGAAATTCCACAAAAGAATGAGTGACAGTAATTGGAAGGAATTTGAGCAGAAGGGATATGAAAAAGTAGCTTTTGATTATTCTCTTCTTTTTTATAACATAAACGATCATTGGTAACACATTTAATTTGTCAGCAGTCCAAGGCCTTAAAAAAATATTCCTACGAACCAGTTATAAACTGTGATAATCAATTTCCTGGTGATTATACTGATTAAGGAAATTATTCATCTACTATATTTTTCATCTCAGATATTTTTCAAATGTCACGTGAGTCTCTTAAGCTTAAAAAAACCTTGCTCTTAGCCAGTACACACAATAAATGTAAAACCGATGGCACCAATATTATGAATAGTACCTCTTAGGACAAAATCTGATTTGTCTGAAGGCAGATGACATTATAAAGAATAGTCAAGATGTCACTAGAGGGACTTGGTATGCAGCTTGATTTACTTAGCATCTTTGTCACTTTATAGATTGAGATATGATTGATGGTAACATTAATATAGAAAGCATGTTAATATTAGAACAGGCTTTAAGATCCCCTACTAGAAAATTCTCCCCCTCCTCAAATTAATATAATTTGGAATAAAATGCCCTAAGGATGCAATGATTCTTAGTCTTGCTAGCCCCTTGATGTAAGCTTTTTTTTTTAGAAAATTAAATCAGTTTTATTGAGGTATACTTTATATACAATAAAATAATATACCCAATTTATACATTTCCGTAAGTTTTAACAAATGTGCACATCCGTGTAACCATTACCACAATCAAGGTACATTCCATCACCACAAAAGTTCCTTTTTGGTCCTTTCCAGGCAACATCCCCTACTCCTCAGCCCTAGGAAACTGCTAACCTATTTTGTCACTATGAATTGGATTGGATTTCTGTTTTCTGAGTTTTATATCAATCAGTCTTACAGAGTGTAGAATTTTGTGTCTGCTTCCTTTACTCAGCACAATGCTTCTGAGATTCACCCACGTTTCCTGTATCAGCCGTTCATTGTCTTTTCTCGGCTTGTGAGAACATAGCATAATGTGTGTAGACATTCAATTGATGGCGGCCATTTTTGTTTCCAGTTTGGGGCCATTATCAGTGAAGCTGCTTTACCTATTCATAAATAAATCTTTGTTGTGGACATATTTATTTCTCTTGGGTAAACACCTAGGAATAGTATTGTAGGGCAGCAGTCCCCAATCTTTTTTGCACCAGGGCCTGATTTTGTGGAAGACACTTTTTCCACAGACTGTTGGTGGTAGGGGATGGTTCTAGGATGAAACTGTTCTACCTCAGATCATCAGGCATTAGATTCTCATATGGAGCATACAACCTAGATCCCGGGCACGCACAGTTCACAATAGGGTTCCACTCCAAGGTGGGTGGATCATCTGAGGCCAGGAGTTCGAGACCAGCCTGGCCAACATGGTGAAACCCTGTCTCTACTAAAAATAAAAAAAAAAAATTAGCTGGGCATGGTGGCACACACCTGTAATCCCAGCTACTTGGGAGGCTGAGGCAGGAGAATCGCTTGAACCTGAGAGGCAGAGGTTGCAGTGAGCCAGGATCGCACACTGCACTCCAGCCTGGGTGACAGAGCGAGACTCTCTCTTTTCCAAAAAAAAAAAAAAAAAAAAAAGAGAGAGAGATGTATTATGATTCTCCAATCTGTGGCCTGCCTCTTCATTTTCTTAACATTGTCATTTGAAGACGAGAAGTTGTGAATTTTGATGAAAAGGGACGCTTTTCAATATCTACTTCTTTGTCTCCTCCACAGCTTTGAACTTGGAATTGGGCTTTTTTGAACACAGAAGTGGAGCCTTAGTTAATCTTTATTGACAAATTAGAAAAGGCAAAAAAATTCACTCTGAATTGAGAATTCTCTTTTATATATTGTCATTCTTGCTTCAAGTAAATTATGCACATTTTTAAAATGCAGTCCAGTCCCATGAGGTCAAAAAATATCACTGCTCCCATTTCATAGAAAAATAACCCAAGGTGTGAAAACCTGAAGCCCATGACCCGAGGTGATGAAAAATGACTGAGGCAGAGCAGGGGATGCAGTGAAACTAATTGGTCACAGTGAAGGGTCTTGGCCGAGCCCTCTAGGGGCTGATGCTGGTGCCTAAACTCACTGAGCTAAATAATTACAGCGAGGCTGAGCCTGGAGGGATTCGCCCAGGTCTGCTGCTGTTGACTCTTCTCGCTTCATTTTCTCTTCTCTTTTTCCGCCCTCCTTCCCTCTCTTCTTTCCTTCTCTATTCTTTTTTGTCTGCCTTCTGTTCCATATGAACTCCATTCAGCTGTGCTTGGTTCTGCAATTCTTTGTCTCTCCATTTCTTTCTTCCTCTCTCCTCTCCCTCCCTCTTCTCTCTTTGGCCTGTCTCTCTTCCCCTCACTCCACTTCTCTCTGCCTCTTCCCCCTCACTCTTTCCCTGTGTGTGTGTCTTTCTCCCACTCCACCTCTCTTTGCCTCTCCCCCTTTATCTCCGCCTCCTCCCTCACACTCTTTCCCTCTCTCTGCCTCCCTGCCTCCCTCTCTGCCTTTCTGTGTACCCCCTCTCACCTCTCTCTGCCTCCTTCCCCAGTCCCCCACTACTCACCTCCCTCTTTGCCTCCCTCCCCATGCCCCACTTCCCTCTCTCTGCCTCCCTCTCCACCCCTACCTCCCTTTCCTCTTCCTCCCCCCTTCCCCCACCCCCTCCCTGCCTCCCTCCCCATGCCCCAATTCCTCTCTCTCCCCACCCCCCTCCCTTTCTCTCTCTCTCATTCTGTCTGCCTATCTTAAATGAGGAACTCTCCTTTCGTAACTGATCAAAGCTTGATCTCCATGTTGTACGAGAATATACATGTATGGGTACATCTACGTCCTCTTCTGAGGGTGACAGGACCCAAAGCAATGGCCAGACTCCCCTTCAGCGGCAGATACCAGCCTGGGCGAAAATACTGACTGCCGAGAGGCCGTTCATTGGAACTGAAGAACACACCTCATTTTAGCGGAAACCCCAATATGTTCTGGATTGTTGTTCTCTCAAGTTTACTAAAAATGATAATTTTCCTGTGACTATACCTCTAAAAAAACAGCAGTCACCTCTCTAGACTTTAAAGATAGTGATTTTCTCATGACAGGACACTTCTCTGCCTCAAACTTGGATGAAGTCCTAAATGTTTCAGGCAGCCTGCAAGGTCCTATCGAATTAGGATCTCTCTCTGCCCTCCCCGCTCATCTCTGAACACTCCCTCATGTTCCACTGTTGGTTTTTTTGTGTGTTGCTTCCTTGTTCGTTTTGTTTCACACCAAGCCCCTCCCACTTCAGACTATTCCCATGAGAACTCCCAGTTCCGGAAATGCTCTTCTTCCTGTTCAGTTGACTTCCTGCCCCTTATCTCCTTCTTCATAGTAACTAAGAACTATGTTTGTTTACCAAAAATGCAGTATGCCTAACTCAAGCAATACAGAGCTCAAAATAGAATCTTAAAGTCGGTTCACCACTAATTACTATCATTCACATTGAACATTTCAAACCTTGTTTATATACACAAATGTTTATGTATACATGTTTAAAACACGTAGTACATATTAAATACATACACATACACATAAAATATATTTAATACACATTTGTATGTATATACATTTCAATGTATGTTACATACATATAAAATATGTATATATATTTTATATATGCTCATGTGAGATATATTACTTACATAATACATACACACACACATATATACATGTAAAAAGTACTTCATGCTGGGCGCAGTGGCTTATGCCTGTAATTCCAATACTTAGGGAGGCTGCGGCAGGCAGATTGCTTGAGCCCAGGAGTTTGAGACCAGCCTGGACAATTTAGTCAGACTTTGTTTCTACAAAAAATTTTTTTTATTCGAATTAGCCTGGCAAGGTGGTGTACCGCTGTATTCCCTGCGCCACTGCACTCCAGCCTGGGTGACAGAGTGAGACCTTGTCTCAAAAAAAAAAAAAAAAAAAAAAAGCCGCGTGCGATGGTTCATGCCTGTAATACCAGCACTTTGGGAGGCCGAGGCAGGTGAATCACCTGATGTCAGGAGTTCAAGACCAACCTGGCCAACATGACAAAACCCCATCTCAAAAAAATTCAATTGTCTGCTGATAAATTTTTCAGAATGGAACCCTCTGAAAATTACTAATGGTTGTTTTATTTCTATTTTAACAAGGGAGGTAAGGAAAAAAAAATCCCAATCCATGTCATACTTTGGAATTAAGAAACAACAACAAAGCCTTGTAAAAGCAAGCCAGGAACCGTGCACACTCTGTAAGGATGTGTTTGCACTTCATAAACAGCTAAAGGGCAGGAGCAAGAATGACTGCTGTGTGGCAAATAAATCCTGTTCTTTATACTTCCCCCAAGTGTTCCTCTTCTGCCTGGCTGCCACCCCCAACCTCTCCAAGCATTTTGTCAATATCTAGTGCGGCTTCCCTCACATGTAAGAAACAAGCAGCCGGGTGCAGGGGCTCACGCCTCTAATCCCAACACTTTACAAGCAGCCGGGTGCAGGGGTTCACGCCTCTAATCCCAACACTTTGGGAGGCTGAGGCAGGTGGACCACCTGAGGTCAGGATTTCGAAACCAGCCTGGCCAACATGGTGAAACCCCATCTCTACTAAAAATACAAAAGTTACCTGGGTGTGGTGGTGGGCGCCTGTAATCCCAGCTACTCGGGAGCTGAGGCAGGAGAATCACTCGAACCTGGGAGGTGGAGTCGCAGTGAGCCAAGACTGCACCACTGCACTCCAGCCTGGGCAACAAGAGTAAAACTGTCTCCAAAAAAAAAAAAAAAAAAAAAAAACAAGGAAAATCCCCCTAAAGTTAATAAAAACACAGACTAGTAAGTAGACTTATTCTGTTTTCTAACAGCTTTCCAGAGCTGTACTTGACGAATAATAAACTGCACAAAGTCCAAGCATCGAAGGTGATAAGTTTTGTGTTTGTACATGCCGTGAAACCACCTCCATACTCAGGAGAGTGAACACACCTTCACTACCAAAAGTTCCCTCATGCACTTTCGCAGAATCCTTTCTTTTACCCTTCCCTGCCACCTTTCCCCAAACAGATGTGCTTTCTGTATCTATAAACTATTGATTACTTTGAATTTGTTTAGGGTTTTCTATAAGTAGAATCATATAATACACACTCATTTTGTCTGGTTTATTTCACTCCGATAATTATTTTGAGATTATCTGGTGTACTGTTGCATGCATCAGTAGTTTATTCCTCTTAATTACCGTATTTCATTGTACCTATGTACCACTATTTATTTATCATTACCTGTTGATGGACATTTGGGTTCTTTCCAACTTGGGGCTATTGCAATGATAAACTGAACTTCCTCAAAAATTTAAAGCATCTGCTCTTCAAAATACATTGAGAGGAAAAAAAGACAAGCCACAGACCAGGAGAAAATATTTGCAAAGCATATATCTGATAATGGGTATCCACGTTATATAAAGACTCCTCAAAACTCAGTAAGTAAACTAACAACCCATTATAACTTTTTTATTTTATTTTATTTTTTTGAAACGGAGTCTTGCTCAGTCGCCCAGGCTGCAGTGCAGTGGCACGATCTCAGCTTACTGCAAGCTCCGCCTCCCAGGTTCACGCTATTCTCCTGCCTCAGTCTCCCGAGTAGCTGGGACTACAGGCGCCCACCACTACGCCCGGCTAATTTTTTTTGTATTTTTAGTAGAGACGGGGTTTCACCGTGTTAGCCAGGATAGTCTCGATCTCCTGACCTCGTGATCCGCCTGTCTCGGCCTCCCAAAGTGCTGGGATTACAGGTGTGAGCCACCACGCCCGGCCATGTTTTTATATTTCATTTTCACATTGAAAATCAGTCAGATTTACTTTAACTTCAGAGTGTGTTCTGTAAAATTAAATGAGTGTTGGCAGTGAGCTGTACTTTTTCTAAATGGGAAATGGGTAAGTAAGGCTGCATTAGTCCATTCTCAAATTGCTATAAAGAAATGCCTGAAGGCTGGGTGTGATGGCTTGTATCTGTAATCTCAGCACTTTGGGAGGCCTAGTGGGGGAGTGGTGGGCAGAAATCACTTGAGCTCAGGAGATCAAGACCAGCCTGGGCAACATGGTGAAACCTGTCTCTACTAAAAATACAAAAAAAAAAAAAAAAAAAAAAATCAATAACCAGGTGTGGTGGTGCATATCTGTGGTCCCAGACACTCTGGAGGCTAAGGTGGGAGGATCACTTGAGCCTGGGAGGCAGTGGTTGCAGTGAGCCAAGCTTGTGCCACTCTACTCCAAGCTGGGTGATAAAATGAGACCCTGTCTCAATTTAAAAAAGAAAAAGAAATGCCTGAGACTGGGAAATGTATTTTAAAAAGTAGGTTTAATTGGCCCAGGGTTCTGCAAAGCTGTACAGGAAGCATGATGCTGACATCTGCTAGGCTTCTAGGGAGGCCTGAGGAAACTTAAAATCAGGGCCGAGGACAAAGGGGGAATGAGCACTTCACATGGCCAGAGCAGGAGCAAGAAGACACGAGGTGGGAGGTTCCACACACTTTTAAACAACCAAGTCTCATGAGAACTCAGCATAGTGAATACAGCACCAAGGGGGATGGTGTAAAACCACGAGAAACCTCCCCCATGATCAACTATGTCCCACCAGGTCC
The DNA here is from genome assembly GCF_043159975.1 of Macaca nemestrina. NCBI lineage: Eukaryota > Metazoa > Chordata > Mammalia > Primates > Cercopithecidae > Macaca > Macaca nemestrina. The sequence continues at coordinate 127,297,629 of NC_092133.1, forward strand.
CAGCTTCAACCTTCTGGATTATAATGCATCATGAGATTTGGGTTGGGACAGAGATTCAAACCATATCAGAGGCCTTCCATGAGTTTAGGATTCGGCTAATCAGCCTGTACCTTACCTCCAACTTACATAAGACTATAACTCATCAATGATTTGGCCACTAAACAAAAAAAAAATTCATGTAAATCATTGATGAGTTATGGTCTTACGTAAATTGTTGTATGTATGTATGTTATTGTATACTTAACAAGTATAAGTATGGTATGCTTAAGTATGTTATGGTATACACCCATATCATGGATGAGTTATGGTCTTATGTAAGTATGCTGTATGTTGTCATGTTCACATAAATGATTGATGAGTTATGGTCTTATGTAAGTTGCAGATTTCTAAAATGTAAATTTTAAGGGTAGAAATTTTGTCTTTCTTGTTTACCACTCTCTCTCAGAACAGTTTGTGGTTCAAAGTAGGTGCTCAATGCATTGGCTTATGCATTTAGTGTCTATTGTTTGAGGAACTGGAGATACTGTAAATCAAATAGCCAACAACAAACAATCTCTCCTCACGGAGCTTACATTCTGGTAGGGCGAGGCAGAAAATGAACCCATAAACATATACAGTATGTACAGCGTTTTGGAGAAATAATAAATACAATTTCTATATATTAAATATATAGTATGCAGAGTGTTTCAGAGAAAACTAAAGAAAGGTAAAGGGATTATGGTGATGTGAGATGCATACGTTTAAATATGGTGGCCAAGGAAAGCCTTACCTGCAAAGTGACATTTCAGAAAATAGCTCAAGCAGGCAGCATTCACTCAGGACCAGGACAAAGATAAGGAATGAAGACAAAGTGTGACTAATAAAAACGTGAGGAGGAAGAAAGAAAACGTAGAATGGATAGCTAATCTCTTTCTTATTATAGGAGTCCACCTTCAACTGGGAATTTATTCTGAGCGAAGTGGCAGAAATATAATTTGGATTTTCTGATTCACTTCTTTCCCTCAACCATCCCTGTTACTGACCAAGGAAGGAAAGGATGTTGGGAAGCCCTCTCAGCCCTCTGTGGAATTGCTAGACCTCAGTCACAAAATAGGAACAAAAAGTAACCACCTCTCTAAACCAAGGAATTTTAATGAAGTAATTCCCAAAAAGTTAGGACCTTCTGTTTTCTGTTCATTTCAGAAGAGGCAGGATAGAGAGGATTTATTCATTCTTTCAATACATTCCTGTTGAGCATCTTGCATGTACCATAAGCTGTACAACGTCTAGGGGATACAGTTGTGCGCATAGCAGATAAGGGTCTGTCTTCCCCGCATCAAGCTTTCAGCTTAGTGATGAATGCTGTAGGGTTACACACTAGATTTACACCACAGAAATGGGACAACCCTCCAAATCAGAGCTTCATTTATTATTTATTGATTTTCCAGGCTTAAAGTGATGGAGAAAATGTTAATCCTACACACACAACACAAAAAATGTTGTTGTGTGTGTAGCTGCTACGTTGCATATAGCACAGAAGCATGAGGCAGTATTCTAGTATTCAAAAATTATTACCTGAGAGGGTAAGAACATCAAAGGGAGAGAAATGGCAGAATAGGAGGCAGGACTTCTCTGCATCTCCCACTTTGATGGACAGAGCAGTGTGTGGAGACCTACATCTTGAACTTTTGCTCCAAGGACTACTGTAGGAACATACCAGGAAAGCTAAGAGAATCCACAGACCCTCTGAAGGAGGTGGATTGCTGCTGCAGCCTCCATGGGACAACTGAGGAACTGTGAGTCTGCTTTCTTTTGGAGCTGGGAGACTTGTATCCTGGGGCAAGTTCTCAGCCCTACTCACTGGCTACCTGGAAATAAACTTGGTGCTGTTGGTGGGGCATGGTTGGAAAGAGAGGAGACTGGCCTTTTGGCTGCAGGCTGTTGAGAGCTGGGTGAGGCCTGTGTGTGGCTGCCTGCTTTCCCTCACTTCTTTGGTGACCTGTGTGATGCAGCAGAGACGGCCATAATCCCCCTGGGAACATAACTCCATTGGCCTGGGAACCACATCCCCATCCCCCACAGCAGCCACAGCAAGCCCTACTCAAGGATAGTCTGAACTCAGACACACTTATTCCTGCCCCCACCTGATGATCTTTCTCTACCTCTCCTGCTAGGCAAAGACAAAGGACATAATCTCTTGGGAGCTCTAGGGTCCCCTATACTACCACAACTGATGTGCTTTTGAAAGTGCCAATTCCTGATTGGAGGCCAATACAAAACCAGAACACTTAGCAAAAATACAACCAAGGACCCTCACAGAATCCACTTCACTGCCCTGCTACCTTCACCAGAGTAGGTACTGGTATCCATGCCTTAGAGCCCTGAAGACAGATCAACATCACAGGACTCTTTGCAGACGCTCCCCAGTACCAGCCCAGAGCTCAGTAGCTCTGCTGGGTGGCCAGATCCAAAAGAGAAATAACAATCGCTGCAGTTTGGCTCTCAGAAGCCCTATCCATAAGGGAAAGGGGAGAGCACCACATCAAGGGGGCACTCTGTGGGACAAAATAATCTGAAGTCCCAGATCTTCCCCCGATATAGTCTACCCAAATGAGAAGGAACCAGGAAAGCAATTCTGGTAATATGGCAAAACAAGATTCTTTAACACAGCCAAAGATCACACTAGCTCACCAGCAGTGGATCCAAACCATCATGAAATCTCTGAATTGCCAGAAAAAGAATTCAGAAGGTCAATTATTAAGCCAATCAAAAAGGCACCAGAGAAAAGTGAAGTCAAACTTAAAGAAATTTTAAAAACGATACAGGATATGCATGAGAATATCTCTAGTGTAACAGATAGCATAAATTTAAAAAGTCACAACTTCTGGAAAGCAAGGACACACTTAGAGAAATGCAAAAATCATTGGAAAGTCTTAGCAATAGAATGGAACAAGTAGAAGAAAGAACTTCAGAACTCGAAGACAAGGCTTTTGAATTAACCCAATCCAACAAAGACAAAGACAAAATAATTTTAAACAATGAACAAAGCCTCCGTAAGTTTGAAATTATGTTAAACAACCAAAAACCAAAAACCTAAGAATTGGTGTTCCCTAGGAAGAAAAATCTAGAAGTTTGGAAAACATATTTGAGAGAAAAATTGAGGAAAACTTCCCTGGCCTTGCTAGAGATCTAGACATCCAATATAGGAGAAGCTCAAACAATGCCTGGGAAATTCATCACAAAAAGATCATACGGTCTTAGGCATACGGTCATCAGGTTATCTAAGGTCAAGAGAAAGGAAAAGGCCTTAAGTTCTGTGAGGCAAAAGCATCAGGAACCCATAAAGGAAAACCTGTCAGATTAACAGCAGATTTCTCAGGAGAAATCTTACAAGCTAGAAGGGATTGGGGTCCTATCTTTAGCCTCCTTAAACAAAACAAGTATCAGCCAATAATTTTGTATCCAGCAAAACTACGCTTCATAAAGAAAAGATAGTCTTTTTCAGACAAACAAATGCTGAGAGAATTCGCCACTACCAAGCCAGTACTACAAGAACTACTAAAAGGAGCTCTAAATCTTGAAACAAATCCTTGAAAAACACCAAAATAGAATCTCCTTAAAGCATAAATCTCACAGGACCTATAAAAAACACAATGAAAAAAAAAAGAAAAAAAGGAAAAACACAATGAAAAAAAAAAGAAAAAAAGAAAAAACACAATGAAAAAAAAGAAAAAAAGGTATTCAGGCAACAAATAGCATAGTGAATAGAATAGTACCTCACATCTCAATACTAACATTGAATGTAAATGATCTAAATGCTCCACTTAAAAGATACAGAATGGCAGAATGGGTAAGAACTCACTAACCAAGTATCTGCTGTCTTCAAGTGACTCACCTGACACATAAGGACTCACATAAACTCAAGGTAAATGGGTGGAAAAAGACATTCCGTGCAAATGGACACCAAAATCGACCAGGAGTAGCTATTCTTAGACAAATCTTAAAGGAACAGCAGTTTAAAAAGACAAAGAGGGACATTATATAATGATAAAAGGACTAGTCCAACAGGAAAACATCACAATCCTAAATACATATGCACCTAACACTGCAGCTCCAAAATTTATAAAACAATTAGTATCAGACCTAAGAAATGAGAAAGGCAGCAACACAGTAATAGTGGGGGACTTTAATACTCCACTGACAGCACTGGACAGTCATCGAGACAGAAATTCAACACAGAAACAATGGACTTAAACTATACCCTAAAACAAATGAACTAAACAGATATTTACAGAATATTCTACCCAATGACTGCAGAATATGCTTTCTATTCATCAGCACATGGAACATTCTCCAAGATAGAACATATGATAGGCCACAAAACAAGTTGCAACACATTTTTAAAAATTGAAATTATATCAAGTACTTTCTCAGACCACAGTAGAACAAAATTGGAAAACAACTCCAAAAGACACCCTCAAAACTGTGCAAATACATGGAAATTAACCTGCTCCTGAACAATTGTTGGGTCAAAAATGAAATCCAGATGGAAATTAAAAAATTATTTGAACTGAATAGTGACATAACCTATTAAAACTTCTGGGATACAGTAAAAGCAGTGCTAAGAGGAAAGTTCATAGCATTAAATGCCTACATCAAAAAGTCTCAAAGAGCACAAATGAACAATCTAAGGTGACACCTCACGGAACTAGACAAATAAAAATCAAACTGAAACCCAGCAGAAGAAAAGAAATAACCAAGATCAGAGCAGAACTAAATGAAATTGAAACAACAACAACAAAAAAAACAAAAGATGAATGAAACAAAAAGCTGGTTCTTTGAAAAGATAAATAAAACTGATAGACTGTTAGTGAGATTAACCAAGAAAAGAGAGAAGATCCAAATAAGCTCAATTAGAAATGAAATGGGTGATATTATAACTGATACCACAGAAATACCAAAGATCATTCAAGGCTACTATAAATGTTCACCTTTATGTGCATAAACTAGAAAACCTAGAGGAGATGGATAAATTACTGGAAATATGCAACCCTCCTAGATTAAACCAGGAAGAAATAGAAACTCTGAACAGATCAACAAGCAGTGAGATTGAAATGGTAATTAAAAAGTTACCAACAAAAAAAAAAAGCTCAGGACCAGACAGATTCACAGCTGAATTCTGTCAGACATTCAAAGAAGAACTGGTACCAATCCTACTGATGCTATTTCAAAAGATACAGAAAGAGAGAACCCTCCCGAAATCTATGAAGCCAGTATCACCCTAATACCAAAAACAGAGAAAGACATAACAAAGAAAGAAAACTACAGATCAATATCCCTGATGAACATAAATGGAAAAAATCTTAACAAAATACTAGCTACCAGAATACAACAGCACATCAAAAAGATAATCTACCATGATCAAGTGGGTTTCATACCAGGGATACAGGGATGATTTAACATCCACAATAAATGTGATACACCACACAAACAGAATTAAAAACAAAAATCACATTATCATCTCTGTCAGATGCAGAAAAAGCATTTGAAAAAAGCATTTGACAAAATCCAGCATCCCTTTATGATTAAAACCCTCAGCAAAACTGGCATAGAAGGGACACACTTTAAGGTTATAAAAGCCATCCATGACAAACCAACAGTCAGCATTTATACTGAGTTGGGAAAAGTCGAAAGCAACCCCCTGAGAACTGGAACAAGACACGGACACCCACTCTCACCACTTGGTACTGGAAGTCCTAGCCAGAGCAATCAAACAATAGAAAGAAATAAAGGGCATCCAAACTGGTTAAGAGGAAGTCAAAATGTCACTGTTTGTTTATGACATGATTGTATACCTAGAAAACCCCAAAGACTCATCCAAAAAGCTCCTAGAACTGGTAAATGAATTCAGCAAAGTTTCAGGATACATTATTAATGTGCACAAATCAGTAGCTCTGCTATACACCAACAGTAACCAAGTCGAGAATCAAATCAAGAACTCAACCCCTTTTACAATAGCTGCAACAACAATTAAAATACTTAGGGGAATATACTTAATCAAGGACATCAATGACCTCTACAAGGAAAACTACAGAACACTGCTGAAAGAAATCACAGATGATACAAACAAATGGAAACACATCCCATGCTCATGGATGGGTAGAATCAATATTGTGAAAATGACCATACTGCCAAAAGCGGTTTACAAATTCAATGTAATTCTTATCAAAATACCACCAGCTTTCTTAGCAGAACTAGAAAAAACAATCCTAACATTCATATGGAACCAAAAAAGAGCCCACATGGCCAAAGCAAGACTAAGCAAAAAACAAAAAATACCCACCAGATCTGGAGGTATTACATTACCCAACTTTATGCTATAAGGCCATAATCACCAAAACGCCATAGTACTGATATAAAAATAGGAATATAGAACAGTGGAACAGAATAGAGAACACAGATATAAAGCCAAATACAGTCAACTGATCTCTGACAAAGCAAATCAAAACATAAAGTGGGAAAAGGATACCCTATTCAACAAATGGTGCTGGGATAATTGGCAAGCCACATGTAGAATGAAACTGGATTCTCATCTCTCACCCTATACAAGAATCAACTCGAGATAAATCAAAGACTAAATCTAAGACCCAAAACCATAAAATTCTAGAAGATAACACTGGAAAATCCCTTCTAGAAATTAGCTTAGGCAAAGACTTCATGACCAAGAACCCAAAAGGAAATCCAACAAGAACAAAGATAAATAGATGGGACTTAATTAAACTGCAAAGCTTCTGCACAGTGAAAGACATAATCAGCAAAATAAACAGACAACTCACAGAGTGGGAGAAAATCTTCACAATCTATGCATCTGACAAAGGACTAATGCCCAGAATTTACAAGGAACTCAAATCAGCAAGAACAAAACAATCCCATCAAAAAGTGGGCTGAGGATATGAATAGACAATTCTCAAAAGATCTACAAATGGCTGACATGAAAAAATGCTCAACGTCACTAATGATGAGGGAAATGCAAATCAAAACCACAATGAGATACCACCTCACTCCTGCAAGAATGGCCATAATTTAAAAAATACATGTTGGAGTAGATGTGGTGAAAAGCAAACACTTTTACACTGTTGGTGGAATGTAAACTAGTACAATGTCTATGGGAAACAGTGTGGAGATTCCTTAGAGAACTAAAAGTAAATCTACCATTTGATTCAGTAATCCCACTCCTGGGTATCTACCCAGAGGAAAAGAAGTCAATATACAGAAAAGATACTTGCACATGCATATTCATAGCAACACAATTCACACTTGCAAAAATATGGAACTAGCCCAAATACCCATCAATGAGTGCATAAAGTAAATGTGGTCCATATGTATATGTATGTGTGTGGGGGGGAGGGCCATCTACCATGGCCTAATACACACACACACACACCATGGAATACTACTCAGCTCTAAAAAGGAATGAAATAATGACGTTCACAGCAAACTGGATGGAATTGGAAACCATTATTCTAAGTGAAGTAACTCAGGAAGAGAAAACCAAACATGGTATGTTCTCACTCATACATGGGAGCTAAGCTATCAGGATGCAAAAACATAAGAACGATACAATGGGCTTTGCTGACTTGGGGGTAAAGGGTGGGAAGTGGGTGAGGGATAAAAGTCTACACACTGGGTACAGTGTACACTGCTCGGGTGATGAGTGCACCAGAATCTCAGAAATAGCCACTGAAGAACTTATTCATGTAACTGACCTCTACCCCTTCCCCCAAAACCACTGAAATTAATAAAAGTTATTACCTAAATCAGCAAAGTAGCCACTCATATCATTGACAAATGAGTGAAATTCGTATATCCATTTCCTTTGTTGTTTTACTTTCCTTTTTCACTCATTAAGCTGAAGGAAAACATCAACATTTATGTCAAAACTATGCTCCTTTGTCATTCACACAGCATGGCCACAGACACAGGTATTCATCAAAAGGCAACATTCTGAACAATCAGCTGGCTCACATTAGAATCCATTGTTTTTTCTGTCCACAGCATCACCATGATCTTGAAATCAAAAGATAGAAGGGCAAATGCTCTACATTGCTTGTTGGTTTGTAACTAACATCTACCATGGCCCTGCTTGTTGGTTTGTAACCAAACATCTACCATGGCCCAAGGTGAGTAATGGCAGTGGCTGAATATGCAGCAGGGTTAGCAACATTGGGTAAACTGACCAGGATCAACTGTAGAAAGTTTGGGGACGCAGCTGTTTGTATAGCAGATACACACATCCCCACATCAAGCTTCCAGCTTACTGATTAATGCTAGAGGCTTACACACTGACATTTACACCACGGAAGCAGGCAAACCCTCCAAATCAGAGCTGGATTTTTAAAATTAAATTTTTTTTTTTTGAGATGGAGTCTGTCACCCAGGCTGGAGTGCAGTGGCATGATCTCTGCTCACTGTAACTTCTACCTCCTAGGTTCAAGCGATTCTCCTGACTCAGCCTCCCTAGTAGCTGGGACTACAGGCATGCGTCACGATGCATGGCTAATTTTTGTATTTTTAGTAGAAACAGGGTTTTGCCATGTTGGCCAGGCTGGTTTCAAACTCCTGATCTCAAGTGATCCACCTGCCTTGGCTTTCCAAAGTGCTGGGATTACAGGCAAGAGCCACCGTGCCTGGCCCAGAGCTTAATTATTTGATTTTTTGAGGCTTGAGAGAGTGATGGAGAAAGTGTTAATCATGCCAATTAAACTGAAAACAAATTTTTTTTTCAACTTGCATCTGAGAAGGTACCTCTACTGAGCCTCCATCATGCAGGTTTATTCCTGGCTCCTGACTGTGAGTTCTATTGCGCTGAATTGTTCTCTCCTTCTGTTTGCATAAGGCTACCATTGGGCTACTGATGGGTGAGGCAACAAGTTACCTCTAAGGATCAAGTCAGCACTCATAAAACAGTGTTACCTCTGTGAGAAAACAGGGCCCACCTAGGGCACTAATCCACAACCCAGGCTACTAACTGGCTCTTTAATGCATATTCATACCCAAATGTTAGATAAAGAGCTGAAACAGCAGCTCTACTTTTGTGGGTTGAGCCTTTGCATTTGAGCATCCCTTCCTCAACATTTTCCTGCAAACTCCAGCCATAAATGGCATACCATATAAAGGGCAAGAAAGTTTATATTCTGTAACAGTCTAGGAATTCACTCCTTTGAGGAAGTATCTCTACATCAGAATGTGCCAATGTGACCAAATGAATGGGTTTCCGAATAACTATGGATAAAATATGTTTTCGAGTGACCAGGACACTCAGCATATGCTTGTTTTCAGTGCTTGCTAATTCTGGGCTTTGTAGATTTAGGCAAGTGATGCCAAGTACCTATTGAATGCGTGAGATAACAGTGAAGGAGGAGGAAGTAGAGTTATTCTTCAGAGTCCCTGGAACTGGATCAGCTCCTGGCTCAGAGGACCAAGGACACAAAGATTTGTGGCGTCATGGATTAGATGGCAAAGCTGGATTTGGGATTCTCAATTAGGTAAACGATCTGTCTAGCAAAGCATTTAACCTGTTTTACTAAGTGCAAGCAAGCATTTTCCTTTAGCAATTTATTCATGAGCTAAAGCATTAAGTGGCAGAAGACCACTGAATGTGCTTTGGGTGATTGTTTAACTAAAACAAAGTTATATATATACACACACACAGGTTTATTCATGCACACATATATTGAAATGTCATATATATTTACATGCTCGCAAATATAGAGAGATGCATGACTCATAGGATGCTCTTATGGTTGGGATCTAACCAGGAATCAGAAACCATTTGAGTTTTTAAAAAAGGAGTTTAATGCATAAAGTGAGGTGCCCAAATATAGAACTATGGAGGAAGTAAGCAGCGGATGGTAAGATGAGCCAGAAATGGGCAACATTGGTGAACAAGAGGGACAGAGGGACGGAGATGGGATTACTGGAGACTGGAGTCAGGAAAAAGATGTGATGAGCTTCTCCTCCATTCCTCCTTCTCCACTTGGTATTTCTACTTCTCTTATCTTCCTGTAGGCATCTTTCAGTATTTCAAACCATGAGATACTGAGAAAGGAGAAGACAGATGGTTGGGAGAGACAGTTTTGACCTGGTCACCTGATAGAAGCCAGAACCATCAGGAAACCCCAGTGACTGTCCTGGAGGCCATCCACAGCAGAGGGTTGGGGGGGATATCTCCTGGATTCTTCCCCCTCAATCTCCCTCAAAGAGGCCCCCAGACATGGGAACCTGGGAAGCAGCCTCCCAGAACCAGCCTCTTTGTTTTCCCTCCTATGTTTACCTTTGAGAGATGAGGTCTTGTTCTGTTGCCCAGGCTGGAGTGCAGTGGAGTGATAATGGGTCACTGCAGCCTCGGACTTCTGGCTCAAGAGATCCTCCCACTTCAGCTTCCCAAGGAGCTGGGACTACAGGCATGTGCCAACATGCCCAGCTAATTTGTTTTTATTTTTGTAGCGACAGACAGGGGTCTTGCTATGTTGCCCAGGCTGGTCTCAAGCTCCTGGCCTCAAGCAATTCTCCCACCTTGGTCTCCCAAAGCACTAGTATTACAAAGCATGAGTCACTGCGCCCAGCTCTCATTAGCTTTCTATCTGTGTAACAGGTTACTACAAATGTCGAGGCTTAGAACATATTATTACGTCCTATTTCCCTGGGAAGTCAGGCCTGGGTTAGCAGGCCTCCCCTACTCAGATGCTGTTATGTTGAAATCAACGTGTTGGGCAGGCTGGGCGGCTTTGCTCTTCTTACACACGCATTCATGCTGTTGGCAGGATTAATCCTCCTGTGGTCATAGGACTGAGTTTCCTGCTGACTTTGGGGTCTAGAGAAGCCTCAAGAGGCCATGAACAGATTCTAGGCACATGGCCCTCCCACAGCACAGAAGCTCACATCTTCAAAGCCTGCAAGAGGTTCTCCCTCTCCAGTCTACTTAGAGTCTGACACAACCTAATCAAGGGGGTGACTCTCCCATCATTTTCAGAAAGCCTGCCCGTACCAAGGGCAGGATATTATAGAGTACCTTAGGGGTTGGGGATTTTGGAGAGTTAACTTAGAATTCAGCTACCACAGCCCAAGATTCTGTGGGAGAAGACAGTAAAAAATGGATCCGGGGGCAACCAGGCCCAAAACCAACAGACGCAAAACCAAAGCAACTTCATTTCCCTTTTATGTAAATTTCCTCAGTGGGGCTGCTTAATTTCTTACTCTGGACATCACGGTTGTCAGGCTTTGTGCCTTCTCTACTCATGCCTGGGTCATAACACACTGTGCCAGTTTACTGATTGGATGTCGGAGTCAACACTCTTTTTTTTGAGACTGAGTCTCACTTTGTTGCCCAGGCTGGAGTGCAGTGGCTCGATCTTGGCTCACTGCAACCTCTGCCTCCTGGGTTCGAGTGATTTTCCTGCCTTAGTCTCCCAAGCAGCTGGGATTACAGGCATGCACCACCATGCCCGGCTAATTCTTGTATTTTTAGTAGAAATGGGGTTTCACCATGTTGGCCAGGCTGGTATTGAACTTCTGACCTCAGGTGATCCACCCGCCTTGGCCTCCCAAACTGCTAGGATTACAGGCATGGGTCCCAATGCCTGGCCCGGTGCCAACACTTTAAGTTGATCAAAGTAGACATTTCTCCTCCTTTTCTTAACTCAGGCCCAGGAAGCTGTCCCTTCACATTGTGTGTGGCCATCTTAGACTGGATTAAGACCATTTTAGACTGGATTAAGACCATCTTAGACTGGATTAAGACCATCTTAGACTAGATTAAGGCTGTGATCAGTTTCTGCTATTTCCCTACTTTGCTCTTCTTTTCCTTCCCATGTTGCTCAGTGCAGTTTCCAACACCTCCACAAAGGGGGCAGAGAGAAGTGACAAGCCTCAAAGAGGGGCATGGAGGGTAGGGCAGGAAACTTATCTGACCAGTGCTGTCAAAGCTTGGCTTCATGCTTTCTGGGCCTGGCAGATGTTTAATGCTTCCTTTCTCTTGTAGACATGTGTATGGGTTTCTTGGAGATGTTTCCAGGGTTGGGCATCTCCTACCCACAGTCTCCCTGTATTTGTCTGTTTTCACACTGCTATAAAGAACTACCTGAGGCCAGGCACCATGGCTCACGCCTGTAATCCCAACACTTTAGGGGGCTAAGGTGGATAGATCACTTGAGGCCAGGAGTCTGAGACCAGTCTGGCCAACATGGCAAAACCTTGTATCTACTGAAAATATAAAAATTAGCTGGGTGTGGTGGCGAGTGCCTATAATCCCAGCTACTTGGGAGGCTGAGGCACAAGAGTCACTTAAACCCGGAAGGGGGAGGTTGCAGTGAGCTGAGACTAGGTAATTTATAAAGAAGAGTTTTAATTGGGTCACAGTTCTGCATGACTGGGGAGACCTCAGGAAACTTACAATCAGGGCAGAAGGCAAAGGGGAAGCAAGGTACATCTTACATGGCAGCAGGGCACAGTGAGTGCAAAAGTACAAGTGCCACACTTTTAAACCATCAGATTTCATGAGATCCCACCATCACGAGAACACCAAGGGGGACCTTCCCCCAGGATCCAATCACCTCCCACCAGGTCCCTCCCCTGACACATGGGGATTATAATCTGAGATGAGATTTTGGTGGGACATAGAACCAAACCCCATCATCCCCTAGTGAGGGAGAATGAATTTCTCTTCCCTCTGGTCTGTAAAAGGCTCCTTTCTTAGCCTCTGTGAATCTGAACCTCGCCGCCATCCTCTTTGCAATGAAGTCCCTTCACATTGTGTGTGGCCATCTTAGACTGGATTAAGACCAGCCCATCAGCACCTTCTCAAACGATCCATTTCCAGTCTGCAAGAAACCTTGGTGCATCCTCTGCTCCAGCAAACTCTCATGGAGGAGGGAGTCCCCAGCTCAACTGTTCCCCCTTCCACTTGCCAGCCTGCTTTCCTCTCTCAGGAGTTGGAGTCAGATACGGGGCCACTGGGCCCCACCATGCCACTCTAACTGTGGGGTCCTGATGGAACCCCACTGGGCTTGAAGTGCAGGGCAGAGCCTCTCCATCTGCTCCTAGGGTGGGTGTGGTAGAAGGGGACACCTAGCACCCCGATTGCTCCTTTTAGTCCTTCAATGTGGGTAGGGGCTTAAGAATCTTATACTTCTTTTTGGTTTTCTCTTAAAAACTTGCAGCTTGTCTTGGCTTGGCACTCAGCTAAGGAATATCATCTATTTTATCTCAGTGCATCAGTTGAAATTTATTTTTTCCAGATGGGGAATGTTAGAACTAAGGGAATCTCCTGATTGCATGAAGAGAACATGCCCACATCTTGAGGGAAATGGATGGATCTTCCAGCCTCTATTTTTTCTCCTATAGTGAAGCTGTCCCAGATACAGCCCTAGGGATATCACTTGACTTTAGAGACTAAAATCCAAGACCACACTCAACAACTTTCCCACCTATGCAGGAATTCTAATAAACTTAGTAACTTGGACAACTGTCTGTGAGCATTATCAAAACCATGTTTCATCAGCAATCTGTCATAAGCAACTTTAGTTGACTTACAGCAAAAAAAAAAAAAAAAAAAAAAAAATCAACTTCATTTTCCCTGCAGCATTCATGTTATGCCTTGGTGTTTCAAAGATTTCTCATGTCTCAACATTGAAACATCCATCTTGGCTAATGGCAAAATTATACCCACGGGGTTTTACAAAAGACAAAAATTTGTCCTCATTGTCTATCAGAGTATCTCCTAGAATGTTTCAGTCCAGTATCTTTGAAATACCATGTTTCATCAACTGTATTTATCCCTATGTTGCTGGCAGACCCCTTACGGTTTATCCTCTTGTCTTGCTGATACAATTGCACATGAAGGCATTTTGTATGTCACTAATTAAGAGGAAAATAGCAAAGTTGTATCAGGAGGAGAGAAACAAGTTGTTCACAGAAGAAATCAAAAAGCCCCACGTAAACTGCACTTACTAAGTGGTTGTCATACAATCAATATATGATTTGTTAACCTAGGCACAAATCCCCCTTTCCAAACTTGGATCCTGCCATTGTCCTATACATTCCTTGTCACTCACATTTCATATTTTCCACAAATATCAATTTTCAGAGTTCCCCAGTTATAAACACATTTCTCTCTGCTTGGAATGGCTTTCTCCCTTGTGGCCTGATATCCAGGGATTAATTCAAATGTCTGTTTCTCATATTCAGGCAGAATTGGTTTTTCTATTCCTTGTAATCCCCTAGAACAGAGGTTGACAAACTACAGTCCTGTGGGTCAAATCCAGCCTACCACCTGTTTTTATAAAGTTTTATTGGAATACAGCCACCTTATTCACTTACAGATTGTTTGTGGTTGCTTTCTTACTAGTATGTAGAGTTACGTGGTTGCATCAGGGACTGTTTGGCCCACAAAGCCTAAATATTAATTATGTGGCACTTGACAGGAGAAAACTGCTGACACCTGCTGTATTAGTTCTTTCTGGCATTGCTATAAAGAAATACCTGAGACTGGTAATTTACAAAGAAAAGAGGTTTAGCAGGGACATGGATGAAGCTGGAAACCATCATCCTTAGCAAACTAACAAAGGAACAGAAAATCAGACACCACATGTTCTCACTCATAAGTGGGAGTTGAACAATGAGAACACATGGACACAGGGAGGGGAACATCACACACTGGGGCCTATTGGGGTGGGTGGTGGGAAGGGGAGGGAGAGCATTAGGACAAATACCTAATGCATGCAGGGCTTAAAACCTAGATGATGGGGTTGATAGGTGCAGCAAACCACCATGGCATATATGTACCTATGTAACAAACCTACACGTTCAGCACATGTATTCCAGAACTTAATGTAAAATAAGAAAGAAGAGAGGTTTAATTGGCTCACAGCTCCACAGGCTGTACAGGAAGCATGATGTTGGCATCTACTCAGCTTCTGGGGAGGCCTCAGGAAACTTACAATCACGGTGGAAGGCAAAGGAGGAGCAGGCAGGTCACATGGCCAGAGCAGCAACAATGGAAGTAGGAGGGAGGTACCACACACGTTTAAACGACCACATCGAGAGAACTCACCATCACAAGGACAGCAGCAAAGGGACGGTGCTAAACCATTCATGAGAAATCCAATCACCTCCCACCACGCCCCACCTCCAACACTGGGGACTACATTTCAACATGAGATCTGGGCAGGGACACACATGCAAATGATATCCCCTGCCCTAACACATTGCATATGTACAATAGGACCCTTGTCATCCTGGATGGAAATTGTTTGCTAACTTACAAGTTCACTCCCCCCCCCGCCCCCAACAGTGATAGTCCTTCAATGTACACACCATGAAAAACAAGGTGTCTGAAAGTTTCAAGTTTTCGCTCTGCCACTTAGGAGTTGTGTGGCCTTGAAAAAACTACGTAATCTGTCTGGGCTGCTGGTTTCTCACTTGCAAAATAGGGATAATAATAACCGCAAAAGTTTACTGTGAGGATTAAATGAGATATACCAAAAGTGCTTCAAATACTGTCTGGAACAACAACAAAAAAATGTTAGTGATAAGTAATCTTTTTATCCCACATACCATGGGAAGTAGCCCACACTAGTAGAGTGCCTGAAATCTAGTGTCTTCTCCATAAAGTTTCCTGCATTTGTTGGCAGGGTGAATGAAAAGAAAAAAGATATAAATATTCCTGGAAGATTAAAATAATGGAAAATATCCAAAGTCATAGACTGATTCCATGCACAAAGCAGAAGCTTGACTCAACATAAAGGAGGTACAATAAAGCAAAGACGTAAAAATCTTCATAGAAGCATGTCTTACTCCATTTGCATTGCTATAAAGAAGTACCTGAGGCGGGGTAATTTATAAAGAAAAGAGGTTTATTTGGCTCATGCTTCTTCAAGCTGTGCAAGCACGGTGCCAGCATCTGTTTGGCTTCTGGTGAGGGTTCAGGAAGCTTAGTGGTAGATGAAGGGGGAGCAGGCATGTCACATGGCAAGAGTGGGAGCAAGAGAGAAGCCAGGCTCTTTTAAAGCACCGGTTATTGTGTGAACTAACAGAGTAAAAACTCGCTCATTACCATGAGGAGGGCATCAAGCCATTCATGAGGAATCCACCCCCCCCAGACCCAAACACCTCCCACTAGCCCCACCTCCGACACTGGCGATCACATTTCAACATGAGATTTGGAGGGGACGCATAACCAAATCATTTCAAAGGAAAAAAACTGGAAAGCTTTGTTAAATAGAAATCCTCCTTGTGTTACATGGTTAGTTTGTGTCAGACGGAAATCACAGAAATGTAGTAGGAAAGTCTACCCTCCACCACCCCCCTGCTATTCTTTTGAGTTTCAAAGAAGGAAGACAAGACACCAACGTAATCCTCACCTGCAGTTCATGCTAAGCGAGGAGCCTCCCTAAATCCTTATGTACCATGACTTTTTTTTGAGACAGAGCCTCACTCTGTCACCAGGCTGGAGTGCAGTGGCATGATCTCAGCTCACTGCAACCTCCACCTCCCAGGTTCAAGCAATTCTCCTGCCTCAGCCTTGTGAGTAGCTGGGACTACAGGCGTGTGCCACCATGCCAGCTAATTTTTGTATTTTTAGTAGAGACGGGGTTTCACCATGTTGGCCAGGATGGTCTCGATCTCTTGACCTCGTGATCCGCCCACCCCAGCCTCCCCCCATGACTAGTGAATTAACCAAACGCATGTTATACAAGAAATACCCATAACTTGGCCCCAAAATGGGACTAGATACTCCTCCACCTTGTGCTATACCCAGGGCCTCACCTGCCCATCTCTTTCCTAAGTCTGCAGGTTCCTATGGTCTTAATTCTGCAGCCTCTCTGCAGAACCCCAAGCCGTAGTGCTGTAGCTCTGTCACTGCTAAGGGGGAACTGTGCTCATTTGCCATGATTAGAAGATCTTTGAAGGTCTTTGGCAGTTTTTATCAAGGCATAAAAAGCAATTATTGCAATTAATGCAATTTACCATGTGTTACTCTTCCAGAAAAGCTATTTCAGGGTAGGTCCACCATCTGTCCCTTTCAGAGTGATAAGCCTTATCATTTAACACTGTCCAGAATCTCAGGGTTTGCATGTAAAACCTCAGGGAGTATCCTCAGATAAATCCACTCCAGCTTTCTCTGTTGGGCTCTTCCAGGTCTCAGGTTCATAGACAGTCTTTACCTCCAATAACAAAGGCTTTTCTGTCTGGGTAGGAAGAAGAAAGAATGTGGTCTCGAAATGGACATTCAGATATTCGTTTCTGCAGAGGGAGCCATCAACCGGCAGAGGGAGCTTACTTTTTGCCGTCAACAACCCTTCCCTTAACACAACACTGATGCTTGAAGATGTAGTCTACCAACATTGCTTCTGACAACCAGGAAATACAGAGGAAACACCATAACTGGCATATGTTGTTGCACGAGCCGAGGGGAATAGAAGAGTTTCTGCCAAAGAGATCCAAGCTAAACAGGAAGGAAAGGAGACAAAATCACGACTTCTAGTTTATATCGGGTGATTTTTCAAACATAATAATGGACATCTAAGATCAAAGTCTAACTATCAAAGATCAAGTTAAAATCCACCTGCTATTTTTATTCTTTTGGAAAAAAAAACCACCAAATACTTGTTCCTTTTTAGATGGGTGACTTGGGAAATATGAAGTGGTATAACCCACTTTAAAAAGCGTAGTGCCAGCCAAATGGCTGGAAAACTCATACTTTGCTTCTCACCAATCTCCCTCATTCCTCTCTAAAAAATCTGGCTGCAGGGCTGCTAAGTGTATCGTGAAAAGAGAAACAGGGCAGGCTTTCCCTCGTGAAAATAAGATTCACAAAGGCACTGAGAAGCAAACCAGCTTTTCTCCTCGTTCACACATTTGGTAGAAGCTGCCATTTTCCAAGTTTGGCACCTTTTTCCTTTCCAATAACCAAGAAGATTTTATGTATAAAATATTTATATATCTATCAAGTACTGTCTATGCTTTTTAATGACTAAATGTTTTTATAATTCTTAAAATCCCAATGCTTTGGTTTGTACACTATCTTTTTTTTCTTTTTCTTTTTTTACTGTGAGCCCTGTAGACCTTGGGTTTATTAAAAGTTGTTGGAAAATAAATCAGGCTCTTCAGGATGATCTTTGGAACCCTCTGCACTTGTTTATCAGGAGACAGGCTGTTCCCTCCTTGCCTACCTTCCGATGAGCCCAAGGGACTGGGGCAATGGTGTCTGTCTGAGGTGTAATGACAGCATGTCCTTCTTCAGTGGAAAGGGCAGGGGTGGGACAGAGTTATTTTAATTGTTCCTGAAAACTTTCCATTTTCCTCCAATCGTGAGCCAATGCAGTGCTCTCATTTGCTATTTAAGCTTTTTTTTTTTTTTCTCCCCCCAAAAAGATACTTCTGTACTAAGGGCTTTTATTTATGTGGTAAGGGAACTAGAGATGTCAGTTTCATTGTCAGTTTCTTAAAAAGACGGTTTTCTTCACAATCTTTGAACAGCCTGTCCACTGTAACATTTTATATTTGCTATCAGGCATTTGTTGACAAGATAGATATTTAAAAATTACTACTGGGGTTGGGTGCAGTGGCTCATGCCTATAATCCCAGCACTTTGTGAGGCCGAGGCGAGTGGATCACCTGAGGCCAGGAGTTCAAGACCAGCCTGGCCAATGTGGTGAAACCCCATCTCTACTTTACAAAAAAAAAAAAAAAAAAAAATTAGCCAAGTGTGGTGGCAGGCGCCTGTAATGCCAGCTACTCAGGAGGCTGAGGTGGAAGAATCGCTTGAACCTGGGAGGTGGAGGTTGCAGTCACCTGAGATCACGCCACTGCACTCCAGCTTGAGGGACAGAGTGAGACACTGTCTTTTTTTTTTAAAAAAAAAAAAAAAAAAAAAAAAAGAAAGAAAAAAAGAAAAAAAAAGATGTTGCATTTAAGTTATTTGAGTATTTGAAGCTTTCAAATTTTAAGTTATTGAATACTTGAAGTTTTCAAACAAGATTCAGTTTTGCATATCCGATGTGCAGATGAAATTTGCAAAGTAAAGTTAATAGATATGAAAATAACCAATGAAGAGATTATTGTTGTTCCAGCAATGCCCCGCCTCCCTGCTTTTGTTTTCTTCCCACTCTTATGCCATTTCAGACTGATGAGCTTCGAAGAACACAGGTGATAACTGAGATTCACGTAAACAGAATACGAAAGCAAGGCACCCCATACGGTCACAGACAACTCAGCCATTCCTTCTGCAAGAGCAGCCACTGACTGGACCAGAGGCTTGTTGGGGGGCCCACAGACAGCCCAGAGCCCCTGGGCACAACCCACAGAGTCCCACAAAGTGCCCTAGACAGCCTGGCCGTAAACCTGTCCAATGACCTGACATGGCCTCATACAAAGGACTCTTCCCAAAGTCGCTGTGGTAATGAACTAAACAAAGGAGATGAATTCTCTCTGGAATCAAGGAATACATAAAGGCAGGGTCAGTTAGGACCGACAGGAGAACTGAGAATCAGGGAAACAAGCAGCCGTACTTAGGAGAGAACATACAGACCAGATGATAAAGCCAGCAGAAAGTCTATCTTTGAACACGCCTCACTTCCGAATGGTTTTTGCTCTAGCCCATGTGTGTTTTTATGCTCTACGCCACTTTGCTTAAGTTGCTCAAGGGAGGCTGTGTTCCTTCTTTCCAAATAATCCTAGCATCACAGGTGAGATCCACTGTAAATAACTCAGTTTACTCCCTGCAACAGAGAGTGTTATTCTTAAATATCTCATAAACGTGCTTTTAAACCTGTTGTATTAGTCCGTTTTCACACTGCTATCAACATACTACCCGAGGCTGGGTAATTTACAAAGGAAAGAGGTTGAATTTACTCACAGTTCCACATGGCTGGGGAGGCCTCGGGAAGCTTACAATCATGACGGACTAGGAAGCAGACACCTTCTTCACAAGGTAGCAGGAGAAAAAAGAAACCCAGGCAAACTGCCATTTATAAAACCATCAGATCTCGTGAGAACTCCTTCACTATAACAAGAACAGCATGGGTGAAACTGCCCGCGTGCTCCAATCACCTCAACACCTGGGGATTACAATTGGTGATGAGATTTGGGTGGGGATACAAAGCCAAACCGTATCACCTGTGTAGAATAAAGATAACCACTATTCATTTTCACTTACTACTCTGTAGACTCAACTTCTGGTAATAGGGTATATTTTTTGCTGTACAAACGCTATACACAAGATTAAACAGTTCTCTAGAGAATACAGTTCCCTGGTGCCTACCCACCTAGAGAACTAGGTGCCCCTAGAGACTTCTCTAGTGAGAATGGTAAGAAAAAATATATTTATTTGCTTGCAGCTGTTTCTTTTTACTCCAAAAATAAATTTGGAGGCCAGGTGCAGTGGCTAATGCCTGTAATTCCAGCACTTTGGGAAGCTGGTTGGTAGGATCTCTTGAGGCCAGGAGTTTGAGACCATCCTAGGAAACCTACTTCTACTCTACTCAACCTCATCCCTACTAAAACTTCTTTGTAAAAAATTAGCTGGGCATGGTGGCACATACCTGTCATCCCATTACTCAGTAGGCTGAGGCAGGGGGAACACTTGAGCCCAGACGGCCAGGGCTGCAGTGAGCTGTGATTGCACCACTGCACTCCAGCCTGGGTGACACAGTGAGGCCCTGTCTTGAACTCCTGACCTCAAGCGATCCTCCCACCTCAGACTCCCAAAATGCTGGGATTACAGGTGTGAGCCAGCACTCCAGGCCCTCAGCAGGTTTGCCTACACGTCTTCACAGCTGTTATGAGTTTACTAGGGCTGCCATAACAAAGCACCACAGACTGGGGGGCTTAAACACCAAAAATGGATTGTCTCATGGTTCTGGAGGTTGAACCCCATAATTCAAGGTGTTTTCTTGACCAGCAGGGCTGGTTTCTTCCAAGGGCAGTGACGGAAAGACCTGTTCGGGGCCTCTCTGCAGGGCTTGTGCATGTCCATCTTCGGGTTTATTTGGTGTCTTCTCTGTATATGCCTGTGTTCCTATTTCTCCCTTTTATAAAGACACGGGTCATATCGGATTACAGCCCACCCCACTCCAGTGGGACCTCATCTTAATTACATCTCCAGTGACCCGATTATCCAAATAACTTCACATATTCTGAGATACTGCGGGTTAGGACTTCAGTATAGTAATTTTTTTTTTTTTTTGGTAGGGGGTGGGGAATATAATCCAGCCCGTAACAACAGCTTTTGTGAACCTGGGTCTTCCAAAATTCTACATCAGACCAAGTTAGTCCCATCCTCCACCTACACTAAGCACTAAGATCCCTTCAATGAAAGAGTGAACCCTAATGTAAATTATAGAGTTTATAATAATGTGTCAGTATTGATTCCCCAATTGTAATAAATGTGCCCACTAATGCAAAGATTAACATCTTTAATAATAGGGGAAACTGAGGCAGAAGAAGGGGAGAAGATACCTGGGAACTCTGTACTCTCTGCTCTATTTTTCTGGAAACCTCAAACCGCTCTTAACAATAGTCTATTAATTTTTTTTGTTTTTTTTTTTTTTTTTTTTTTGAGACAGAGACTCCCTGTGTCACCCAGGCTGGAGCGTAGTGGCGTGATCTCGGCTCACTGCAGCCTCTGCCTCTCAGGTTCAAGTGATTCTCCTGCCTCAGCCTCCTGAGAAGCTGGGATTACAGGTGCACAACACCAAGTCTGGCTAATTTTTGTATTTTTAATAGAGATCGGGTTTCACTATGTTGACCAGGCTGGTCTGGAACTCCTGACCTCAGGCAATCCACCAGCCTCAGCCTCCCCAAGTGCTGGGGTTAGAGACATGAACCACCGTGCCCAGCCCATTTTTTTTTAAAGGAAAAATCCTATGTAAACAGGAAAAAAAGAGCCCTTTGACTGGCTACAATGACCAGAGCCTCCAGGGACCTTGGGGTGTTGCTCCCTTCCTTCTGTGACCCCTCCTCCTGTTCGCTTCGCTCTGTGCCAATCATAGGTACCTTCCTTCTGCTTCTAGAGCCGGCCAGTCCTGTTAAAAATCAAGGGCCTTACATGAAGTTGTTCCCCCATCCTGGAATCTTTTTCTCTCCCCAGATTCTCCAGGTCCCGGTTTACCTGTCAGTCCTCCCAGAGGACAATGCCCCAGCTCTCATTTTCCTCACTGAATTTATCATTGCTAGGTTTGATTCCCTCATCTATTACCTGTTTCTTCCTTTTCTGTCTCTGATTCTTGCTCTCATTGGGCCCACTCTGTCTCCACCAACACCTCCTGGTCTAAGCCACCATCTGACTTGATCCACAGCAACTGCCTTCTCACTGGTTATCAATAAGAAACTAATGAAGACAGGTGGAGGTCCTTGAAGAGGTGTCCGACAATTTTGTTCTTTCACTGCAATCGGAATTTAATGCACAAGGATTTGTTTCCTCCCTATTTTCTCCTTGAACAGTGTTGCTGCAAACAGAAACACACACACACACACACACACACACACACACACACACACACACACACACTTTGAACACCCTTCTTCCCAGAAAGATCTTTGTTTAGCATTTCTGATTGAGCATCTTGGAACTGTTAGGGTAACCACCTGAGTTGATCTCAGCTAGTACAGTTGAGAAAGGTGATCCTGAGAACAGCAAGAATTTATGAGGCAATTTAGAAAGAGATGGATTTAAAAACATTAAGTGTTCCTGGTAGATTTGGGAGCACAGGTGTACTATCTTTGATTTGGAAAGAATTGCAAAGAAATGCTGTCCAACACTGAACATGAGCTGATGTGTGGGAGCAGCTCCTACATTACTGTGGAGCAAATGGGCTTTAATACGTAATTGGAGAGGTAGAGGAGGAGGGCAGGGTTTTTATGCTTTGTTTTCTGAAGGAAATCACCCCTATGTCTCCAAATATGATCACAGGGATGAGTGAGTTAATGGTTTTATTTTGGTTTTTGTTTGATGTTTGTTTTGTTTGGGGTTTTGTTGTTGTTTTTTCAAACAGCAGAAACAAACTCAAACCAGTTTAAGCAAAGAAGTGGAAGTTGACGGCAGGGACTCAGGAGCATCGAGTGGAAAAAAAGAGCAGAGATGGACATTGGCTCCAGGAAGCTCCCAAGCCCACTCCCCTCTGCCCGACTGCCTAGTCTTCTTTCTCTGTGAACTGCCTTCATTGCTCTGTTCCACAAGGTAGGCATCTGCTGCCCCTCTTCCATTGCCTAAATATAAAAATATAAGTCTTACAGCCAGAAGAGGATGCCGTGAGTCTCTTGGTCTCAGTCCAAGTTCCTGGAAGAAGTAATCTGCACGGTACAGTGTCCATCTGTGGTCCAGTCTACTATAGCCAAGATGAGGGGTGTGCAGAGCCTCATGGTACAAACACTCCTACTTTCCCTCCGTGCTTTGCACGCTGTGGAGGAGAAATGAAGAGACAGGGAAGTGAGATAATCCTCAGAGAAGGGAGCTGCTGGAAGCTCAATTAATATTCCCCAAGGGCCCCACAGAATGGGTATATGTGTCATTCATATATTAAAAATGTATTGAACCCCTACTACAAGTGGGCAGAATTTCAGGCCTTAGGGACAACTCTCCCCTTTAGAAGCTGGGATGCTAGCTGGGAATCAAAATATTGCATGCATGAGATTGTCAGGAAACATGTAAATAGGACCTTATTTAGGAAAATATTCACTGAGTGTCTGCCATTGGCAAGATACTGCAGGGTGTTAGGGAGCAAGAGTACTAAGAACTAGCACCCTTCCTCCTTGCCCAAGTTCTACGCCAATTGAGAAATGAGATAAAGCCAATAGAGACCAAAGCACTACATCTATGGCCAACAAAGGCTAGGTTGGATGTTGTAGTTTATAGAGGCAGGCAGATGAGCTTCCTTTTCTAAACCCCGGAATGAGGCAGGGGATGGGCAGAGCTGGCCACAAAGAATGGTCTTCGAAAACCCATTCACTGAGCACCTTCTGCCTGCCAGGCATTGCTCTAGATAAGGAGACACTGCAGTGAACAAAACTATGTTACTGCCCTTCTGAACTTAATTTCTAGTGAGGGATTATAGACCCCCCTTCAAAAAAAAAAAAAAAGTTAGATAGTGGTATATACAGCTGTGTTACTTTGCTCAGGCTGCCATAGCAAAGTAACATGGACTGGGTAACTTGAACAACAGAAATGAATTTTCTCAGCTGGGCGCAGTGGCTCATGCCTGTAACCCCAGCACTTTCGGAGGCCAAGGTGGGCGGATCCCTTGAGGTCAGAAGTTGGAGACCAACCTGGGCAACACGGCAAAACCCCATCTCTACTAAAAATACAAAAATTCGCTGGGCATGGTGGCATGAGCCAGTAATCCCAGCTACTGGGGAGGCTGAGGCACAAGAATTACCTGAACCTGGGAGTCGGAGGTTGCAGTGAGCCAAGATTGCGCCACTGCACTCTAGCCTGGGCGACAGAGTGAGACTCTGTCTCAAAAAAAAAAAAAAAAAAAAAAAAAAGAAAAGAAAAAAAGAAAAAAAGAAAGAAAGAAAGAAAGAAAAAAAGAAATTAATTTTCTCTCAGCTCTGGAGGCTGGAAGTTGGAGATCAAGGTGCCGGCAGGGTTGGGTTCTTCTGAGAGTCACGAGGGAAGGTCTGTTCCAGGGCTCTCTTCCTGGTGTGTAGATAGTCTTTTCATTGCGTCTTCACATGGCCTCTCCTCTGTGCATATGCATGTGCGCTAATGGCCTCTTTCTTATAAGGACACCAGCCATACCAGATCAGGGCCCACAAGAATGACCTCATTTTAATTTAAAGATCACCTCTCTAAAGACCCTATGGTCAACAAAGTCTAGGTTGGAGAATGTAGATTATAGCTGCAGGCAGATGGGCTTCCTTTACTAAACCCTAGAAGGAGACAGGGATGGGCAGCGCTGGGCACATAGAATGGTGTGCCAAATACAGTCTAAAGACCCTATCTCTTTACTTCCAAGATTGGGCTATAGAAAAATAATAATAACTAAAATAAAGAATAAAAATAAATAAGAAAAGACCCTCTCACCACCTCACCTCCCTTCTGGAGGCTGTGAGTCTGGGATTGAGGTGTCTGCAGGTTGCTTTCTTGTAAAGTCCCTGTCCCTGGCTTGCAGACGGCCACCTTCTCCCTGTGTCTTCACACGGTTTTCCCTCTGTGCGTGTCTGGGTCCTAATCTCTTCTTCTTAGGAGGGTACCCGTATGACCGTATTTGACCCTAATTACCTCTCTAAAGACCCTTTCTCCAAATACGATCACATCCTGAGCTAACTAGAGGTTGGGACCTCAACATACAAATTTGCGGTGAGGAGGTACAATTCAGCCCATACATCATAAAGAAAAAGAAAGCAGTGTTACAGGATTTTGGCTGATGGAGCACTATTTCACACAGAATGACCAGGGAAGACATTTCTGAGAAAGTAACATTTGAATGAAAGCTTTCTTTTTAGTCAAGTGCAGTGGCTCACGTCTGTAATCCCCACACTTTGAGAGGCCAAGGTGGGAGGATTGCTTGAGACCAGGAGTTCGAGACCAGCCTGGGCAACATAGCAAGACCCTCTCTCTACAAACAATAATAAATGAATGAATGAATGAAAAGTTTTCTTGTGATGAATAAGTGCCTTGAGACCTGGAGCTCTTGGAGGCATTCTAGATGAGTAGCATAAACAAGAACCTGAGCCTTGACACATGTGAGAAATGTCGTGGAAAGTATGAAAATAGATCTGGGGGTCATAGAAGGTTTTGTTTTGTTTTGTTTTCAGTAGCAACAGAAATGAATGTCCTATGTAGGGTGATATCTAAAGTCATAGCAATAGAAATTACAGTCAGAAGTCAAAGACTAAATAAAGTCATATAGGTAGGTGATAAAGTACAATTAATGAGAAGTTAGGGATTTGGGATTCATCTTCAGACAACTGGGTTGAGAGAGTCCTTTGAAGTTTCAGGGAAATGGGAGGAATCATGAACATGGTCTCACGGGTAGAAGAATCTGAACTCGGTACATAGAATGAATGAGAATTGGGATAAACTAAAAGGCCAGGTGACTGTGCAGGAAGCTATTCTGAGGCCCCGTGTACGTGGTCATAAAGGGCTGCTTTAAATTGCAATTGTAGCAGGAGAAATACAAAATTGGAGATGATTTCAAAGGAAGAATGGACTGAGTCAAAACTGGCATTGAAATCTCTTAGTTACATGAACTAAGTCACACTCATTAAACTCCCTGGAAATGGTAACCTAGAAAGGAGCTATGCCATATCTACGGCTCATCTGATGCCACAATTAAAATGCACGAGGCACAGCCACACTCAGATTGGAAAATACCGAACAGGTCTCTGGTCTCAGGAGACTGCAAGTTCCGGGCCATGCTGTGACTGGAATTTTCATCGTTCCTTCTTCTCTCAGGTATATTCACACCTACACCACTTGTTAACGGCTAAATTGTGTCTCTCCCAAATGCACACATCGAAGCCCTAACCCCCAGTACCCGAAAATGTGACTGTGTTTGGAGACAGGGTCTTTAAAGAGGTAATTCAAGTAAAATGAGGTCATATGGGTACCTTCTAAGAAGAGATCAGGACACAGACATGCACAGATGGAAAACCACGTGAAGGAAGACACGGGGAGAAGATGGACATCTACAAGCCCGGGAGATGGGCCTTAGAATAAACCAAGCTGCTGACACCTCGGCCTCAGACTTACAGTCTCCAGAATAGCGAGAAAATTAATATCTGGAGTGAAGCCACCCAGCCTGTGATACTTTGTTAAGGCAGCCCAAACAAAAGAATACACCGTTCTGCTCAATGGCCACTTCTGAGCATGCCGGGGGCCTCCAGGAACCTTTCCTGATCCTCTTTTCCAGTGATTTGGCTCCCGGCCAATACATAGCCTCATTGCTTCCTCTTAAATCCATTTTCTCTTGTTCTGTCCTATAGTAGAGAAAATGAATTCATATCATCCTCATCATACTGCATCATCTAACACATAACCACTGGTCGCTTATGGTTATTTCTTTCTTTATTTTAGATGGAGTTTCGCTCTGGTTGCCCAGGCTGGAGTGCAGTAGCGCGACCTTGGCTCATTGCAACCTCCACCTCCGAGGTTCTAGTGATTCTCCTGCCTCAGCCTCCCCAGTAGCTGGGATTATAGGAGTACGCCACCATGCCGGTCTAATTTTTGCATTTTTAATAGAGACGGGGTTTCACCATGTTGCCCAGACTGGTCTCAAACTCCTGACCTCAAGTGATCCACCCGCCTTGGCCTCCCAAAGTGCTGGGACTACAGGCATGAACCACTGTGCCTGGCCCACTTATGGTTATTTAAATTCAACTTAATTAACATGAAATACAATATAAAATTCAGATTCTCTCTTGCAGTAGCTACATTTTAAGTGTTCAATAGCCACATGTGACCAGTGGGTAACTTATTGGACGGCATATATAGAACATTTCCCTTATCGTAGGAAGTTCTCTTGGACATGCTATAGGAGAAAGCTTAAATCCCCTCTTTTAGAGCCCCAACCTGGTTATATTTGTTAAGGTTCTTTCAGCTGTAAGCAACATAAACCTGCTCAAGGTAGATTTTTCTTCTTTTTTTAAGGTGGAATAGGAAGGTAGTGGTGGGCCTTATTGGGAGATATAAATACCCCACGAGATCAAAAGGACAACTGGAAGAACCAAGGGCAGCTCTGATGACTTTGACAGGAGGCTCTTGTGGCCTTTCCTCTATGGAGCTGCCAGTGGTCTTCAGTTTCCATGTGTTTTTTTTTTTTTTTTTGAGAGAGTCTCACTCACTCCGCCACCCAGGATGGAGTGCAGTGGCACGATCTTGGCTCACTGCAACCTCCACCTCCTAGGCTCAAGCGATTTTCTTGCCTCAGCCTCCCTAGTAGCTGGGACTACAGGCGTCCGCCACCATGCCTGGCTAATTTTTGTGTTTTCAGTGGAGATGGGATTTTGCCATGTTGGCCAGGCTGGTCTAGAATTCCTGACCTCACAAGATCCACCCACCTCGGCCTCCCAAAGTGCTGGAATTATAGGCGTGAGCCACTGCACCTGGCTAAGTTTCTATGTCTTTTTGTTCCAAGTCTCAAAAATCAGGAAAGAGAATCTGATCGGCCCACGTCGGGACAAGGGTTCACTTGGTCAAATGTGGCTGGTGAAAATGTGGCAACTGGGTCTTCAAGGACAAAGGACAACATGGTTACCGGTCGCCCATCCCAGAGTCTTCCCAATGAACCTGGAGAACAAGGAGTCACTCTGAGTGGGGCCACGACCTCCACAAGGATCCAGGGTACTAGATGAAGGTGTCCCTTTAGTGGCTGATCTAGACCCTTCATTGTACCATAAGAACTGCAAATGCTTTGATCTTAGCTTTATACAAACATGCTATTTCTTTTTACTCATTTGGAAAAAAACACTTATTGTGGCCTTGCTTGGTGCACAGGTGCTGGTATAGATGTTCTGGGACATATAAAAGGGAAGAAGATATGTTTTGTTGCAAATATATCCAACCCCTGAATACAGATTTTTTCTATCCAAAACTGAGTAATTTGAGAACTGAAAGGAGGCTGGCTTCTTTGCTGATTCTTTCTTTAACAGACTTAAGAAATATTTTTATGATTTTGCTGCTTCATCATTATGAAAAACGAAATAAAACTAACAGCCCTCGAACCTGAGGCCCTCCCTTCAAAGAATCCCATTTACTTGAACAAGGTCTTATTGCCAGAATCAGCGATGGCATTTATGTTATCCTCCCATAGCCCCAAATTTTCTGTTACTGAGAAAAATCCTATCATTTTTCACTTTCATGAATAGTTCATCCAAAAAGATTTTTCCAACTCCAATCGTGTACATTTTATTTAAGTCCATGAACATATCCTCAATCATCCCACTATCTCGGACTCTAGGATCGCAGCAAAATTCCTCCCAAAGACTCCAAGTCCCCTTAAAACAGGCTATCTACCACAAAGAGGCCAGTTCATTTCAGAGAACTCAGTATAAACTTTCTCCTACTTTAAATTTTAAAAGATTACAAATGTGAGGCCAGGCATGGTGGCTCACGCCTGTAATCCCAGCCCTTTGGGAGGCTGAAGTGGGTGGATCACGAGATCAGGAGATCGAGATCATCCTGGCCCACATGGTGAAACCCCGTCTCTACTAAAAAATACAAAAATCAGCTGGGTGTGGTGGCAGCGCCTGTATTCCAGGGTACTCAGGAGGCTAAGGCAGGAGAATCACTTGAACTGGGGAGGTGGAGGTTGCAGTGAGCCAAGATTGTGCCACTGCACTCTGGCCTTGAGACAGAGCAAGACTCTGTCAAAAAAAAAAAATTACACATGTGAATAATTAAAATGATTGCATTTGTGGTTAAAAAATTAAATTACGAATGATTCCAAAATTAATAATTAGGAAACAAAGGGAGGAGTATATAAAGAGGATGATAGCCAAAATGAATCTCCTGGTTAACAAAACAGTGGAGATTTTAATTTGGAGTTGCCCACTCCCAGCCCTCCACTCAGAGCACACATCCATCAAGTTTCTGATGAGTAAAAACGACCATGGTTTCTCATGCCACCAGGGCGCTCATTAAAGATGACAGTAGATTTTGAGTTGGTGCAAGAAACTGGCACACAATAGCATGGCAGACTTCCACATTTCCTCTCATGCCTCCCTTCTGGTTATTTTCTTTATTTCTCTCTTTCTTCTTTCTTTCCTTCTTTTTTTTTTTTTTTCTTTTTTGAGATGGAGGCTCCTGCTGCCATCCAGGCTGGAGTGCAGTGGTGCAATCTCAGCTCACTGCAACCTCTGCCTCCTGGCTTCAAGTGATTCTCCTGCCTCAGCCTCCTGAGTAGCTGGTACTACAGGCACATGTCACCATGCCTGGCTAATTTGTATTTTTAGTAGAGATGGGATTTCACCATGTTGGCCAGGTTGGTCTCGAACTCCTGAGCTCAAGAGATCTGCCCACCTTGGCCTCCCAAAGCACTGGGATTACAGGCGTGTGCCACCATGCCTGGCTAATTTTTTGTATTTTTAGTAGAGATGGGGTTTTGCCATGTTGGCCAGGCTGGTCTCGAACTCTTGGTCTCAGGTGATCCACCCACCTCGGCCTCCCAAAGTACTGGGATTACAGGCGTGAGCCACCGCACCTGGCCTCCCTACTCATTATTTTTAATTGCACTGAAAAATAGTGTAACTGTTGTTTCAAAGAGCTTCCAATTTTTCAATCTTTCCATGACCATGACGGGACTCAAACAATGAACTTGAATATGCTGCCATGTTTGAAACTTGAGTTATTCTGAGAAAGCTTGTCTATAAAAGCCCTCAAATAAAGCAGCCAAATTATTTTTCTCTCTCATTTAGATTCTCCTTTACTAATGTAAAGTACCCATATTTATTCTTGCATTTCTTTTTTTTTGAGACGGAACTTGAATGTCACCCAGGATGGAGTACAGTGGCACAATCGTAGCTCATTGCAGCCTCAACCTCCCAAACTCACGCAATCCTCCCACGTCAGTCTCCCAAGTAGTTGGGACTACAGTCACATGCCACTATGCCTGGTTAATTAAAAAAAAAAAAAATTTCTGTAGAGACAGAGTCTCATTGTGTTATCCAGGCTGGTCTTGAACTCCTGGACTCACACTATCCTCTTGCCTCGATCTCCCAAAGTGCTGGGATTACAGGTATAAGCCACTATGCCTGGCACATTCCTGCATTTTTTTCTCCCTAGCTCCATTCTCTCTTGTGTTATGTAAAAGTATTTACTTCCCCTGTTTGGACACCTAGTTTATTATTTTGTTAGAGCAGTTTGCCTGTTCTCTTTTAATGACGGAAGAGTGTTACCTTTTGAGCAGTTTTTGGTCCTGGGTGTTAATGCAACCATCACAGGGATGGCAGTACCTTCCACCGAACCCATTTCCAGTTCATTTGCATTGCACAATACACATTTCCATATTTGTGTCTAGATCTAAGAGGAGCTGAAGATCATTAAAATTCTTACTATACTGAATGCTCAAAAATCTTCAGAAGATGGCCGGGCGCGGTGGCTCACGCCTGTAATCCCAGCACAGGGAGGCTGAGGTGGGCGGATCATGAGGTCAGAAGATCGAGACCATCCTGGCTAACATGGTGAAACCCTGTCTTTACTAAAAAAGACAAAAAATTAGCCAGCTACTCGGCAGGCTGAGGCAGGAGAATGGTGTGAACCTGGGAGACAGACCTTGCAGTGAGCTGAGATCGCGCCACTGCACTCCAGCCTGGGCGACACAGCCAGACTCCGTCTCAAAAAAAAAAAAAAAAAGAAAAAGAAAAAGAAAAAACTTCAGAAAAGTCATTGGCTGTCTCAAGAATACCGTGATGCCTTTTCCTTGCATATACTTGTCTGTATTTTGGAGATTTTGAGTAATTATGCAATGACTTACTATAGGGCAAATTAAGGAGTTACTGGGGTTGAAATAAATATTCTAAGTTACAAATTAAATGTGAGGGGGAAATGGCTTTTATATTTGCAGTAAGTAGATCAGTGCTTGCAAATTCAAAGAGGGTGCATATAATTGTTAGTTTTTTATTAGAGTAGTTCCCAGCGGTTATGAATATCATTATCAAATAGTGTTGACAATCATTTTCTGTTTTCAAAATTGAAGATTTCAGTGTGATTTTGTTAACTTCCTATTTGCTCAAGGTTGTGTTTTTATAATACAAGTAGTAACATTTTTATATCTATAGTAATTCATGGGTCAAAATATTGTAGGCATGACTTGGGAACAAATCTGCCAAATTGTTTAATTTTTTTTTTTTTCCTGTAGCTAGTCACACACATTTGACTGATCTTTTCAAATTACTTACTGAAAAGAAACAGAAATGTGGAATGTATTTGCATTCGTTCTAGCTGAGTTTCATCACTCCAGTGATAGCATTTACTGCACTTTTGCTTTTGATTTGAAAACGAGTTGTCACTCCTTCTGGTGGAGACTTCCGTCTCTGCTCTTCAATCTATCCCATCCATTCTGTTCTTGCTAATTGTGCATTTTCTTGGGGTAGTAATTGCCTGTTATTCAACATGTCAGCTTTCTTTGAATGAATTTCAAGGTGTTCTAGGAAATGGTGAACTGGGTAAGACTTGAACTGCTTTAGTTCCTCATTGAGAAGCATTTCTTTATTTTCTATAAAGCCACCTTTAATTAGTATCCATGATATTATTTTATATCCCTCACTTGATAAGTTCTTCCCAGAATTTTGTGATAGGAAAAAAATCTCCCATCTCATGAAAAACTGGAATGTTTATTTTAAAAAATCATAAGATAAGGGTAACTTGTAGTGTTTCCCTTTTTGCCTTGGCTATTGGGAAACTCAGACAGTATTTTTATTTCCTATATAGCATAGCACATATTGCTATGACATAGCACTTCTGGTACAATTCTTTCTTTTCCATGGCCATTCTTTCCATCACATAACTATAGGTCTCTTATTTTTATTAAAAAAAAAAACAACCTATTTTATATGTCTAGGATATAGACAAAATACTTGTCCACAAACCTTAAAGAGACGAGGTGAAGAACCTCATAGAATATCCACTGAGGTACATAATTCAGGTGGTTCATATGGCTACCATCTTGGGCAGAAATCTGTGAGAAAGTCATGTTCTCTTCCAGTGACCACAGTGCAATTTCTGCTTTCACCACACACGGTGTGAGGCATTTTGAAAATACAATAGTTAAACAAATCTAATCGTATATTGAAACTACTAGAACCAGTTCCGAATATCAGCGGATCTGCAAGCATCCCTTCCCATCACACACAAGGTGTGACATCCAAGGCCCTAATACATTCTAAACTTCAACTCTTGTGCAGGTTGTCTCTCTGTTCTTATCTTTACTTCTTTTGTAAAGAATTGACACTAAGCTGGTTCTTAATCTAACCATTCTGGCAGAGTTGAAAGAGTGTCCAGTCCTATAGGGAAGGTGGGTCATAGAAATGTCTAATTTTCAGTCCAGGATTGTTCACTACATCTACATTTGTTAAATGTATAGAATAGTCGGCAAGCTGGGCTGCTCATTCCCCATTCAGCCATTCAAATAAACGAACATGTTTTTAGCCCTAGTGAATGTGTCCTTAGTGCCCGGGTGTGGGAGAGAGGGCGGGGTTGGAGACTAGAGAATAAGAAACTTTCTATTTCTCTCAATAACAGGAAAAAGGAAGAGGTTGTATGGCAAAAAGAGAATGAGGTAAGTGTTTCAGGAGGAGGCATTCAATGTGCTTGGGAGCACAGGGAAGAAAGATCCAGTGGTTGGCAGTTCGGGGCTAAGGGTGGAGAGATAGGGGAAGGAGGTGACTTTGCAACAGGGTCTTGAAAGAAGGTTAAGATCAGGAGGAGTGAGAGTGGGGCGTGGTAGGAGTGAGAGTGGGGCGTGGTAACTGACGTCTGTAATTGTAGCACTTTGGGAGGTGGAGGCGGGAGGATCACTTGAGGCCAGGAGCTTGAGACCAGCTTGGGTAACAGTGAAACCTCATCCCTTAAAAAAAAAAAAAAAAATTGCCTGGTGAAGAGGCAAGTACCTGTGGTTCCAGCTACTTGGGAGGCTGAGATGAGAGGATTGCCTGAACCTGGATGCTGGAGGCCGCGTGAGCCATGATCATGCCACTGCATTCCAGCCTAGACTGCAAAATGAGACACTGTCTAAAAAATAAAAATAAAAAAGAGAGAGAGAGAGAGAGAGAGGAGGTGGGTTGAAAGAGTCAAGGGGGAAGGCAAAATGAGAAATGACAAGGCCATTTAAGGTGCGAATACCCGGTAACTGAACAATGGAGTAGAAGAGAAGGCCAGTTATGAAAATGAAACCTGGGAATTTAGAGAAGTTTTGCACCCATGGTGCGGGGCCTGGCACCACGGAGTCAGACTTTCTGACAACGTGGACCACAAGGAAGGATATCATTGTTTCTGAGCTGAGTGGGCACAGGCTGTGAGCAATTGATAAAGGAAGATGACCACCGACACCTGTGTGAGACAGTCAGAGAGGCTGGAGGAAGGGAAATGGTCAGCAAAGTCCACTTCTCTTCTTCCATGCTTTAAATAAAATGGAATTAAATGTTACACATGAATGAGAAGACAATAGACTGGATATACCCAGAGAATTCATTCTAACCAGTGCAGTCAAACATTAGATTAAAGCATTGGATTAGGGCCGTCTGGCTCTTTCAGAATTTCTGAAGGAAAGCTTGATTGTGTAGTTTAGACTCAGTGCATGATTTTTTTAAAAAGTGTTTTATTTTTGGGACAGAGAGGGTCTCAATTTGTTGCGCAGGCTCGAGTGCAGTGACACCATCACAGCACCAGGCCTGGCTAATTGTTTATTTTATTTTTCATAGAGATGAAGTCTCCCTATGTTGCCCAGGCTGATCTCGAACTCCTGGACTCAAGTGACCCTCCCACCTTGGCCTCGAAAAGTGCCGGGATTACAAGCATGAGCCACCGTGCTTGGCCCAGTGCGTGATTTTTGTTGAGGACACTTCTCCTAAAATCCCTTTTAATTCGCTCTGATTTTTTTTTCTCTTTTCTGTTCAAGAACTTTTACAAAAACTGCCACTGAGGTTGAATGCCACCCTCATTCCGGGGGAACATGGGCAGAGGGCCAGTCGGTTGTCTGTGTCATTACAGAACAATGTTCCTATGTACTGGGGCTTTGGACAAAAAGAAACCATCATGGGTACTCAATATCTGACCCTCATTATGTAGCCACTGAGACCCTCTGCTCACCTACAAAAACAAATTCTTAACAGTAAATGTAAAAGAAATAATATACATATGCATAATGGAAGGCATACACACAAATGTAAATACATAATGGATAATGGATATCCTATTGGATAATAGACATGTTCAGTTAATCCCCTAATGTAATTGATCGTTTTAACTTTTTTTCACAAAGGTGCCCACTGATAACAAAACAAAAACCAACCAACCAACCAAACAAACAAACCTTACCTCTGTCCTTGTCCCTGCAAAGTTGCTGCTTACTGGAATGGTTCAAACACTGCAGCAGCAGGCTGCTAAAACTCCCAGGATCATTAGCATCTTAGACGCGGCTAGAATGGGGAGAAACA
This sequence comes from Macaca nemestrina, assembly GCF_043159975.1. Classification (NCBI taxonomy): domain Eukaryota; kingdom Metazoa; phylum Chordata; class Mammalia; order Primates; family Cercopithecidae; genus Macaca; species Macaca nemestrina. The sequence goes on from NC_092133.1 coordinate 127,332,759, forward strand.
TCTTAACTGCTGATATGTAATTAGACGGGCCTGTGTGAAAACATAGACACCTTTGTGGGTATTGGCAGGTGTAAGGATTTCTACTTGTACGTTGACTAATTCGGGAAAAACGAAAACTCCAAATTTCCATCTAAGTAGGACCAACTTTTATGAACTTTTTCCACTTTCCAGAGCCTGAGACTAAGTTACTGATTAATGAATTAAAGCATGAATTATTACAGCTACTTTCAATGGGAAACACTGAGGGATACAATTACTTATATGGAACATACAGCCACTTACGATAGGTTACTTTTGTCTTCTCTCTTCTCCTCCTGCAACTTATTACAAATCTAAAATACCTTCACAATTTACTCTCAGGATTATGGTTTCAAATTATATCTATTTTTACATGTTATAGAACTACCCCCAAGAGACTGCCTGCATTAGGGAAAAGCTGATATGTCTATTTGCACATAAGTACCCAAGGGGCACGGTATTTGTTTACAGGATGTGCTGCTCCTCGTTGAAGGTGACTTGCTCTGAAGCTACATTGACATAGGAATGGAGCTGAATACACTTTCTCTTGATGTTCACGTCTCCTCCGGCCTTATTACTTCAAGAGCCAGATTCAGATTCTAGAAATATCAGTCACTCTTGGCACGTCCTGGCTCTGCTGGGGGTTCTCTGCAAACTCTGATTTCAAAATGCATGATGCTTTAGGTTTTTTGAACAAAACAAAACAGTACAATAAGACAACTACGATTCTTATCACTGCCTGCCCGGTTGACAGCTTCTCACCTGACTTCCTATGATGTATCTTTTGTTTGAAAGTTCCCTGTAATCTAATGGCAGCTGCTTTTAGTTCTTTGAATTCACTTATTTTCCTTGTATGATGAGTTATCATGGCCATAGCTTAGGAGGACATGCTAAGCTCTCAGATCTCATTCTTGGTAACTTTTCCTTTAATTCTACATCAAGTAAGTTCATACGGATTGAACATTCTACCCATGGCAGGTATAAAGTGTCACATCCATACTTGAGATTTCATCCTTCTCTTGACTGATAGAAGTATGGACCAATATGAAGCCATACATTGTACACTGAGTCTTATGTAACGTGCTGGTAACCATCTCCATTTGGCGGTTCAATAATTTTTGACAATACACCTGCCAAGCTAGCTTTCCAAATTGCCTTCTATGGAAAGTTTCGTGTTGAAAATTCCCTACAGTTGTGACTATGACTTAGGTGTCTTTCAGAGGGACTGCTCCTCTAGTTCATGTACAAAGCAGGGCCGGGCACAGTGGTTCACTCCTCTAATCCCAACACTTAGGGAGACCGAGGTAGGTGGATAATTTGAGGCCAGGAGTTCGAGACCAGGCTGGGCAACATTGCAAAACCCTGTCTCTACTTAAAAAAAAATTATATATATACACAAAAATTAGCTGGTACGGGGGGTGCATGCCTGTAATCCCAGCTATTCAGGAGACTGAGGCATGAGAATCCCTCGAACCTGGGAGGCAGAGGTTGCAGTGAGCCGAGATTGTGCCACTGCACTCCATCCTGAGGGATGGAGTGGGACCCTGTCTCAAAAAAATAAATAAATAAATAAATAAAACAAACCCAAAAAAACAACAAACAACAAAACAAAGGTATGTTTGCTTCTTTGAGAATTGTTATCCACAGAAACAGTTCCTTAATAACGACCACAATAATTTTTAAATACACTTGCAACTTGTTGACTTGGGGAATTCCTAGAGGACCAAAAAACACACGTTAATACATCCAACTAGGTCTTACATCTGAAAACTTGGGCTATCAAAGTACAATGAATTCAAATGACCTTGATATAAAACTTTGTCTTCTTACTTTGGAGAAGGGTAATGTGATCCTTGTTTTGAGTTTTGTTTTGCTTGATATTACAGGAGAGTACACCTCGGCAACTCTCCTAGAGAACTTTCGTGTTCCCGTCTGTTTTATCCAAGTCTATCATACTTACTGTTCATTTTATGCCACTTGTCTTAAGTCAGTCCCTTTGGTTTCAGCTTCCTTTACTAAGCCTTGCATTCTTCCATTCAATTCATAGGCATACACTACTCAGTAGTCCTACAATATGCTAAGTTGACAGTTGGCAGTTATTGGGCTCTTATTATAAATTGGGTACCATTGTAATTATACGCATTAACTCACTTAATCTTCACAACAACCCTATAATTTAGGTATTAGTGTTATTTCCACTTTACAGGAAAGGAAATTGAGCCTCTGGGAGATTAAGTAACTTTCACAGCTCCTAAATGAGGAAGCTAGGATTCAAATTAAGACCCATCTGATTCCAAAGCCATCAGGACATACGGCTTCCCTACATAACTCCAGGCAGACCCTTTCTAGTTAGAAATGTACAATTCTTCAGTCAAAGGAGTATATGTTCTGAAATGCAATTTGGAGACCACAAAATTAAAGATAAACAGTAGATCTAGTTCCAATTTTTTTTTTTGTATTTTTTATGTCTGATTCTCTAGACAGTCCTTGGGTTTGTTAATTTGTTTTGTTTTTTCCTGTTCTAAGAAATGCTATTTCTGCTTAAGTGCTGCTGGATTTGGAAATCATTTTCATGACTAAATATTTGTTTGCCTGGTAAGAGCCCAGCGTAGGGCTGTGCTGTCCGTAGATACTCAATAATGATTAATGGAGGGCCGTGCACGTCTGTGTGGGAGTCGTGTGCTTAGGATCTGCTCAGCTTTCTGAAAGCAACAGAAATGATGTGGGAAAGATGAAAATCACAGGATTGTGATCCAACTACGATCACGGCTTTCTGGATTGGACTTCATCGTCCGGAGGGTCTGCAAGGCCCAGGTACAGGTGGAACTGGGAGTAGGGAGCCTGGTGTTTACTTGAGAGACGGTTGGGAGATGCTGCAGAAATGAGATTCCAGGGCATACTTCCAAGATTCTTATCAAATATGAGAGAAAACTTGGTTCTTTAATGAGGACTGAAGAAAATCAAATATTTTTTTAATTGACACGTTTTCTATTATTATATACATATAAAGATGATGAGTAATGTGCCATATCAGATGGTTTATCCAAACTGTCGGAACAAGAGCTGAAGCGTGAGTAACTTTGCAGAGAACCTTCTGGGAAATTCAAGCAGTAGAAAGTGGCAAAAACCAGCCATAAGTTCGTTTACTACCAAGTCGTCCTTGAAAATCATGAGGGAACCAAAATGTTCCCCCAAAGTGCACAGTGAGACACTTCTAGAGGAGAGGAAGGAGACCAAAAATTTAAATCTGCTTCACTACAAAGTCAAATATCCATGCGTTGCCCAGGCTTGTGCAGTTAATAGAAAGTCTGGGGTCAGCCATGTGGCCTGGGAGGGAATGCTTTCGTCATGAATGATGACTGCTGAGTGCCTTTCTAAATTTTAGCAGAGCTTTAAAATGTGAGGGCACTCACTTGCAAAATCAAACTTGCTTTGGCGTCAGAGAAAGTAGAAGGAGGAAAGCCTCAGTTACTAGAACTAGTATGACCAGTCTCAGGCTGGGATGGGATGTATCCATATTGTGCAGAGGGGAGTGCAAGCAGCAAGCCCGTTGAATGGTGCTGATCCTCCTGGAAGCTCATTTCGGTCTCATCATCTGCATGAACAGAGGGTCCATTTCAACTGTAATATTTTATGAGCATTGATGAACATTTTATGAGCATTTGACTCTAATATATCTTAAGCATTAGTCAATGGGAAAACTCCACATAGCTTGAGGTTTTGATGAGAACTTCTCCATGAATCTCTACCTTTAAAAAACTCCTTTTGTGTCACCTACAGAACTCTTCGTAGCAATAGAGAGGCCTTATGAAATTTGATAATTTGGTGCATCAGAGTTTTAATACCCTACCCGCCCCCCCTCCCCCCCGCCAGTGCTGGCAGCAAACCTCACCATTTTGTCCTCCAAAAGGAAGGTGACTTTTAAGAAGCAATCCAGAGGGTGTTAGGAAAGTAAATATTGTGGCCAGGAAGAACTTACTATGTGTTTGCTGCTTAAAAATTTGAAAATAAGGCAGCTCATGTGAACGAAACTATTATGGAAATATGTGTACAATTATGCCCAAGCAATAGGCGCACATTTATAAAACCACTACCCTAAAATAAAAGTTAAAGGCTTGAGAAGTGGGAAGGACTGTTTTCCAATTCCAGGAGCAGTGTGGCTCTGTCAGTAACCAGGAGGTGGAGACACCCACCCCACTGGGCCACACAGCACACCTCTTAGGGTTGATTCTCCCAGGCAAGGCTTGAAAGAGCTACTGACATTTCTCTTAAAAGAATCAATGAATCTTTGTTTCCTTCTGTCTGCTCATTTGACCGTATTTTGTTGTGGAACAGAGAAGAAGAAAAGAAAGAATTAAATTGGTGGGGGGGACTGGAGTAGGCTGGGGGGCGGGGAGGTTGAGGCACAGGGAGGAAAGGAGAAGTCCATGCTGTGACACCCGCAGACTAGATCACAGGCTGCTTGATCATCACCCAGGATGTTATTGTTTGCTTGCTGGAGTCTTATTTGTTCCTGCTTCTCATTTCACATTCTCACCCTGATGTAATAAGTCACCGTCTTCCCAGCCATCATCCTCGTATTGACAAGCAAATGTCACCTACGTTTGATTGACATCTGTTGCTCCTGAATGCAGAAGTATGATTTAGGAATCAATTCTACTTATTTATTTAAAGCCATTCTTGTGTGTCTTATGTATTTGTTGGTGGGATGACTTGCCTGATATCTACTGGGAGCTTTCCAGTAATATGATAAACCATCCTGTTCTGCAGCTCACCCACTGAGAATGGAGGCTCTTGTTTCTTGTATTTCTCCTATTTCTTCCCTCCCTCAATGTACATTTGGGAAATCTGCTATGGAGCTTATAAGAACTCTTTCCATATCCTAGGAAAAGACGTTGCCCAGCACTTGTGTAAATGCTCCTTGCTTGATCTTTTGACGCCATTTTAACAAGTGATTATTTCTCGTACATTTAGCGACTTTAAGTAAATGCAACTTCAGGTCCATTGGCAGTATCCCCTGAAAGATTGCTAGAACTGTAAGCCTGTAAGTAGAGTACATATGTATGCACTCACCACGGTGCAGCATTTGTAAAAAGGACCAACCCCCCCTCCCCCAGATGCGGTGGACATGTTCATTTTAAATCATTCAGAAATGTTATTTGGCTTTTCAACATACCTCGCTGTTCTTGGGGTAACATCTTATTCATTTAGAAGGCAGAGGAGGAAAACCATCAGGTTAAAAGAAAATCACATCTAGCATCTGGAAAATTCTAAAAGGCCCTCCTTCTGTTAAAAGTGGCATTTTGAGAAACACCTGAAGCACTGATTGTAGAGGAGCCAGCAAAGAAACATTGTCAACTCAGCCACCCTCCTTTCAACCTTCACCTCCACCCTCCAACTGGGGCTGCTGGCAGTGGGGAAATCTGGGACTTAGGTGTGACCCTTGAGCCCTGAAAGCTGTCGCACAGCTGTCTCTCTCCCCCAGGTGGGTCCAGCAGGACCTGCCATCGCTTGGTTCAGCAAGGGAGTATTCAGAATCTCACTGTTCATCCATGTGCAGAGAGAGAAAAAAAGAGAGGCCGAAAAAAAAAATCCCACATTGTCAGAGTAATGCCAAACTCTCTCTGAGTGGGATGAGCAGAGCAGATGCTGCAATGAGATGCCAAAGCGGCTCCCCTTCCTCTGTGCCTTGGGTGCCTATAAATTGCTCCGGCGCGCGTTTGTCAGCCTCCTCTTCTCCTGGCAGGTGGTACCCAGGCAGAATTCTGCTTTCAGTCTCTCTCTCGCTCCGCTCCCGGCCGTGAGGCGCTCGCCGCTGCTCGCTCGCTCCTCCACCCCAGCCCCGAGCCTCGCCGAGCCGACAGTGCCCGCCGCCGCCGCCGCTGGGCGCACCCGGGGGACGCCCGGGCCCACGCGGGGCTTTGGGGTGCGCGTCTATTCGAGTTGTGGTGGTGGCAAAGGAGGAAGAGAGAAAGGAGGCAATTAAAAAAAAAAGGCAGCGGACGGGCGAACTGAGCGAGCGAAAGAAGAGGAGGAGGAGGCAGAAAAAGGCAACTTCAGACGGAAAGTTGGTGCGAACTGGCGCAGTCTGCAAAAACGGAAAAGTCGATCGCAGGCGGCGGCGGCATAAAAGTGTGAGCGGCCCGGGCGAGCGCAGGAGGCGGCGGCTGGCTCTGCCCTCCCGGTGGCCGCGCCGGAGCCCGCTGCAGCCACAGGTGCGAAGGAGCTCGCGGGAGGCGAGGGCGCCCCGCGCACCCCTCCCCCGACCCCCACCCCAGGCTCGGGACTTCGGCTCAAGTCACTGGGCGCCCGCGCTCCCTCCCCAGCCGCAGCCTCCGCGGGGGGAGCAGGAGTCGGCAGCAGCGGCCGGCGCGCGCCCGCCCAGGGGAGTTGGGGTTCGCAGGGGGTTGTTTTCGGCTCTGAAGAGGTCCCCGCCCAACCTTCAAAATTCTGTCCAAAAGCAGACAAGAGGATCGCCCCGCGCTGAGCCGGCTGGTGGGCAGCAGGAGGCGCCTGATCGCCGCCGGGGCGCTGGGGGTGGTGATGGTGCTGCTGCTGGTGATCCTCATCCCGGTGCTGGTGAGCTCGGCCGGCACGTCGGCGCACTACGAGATGCTGGGCACCTGCCGCATGGTCTGCGACCCCTACGGGGGCACCAAGGCGCCCAGCACCGCTGCCACGCCCGACCGCGGCCTCATGCAGTCCCTGCCCACCTTCATCCAGGGCCCCAAAGGCGAGGCCGGCCGACCCGGGAAGGCTGGTCCGCGCGGGCCCCCCGGAGAGCCCGGGCCGCCGGGCCCCATGGGGCCCCCGGGCGAGAAGGGCGAGCCGGGCCGCCAAGGCCTGCCGGGCCCGCCCGGGGCGCCCGGCCTGAACGCGGCCGGGGCCATCAGCGCCGCCACCTACAGCACGGTGCCCAAGATCGCCTTCTACGCCGGCCTCAAGCGGCAGCACGAAGGCTACGAGGTGCTCAAGTTCGACGACGTGGTCACCAACCTCGGAAACCACTACGACCCCACCACCGGCAAGTTCACCTGCTCCATCCCGGGCATCTACTTCTTCACCTACCACGTCCTGATGCGTGGAGGGGACGGCACCAGCATGTGGGCTGATCTCTGCAAAAACAACCAGGTGAACGCCAGCGGGCGGCGGGGAGGGCGGGGAGGGAGCGCGGGAAGGTGCGGGAGAGAGGGAGGAGACCCCGGAAATGGGGGTGGGAGCCCGAGGAGGAAGGGCGCAGCGGCCCGGCTTCCCGGAGCGACGGCGAGGGGGGACGCCGTCCCACGCTGGAGAGGCGGGGGTCGTGCGCGCAGGAGGGCGCCCAGCGGCCTGGAGAGGGCGGTTCCGGAGTCTGGGACCCTCGATCGGTGCGCGCGCCTGCGAGCGCAACCCTCGAGGGGCGGGAAGCCGGGAGCTGGGTCCCCGGGACAGCTCGTGCGCTGGTCGCTTACGGGCTTTCTGGGGAGTGGAGAGGGCTGGGGGAGTCCGGAATGGGCGTGGCAGGGTGACCGACTCGGGGGTGGTAGACAAAGGCCCGAGGGAGAAACAAGGGCCCCGAAGGAGTGAGTCCAAGCCGGGCGCAGCCACAACGGAGGAGCGACTGTGGGGCCCGCGGTCGCCAAGTCCTTGCGGCGTCCCAGGCAGTGAAACTCAGATATAGTCAATTTCAAGGCGCAAACTCCAGTTTCGTTTTCAGCCAAAAAATAGCGGAGGGGAGAGGCAAGGCGTGCTGATAACAAAAAGAATAGTTGAGATTCGGGGGTTCATGCAGTGAAACACAGCGCGCAGCTAGACTCAGAACCCAAACTCTCTATAGAGTCAGAGGACGCTCGGGCAGGTGGCTTGCGGGGGCGACCGGTTCGAGCCCAGCCTCGAGTCTATCACCCTCTGGACCAGCCGGCCAAGAGGATTTGATTCCCTGAGCCAGTCGGCGCCGCTGCAAGGGCTACGCATGGGTCTGCAGTATTCTGCTGGGGCCACTTTACTGTGGAGAAATTCGAGGTCATTGCAAAACCGAAGCTTGTTTGATCTTTTAGTGAGAGGAGGAAAATAATATTTGCAACTATCTAAAAGTGTAATGGGACCTTCTGTGCACGCTGAATCAGTAGCCACTGGGGCGAGGCCTTGCAGCCTGTAGCCTGCGGTTGGGGCTGAGTTTCTGGGTTTTAACTTTGCTTACTGAGTGGCATAGGGGATGGCCCGCGACCCTGGCATCGCCATCAAGAGACCTCCTCTCCTGCTGCAACTTTGACTTAAACGAGGTCTATTGGGCTTTAGGTAACTCGCCCCCTGGACATTCAGAGATTCTTAGCTATCACCCAGGTTTCTGTTAAGCACCATTCAAGCAGGATTCGGAAGACCTAATTCAGGGTCAGAATTCTTTCAAAAGTGAAAGGCCAAACAAACAAAAAAAAAGATGTCTTAAATGCGTAAGAGAGAAAGACAGAAAACGTCCTGTTCCCTACCCTATCCTACAAATAGCTAAGGGACCCTCAGGACACATAGAACAAAAAGAGGAAAAATGGCCACCAGGAGGCACTGACAGGGTTGTTTATTACAGTTGTTATGCATGAAAATAATATCAAGATAAATAAAAATTATTCACAGGGCAGTAAAACAGTTATAGGCAAATGGCTAAAACGGGCATGACTCACTGCACCAGAATGGAGCTATTGAATCACCCTCACAAAAAGGCTTATGAACAGCCCCTCAGCAGGCAGCCATGAGACACCCCTTTATTTGCAAATTGGCTCTCTTCTGACTCAAAGGTCAGGTCTGGAAAATACAATCGGGCTGAAGAGATGATTTTTAGAGGTATCAATTAAAATGAAATGATTCCAATTTTATCAGCAAATGTATAAAAATGCTCATATCTTTAAATATCTGGAAATTGCAATTGCATGAAAAAAGCAGGGATTAATAAATTTAAATTAGTTTAAATGTTAACGTCTAGACTGCTGAGCCTGTGTATATTACACTGATTCCAAGAAAATAACACCAAGTAGGTGTTCTATGTGCATTTTGTTTTTAAAATTATTTCATTGTTTGGGGTGTAAAATCTTCCTTTGTGTCATGCTAGCACATACATTCCATGAAGATCAGGAAAAAGAATAAGGTAAAACAGCTGACCTTATAATGCATAATGCTTTTCATTGGTAATATTAAGCTGCTGCTTCTGCAAAAGGTATGCAACAGGTAATTCAGAAAAATAAATCTATAGTGGTAAACAACATTGTTTTCTTAGTTCAGTGTGGACTATTTTGGAAAATGGTTACTACACTACTACCGTTAAGGAATTTTATCTCTAGACTAGAACTATTTTGTCAAGTCCAGTCTGCAGGCAGTTACAAATGAGAAATCTTATAAAATCTTTTCATTAATTTTAAATAACACTTCACTCTTTCTTTTCGATTATATTCTGGGTCTGATCACTTCTTAGAATGGCAGGCTCCCTCTCTGAGCTGACCTAATTTGTTTTCATAAAACAGAAACTCAGAGATCCATGTCAGCGTAACGTTCTATGGATTAAGTGGATTTTGAGAAGCACAAAAATTAAACTAAAAATTAAACTAAGAGAGAGAAATGCTTCTGGACCATAACCTTATGAGAGCCATTTTAGTTATGCTTTGTGTAGAATGTAAGATCACAGATGGAAACATCAAAGACTGGTAAATTAACCTGATGTGCCACTTAACCTTTTGTTTATGATTCCACAGAAGTGCAATGCAAATGAAATTATGAGAACATCAGTGGCAATTAATTAAATTACAAATGTCACCATAAATATTATCTCTAACGATAGATCCTCACTAATAAGATAATGCTAAAACTACACAACCTATTGCAGACACAGAAACATACCCCTAAAAGGACCGCAGCTCTCATACTCTCCATGAAGCCATCAACCTAAATTTAATCCTACCTTTGTTGAAAGCCCATGACAGTGCATATTAAAGGTAAAAGTTCGACTCAGATAGCTTTACATTTGAAAGGAGGAAATCTCTTTAATGTTTGTAATCCTCTTAGCAGAAAACATGAAGAAAAATTGCTATTTGAATACAATCACTCTAATGCCACTATAATAAATAAGCCACTGTAATGAAAACTAAAACTGTTTCAGGGTTAAAAGCATAAAATAATTAAAGACCAGTTGGTACTCTTAAAAATTTATGAGTTATGGCACTAATGCACACGAAATATTTTTAAAAGGATGAGTGGTTTGTGGGTTGGTATTCACTTATTAGAGAGATCAATGACATGTCAAATTAATAATCTTTTTAGGGTTAAAGAAATATGAACTAAAGATAAAGCAGAATCTAAATAGTTATCTTGTAATAAGAAAAGATATTAGAGTAAATTTAGGTAGAAATCGGTCGATTGCGCTGAAGAAAGGATGGATTGTATTCCCAGACAGAATGTTGAAATCAGTGTACACTTAGGAATCTGGAAATAGCCTCCAGGGTGAACACATTACCTTCCTCAATAGTTTGATGGCTTGAAAGAATTGTTGAAGTCACTGAGCTGGATACTAGAGCTTGAAATTTCAAGTCCTGTTTCATCTTTAGAGTATGATCAGGTGAGCAGGCATACCAAAATCATGCCAAGTACACTGGAGTATGGCAATTATTTAATTGGGACAGTCTTACAGTACAGTATAGGTTAAAATCTTAGAGAATTACCTTCATTAAAGAGCAATCACACTGGCTTGATCCAACAAAGGTGGTGTAAACTGTGAGGGTAACCTTTCAGTCTGTGGAATCACTCTAATGCATTCGTAGGTTTTTGTGGTTACACCTGCTGAATGAAAATGGTGATGTTTACTTGGTTTTATGGTTACACCCTGGAGAATAAAAATGGCATTATATTTTTAAAAGGATTATTGTGTCTAAATCACATAATTTTAGTATGTCCTGTTTCTCCAATACCTTCATGTAGAAAACCATGTTAAAGCCCAATAACCATAGAATATGTCCTAAACACCCAAAGCACTGAATAAAATGTGTCTGGTTTTTAGTAATAGCTGAGGAGTATATTATGGGTTGATAACTAATGTATTACTAATATAGCTTATTAATATTTTGTTTTTAAATTTTTTCACCCATTAAAAATCCACAGATGAGAAAAAACACAAGTCATAATACCAATATCCTTCTTGTAGATTTGTTTCCCTGGGAATTAATGGGTAGATGAAATAAATGAATCAAAGCATTCAACTCCTACAAACTCATGATTAATTTTTAGAAAATATTATGAAGTCAAACTGCATTATTATTTAATGGTCAAAACGGACCACTTTACTAAATTGGCATATACTTTGGAGTCAAGGCTTCCAAGCATAATTACATGGTATATTGTTTTCATTATATTAGTGCCTATTAGTACAGTGCTAAGCAATTCTAAATCCTTTAGGTCATTTTCTCCTTTTGCTATATGATACCCAGAAAGACATTTTAAAGATACTACTCAAATGACTTTACAGGTTCAGCAGTGTTAAAGAGCCTTCTCCTTTTTTTAACGTTTCAGCATTAATGTGAGAACATATCACATGAAAATTTAATTGGAAAACCCATCATTTAAATTTTGGAAATTCTGAACTTCTGTCTCATTTCTCTCATTTTTCCAAGTGATAAAATCCAGCATATTGTACCCCAAATCATGCATTATTACATAGTGCAGGTTTACAAAACCACTAAATCACTTGCGATGTTATTCAGGGAAATATCATTATAGTGGAATAGAAATGAAACAAGCCACAAAGTAGTTGCTTTACTGAAATAAATCAAATCTAAGTCTGCCTGTTGAAAGATTTTCCAAGGCAGAATCAAAATATATCTAAATGAACATGAAGCCTAATTTGAGCTAAGGATCTGACAGAATGTCCACAATGCATGAGATAAGCAATTTGACTGTTTGTAAATGTCTATCAACTCACTAATGAGATCACAGGCTTACCATGGGCAGATTATAAGCAGCCTCTGTCCTCAAATCAAGCCACATATTTAGAATCTCCTAAGTGTAAGTGGATATTCAATGAAATCATTCAAAAATTCTTGAAACGTGAGAGGCCTCAGAACATGAAAATTTAGTCCCTTCTTTAAGTTTTAGATATGTTGAGGTTAAATTGTTGATTTAAATGCACATGTCATAGTTAAGTAATAAAAAGACACGATGGAAAAAGGAGCTCTGAAAACTTGGGTGTTATAATCAAAGACGTATAAATGAGCTTCTGAAGCAGCCTGGTAAAGGGGGCTTTACATGAATTAGATTTGGAAAGCCCAAAATCAAAAGACTTTTTCTTTTTTTTCTTTGTAAGTAGTAGAGGAGTTGGTATTTTCCTGGGTATTTTTAGCTATTACATACCTCAGTTTTCTAATAATTGTGGTGAACAGCTGAACTTAAGACTTGAACTTCTGTACTCATAAACAGCTGATTAGAATATTGCTATTTGGCTTAAACTAAAACGCAAAAAAATACTATTAGTTTCATTTCAAAATGTGATTGGGCATAGGGATTGAAGGAGTTAGAAAAACAAGTGATACAGGAAGATGACAAATTGTATGCATAGTTTAGAATGTGGAGTTAGAGAAGACTGCCAGAATTGTCCCCACTGAAGCACTATTTTGTCCCTTTCTGTCCTCCTCCTTACCAATGTAGCTGAAACTGCCATAGCACTATTCTCATAAAGCTCTGAGGTCAACAGGGACTTTCCTACGCTAAATTCTGTGCTATGGCAGCAAGTCAGCTTGTGATGCTGCATGAATGGCAAAAAGAAAACTTGAGAATTCTCATTTACGCATCCTAATTCTTGTCTGTTTCACATAGGTGCGTGCTAGTGCAATTGCCCAGGATGCTGATCAGAATTACGACTATGCCAGTAACAGTGTGGTTCTTCATTTGGAGCCGGGAGATGAAGTCTATATCAAATTAGATGGCGGGAAAGCCCATGGAGGGAACAACAACAAATACAGCACGTTTTCTGGATTTATTATTTATGCTGACTGATAATGCAGAGACTAAGCTTATCATTCTGAGTTTGAACACTGGATGCGTATGGCTAACGTCAGTGAATCAAGGATCCCAGGGGATGCCAATGGCAGGGCACCTCGGTTGTGTATATGTGGGGAAATCAAATGCTACCTGACTCACATCTGTATCACTCAGAAACATTATGTAAAAAATATCAAAGCAAGATAAGCAGATGTGTGATCCACTACCGCCAAAGCAAATACTCCTTATCGTTAGTGTCCATGTGAATGAAGTCCTATATAGATCACAAATTTTTATAGACAAATCTAAGACATTGAATTATTTCTTCAATATATATGATACTTTGGTGTACTGTGATCTTGCTGCTTTTATCCATATGTCGGCTTTGGTTCTTGTGAGTTTACCTGCTTATTATGATACTTGGAGTCCATTCATAGCGTGGGGAAGAATGATTTTTACTCTGCAGGAGAAGGTCTAATTGAAATAATGCTGCTTGTCCCCAAAGAAATTGTTTGCCTTGTACTCTTGTTAACTTTAGAGCTAGACGTGGGAATGATTCTACTTCAAGCCTTAACCTGGAATTTTCTGGATTTGAGGGAATTCCCAAGCCTATGATCATTTTCACATTTTCTTTTTCTTATATGAATTTTCTTTTCTCTCTTTTCTGGTGATAGTCTTTAAAAATAGAGATTGACAGTGTATCATAGGATTACCCTCTAAGTGTGAAAATGTGTAATTATGTACGGTATTTAGAAAAAGCCCTTATGTGTCCATTTTGTCAACTGAATACATTTAGATTCACTGGGAAAGTCAGAGAAATTTATTCTGTAGTATCAAATCAAGCCGAGGCTTTTGCCATCTTTGGAACAAAAGATTATTCATAACCCAATGCACAAAGGTTTAATTTGAGCTGCTGCATACGTCACCAAGGGGACACTAGGTGAGGCCTTCAAACGGTTACTACAAGTCTGTGGCCTGAGGTTATTTCAAAATTAACAATTTCACATATAACCAATATGACAACAGTGTTTATATTTTATACAAATATCTGCTAAACATGCACACATATACTCACACACACATATATATGTTAGATGAAATGTTTTATATACATATAAAACATATACATATAAAACATATATATATGGCTTTATTCCATAGGGCACAGTGGCTGTATAGCCTCAAAATTTTAATATAAAGAAGTATATGCATATATACACACACAAACATGCATAAATTATTTAACTTATTTTGGGTTAAAATATATTTTGAACGACAATATATGAAGTAGCAAAAACAGTTAAAACAACTTCTCTTTAAGAGTTATCTAGAAAATTAATTGTATTCGGTAAAAATGCCCTTTATTTTACAGGTCTGTAAGTTAAGGCTATGGTTGTTGTATTACCATATGCCAATCAATACTTTAACTGCATTCTGTGACAGATTGTTAATATGAGGACTGCAGACACCAAGTGGCTCTCCTTTGCAGTGTTTATGAATTATACGCATTTGAGCTATCAATTTTTTTTCTTTTTTCTCAGGTGGACTGAAGCTGACAGTACAGTAGATTTGGAGAGTAATACAAATCTTTTCTTGCTGGTTAGAACACACTGCCAAAAGCCATCTCTTTCATCTAAGGAAAAGATGAAAAATGCATGTTGATATCTCCTAACTATCACACAACTTCCACTATTACAGTGAAAAATCTGCTCCCCTTTCATTGCCTTTGAAAACTCTTTGACAAGTAGATTTCAAAAACAGAAATTTTTAAAATTTGCTTCCTTTACTGGTGAAGGACACTTGCATTTTTTTTTATTTAAAGGAATTAATTTGTTCTCCTGGCTCATTCCTCTTTGTTACTTTCTGTTCCAATACACAGAAAGCTTGAACATCTCTGATCAGCCAAAATATCTTTTATTTAGCAAAGCTCAACTTCCCAAGAGTTATGCATGGTGTGCCTATCTGAAGGTGGTGTTAGCTCTGTTGAAATGCCTGCGTCTGAGTAACTGTCACGATTTCTATGATTAAAAACAAACTTTTCATCAAGAATAAGGACAAATTCTAATTGGCCTTTGTGATATGTAAGATAACTCATAAATGAATCACAATGGATTTTATTTCGAATTAACTATATATTTATCAAAGAGGAATTGGCAGCAAGGGTTTGGAGAATATTTTTAGGTGCCAAATAGCATAGTGAAGATTCAACCAAAAGATGAATTTATAAGCAGCAGTGGCCATCACCTAAGTGTTTTAACTAAGAGTTTTTAAAAATGCTTTATTTACACAAAATATCAGGGCTGGATACCTTTTAAAGAGGAGGCTCTAGTATCAGGCTGTCATTTCCAATAGATCTGACCTTTTCTTCAGATAAATAAGCATTATTTTCTCTGTTTAGGTCCAAGGAAAACCACAAGGTAAAGGAAATAAAGGGAATATATATAAGGCAAACATTTCTCCTTTTTTTTGCATTATATCTTATCAGTTAATTAAATTGTGGCCTTTGTTATTATAAATGTAATGATTCATTAAACTATATTATGTAATATATTTTGACTTTTATGATTGAATTTTTATAATTCAGTAGTGTTATGTGTTCTTATACAAAGATTGCAAAACAGCAAAATTTACGGCAAAAATAGATACCAGAAAGCCAAAGATATCAAAACCATTTTATTAGAAGAATATATAGATAGGTGGACAGCATAAAATTAACCTTTCAAAATATTTTTATCATTGTGAATTGGTAATCGTATTACAGTCAGTATCCTTTGGGGAAAAAGTCTCAAAATTTAACTTCCCTTGTTGAAGAAGCTATTTTAAAGTGCCATATTATTCATTAAGCATTAATTAAAGAACAGCAGGATAATTAGTAGGATCATCAATATTACAAGAAACATTAGATCGCTCAAGAAGGGAATAATTCAACTAGCAACACTTTACATTTTCTGAAGTAGTGCAGCTGGTAGATTAGGGAGAAAAACAACAACTCAGCTTAGGGGATATAGACTTTAAATCATTGTTTAGAAATAGGTACTTCTGTATTTATTTTGTTAAGGCAAAATAATAGGGCTCAATTAGGCTGAGTAACTCCCTAGAGGCACAGGTGTAATAGCTGGTCTCAGAGAAGGCAAACCCTCCTACTTCTCGTCAGAAGGAAATGATCTGTCATTAGTCCTAGGTAACTGATTAATAGCTCTCAGTGGACTGGAAATCACTGAATGTTCTCCGCCAGTTTTACACGCAAGGTGCGAATTCATAAGCAACCATCCTATTTGAAAGTTAGCCATTGCTTAGGGTTCTCTATTAGAATCTTATCGAGCACATTCTCAGTTATACCTCTCAGTAACATTTTAGGAACAACGTTGGTGAGTATATGAGAATAGCCATGACCTCCATATTTCATCAGCCGGGTTTTCGTATGTATGTCATGTGCTACCAGAATTCGATCTTCATAACCCTCCTCCACCAGGAGACGCACCCTGTGAAGAACGTTAACTCATTAGATGTCATTTGTCTTTCATTTTCGCTTTTCAGGGTGCTTTTGACTTTTTACTCATTAACCTATTGTGCTTATCGTAAAGATACTGCCTTCTACCGTGGCGTGTGTACTGAGAGAACTTTAATAAATATTGTGTGGTGATGATAAAAATATTGCTGCATCCTAGTAGGAACATATCCTTATTCCATGCACACAGAAATTTCTAACCCGTGATATTTATGACAATGCCTGGCAATACCGCATTAAAGATAGCTTCTAATAGGATGTGCCAGTTTGGATGAATGACCACTTTGGCATTTCGCTAAATAACTTTGTTCTGGATTTGTATTCAGCAGTCCTCTCTCAAATGCCTCTCTCTGTGGGCCCATTTTTCAGATCTCATTCTTGCTCTCTCCTTTTATCTAGCAAATCAATATCAAGGACTATTTGTGATTAAAATAGGGAAACAAAAGGAATCTCACTACAAGTAAAATATTCTGAGAGCAAAATCAGTGGATCTGCAAGTGAGGGGCATTTGGTAAGCTACAAAGTCACTGAAAAAAGGTTGGTCAGTATTTTAACCATTTGTCCCTTTGAAGTCTATGGGAATTTTGATTTAGTTGTGGTCTCTGAGGACTGGATTCAACTGACCAATACAAATGTATTCCATCTTCTTTCCGTGTCAGCAAGATTGCTAAAATAATAAGCTATTCCTTTAAATTTGTAGTCAGTGGACTAAGGAACAGCTCCCTGACTATTCTCTAAAAATGAAATCCTCTTTGCTGTGTGAAATGCTGGAATCTGTAGTGTGAGTCACCTCCTGACAGCTACCATCTGTACGTGTCTGGACTCTGGGCAGTGTCTGTCGTGACTTCCATGGGTCTTTGATGGCGGAAGATGCCACTCGCAGACAATGGCTCTTCTCTGGGATTCTCTGAATAGTTTTTTCAGCATTTAGGTTCTAAAGTGGATCTAGACGGATGGACAGTGCCTTCCCCCAGAGGCTGATTATTTGAAAGGTATCTTTTTTGTTTCAAAAGCATTTCTTGGTGTCCTAGTACATGAGTCATATTTAATTACTACAGTGAGCAAAACGTGGGGCACTACACACACACACACAAACTCAGGCACAAAGCCCTGCCCTCCGAGAACATATATTTTAAAATAAGTGATAATGGAAGAATAGACTTTGTATCTGCAGGTCAAAGGAATGCAAGCACCAGCAGAGAAGAGCCATGCCTGTCCTGTAAGCGCATGGAACGACTTTTGTGCCACTACAATTTTTTGCCTCATTGAAATGTGTATAATATCCTAAAGTTCTGATCTGCAGTTACTTTTGGAACACACTCAGTTTAGGGGAATTATCTAAGATAAGTTATATGATCACATAAAAAAAAAAAAACAAACAGAGAAAGATTTGACAGAATGCATACACAATGCTGAACCTTAGTGTGACAAACCTTGATCCACAACTGCAAAGAAGTATCACGGTATAGGAGGTTTCAGGAAACACTTTCTCCCTGATATTTTCTGGGAATTTTCCAAAATTTTTGCCTATGTTTCTTATCTGAGAAATAGAATTTCTCATACTACAAAGGCAGATTGTGTGGATAAAGAAATTCCTCTAAGATGTCTTGTGTCAGACCTTGATGTTACCAAATAGTGAAGTAGAATGAAAGAGCACAGAGGACAACATACTCCTACTTCAGACCGGGAATCCTTAGAGCCCGTCAAGTCAAGAATCTGGAGACTACTTATCTCAGGAGAAAGATAACGTTATGGCTCTGGACACACAATTATATCCTGACCATCCAGAAAACCTGCCCCGTCCCGCTTACACTAAAAGATCATCTCTCCTGTTGTGCCATTTTATGGAAGAACAGGAATTACAGAGATGCTGCCAGAAAAGGGGGAGCCACTACAGACGAGAAGACAAAAAATCACGGTAATTATAGAAATACAAATGAGTTAGTGTTTGCAAACAAATATTAGAGAGAGACTACAAAGTGTGAAAAGGCAGAGATATAATAAGATTTGAGAAATGGAGCAGAAGATTGAAAACAGGTGTTAGACGCAGAATTTCTGGTGCTGAACACCAGAGGTAGGCAGAAGCGTGCTTCTGTGTTCATGCCTTCAGAGGTTTAAGACTACAATGGCTCAGAAAGGGACTGATGATGCATGATGAAAACCAAGTGTGCAAGACAGTGGGGTACTGGAGCACTTGCAACCCAAAAGGGCATTCAGTGCTTAACATGGGCTGTCCTTGGGTCAAGTGATAATGCATGGTTTAATTTAAGGAAGATTAAGCACACATACATATACATATGTATGGAATAGCACACATGCATTATATACATATACACACATTGATATTATAATAATTTTTATCATTTCCATACATCCAGAATGGCTATATTTAGCACAGTAAAGGATAAACAAATGGCCAAAAGGAGCCAAGAAGGAATGCTGGGGGAGCCATTGGTCATCTGACCCTCCTATCTCCTTCATATATGCCCCTTTACAGATCTTTTTCTTGTTCTAGAAGGTCTGGGAGCCTCATGTAAGACACAGGTGTGCAAAATATGCACCTTACTACCACAAAGGGGCTTGGGAAAAGGAAGCCAATCCAGAGTGCAAAGTTCCCATTTCCAAGATGATTTAGAAAATATGTCTTGAGGCCGGGCGCCGTGGCTCACGCCTGTAATCCCAAGACTTTGGGAGGCTGAGGCGGCCAGATCACAAGGTCAGGAGATCGAGACCATCCTGGCTAACACGGTGAAACCCCATCTCTACTGAAAATACAAAAAATTCGCCAGGCGTGGTGGCGGGCGCCTGTAGTCCCAGCTACTCGGGAGGCTGAGGAAGGAGAATGGCGGGAACTCGGGAGGCGGACCTTGCAGTGAGCTGAGATCCGGCCACTGCACTCCAGCCTGGGCGACCGAGCCAGACTCAGTCTCAAAAAAAGAGAAAAAAAAAAAAAAGAAGAAATAGAACATGCGTTGAGGGCATTGATCAGAAAATCATGTTTCTGAGATTATGAAAGATGAGAATGACTGAATGCACTGCCCTATTTTAAATTCCAGATGCCTTTAGGGAAGGAATAGTCTCCTCTGAGTATAAACTAACTACTAGGGCTTTAGGGAAACAGGTTCACCTGTATTGAATCGGGTTCCTTGGCAAGTAAATTAAAACAATAAAACAAAAATAAACAAAGAATCAATACATCTACTTGTCAAATAACTGATCTGAGTATTAAAAGAAAAGACAGAGCTTCATTGGTCAAGGCAGGTGAAGTCATTTGCTCATGTAGAGTTGCGTGTTGCCATCTTACCTAACTAGAGCAACATTGATTAACTAGCTTTCCCTGATGATACTAAACTTGAAGCATAGTACCATTAATGAGGTGATCAAGGCAGAATGCCAGAACATGGAGACAGCAGAAGGCATAAGGACATAAATGTCGACTTCCCAGGGAAAGATCCTCAGGATGTCCCAACTATGACCATGGGGTCAAGATCTTCCCCTCAACCCAGTGTGCCTTATTCAACTATCGACACTTGAATCTCATGGTTCCTGGACATAACTTCTCAATTCCAGCTTTGCTACTTCCATTGCAATCACTTTTCTGTTCTCATGATTCTATTCTAGTTCTTGTCTGAATATCTCAATCTTCAGTTTCCTACTCTGATCATGTTACCTCTTTCTACTTTTTCCACTCATTTCTTCTAATGTATGTGTGTGTGTATATACATATATAATATATATATTTGAGCATATATATGCTCCACCTACTTCATTAAAGCCTGCAGTCCAGTTATTTGCCCTGCTATGCTTTCCTGTCTATCTGCCCATGCCTCTCTACGCTTTCTTCCCTCTAGCTTGGATCCCATGACCCTCATCTCAACCCCTCCTTTGTTATCCATCTCTTTCAGACAGAATCCCAACCCTCAATCTCTTTTTTTTTTTTTTTTGAGATGGAGTCTCGCTCTGTCGCCCAGGCTGGAGTGCAGTGGCCGGATCTCAGCTCACTGCAAGCTCCGCCTCCCGGGTTTACGCCATTCTCCTGCCTCAGCCTCCCGGGTAGCTGGGACTACAGGCGCGCACCACCTCGCCCGGCTAGTTTTTTGTATTTTTTTTAGTAGAGACGGGGTTTCACCGTGTTAGCCAGGATGGTCTCGATCTCCTGACCTCGTGATCTGCCCATCTAGGCCTCCCAAAATGCTGGGATTACAGGCTTGAGCCACTGCACCCGGCCCTCAATCTCTTGAATTATTCCTATTTTCTGCTTGTATGCACACAACTTCTCTGGTTCCACTACCAAAACGCAAAACATTTTTGCTTTTGGAAAATAATCACCAAATCATGTGCATTGGTGCCAATGCACAGGCATGCAATCATGATTTCTAGACTCAACTATGTCCCGCACATAACACACCCATGTCAAGGTCTCTCTCATTGACCCGACAGCCATTCCTAGCCTTCCTCCTGCTCTACATGGTCCTGCCCTAAATCCACTCTTTTTTTCTCAGGAGATAACCATGTCCACCTCACAGAGACACTAAAGGACATGTGTCCTCAGTCTCCTGTTTCCCTCACTAAGACTTTTATTTGCATTCACCCCATTGCTGTGTCACGCCCTCTCATTTCAATGGAGAAAGCATCCTTTCAACCAACATTCTATTTGTTTCCCAGATTCCATCTATTTGTCGCCTTAGGAACCTTGCTCTATATTTCTTATCTATCCAGAGTTTCTAAAAATCAACATCTATTGAACACTTCCATATTCTGTACCAGACACTCAGATAAAAACTTGGAATACATTATTTCATGTCAATTCTGTAGTAACCCTGTGGAATGGGCACCACTTCCCTGGACTCATTCTCTCTGGCCCTCTCTCTGCTCTTGCTCTTAGTCACATAAACATTTCTCAACTCTTACTAGAAACTTCCCTTGATTCTTTGTTGTGTTCTAACTCCAGCCTCAACTCCTTGCTTCCCTCCGCTGCCACTTCTTGAGTCACCTCAGCATTCTCTCTCCTCTTCCTCACGGCCCACTCATTCCTCAAGCCTTTTCCACTGAGACTGCACTTACTGTTTATAAAATGTCAGCCTCCTCATTGTGAAATCCAATAGATGCTTTTCAGTCTTTATTTCCCTTGATATTTGTCACTTATTACCGGCATCCAAGCCCTTCTGCCCTGAGTCTTCCTCTCTACTGACTTCCATAACAACATATATCTCTCATGTTATCACTTTGAAAACTTCTTCTCAACCTTTTCTTGAGTGACGGTTCCTACTCCATTCCTTAAATGTCTCTGTCCCCAGATCTCTGTCCTTATCCTCTTCTCTGAGTGATGTCATTCATTCCCACAGTTCAACTATCACATACAAACCATATCTTAGGGCTTCACTGGATAGCAACACTTAGATATTCCCAAACGAAAGTCTTCCTTGTCAATCTCCAATTTATTTCTCCTCCTAGATTTTCTAACTTGGTTCATTCAACCTTCATATCACCATGTGACCAAGACAAAACTAGGTAGCTATTGTTGACACCAAAAATTTTCTACTTGATTACAAAGAATGACTCCTACAATTATCTGCTAGCATCACACATTATACAATTTTGGAAGGTTGCATTCATTTTACATGATGTTTAGTCTTTAGACCTTACACTTTTAGCATTTAACTTGAAATCACCTTTTTAATGAAAACTTTTAATAAAGCATTTCAAATATTACTGGTAGGAAGTTATGGCTTTAGTGTGGTCAACCTGAGAGAGGAACAGCTTATTTCATTAGAGATAAAAAGAGGAAAATGTCTTTTGTTCTCTGATTTTCATGGCAGGGGTTGGGTATTATCTGTGTTTCCTGTCAGCTGCCCATCTGCACTGAACTTCTAAGGCTCTGCTAAGCTTTAGCCTACTTAGGATGACTCATTTTCTCCTTAAAATAATATAGAGAGATTTTCTCCCTGAAACAGCATAGATATATTTTTCTCTGCAAGTCTGTGGTTCAGCCTGCTTACTGTTTTCTGAATCTTTGCTAATACTTCCCTAGATATGACAATCAAAAAGGACTAGGGAAAGGGAATGCTATGAGAGACTTTACCATATTTACCTTCTAATTCTTTTGTTATCATCAGGCATGTCAATATCTGGGCAGAGTTGGTAATGAAGTAGTTCAGTACCGAAGAGGTCATATTCCAAGTAGCAGCCAAGTTGAGCAAACTCCAAGAGCTCCTTCTTATCAAGTATAGTCCTAGAAACAATACAACAGATATATTGTTATTATGAAGAGCCCATTTTCCACATGTACATACTAGAAGTTTTAAGCACACTATGTACAAGAACATAGTTGAAGTCAAGTAACAGAAACTTCTGAAATGGCTCTTAATGATGTGAGTATAAAATAGTAAGTTCAATTTGTTACCAGAAATAACAGAACTTACTCATCTAAAAGGGGGTTTTCCCCTCTAAAGCACTTGGGTACTACAGACTTAGTTTAATGATGCTTCCATTATTCCAAAGCAAGTTTGGAATTCTCCCTCAGAACTGAGTTCAGAATATGCCCCCCCACACTATTTTGAGAATCCTTAATGGAGTAAATTTTCATCCTCTAAGGACTGCTATGAAGTGTGAAAACTATCAAAGGAAATCTGCCCTCAGGTCTGGCGAATTAGGTGAGTAATGCTAATCTGGGTAACACATGAGGCTTTGCCTTGTGGTAGCAGGGTGATTTTCTCATGAAGATTGTAAAGTGGTTCTAAAATTAATTCTAAAGCCTTTAAAGAATGCCGTTCCAACAACTTCTTTAAGGCACAATACTCATACAGATATTTATGTTCTGGAGTGCTTATTTTTTAAATAAAATTTATTATTTTATGATAAATTTTATGGATATCTTCTCATTTCAATAGCTATCATATAAAGAATATATCTATTTTAGGATGTAAGATTATGTAAATGAATGGGAAAGGAGAGAAATGTAAGACAAGTACAGGCTACAGAGAAGAGTAGAGTACAGAGCAAGAGTAGATTATCTCAAGAAATTTACATTATAACAAGTAAAAAGAGATGCACTAAGGTAACCCCAAAATACCATTGTAGAGATCCAATCACACAGAGAGCTAAGAAGGAATAAAAACATCCTAGCAGAAGAACAATATGCAAAACAATGTGAAAGAAAAATATACCCCATTAGACATTTCATGAAGGGAAGGAAGGCACTGCATGGAGGGAATGAAGGAAAAATATACCCCATTAGACACTGCATGAAAGGAATGAAGGACCTACAGATTTATAAGGGATCGTTTGGGATCCGAAATTGGTCTGGAGATGAGTTGAGAACATTAGACAGTCATTGTCTTATTGGCTTTTAATTCATGCTGATATTTCTATTACTTTGGCAACTCCACGATGTAAGGATTAAAGCACTATTTTGTGGCAGGGCGTGGTGGCTCAATCCCAGCACTTTGTGAGGCCAAGGTGGGTGGATCACTTGAGGTCAGGTGTTCCAGACAAGTCTAGCCAACATGGTAAAACCACATCTCTACTAAAAAGACAAAAATGGCCAGGTGTGGTGGCTCACACCTGTAATCCCAGCATTTTGGGAGGCCGAGGTGGGTGGATCACCTGAGGTCAGGAGTTCAAGACCAGCTTGGCCAACATGGTGAAACCTCGTCTCTACTAAAAATACTAAAAATTAAGCTGGGCATAGTGGTGGGTGCCTGTAATCCCAGTTACTTGGGAGGCTGAGGCAGGAGAACTGCTTGAACCCAGGAGACGGAGGTTGCAGTGAGCTGAGATTACACCATTGCAATCCAGCCTGGGCAACAGAGTGAGACTCCATCTCAAAAAACAAAAACAAAACAAAAATTATTTGGGGGTGGTGGCAGGCACCTGTAATCCCAGCCACCCGGGAGGCTGAGGCATGAGAATCGCTTGAAACCGGAAGGTGGAGGTTGCAGTGAGCTGAGATTGTGCCACTGCATTCCAGCCTGGGTGACAGAGCAAGACTCCATCTCAGAAAACAAAAAGCACTAATATCTGGCTGGGCATGGTGGCTCACACCTGTTATCCTAGAGCTCTGAGAGGCCAAAGTAGGTGGATCATTTGAGGCCAGGAGTTTGAGACCAGCCTGGCCAACATGGTGAAAACCCATCTCTACTAAAAATACAAAAAAAAAAAAAAAAAAAAAAAAAAAGAAAGAAAGAAAGAAAAGAAAAAGAAAAAGAAAAAAAAAGAAAGCACTATTATGTGTCTATGAATCTACTTCTAAGAGGTCAGAAGAATTTTCAAAGCTTTTTTTTTTTTTTTTTTTTTTTGAGGTGGAGTCTCCCTCTGTCACCCAGGCTGGAGTATAGTGGCATGATCTCAGCTCACTGCAACCTCCACCTCCCAGGTCCAAGTGATTCTCCTGCTTCAGCCTCCCATGTAGCTGGGACTACAGGCATGTGCCACCACTCCCGGCTAATTTTTGTATTTTTAGTAAAGACAGGGTTTCGCCATGTTGGCCAGGCTGGTCTCGAACTCCTGACCTCAGGTGATCCACCTGTCTTGGCCTCCCAAAGTCCTGGGATTACAGTTGTGAGCCCCCACGCCCAGTCAAAGCTTTCCTTACAAACCACAGGAGAACCAGTTAAACCTCCGTGTACCATGGGCGCGGGAGGTGTCGCCTTTCCTGTGAGATTTATGGGAGTTGACTATTGACTTTCATTCTGAGCTATCATCCCCTGGCTGGCTCCTTTTCATTTTATTCACCAAGTTAGCAGAACTTAGAGTTCACGATGTTGTTTTAGGCAGGGAGGCTAAAACATCTTTCCTTTATACTATAAGATGTACATTAGTTCTGTGCTATCTTCTATTAATACTACTCATTTTCCATCTTCTTACCATGGAGACCATCTTTTGCTTCCAAAATTACTAGGCTGAAAGAATATGTGTTTTTCTATAGAAAACATATTCTGTTTTCCCCAAAGAACCATACTTGAAAAAAAACCAAAATATACACAATTAAAGTAACATAAGCGGGAAGAGGTAAGTTTAGTATTTTTTCCTTTTGAGTAAATTCAGTGTGTTAATTATCCAATATGGGCAGGGTACTGGGGGAGGGGAGGAGTCAGGAGGGAAATGGAGCCACCAATTACAGGTTGGATCATACTCTTGTTTCTGCTCCTAATGTCTTTTTGTTTCCTTTGGCCCAATGCCTTGAGAATCACTTTTCTAAATTTTCAGTGCTATATTGAGGCATATACTTAGTGAAAAGTCCATGGTAAATGTAAAGCCTTAGAAAAATCTTTAGCCTCAGCTCCAGCTGAAAATAAAAAGTAAAGTCACTCAGCATCATTATCATCTTGTTGACAATGAGAACTTACTATGTGTCTGACATTGTGTGAAGTGCATTACATGGATTATCTCATTTAATACTCTCCATAATCCCAGCAGGTCTCAATTTTAAAGACCGAGAAACTGGGACTTGAGCAATTAGATACTCACTCAAGGTGATGTGCTAGAATTTAAATTTATCTCAAAGTTAGAACTGACTCTCTAAACCACCGTACTGTGGAGTTTCTCCTATTGCTAAATATTGTTTTTTACTCAAAGGACATTTTCCAGAATTACAATGACTGAATGTGCACAGAGTGTGCTTTAGTTTTTAATTTGAAATTTGATTTCCTCCCCATGGTGCCCTTGAACTGCACTTGGAAAATGGAGAATTTACCATCAAAGGGTAGTATGGGGGAAAGAAAGTGAAAATCCCAGAAAGGGAAGAAGGGATTCACTTGTGGAGATTTTTAATTGCTAAGTCAGAGGGTAACTATATATAGTAAGCAGGATTAAATCTTTACCGTTATTTCAGACAATTTGAATGACATGATCAAAGAGAAAGGAACTATGGGAATCATGACAACTGCTTACTTTCTTACTATGGGGTGTGTGTGTGTGTGTGTGTGTGTGTGTGTGTCTATGTAGTTATTCATTTTTTTAAACTGACATATAGTGATATGACCCCCTCCGGATAACCAAACACTAGTGTGAAGTCAATTAAGAAATGAATATTACAAATATTGGCGGGGCATGGGGGCTCACGCCTGTAATCCCAGCACATTGGGAGGCCAAGGTGGGCGGATCACTTGAAGTCATGAGTTCAAGATCAGCCTGGCCAACATGGTGAAACCCTATCTCTACTAAAAATACAAAAATTAGCCAAGCATGGTGGCTTGTGCCTGTATTCCCAGCTACTCGGGAGGCTGAGGTAGGAGAATTGCTTCAACCTGGGAGGTGGAGGTTGCAGTGAGCCAAGATCACACTACTGCACTCCAGCCTGGGCAACAGAGGGAGACTCCGTCTCAACAACAACAACAAAAAAAAAAAAAAGAAAAAAAATAGAAAAGAAAAAAAGAAATGAATATTTCAAATATTAAGGGGCACAGAGGCAACTTCCATCACCAGATCAGACCTCCCTCCTGAAGCCAGACCTGAAATGCAACTGCCCGCTTGCCATCTCTACTTGGATACCTAATAGTGACTTCAACCTTAGCATGTCCCAAACTGGACCTTTCTTCTGCCCCCCAAACTGGCTGCTCCAACACCCTTCCCTATCTCTGTTGACAACAACTCCATTCTAGCTGCTCAGGCCAAAAACCTCGATCATTCTTGACTGCTTTTTCCCTCTGACATTCTACGTTTAACCTATTAGGATAGCATTTGGGCTCAGTCTTCAAAATACAACCAGAATCCAGACCTACCATCACCTCCCATACTACCCTCCAGACCCAAATTATCCTGGTCTCTTGCAGGATCGCTGCCATAGATACCAAATTGTTCTCTCAGCTTTCACCTTGGCTCTATTACAGTCTATTCTACATACTGCGATTAAAGTGCCAACTCCACACCTAAGTCAGACTAGGTTTCTCTTCTGCTCAGAACCCACCAATGGCTTTCTATTTCCCTCAAAAGTAAAAGCCAAGGCCTTACAGTGGCCCATGAGGCATTATGTGATCTCTCTCCATGTGGTCTTGCAAAAGCCTCATCTAGAAGAGGAATGGGGCTGAGCGTGGTGGCTCACACCTGTAATTCCAGCACTTTGAGAGGCTGAGGCAGGTGGATCGCTTGAGGTCAGGAGTTCGAAACCAGCCTGGCCAGTATGGTGAAACCCTGACTGTACCGAAAATACAAAAATTTGCTGGTGTGGTGGCACGTGCCTGCAGTCCCAGCTGCTCAGGAGGATGAGGCAGGAAAATCGCTTGAACCTGGAAGGCAGAGGTTGCAGTGAGCCGAGATCATGCCACTGCACTACAGCTTGGGTGACAGAGTGAGACTCTGTCTCAAAAAATAAAAATAAAAATAAAATAAAATAAAATAAAAGAGGAATGGGGAGGTGACAGGCATGATGGCTCATGCCTGTGGTCCCAGCTACTTGGATGGCTGAGTGGGGAGGATTGCTTGAGCCCAGGAGTTCAAGGCTGCAGTGACCTATGATGACACCACTACACTCCAGCTTGGGTGACAGAGTGAGCCCCTGCCTCTAAAAAATGAAATATAAACAAATTAAAAATTAAAGAGGAATGGGGACTGTAGGGACCCAATTCTCCAGAGGCAATGAAATATAAATGTTACCTACGTTGTAAACGTTAACTGAAGAATCTCACCATAAGCAGAGATGTCTTTCTTTTTTTTTTTTTGAGACGGAGTCTCGCTCTGCCGCCCAGGCTGGAGTGCAGTGGCCGGATCTCAGCTCACTGCAAGCTCCGCCTCCCGGGTTCACGCCATTCTCCTGCCTCAGCCTCCCGAGTAGTTGGGACTACAGGCGCCCGCCACCGCACCCGGCTAGTTTTTTGTATTTTTTAGTAGAGACGGGGTTTCACCGTGTTAGCCAGGATGGTCTCGATCTCCTGACCTCGTGATCCCCCCGTCTCGGCCTCCCAAAATGCTGGGATTACAGGCTTGAGCCACGGCGCCCGGCCGAGATGTCTTTCTAGGGGAAGACTAACACTGTTCCATAAGATTCATCCACACATGTAAGTTTCAAAAGTAACTCCTGGCGGGGCACCCTGGCTCACTCCTGTAATCTCAGCACTTTGGGAAGCCAAGGTGGAAGGATCCCTTGAGCCCAGGAGTTTGAGACTAGCCTTGGAAACAAAGCAAGACCCTGTCTCTACAACAAACTTTAAAAATTAGCAGGGCATGGTGGTGTGTGCCTGTGGTTCCAGTTGCTCAGGAGGCTGAGGTGGGAGGATCATTTGAACCCAGGAGTTCGAGGTTGCAGTGAGCTATGGTCGCACTGCTACACTCCAGCCTGGGACAGAGTGAGACCTTGTCTCAAAAAAAAAAAAAAAAAAAAAAAGGAATTCCTGTGAATTCTTATCCCGTTGAAAATCTTATGTAAAGGGGTGTGATTTTGGGGAAGCTGTTTCCTCTGTAAAAACATTCTTAAAAATGTCACGGTCACATGCAAGGGGGAGATTGCTTCAGAAAGGAAGCAATTAGGCTGATATTTTAGACATCAGGAAAATGCAGTTGAAAAAGAGGGGCAAGGCCAGATGCAGTGAGTGGCTCATGCCTGTAATCCCAGCACTTTGGGAGGCCGAGCCTCTGGGAGGGTTGCTTGAGCCCAGGAGTTTGAGACCAAACACAGAGAGACCCTGTCTCTACAACGAAAATAAAAAAATAGAAAGAAAAAGAGGGGAAGAGAAATTTGCTGTCATTAAAAAACCAAGACATACATACATATATATACAGTTTTTTTTTTCTGATTTTTTAACTGACATTTATTGATATGACCACCTGTGGGTAACTAAATATTAATGTGAAGGCAATTAAGAAATGAATTCAGGCCGGGCGCGGTGGCTCAAGCCTGTAATCCCAGCACTTTGGAAGGCCGAGACGGGCGGATCACGACGTCAGGAGATCGAGACCATCCCGGCTAACACGGTGAAACCCCGTCTCTACTAAAAAATACAAAAAGCTAGCCGGGCGAGGTGGCGGGCGCCTGTAGTCCCAGCTACTCGGGAGGCTGAGGCAGGAGAATGGCGGGAACCCGGGAGGCGGAGCTTGCAGTGAGCTGAGATCCCGCCACTGCACTCCAGCCTGGGCGACAGAGAGAGACTCCGTCTCAAAAAAAAAAAAAAAAAAAAAAAAAAACATAAAGAAATGAGCTGCGCACGGTGGCTCATGCCTGTAAACCCAGCACTTTGGGAGGCCGAGGTGGCAGGGTCACTTGAGCTCAGGAATTCCAGAGCAGCCTGGGCAACGTGGCAAAACCCGATTTCTAACAAAAATACACACATCAGCCAGGTGAGGGTGGTGCACGCCCATGGTCCCAGCTACTTGGGAGACTGAGGTGGGAGGATTGTTGGAGCTCGGGAAGTCGAGGCTACAGTGAGTCATCAAGCCACTGCACTCTAGCCTAGGTGACAGAGCAAGCGAGACACAACTCCAAATAAATAAATAAATAAATAAATAAAATAAAAATAAAGGGGATTAATTCATTTAAATTATTCTTATTGACAAAGCAAACTGATTGCAAAATCCAGGGGAAGAAAATAGTGTATGATCACACATATTTTTCAAAGGAAAGTCCTGTAAATAAGTAGAATGTGGTATGAGATATTACTGAGGGGTGGGATGGGAAATAAGAAAATCAACACCTGATAGGCATCAGGTATTTAATATCACCCCAGCTTGTTTAATCCTTACAGAAGCTCTATCAGGAAGGTGTGACTGTCCCCATCTTACAGATGAGGACTTTAAGTCTCAGAAAAGATAAACTCAGGTCTCAAATTGAAAGAGCTTCAAAAAAACCCAAACTGCTTTTGTGTTCAGAGGCCTGTTCTTAGACCAGGCTGCCCCTCCGGGGTGTGAACGCCCCAGGCACCAGGCAGCTCCCTTCCTCCTCCAAGGCACTCACACTCTGGAGACACACTCACCATCACAATGACATCTAGGAACAAGCACCTTGTACTATGTAGGTCTAACAAGGTGACTTACCTATGTGAAACTGACATTCAGCTGGATGGCTTCCAGGGACTGCCAAAGTGCTACTGAAGTTGCATTTATGCAAGTGAATTTCTTTTTCACTTGGAGAGGATTGACCCCAAATGTCAGTATGCTACCACGGGGAAATGAACTCTGTGTGCCGTCCAGCAGATGAGGGTTAAACAGACGTCCTGCCCCTCCTAGTCACCAGTGATCTCACAGCACGTCTTGGAAGAGTGGAGGTGCTAACCTCAGCCAGTTTTCTTCATTCTGCATTCCATATCCATGAATAATTCTTGAGAGTTGTTTTTCATTTTATTTTATTTTATTTTTTTGAGACGGACTCTCACTCTGTCGTACAGGCTGGAGTGCAGTGGCGCGATCTTGGCTCACCGCAGCTTCCACCTCCTGGGTTCAAGGGATTCTCCTGCCTCAGCCTCCCGAGTAGCTGGGACTCCAGGCGCCCCCAACCACACCCAGTTAATTTTGTATTTTTAGGAGAGGTGGGGTTCCATCATGTTGGCCAGGCTGCTCTCGAACTCCTGACCTCAGCTGATCCGGCAGCTGATTTGCCTGCCTCGGCCTCCCAAAGTGCTGGGATTACAGGTGTGAGACACCGCACCCGGCCATCCATGAATGATTCTATTGTTTCTTACTCCAATCTCTCCCAGCTTTTAAGGTAGGTAGTTTTCGCTTCTTCCCCTGAAGAGTCAGTGAAGTGATTGTGACGCACAGAAGAGCTACTGCATTTCACACTGAAGAAACGTTCCACCTTCAAGGTGGATGAAATGATTTCAATGTCATTTACAAAATATCTTGGGATTTCCCAGAACGAAAATGAGATTTTTGTATCAAGTACTTGTTCATGTCATTCATATGATATCATTTCTTCTGCTGCATATTTTATACTTTTGCTCAACTAATAAGTAACTTTTCTGTATATAAAAACGGGCATAAATTTAGGGAAAATATATTGCCATCAGCTAAAAAAAAAAAAAGGTGTCCAAAGTGATTTGGCTCTTTATTTTCAGAATACAGTTATCATTTACCCAGTTTCTTAAGGCTGGTACTACAATGCAAGACAGGTGATTCTATTTTCAACCCCCTTTTATATTCTAGATCTTATCCATATGCTGAGGGGTTTAGTTTAATGTCAAAATATACTCTGTGTGGGAGAAAGGAAGTCTGTATGAAGTGATAATTTAGACAAGGGTCTGTGGACTCCCTAGGTAGAAAGAACTAAGGAGCAGAGGAAAGAATTTGATCCGTGGGTAGGATCAAGATAACGAAAGCACCTACCATTTGTCTTGGGCTTTACAGTTTCAAATAACTCTCAGGTACATTATTTCATTTCACACATTGAAACACACCTCCATAAATTAATTCAGTGAACATCTACTATCAGCTATCTTGTGCTATTCTCTGTGTTAGGAATATAGACACAAGTAAGAAATTTAAGATGCTGTCTCAAGGAACTTAAAGTCCACAGAAGGTAGATATTTAAGCCAATAATTATAGTTAAATGTGTTACAAACATTTAAGTACAAATAAATACAAAGTATTACAAAAGAAGAATGAGGCAATTAATTTTTTTCATTTGATTCACTTTGATTCATTTGAGTTAAGCCTTAAAGGACACTATTTAGACAAATGTTGGTAGGGTTCCAGATGAACAATCCAGAGAGGCTGGGCATATGGCTTATGCCTATAATCCCAGCACTTCGGGGGCCAAGGCGAGTGGATCACCTGAGGTTAGGAGTTTGAGACCAGCCTGTCCAACATGGTGAGACCTTGTCTCTACTAAAAATACAAAAATTAGCCAGGCGTGGTGGCAGGTGCCTGTAATCCCAGCTACTTGGGAGGCTGAGGTAGGAGAATTTCTGGAACCCAGGAGGCAAAGGCTGCAGTGAGCCAAGATCACGCTACTGCACTCTAGCCTGGGCGACGGTGTGAGATTTTGTTTCAAAAAAAAAAAAAAAAAAAAAAAAAATCCAGAGAACTACCGGCTGAGAGGCAAAAAAGGAGCTTGCTGTTCCTGAATATAAGGGTGTAGTTTATCAGACAGGAGGGGAGAAGAGAGGGGAATCATCCATCCATCTATCCATCCCTCCATTTAATAAGAAATTGTTACTTGCAATCAGCCATGAGCTGGGAAAACAAACACAAATAACACCAGTCCCGTCTTGGAAGCAGTTCAGTATCTACTACGGAAAACAGACACGGAAACAAATACTTGCTGTACAGAATTTACCAAGTGTCATGGTAAAAGTGCTACTAGGAACTAGGTTGGCAAAAAGGAGCTATCAAACAGTGCTTGGCTGGTTCTGGAAAAGCTTCATAGAGGAGAAAACCCCTGGTGAATTGCATTTTGAAGAAAGATTCTGCCTAGTAGATAAGGGGAAATAGAACATTCATAGCAGAGAGAATAGCATGCGTGAGATGCATATAAGGACAACCAATACAGGGCACTCAAAGACATGGTCAGTGTGGCTTTGGCCCGGAGACTGTGTGCATACTAGGAATAACGAGAGAGAAGCTGGAGGGAGGTGAGGGAACCAGAAGACCAAGACCTTTGCCTGAGGCAAAGGTGACCCATTGGAGGGTTTTAAGTCAGGACCAGGGATATAATTAGATTTGCCTTTGGAAAGATCTGGTGGATTGTGAAGGCTAGATCTGGGACCAAAACTAAGGGAGGGATTCGTGTTTGGAGACTTACAATAATTCAAATGATAAATGACGGGCTGAATTCAGAGAACACCAGAGGAGTGGATAGGAGAGTTTGTATTTGGAGGTCTTTAGGCTAACAGCTGGGTAAATAGCGCTGCTATTAGCCAGATTATGTAGTACAGCAGCAAGAGTGAAGGATGAGGCATAGGCACCACAGGGACAGCCATGCAGGAGGAGAATCACAAGCCTGTCTTGCTTGGGCAACTGATTAGATGTTGGCACCATTAAATAACAAGAACGAGGAGCAGGTTGTGAAATTCACAATAGACTGGTGAAATAGTTATGTCACATATTAATGTCATTGCACGAATAAAGAAACTAAAATATGGGTCTTCTTTAAAGTGATCAACAATGCAGGTATTCCAGCTCCTAATCTATGCCCTTTCCATTGTGCTGAGCTTTGATTTGATTGTAACTCATCAGCCATTTGATTCTGTGAATTCCTTGGGCAGGTGGTGGGCCTGTGAGGGCAGCTCTATGTGGGGTCGTGGAGCTAGCTCAGGCACTGACATCTGAAGAATCATAAATTGCATTCCCTGATAAAACTTAGAAACTTGATCAACTATGTTTTAAAAACTGGCATACAAATAAAATAACAATAAAATTCTTATATATACAACTGATTTATTGAAAACATTGTTGAATTTCAATGACTGATCATTAAAAACTGTTTCCCAAAAAAGTAATTCCAGGCCGGGCACGATGGGCTCACACCTGTAATCCCAGCACTTTGGGAGGCTGAGACGGATGGATCACTTGAGGTCGAGAGTTTGAGACCAGCCTGGCCAACATGGCAAAACCTCGTCTCTACTAAAAATACAAAATTGGCTGAGCGTGGTAGTGCATGCTTGTAATCTCAGCTACTTATGAGGCTGGGGCATGAGAATCACTTGAACCTGGGAAGTGGAGGTTGCAGCGAGCTGAGATCGCACCACTGCACGCCAGCGTGGATAAGAGAGCAAGACATCGTCTCAGGGGAAAAAAAAAAAAAAAAAAGTAATTCCAAAAAATCTTTGTCCTCCTCCCCCTTGAGTTTATCAATTTAGAACCAATGAATATTTGTACAACTATGTGGAATTCTTATGTTTTTAAAGTTTTTCAACAACTACTTAAAATAATTACTAAACTCAACTAGAAATATATACTCAATAACCTAAAATTAATGTTAAAATGTTTATAATGCAATATTTAAAAAAAGCAAATTACCAAAATCGAGTGATTATAACCTAATTTACTATACTCTGATTTGATATTAACAGAATTTAAAACATTATTCATGTCTACCTTACACTGCTAACGACAGCTCCACGGCAACTACCAGATCTGAGAAATTCTTAATTGATGGAATTTAACTGATCTCAATTAATTAAAACTAAATTTAAATGTCAAAAATAGAAAGTAAATAGAGATGATGTAAGTTTTTAATGTGTGGTCTAAACATTGCCTATGATTAAAAACATATAATTTGCTACTTCCACTAACAATTTGCCAAGAATTTTAGTTTGATCCAGACTCAAGCCATAAATGAGTACGTTTGCATTAATATACTAGTTTATGCCCAAATATGTAGGTATTTTAAAGATTTATTTTTTATGGGATTCTTTTTGCATGAAGGCATGACATTTATTGAACAATATTTTTGATATTGGAGAATAACTGGGAATGAAATATAATTTAAAAATTCAGTTTACTATTATCTACATTTTAACAAGCATCTCCCCCCACCATTTCATTCAGTTCTCTGACTGCTTGGGTCGCTAAAGAAATGTTTAATGACATCATAGGAAGGAATGACGTCACCCTTTCAATATTATGACTTAAGTGTAGGCTTAAGCAAAAGGAACAGATGGCTGCAAGAGAGAAAAACCCTTGTTTAAATTAGACTAAACCCAGAAGTTGGCTCCAAATTACAAAGTGTAATTAAAACTTTATTTTAGAATGCATTTCACAGTTTATACATCCCAGGAAGAGCTTTTCACCATATGAACTCTTCAGCTACCACATAGCACAAAAGAGGCTGCGTTTTTCATGTAAGGCGATACACGGTTCAGGGAATGATGGTATTGAGGAGAGTGAAGATAAATCTCATAGACATGGCAATCCTATTTGTTAAAATGTCACATTTCATGGGAATGGTGTCAGAGTCATGAAAAAATGCTTTAGAAAAAAATTACTAGTGGAAGGCTTTGGTGGGTAGAATGTACTGCATAGAACACATGGCCAGCGCTTCTCTTTCACCTGGAAGGCAGGTCTGCCCAAAATAGTATAATTTGGGATACTCCACAATTAATTATTAATTATCACCATAACTTTATTGCATTTTATTTGGCACTATTTATGAATATAAAGAATTCTGGTGCATTTCACTTTGTCAAATGTTTGCCTGGATTTCTCTCTCTCTCCTTTTTTTCCTTCTTTCTCTCCTTTCTTTCTCCCTCCCTCCCCTTCCTTCCTTTCTGCCTCCCTCCCTCCCCCTTTCCCTTTCTTCCTTCCATAGGTTCTACATGTTGAGAGAAAATACATAGTAAGCAATAATTAGGGCAGGGGTGGGGAAAATTTGCATAACACTTTAGGGTTAAAAATCATTTTTCTGGTCGGCTCAGTGGCTCACGCCTGTAACCCCAGCATTCTGGGAGGCCGAGGCAGGAGGATCGCTTGAGGCAGGAGTTCAAAATTAATTTGGGAAACAGCAAGTCCCTGTCTCTTTTATTCTCAAAAATTAAAAAAAAAAATTGTTTGTGAGAATAAAAGAAACTCAGTGCCATATTCACAGGATTTTAGTTGTTACAAACAAATACATGCACATAGCATTCCAATTGTTCTTAAACACCACTGTACTACTTAACTATATCAAGATGTTTTGCTCAATTTCAGTTTGTCAAACATTTGCTTGGAATTGTTTTTGAATGACTTCCCATTAATTCACGAATATTCACAGGAATTAAATTGTGTAAGTTCCAAGGAAACCACATAATTATTTTTTGTGGCTTTTCACAGAAAACCTTAAGGTTAACAATCACCATAATTATAATTAAATAATGACTTTGAAGACAGAGAGTGGGCTGTTCTTCAGGCTACAGCCCAGCATCTGGTATATGGTAACTAGACACGCAAATATTTGCGGAATGAATGAATGATGTGATATCCCACTCTCTTATTTCACCTAATTAAGAGCATGAAAAAAAATATCAAAATTATATCCTTCCAAGAGTTTGGCCAGTTTGGCACAAATGATCAGAAACAAATGGAATAAAATGTGCTGTTGGCCAGTTCCCTAAACCTTTCCCTCTTGTCTTTCAGAAACCCTTAGGTCAATTCCTCTACCTTCCTCAGTCAGGACTTTTCAGACAGTGATGTGCTATTTTCCTTCACTTAATTATCATTGTGCCCTTAATCAAACTCTAGGCCCTGGATTTCTATCAAAGCCCTTTGGCTTGTTAAATAGATAACCGAGCAGAAAAAAGAGTCAGGCACCGCACCTGTCTATTGCCCCTCTAGAGGGGTAAAAAATTTAATCAGTAACTAGTTGCTACCCAAATACCTGCCAGCCATGCTGTTTTACTCAGCTTTCATTGGTAAATAATTTTGTTGTCATAAAAGTACCTACAG
Source organism: Macaca nemestrina (assembly GCF_043159975.1). NCBI lineage: Eukaryota > Metazoa > Chordata > Mammalia > Primates > Cercopithecidae > Macaca > Macaca nemestrina. The sequence continues at coordinate 127,369,558 of NC_092133.1, forward strand.
CTACTCTAATAGTCCATTAACGATAAAATCTCCTTGAAGATGAATGGCAAAAAGGATATATGTGGGGTTTTTTTTCAATTGCATCTAGCCTACATTAGACCGGAGGCCAAGGCAGTGCTATCATTACACGTCACCTGGACATGTGGGTAGAGTTTTAACAGGTAGTAAAATTATAATAAATGATTGAAAGGCAGAAAGCCTTCATAGATTAAGATCAAGCAGGAACCCTTAAGTGCCGGTGCTCTTTTCCAATACATGTTGACTTTGGGTGGCTGTAACCATCAAGGGCGGTCCCCTGCAATGTTCCCTAGGGTTAAATTCACAGCAGCCAACAGGCCCACGTTTCTTAAAGGGAACAGATGGTTAGGGGAGGGCCTAGACACAGAAGCAGATTTATCTTGTCAAGCTGTTATCTCCTAGTAAATGACCTTAAGCAGGTTACCAATGGTCACATGACAACAATGTAGTTCAGAGGTCTCCTAAGGTGATGGCCATTCATTAACTCTTCCCTTTCGGGGTCCCAAATGCCCCTTTTGGATAGCCATGTAGCAATTTGTTGTTGTTGTCGCAATGTGTGTATGTGTGTGTGTGCACCCACAAAAATGCATGAATCCTAATGAAGACTGTACATCTTCAAAAATATTTACCTGTGATTGGGGGCATACTGTAATATTTCACTGTGTATACTCAGATGACGGAAATACTACTGTAAAGGGGAAAAATAAACTGGTCATGGGTAGGTAAGACTGAGGGTGAGCTCCATTGGAGAGTCCCAGCATTCTGGAGGGCTCTGAAGCAGAGCCACTGCCTGATTATCTCCCAGTCACAGGGTAGCTTCAGAGCCTTGTTTTGTTTTTTCATGTCTGAAAAGGCATGATGGGGGAAATGAAATGATTTGCCATTTTGTCTTGGTTTTTATTTTTTGGAGGCCTTGTGTTGGGGATGCGCGTCTGTTTTGTGAGGCTTCTGTGCATTTCGTTGCATGAAATACATGCCCTTTGTGATTTGTCCCCATTACAGAAAGCTGAAGTCCTTGGCCTTTCAGTACGGCTCAGATTGTATGCACAGCCCTGCAGACCTCAGAGAGTCTGTGAGAGGCTGACCTAGTCAGACTTCAGCATGGCCACTGTCTTGCTGTGAACAGCCACTTCAAAGAGCTAACGATGCCTGCATCTGCCTCCCTGATTATTTTTTTCTGTTACTTTATTCGGTATGTTTTTCCAAATGCACTGCTTCTTCTAAAGTCATGTTCCCTAGCTGCCTCCCTACCAAAATGCTCATACTTTCATGTATGTCTTTTTCATGCACTGGAACCCTGAATAATCCATCAGATAGGTACGGAATGGATGGCTGCTCTAGCGATGGTCTCAGAATTTTCTAGAATGTTCTGAGTTTGTCTGATGTCAGGTCAACCTTTCCATTCTGTTCTGAGTCATTCTAGAGAGATATACTGAAACTGCAGCCAAATGGAAATCTGGTAATGTATCTTTATTGTTTAACAGAAAAAAAATACATATGTGTGTGTATATATATAAATATATACATATGTGTATATATAGGTGTAGTGTATACATATATGTATATCACTAGGCAATAAAGAAAACATTTGCAATTTATATATTGTTTGATTTTATGAGCAGAGAAATACTACTGTGGTAGAAGCAAAGGTTTATTTCACATTTTCCAATGAAAGCTTGTTTTCTATTTGTGCCAAGCATAATTTTCTAACTTACATACATGTCTAACTGTAAATAGATGGAGATAGAAAGATTCTTCTTTACGAATCATCTTGAGCCAGTTTCAAGCAGTATGGCAGACTAGATGTTCACAGAAAACCTTTCCAGCAGAATGCATGTAAAATACTACATTATATTGAAGAGAGGGAAAAAAAAACCCACCCCATTTTGAAATGCTTGGTTTAGCTGGTGGGAAAGTAACACTTACTTGCTCAGGGGACAGAGACAACAAGAGAACTGAAAAAATGAGGAATAAGGAGAGACCTAGAGCTAGCATTTGCCTAAAAGGTATTAATGAGCCAAGTAAGACAGAGCTTGGACTTGAATCAAGTGGGAGATCAGACTGGAGACATATAAAGGGCTACTCCCTTTATATGGAAGGCAACACACCCTTGAGGATGAAGTAGGTAAAAACTTGGTTCACAAACAGTTTTTGGAGATTACAGATGGTCCCTGGTTAGTTTGCCTTAATGCTTTTTGGACTTTACAATGGCGTGAATGCAATACACATTCACTAGAAACCGTACTTCAAGTACCCAGAGAAACATTCTGTTTTCCACTTTCAGTACAGTATTCAATAAATTACATGAGCTGTTCAACACCTTATTACAAAATAGTCTTTGCGTTAGATGATTCTGCAGAACTGTAGGCTAATATAAGTGTTCTGAGCATGTTTAAGGTAGGCTACATTAAGCTGTGGTGTTCAGTAGGTTAGGTATATTAAATGCACTTTCAGCTTACAATATTTTTGACTTACCATGGCTTTATTGGAACATAACCCATTTTTAAGTCAAGGGGTATCTGTATATATCTTTCTCAGTTTTGGCTTCTAGTGAAAGGAAGGTAAGTTGAGAAAAAGTCTCCCTTGAGAATCCATAGCCCCACTCCTGCACTTGCCGAGCTGAGGGGTCAGAATTCATAGCACCTGTGTGGGTCTAAGTCTCTCAAGTCTAAAATTTAGTTTAAACAGTCCCAAAAAGCGTTATGTGATTCCGTCTACCTAGAGAGGTACCTAGAGTAGTCAAATTCACAGAGACAGAAAGTAGAATGGCGTTTGTCACAGGCCATGGGGAGTGAATACACTAAACATTACTGAACTGTACATTTCAAAATGTTTAAAAGATGATACATTTTATGTTATGCACATTTTACCACAATTAAAAAATGTAGTATAAAGTTTCCCATATAGGTAGTGCCACAACTGCCTACCAGAAATAAAAAATAAATAACCAAAAAAAAAAAAAAAACAAAAAACAGGGGTAAGGGGAAACCAACTTAACATTCATAATAATTTCTAAGAAGTCTGATCTCACAACAAAAAATTCTACTCTAAAACATAAGGAAATAACCTCATACCAATGACAGCCAGAAGAACTAGTAAACTACATCAGAGTAAAAAAAGGCAGCAGAAATTAGATTTATCAATTACAAGTTATATATTGTATGTTTAATATTTTTTTAAAGGTTGAATTGAAACCATGTTGAAAGGAAAATAAATTATCAAAATTAACCAAGCAGATTTGAAAAGTAACCAACCAGAACTTAGTAGGTAACAGAAAAAACTATACAGTTCTCAATATTATAAAGCAAATAAATTGGCTAAGCAACAGATTGATTCTGTTGGAAAGAGAAGTAGTAAATAAGAAGATCGAACTGAAGACATTACAGCTCAGTGATGCATGTGGATGGAAATATCAAACAGATGTTAAGAGATACAGAGTACAGGTAAGAAAGCCCTACATATACCAAACTGGAGTTTGGGATACAGATGATAAACAACATGTGAGTGAAACAATATTTAAAGAGATAATGGCCGAGGCTTTTCAGAAACAATGAAAGATACATCCTTACGTTCAGGAATCCCAAGGAATGCCAAGCATGCAATTAAAAGAAATTTGTGACCAGGTACAATGGCTCATGCCTATAGTCCCAGAACTTTGGGAGGCCAAGGTGAGTGACTTGCTTGAGCTCAGGAGTTTGAGACCAGCCTGGGCAACAGGGAAAGAACCCATCTCTACAAAAAATATAAAAATTAGCCAGGTGTGGAGGCACATGCCTGTAGTCCCAGCTTCTTGGGAGGCTGAGGTGGGAGGATCACTTGAACTTGGGAGATGGAGGCTGCAGTGAGCCAAAATCATGCCACTGCACTCCAGCCTGGGCAACAGAGAGACTCTCATTCTCTCTCTCTCTCTCTCTCCATATACACACACACACACACACACACACACACACACACACACACACACATATTTAAATTAGTAGAAATGCAGAATATTTGAACATGATAAACAATTATGTTCTAATAGACACATAAAACACTTATACTGTGTAATAACTGCAGAACGCAATGCTTTTAGGAATCTAAAACATTTTATAAAATTTAAAAATATTAGCATAATACATTTTTGAAGGTATGACATACTTCACAATGTTTAAAAAGTATCATCCTTACTGAATAAATGTGCCACATATATCCCATATCATACAAGGCAACATTATAAAATACATTGTTTTAAATTCAATTAAGTTGTCTAAGATCTTACACCAACGAGAGTCAGAATTTAAAGTTCTCACTGGGTCCAAAGAGTCTAGTTTTCACAGCCTGACGCATTGCCCCTGTGACCATTACAGAAGCCCGCCTCTATCTTATCAGTGCAACCAGAAGATTCCTGAAGATAGCCAAGTATGGATCTTGATAACAACCCGGTTGCCAGGAGAATTGCCTTTATCCTATTATGCCTCAGTTTCCCCATTAATGCTGACTTCTCTGTTCTGCTATAACTACACTTGTTTATATTTCCTGTACATGATTTTACAATAGCTTTTATTAAGTAGAAGAATTTTTTTTTTTTTTTTCCTTGAAACAGGGTCTTGCTCTGTTGCCTAGGCTGGAATGTAGTGGTGTGATCATGGTTCACTGCAGCCTCATAAGGAGAGGCATTTTATCAATACATTTTGTAGGACTGTTAGTTTATTAAGTAGCAATGTGTCCGGTCTGATAATCAGGATTTATCAATATGTGAATATGGCTTTACTCCAATAGGCAAGATAGAAGTACCTGTAATATATTTTTAGTCTCACTGGTGCTGTATTAATTCTGTAATAAATTCAATTTAAGGCTAATGAGTAGCCTTAGCAACCCTGTTAGACTTGTTCATAAAATTAACAGCAGCTGGCATTTCTTCATTTAGTCATTTGCTTTACTGTCCCCTATGCATCTAAAATAATATGTAGGGATTAAATGGTGAACTCCAACAAGATTCTAACTCTCGGAACCTCTGAAAGTGACATTATTTGGGGAAAAGGTCTTTGCAGATATAATTAAGTAAATGATCTGAGATGAGATCATTCTGGATTATCCGGATGGGCCATAAATCCAATGGCAACTGTTGTCGTAACAAACAGAGGAGAAGACATAGACAGTGAGGAAAAGGCTATGCGAAGACAGAGGCAAAAGCTGTAGTTATGCAGCCACGAACCATGGAACAGCTGGATCTCAGGCTATGGAAGAAGCAAGGAAAGATTCTCCCTGCAGCCTTTGGAGGAAGCACGGCCCCGACAATGTTTCATTTCATACTTCTGGCCTCCAGAACTTTGAGAGACTAAATTTCTGTTGTTTAGGGGCACCCAGTTTGTTATAATTTGTTACAACAGCAATAGGAAACTAATACATAATACCACCCAACACATGCTATGCTTATTACTATTATTTTTTATAATTGCATTTTCCAAAATTCAGATGATTCAAACCACAAGTGACACAAATGTGAACATTTATATTTGTGGTTTTCTTCTCTGGGTGAAATCATTGACTTTCCCTCCCTTTATATTTGTGACAACTTTATTACTCCAACCACTAGTAAACACTGAGCAAGTGGAATTGGCAGCTACTTTGATATCATCCCATGAGACAAAGAAATGAAGGAGACGGTGACACCTATTATGAGTTATAAAGGATTGAATAAATTAAACAAAATGACTTATGCAAAATACCTTAGGCAAAATACCTAGGATACTATCTGACACAGAGAGACACAAAAATGGCAGCACTGACTTCTATTAATGTCAGTTGTAAAACTTTATAAATATTAGCTTCCATATAGTTAGTGGTTTTCTCTACGTGATTAGTATTACATTGACTGATTACTGTAGATTCTTAATTTGATCATGTATTAATTATATGGTAGTTTGCATCCATTTGTAAGATAGCCTGCTTACCTATCCAGATGTGACATGACTGTTTTAGAGATGTCTGCACCTGCTTCTTGCAATATTCGGATAATCTGAAATGGTGCCCTGGAGCTCCGTCCAGGATGGATAATAACAGGACAACCAAGCTGAGCCTGGGCATGAGCTGTGGCCTGGAGAACCTTTTTTTCACTCTCAGTCAAAGGCCAGGAACAACCAATTTCTCCAATAACGCCACACTTAATACTGGTTCCATCAGCTCCATGGAGAATTTCATTCATAAGGACATCTGTAAGCTAAGGAAGAGTGAGAAGGAACATATTTTATAGGTTGTGAAATTTATCAAAATCGATCCACCATAGTATGTGAATGAATTTATTTATTTAGTCATTCATTCTTTTAAAAATGTATTCAATAGTTATCAATCAATGAAAAAAGCATTTTGCTGGCCAAATCACAAATCAACAAGTTACACTAAATCCAGGATTAGATAATATTACACTGTGATTATTTAACAAGAAACGTATAGCTTTAGGAAGCTGGAGGGGGACAAAGTGACTTAATGAGAGTACATTGAGAGTGAAGGAAATCTATAACTTAACCTGGGGAGCAGCATCTTGAATATAGAAAGACCGCCAATGAATCGAATCTATGTCCCATGTATCAAGTCATTCTTTTTCTTTCTTCTTCTTCTTTTTTTTTTTTTTTTTAAAGAGGCAGAGGTCTCACCATGTTACTCAGGCTGGACTTGAGCTCCTGAGATCAAGGGATCCTCCCATCTCAGGCTTCCAAGTAGCTAGGACTACAGGCTCGCATCACCGCACAAGGCTTCAAGAAATGCTTTAATTCTCTCCTATTCATTCAGTCTTTTATCATAGACAGCATAGAAAATTCACAGCACACTATACTACTATGGCACTTTTTGGTTCATATGCATAGTTACCACGAAGAGTGGTTGGAAGAATGTATAATACTCATCATCAGCATAGTCTTTAAATAACATAAATATATTTAAAAAAATAAAGTCCTGGTTGGAAAATAATGCGGATAAAATTTTGAAATACAAAATATTCTAGAGAGTAAGCGATCTTTTGCAAAGACTGAGCTGACACCCTATGCTTGTCATGCAGGTAATAGAAGATACATATGAATATATACATATATGTGTAAATATGTATAAATAGATACATGTGTGTTTAGACAGAGAACACATACAGGTGCAAAAAAAAGTTTTGCAGCTTATTCTTTTTATCCCTAAACAATTTACTTCCTTCTACCCATTCTTGTTTAAGACCATATTATGTCAAAACACAGGGAAATGAATTTTCTTCCACCTCTCCTGTTTTGTGAAAGGAGAGTGAAACATACTCACAAATGTGCCAAGTCTCTGCCTGCCAAGTTTCACCCTACAGTGAATCTTCATTGCTGGTTATTATAAAATCCTGGGTGAAAGAAATCGAGGTAGCATAACTGAAGATGGAAAAGTGAGGTTTACAAATAGACTGTGGTGCCAATACTGAGGACAGATACGATATACACAAATCTAACTATTACCATGTTGGATTTTCCAACGACCAGTGCATTGAGATCTCTTCTTGACACTTATTATTATTATTTTCTTTTTTCTTTACCACAAGGCTTGCTTGCAAAATTGGCACTTTCTTTATGAAATACAGTATTACTAATTGGGGTCCCAATTGGCAGATGTCTTGGCTAGCTACCAAATTTCTGTAGCATGCCCAGCTACCTCTGAACCCAGGGCATTTCCAAGGTTCTGGCTGTTCCGAATTTATGAACAAATATTGTCAAAGAACTTAGGTTTTTTACCTGCTCCACTGACATGGCTCTGGTCTCTGAGGAGTGAGTTGCATCCACATAAAACCCGGCTCCGGATATGATATGGACGCCAGTCTCTTCTGCAAGCCTCTTCAACGTCTGTGTGTCTCGGCTAATCCCAGTGGTTGTGTTTTCCACCAAAGCCCCTCCACCATTAGCTTTAAAATATAACAGTTCTTCCTTTATGGCTTCTGTCTCCTGATTCAACTGAAGGTTTTCTTTATGGGAATAGGCGTTTTTCTGAATCCAATATAAATTTTTCATCATGATCGGTTCTTTGGCAATAGCTTCCTGGCACGGGGGAGGTGGACAGTAACAGCAGTCAAAGGTCATGGCCAAGTGTTCGTGGGTCAGGGTGCGGCCCAGTTTGCTTGGCTCTACAAGGCCCAAAACTGTTTGGACTTTTCCACTTAAGGAGGACATTTCTGATGGTACCACCAAGAAATGTTCTAAAAGGAGGATTTTTTTTTCTAAAAACAAACAAACAACTACAATCAGAAAATTTAACACACACATAAACTCTTGTCCGTAAGGGGTGGGAGGCTGTGAACGTATACCCATGTACGAAGGCAAATCAATAAAACTAGAGATGCAATCTCACTTACGATCCTGCCGACGTCAGCATCTATCCCCACTGCAGATCTAAGTGACATGTGTGGTGTTCACTGCCTCCCACCCCTTCCACTGGGAGTCCTCTGCCTGAGTTAGTCCTAACCTTATCTACTGGAATTATTCTTTGATATTTAGTTCATTTTTCTTTAACTTAATTGTATCTCTTGGTCATAGCTGTGCATTCTTGGCTAAATCAACAGTAATTGTAATTTTAAAAAATTATTCAGAATCAATAACTTACATCCAAACTAACCACGTATCAGTACTGTTTCATTTGTCACTTTTTAGCTAAATTAAATATCCTGAAGCAACTGATCTTTCCTCCTTTTTTTTTTTTTTCTTTTTGAGAGATTGTCCTGCTCTGTTGCCCAGGTTGGAGTGCAGTGGTGCGATCTCAGCTCACTACAACCTCCACCTCCGCCTCCCAGGTTCAAGGGATTCTCCTGCCTTAGCCTCCCGAGTAGCTGGGACTACAGGCATGTGCCACCAAGCCTGGCTAATTTCTGTATTTTTAGTAGAGACGGGGTTTCCCTATGTTGGCCAGGCTGGTCTTGAACTCCTGACCTCAGGTGCTCTGCCTGCCTCGGCCTCCCAAAGTGCTTAGATTACAGGTGTGAGCCACCGCGCCTGGCCACAACTCATCTTTCTACTGTTCATCCACTACCCAAGCAAACAAATTCCTGCTGAAGGTCCATTATGTGCCAGAAATTACAGCCATGAAGATACAAAAGACAAGATCTCTGACTCACATGACTTCATAGAATATGGCCCTCCCCAAAACAACCGAGGAGCACACTTAGGTTGAATAATGAAATAACAAAAATAAATGAACCTCTTCACTTTGAATGCTTGATTGTCTAGGGCACACAGAAACACACTTCAAAAATACTGAAAAGCAAAGATTCTCAGCCATCATGAAAGCGATTGTGATTCATTGAAATTGAAATCGGCTATCTCTAAAAAGAGCAAAGCCCTCGCTATCCTCGATTTGCTTTCATTTGTAGCACAAATTAAGTGTTCACCAATGTCTATCAGTGACACCAAGAACCCCAATTCCAGTGCTTTCCTTTACAAGTACATTTCCTTTTTAAAAATCTGTTTAAATTAAAAATTAAATGGCCAGGTGCAGTGGCTCATGCCTATAATCCCAGCACTTTGGGAGGCTGAGGTGGGAGGATCACATAAGGCCAGGAGTTTGAGACCAGCCTGGCCAATATGGTGAAACCCTGTCTCTACTAAAAGTGCGAAAATTTGCTGAGCATGGTGGAGCGTGCCTGTAATCCTAGCTACTTGGGAGGCTGAGGCAGAAGAATTGCTTGAACCCAGGAGGCGGAGGTTGCATTGAGCCAAGATCGTGCCACTACACTCCAGTCTGGGAAACAGAGCAAGATTATGTCTCAAAAAAAAATTTTTTTTAAGTACATTTCCTAAATGAAGGGTTTATAAAGGAACAAGAGCTACTGAAAATAGTGAGGGCAAACTCCTGCGTGGCCAAGAGCAAAGTCAGGGCTTGAGTCCCATACTCTGGGAACTGAACAAAAGGAGCATCACGTGTTTCTAAGCCCTCAAACTGTTCCTTCAAACGACGTTCTGAAGTCATCATTTCCCCCATATCCCTTAAAAGCCTTCTTTGACTTCCATTTCTGTCATCTGTAAATTAAAATAACCAAGCACATTTCACAGACTGTCATCAAAATAAATTAGGTACCACAGGTAAAAATACCCGTAAACGCGTTTGGCGCACAGCCCATATTCAACAAATAGTAGCTTTGTTCTGCGAATTCTAGGAACTATTCATGTATTTCCTAGGTTATTTCTTTTCAGAGGAAGTGGCTGATGAGAGGGGAGGTGATTTGGGGGAACAACGGGAAAATCTGTGAAGGGTATAGTACACACGTAAGACAAGGTGAAAACAACATCAGAGGTCAGAGGGTGACAGAATTGTAAGCCAATTTATAGCAAGCCACTGCAATTACCTGGAACTCAGGTGTTTGAGATATATTGGCTCATAAGGCATAAATGATGGATTTAGACTTTTGGACAGAACTTAGGACTGTGGCTAACATGGCCATTGATTTTGCTTGATAGTGCCCTTCTGGAAGCCAAGCTTCTATCAGCTAGGCAATTCAAACAGTGGCTAGGAGAAAAGCAGCCAGTGTCTGTTCAGAGAATCACCATACAGCTGCCAGGCACTATACAGGGCAATATTTTCCACTAATGATGGATAGGAATTTACTGTTCAATGTCTTATTCCCTGCTACTGAGAACAAGGAGTATGCAGTTCATACCTTCCGTTGATGAAATTGCAGTACCATTAATAATAGATGCAAGCTTCCATATGGGTTAATTTGCCGTTTCTTTCCTTCTGGCTGACCATCTTACAGACATGTTCCAGAGAGTTACAGAGGGGCAGAAACTGAGCTAAAATGCTGTCACTTTTGCTAGAAAAGTATCAAACTGCATATTTAATTGATGTATATTTGAAAGAGCAATGTTGGTACGTTTCAAGCTCACAAGCTGTGAGTCTTTCTGAAAAACAAAAAAAAAAAAAAAAAAGAAAATCACTTAAGAAATGTCATGCCTTCTGGGAAATTCCTCTAATGCTCTCAGGCAGAACTGGCTGGCACTTCCTATGATCACACACAATGTAACCTCCACTCAAAGGATAAGCAACGATTAAAGAACAAACTGTAGCCAACATTGCTCTAAGCTAGAATGTCTTTGAGTGGGGTGGAGTGTGTATCTCAAATATACGCTTCCTGTGCAGTGAGGGAACCCTTTTCTGTCTGCATTCAGCCTGGAAGTTGCTTCTTCTCAACATGCAGGCAAGGGGCTATTCACGGCCTTCCCCCATAGAGAACAGAGTTCACAGAACAAGGAGGAAGGTAAGGAACGATGAGAGCAGCTATACCCAATGGTGCAAACAGAGTGACTACCAATAAACAAAGCAAGCTTCTGGCATTTTCCAGAGTATGCCTGAGAAGCTTAAGCGTCACATACACCGGCACAGAAGCTAGTGAGAAAGTGGGTAGCTAGAGCTATAAACACATGGGTCAAAAGTTCGGTTGCACTTCAAATGTGAAATCTGAACAATGTGAGAGACTGAGGATAGACTGCAATTACTATTACAGCCTAGCTAAGGGGAACAACCTTTCTAATTCTGATGGATCTAGAACTGCAAAAGAACAGAAGACTTTAAAGACAAAAAAAAAAAAAAAAAGGGACAAGAGAAGAGAATCAGAGGACAGTCCTCCAGCACAGCTGAAAGCCAGAAATGATAAATAGAATTTGTCTTACTTAAAATATGTATGTTTAAAATATGCACATTTTAAAAATCTATACATGAATCAATTTCCATAAAATATTTAGACAATTCACCTAATTGTTGAAGATTTGGTGTGCAAGACGGTAGTTTGGGGGCAATTTTAGTTTAGTTTCACTGAGAGTTCCTCACAGCTATTTCACCCTTGCCATTATACTTAAGATGATTCTGTCTATGTAGATTGAATATATTTTTCAGTGGCATTTTGAATTTCAGAGGGTAGGACTTTCCAGAACTCTATTTTACCTGTGAATGAGGAGAGCTTCTCTTCACTGCAATACACCGTCCTTATTTCATAAACATAGGCTCTTCTCCCACCCCGACTCTGTTATACTCAGCCCTCAACCTGGCTGAAGGTACTTGTCTAACAATTTTAAATGCAATGGTCAAATTAGGTCAGGCACAGTGGCTCATGCCTGCAATCCGAACACTTTGGGAGGTCGAGGCTGGCAGATCACTTGAGGCCAGGAGTTTGAGACCAGCCTGGCCAGCATGGTGAAACCCTGTCTCCATAAAAAAATACAACAATTAGCCAGGCATGGTGGCACACGCCTGTCATCACAGCTACTCGGGAGGCTGAGGCAGGAGAATTGTTTCAACCTGGGAGGTGGAGGTTGCAGTGAGCCAAGATTGTGCCACTGCACTCTAACCTGGACAACAGAGCGAGACCCCATCCCCCTCCAAAAAAAAAAAAAAAAAAAAAAAGGCAATAGTCAAATAAGAAAATTGAGTTTTGGTGGATCAGTTTTCAGTTGCCTTTCTCAACTCCTCCCCCAACCACAAAAGGTCTCATTCTTATCATACATCCTTTGTTTCATTTTACTCACAGTATTAGGTTGGTGCTAATGTAATCACAGTCTTTGCCATTGAAAGTAATGGTAAAAACTGCAATTAATTTTGCACCAACCGAATAGTTTTGTGGCTCTGAACAAACCCTAACTGACAAAAAAAAAGGGGGGAAGGCATTTCAGGGACTTATGCAGACAATATGAAGTGAAGAGCCTGGCAGCCATATACGAATGGAGGAAGAGAGGGGACCCGCTGTACCTGCAGGGAGTCCCATAGGATGTCGCTATTATCCAGAAAAAAATCAGGTAGTGTCTTGTCTGAGATGACACCAGTGGAGATGGCAAGAAACCAGAAGCAATAGGAGGCAGAGCAGATGGAACTTTCTAACTGGACTTGCTGGTACTATAAAAGTATCCTCCAAATAAATGGACTTCTAAGAAAAAAGTGCTGTCTGGCCCAAATAGATGAGCAGTTCTATTTTTTGAAGTGTTATATCACAGAGCGTGGCTGCACTCTAGAAACACTGCACTTAACACTGACATTTGATTTGTGACAAAAATATTTTTTAAATGCATCCTTTTTTTTTTTTTTTTTTTTTAAAGCTTGTTTGAATACTTCCATTGTGCATACAGGTTCAGACCTGCAACATGTCTTCTTTGAAGCCGCCTGGGCCTGGACGCTGACCAATAGTGACACCAGGAGTTCCTCCTTGGACACCGTCACCACGCTTCTACTTTCTCAGATATTTATGGCGTAATGGCCCTACTGCATGTGGATTTATAACTTTTAATATTAAACACTGTCAAAAGAATCAATAACCATGCCTGAATGAAGAGAAAGAAATCCCACCACTTCAGGATACAGAGCAATAATGGGACACAGCAAGTTCTTTAAACTGTGACATAAATAAAGCAAAACTGCTCAGCGATACAAATGAGAAGCTTGTCGTTGGAGGAAAATGTTGGGTTTCATTCCCAACCTTTTTTTTTTTTTTTTCATATTGACTAAGAATGTAAGAAGAAAACATGAGGAAATTTACAAATTCTAAACAATTACAAGGACTATGGCAGTGATGCACCCAGCAAGTGACAGAGCTGGGAAAAGGCCTCTGCAGACAGGTCAGCCTGGGAAAAGTCCCCTCCTCTGTGTCAGCTCAGGCTTTCGCCATCCTGCATTCCTTGATATGAGCCATTCATCTTAAACCGGTAAGTAAAGCCATTGAAGCCATTCAAAAACCCAGGAAATACATCGGGCTCCTTGAATGAAAAAATCAGCTTGTGGCTTCATTAACTCTTCAATTTAACATGGGTCAGTCAACCTCAAGTCACCAGGGTTGAGTAGATGGCCTTTGTGTAGACTGTGGTCTACAAACTTGTAACTAGTACCACTGGCTTCCCAAATTTCTCTGTTTAGTGGCCAACTGAAAACATGGTTTTTTTTTTGTTTGTTTAAAATGGGGCTGGGCACGGTGGCTCACGCCTGTAATCCCAGCACTTTGGGAGGCTGAGGCAGGCATATCATCTGAGGTCAGGAGTTCAAGACCAGCCTGGCCAACAGAGTAAAACCCCATCTCTACTAAAAATACAAAAATTAGTCAGCTGCGGTGGCAGGCGCCTGTAATCCCAGCTACTCGTGAGGCTGAGGCAGGAGAATCACTTGAACCCGGGAGGCAGAGGTTGCAGCAAGCCGAAATCGTGCCATTGCACTCTAACCTGAGCAACAAGAGCAAAACTCTGACTCCAGAAGAAAAAAAAAAAAAAAAAGGAAATGTGGGAGGAAAAGGGAGAGGGAGGAAGAAAAGAGTATTTCAACCCAGATCGAAATGCAACATTACTCACTATAGTAACATCCTAGAGTTGGGACAAGTGCAATATTATTGTCAAGACACTGTCGGAATAACTGACCTTTAAATTTTACTTAATTTGAAAAACGGAGATCTCATCTCTGCCCTTTTCATTCTCAGAAGGTTCCACACTCAATGCCTTGAGAATGTTTGATGTAAAATTCTTGATTTTGCTAGCAACACATATTCCTGACAGTGAAACATACACCAAGCTACTGGAATACAACGGTTATCACTTGCTTTTCTTCATAAAGAACCGTCCATGTTGAAGCCCGTCCTGTGCTTTTTCTAGAGGGGATTTTCTGTCCCATGGAACCCCAGTCATAGCTTGCCTCCCAGAAATAGCAATACTTCGAGCCGGTTGCACAACTGGTTCTTAGCTGTATTTGATCAGTAAAGTGCTTAAAATTTGTATTACTTTTAAGTTCTGGCAAACCATAGACAGATGTTTTAAACATGGAAAATATCTATATTCCTCTCACAGTTTCATCTGGAAGGCTATTGTTGAGATGCTGTGGTCTAGCTGGTAAAATGATGGGTTCAGAGGCAAGAATCCATGGCTCTTCACTAAATAGCTGTGTGGGTTTGGGCAACTTAGTTAACCACTCCACACACGTTTTTCCCGTCTGTGAAATGAAGGGGTTGACCAGGTAACTTCCAGATGGCATCCACGCGTCTGTGATTCCTTTAACTTGAAATGGGTATTATTGACCGTCTATAGATCATTAACTAACAATGAAAGCTATACTTTCAGAATGGATTTTTAAATGTATATTTTAGGCTGGGCACAGTAGCTCATGCCTGTAGTCCCAGCACTTTGGGAAGCCGAGATGGGTAGATCATTTGAGGTCAGGAGTTCAAGACTAGCCTGGCCAACATGGTGAAACCCCATCTCTAATAAAAAATAAAATAAAATGTATATTTTATATGCATGTGCAGACGGACATCTCTCTATCTCTCTATCTATCTATCTATCTATCTATCTATCTATAAAGACAGAATGAATTTCCATTTCACATTCTTCAAAGTTTAAAAGAGAACTCCAGGCCCAGCATGGTAGCACATGCCTGTAATCCCAGCACTCTGGGAGGCCAAGGCAATCAAGGATTGCTTGAGCTCAGGAGTTTGATACCAGCCTGTGCAACATGGCAAGCCCATCTCTACTAAAAACAAAAAAATTAGACAGGCATGGTGCTGTGTGCCTATAGTCCCAGCTACTTGAGAGGCTGAGGTGGGAGGATTGCTTGAGCCTGGCAGACAGAGGCCGCAGTGAGCCAAAATCACACCACTACACTTCAATCTGGATGACAGAATGAGACCCTGTATCAAAAAAAAAAAAAAAAAAAAAAATAAGAGAGAGAGAGAGAACTCTGGGACGGAGGGCTGGTTTTAAGAAAACCCCAATGCCAGGCACAGCAGCTCAAGCCTGTAATTCCAGGACTTTGAGAGGCTGAGGTGGGACAATTGCTTGAGTCTAGGAGTCTGAGACCAGCCTGGGCAACATAGTAACACCTTGTTTCCACAAAATTAGCTGGGCATGGTGGGGCACTCTTGTGGTCCAAGCTACTCTGGAGGCTGAGGTGGGAAGATCCCTTGAGCCTGCGAGGTTGAGGCTGAGGCTGCAGTGAGCCTCGATCACACCACTGCACTCCAACCTGGGCAACAAAGTAAAACCCTGTCTTAAAAAAAAAAAAGAACCCAAACTTGGCATCCTGGCTCCAATGTTTTCTGGCTGGGTGACTGTGCAGCATTTAAAAGCTTCTCATGATTTAGTTTCCTCACTTGAAAACTGGAATAATACCTGCCTGATTAACCACATAAGATTTGAAATAAAAAGCAAGTAAAATGATACCTAAAAGCACCACTTAAATAATAAAGTACCAGACCGGGCATGGTGGTTCAGGACTGTAATCCCAGCACTTGGGGAGGCTGAAGCGGGCGGATCATGAGGTCAGGAGTTTGAGACCAGCCTGGCCAACACAGTGAAATCCTGTCTCTACTAAAAATACAAAAATCAGCTGGGTATGCTGGCATGCGTCTGTCGTCCCAGGTACTCAGGAGGCTGAGGCAGGAGAATCGTTTGAACCCCGGAGGCAGAGGTTGCAGTGAGCTGAGGCCGTTCCATTACACTCCAGCCTGGGCAACAGAGTGAGACTCCATGTCAAAATAATAATAATAATAAATACTATACAAATGTTCAGGATTATGATTAAACTGATAAGAACAGACACTACACTTGATCTTAGCCAAAAGGCCAAGAAGCGATAGGATTATGATTATACATCAAACTTTGAATTATTTTCCAAATATTTGCTGAGTATCCTTGGACAAATCAGCGTAAACTTGTTCTTTCAAAAAATAAGCAATAAGGGGCTGAAGTTTATGAACCAAACTGAAGCTGTAATTTGCTTATCCTGTAAATGAATTTCTTCATTTGAGGCCTGTGATTATTAAAAGTAGATTGACAGCTGCAATTGACATTACAACTCATTAGGTTTTTGGAAATGATGCACCAAAGTGACTACAGCTACAGGGGGTCCTCATTATCCATGGATAAGCAGTACTGGAAATGACGTTTTCAATGAATGTGCTTCCTACAGTGGGTTAAGTCTCCATGATGACCTTCAGTACTTTCCAATATTCAAATCCTTGTGTAGCCCCCTTCCACCCTGTACCTGAGCTGGCCTGTGAATCACTTTAACCAACAGAATGTGAAGAAGGTGATGCCAAGCCAGTTTGGGACCCATATCATTGGAAGCAGCTTCTGCTTTTGTACCTTCGGAAACCTTGAGTTGCAATGTAAGAAGTCTGGCTACCTTCCTACATGGAGAAGAAGGGGCCTTGAGACAATACGGAGAGAAAGAGAGAGGCCCCAGCCATCCCAGGGCCCCCATTCATCTCAGCCTTGTAGCTGTCCATGTGAAAGTAGCAGGTAAGTGAGTTACCCTGGACATTCTAGTCCAGCCAAGATCCCAAATGATGTCCGACCCAGCTAAATGCAACTAGCAGAGTCTGACCAACCCACAGAATGATGAGGGACAATAAAATGGTGGTTGTTCGCAACCTCTGGCTTAGGGATGGCTATAAATGTGTGTGTCCCTCCAAAATTCCTATGTTGAAATCCTAATCCCCGGTAACTGTATTAGCAGGTGGGGCCTTTGAGAGGTGATCAACTCATGAAGGTAGAGACTTCATAAATGGAATTAGTCCCTTTATAAAAAAGACCCCAAAGAGCTCCCTCCTTCCTTCCACCATGTGAAGATACAGCAAGATGACCATCTGCAAACCAGGATGCAGGCCCTCACCAGACACCAGATCTGCCAGGGCTTCAATCTTAGACTTCTCAGCCTCCAGAATGATGAGAAATAAATTTCTGTTTTGTTTTTTTGAGATGGAGTCTCACTTTGTCACCCAGGCTGGAGTACAGTGGCGTGATCTCAGCTCACTGCAACCTTTGCCTCCTGGGTTCAAGCGATTCTCCTGCCTTAGCCTCCTGAGTAGCTGGGATTACATGTGCACGCCATCATGCCCAGATAATTTTTTGTATTTTTAATATAGACGGGGTTTCACCATGCTGGCCAGGCTGGTCTCGAACTCCTGACCTCGTGATCCACCCGCCTTGGCCTCCCAAAGTGCTGAGATTACAGTCGTGAGCCACCGCGCCTGGCCAAATTTCTGTTTTTTTGTAAGACATCCAGGCTATGTTATTCTGTTAGAGCACCCTGAAGGGGTAGGTGGTTTGTTACATAGCAGTAGATAATCAAAATATAGAGACCAACACCGAATAATATGTCATTTTTAAAGGGCTTAAGATTTTATGCTAAAAAAATCAAAATAAGTCATCATTATAAATATGCCCTAATGGTTAGAACAAAGAATTAGCTGAGTGTTAGATTTGGTGGGGAGGGAAGGTCATTTTTCTGACAAAATTATGTGAGACGACATTCTTTTCCTGACTTTTATACCCCAGTGATGAAAAAAGTTCTGCAAAAATATTTTTGAAGACTATCATTTTTTTTACCAAGGTCCTCTATTAACTGGTTGTTATGCAGCTTCTTCTATTCTGAAGTACTTGGGCTGTTAAGGGTCTAACTCCCGGATTCAAACAATTTTCCTGCCTCAGTCTCTCAAGTAGCTGGGATTACAGGCACGTGCCACCACAACCGGCTATTTTTTTTGTATTTTTAGTAGAGACGATGTTTCACTATGTTGGCCAGGCTGGTCTCGAACTCCTGACCTCGTGATCTGCCCGCTTCGGCCTCCCAAAATGCTGGGATTACAGGCCTGAGCCACCGCGCCCGGTCTGGTACTTTATTATTTAAGTGGTGCTTTTAGGTATCATTTTACTTGCTTTTTATTTCAAATCTTATGTGGTTAATCAGGCGGTATTATTCCAGTTTTCAAGTGAGGAAACTAAGTCATGAGATGCTTTTAAATGCTCCACAGTCACACAGCCAGACTTTGGCTTCAGAGGTATTTTGGCATTTCTCCAGTATCTCTTTCAGCAGCTTCATGACAAACTGCATCTTTAAGGTATTCAGTTTTAGTTTGCAATCTCTTTGCATCATATTACTTGATATTTATGAGCATTTACAGCATTCGGCCAGAGACAAAGAAAAAGACGCGGAGATGCAAGGCAGGAACAGAAACTGATATTAAGGACACAGGAATGCTTACAGGAGAGCTAATTTTTTCCCCCCCCAGACAGAGTCTTGCTCTGTCGCCCAGTCTGGAGTGCAGTGGCGCAATCTCAGCTCACTACAACCTCCCGGGTTCAAGCGCTAGGAGAACTAATTTTTAATAGTTCATTTGTGCATAGATTTGGTTTATCTAAGTAACTTACTAGCTGGGGTGTGGTGGAGATGAGGACTCATAATGAATACATCATGAGGTTCCACAGTATATCCCAGCATGGCATGGATTTGTCTTCCTTTGACTTCATCAGGGGCTTCGTCAGGCTAGAGGTGGCGTGAGCAGAAGGTCTCCTTTATCCCCAATAGTTATACAGTATCTAGTGTTTAGTTTGCATCAGTGAGACTCAATTGAACTGAATAGAGAGAAGGAAAGTATAGTACCTAGTTTAAACCTTAAAGAATGAAAGAGCCAAACGGTTTATTCCAAAGTGAATAAAGTACAATGTGCTCTAACTCTAAAATTCCAATCAAGTTTTTTCCTTTTTTGAAGTTTGCAAGGAAATTGGGCATATAATATGGAGAGCTATGCCCTAAGACCCACTAGATTAAATTACTCTACAAATAATTACTTTTTCTTTTATGTCCAGACAAACAGGAAGTCTGGTTTAAATTTTGACTTCTTAGTGAGAAATGAAGAGAATAGAAGCTACGTACATAAAATTCTCACTTCTACAAACTAAACCTGAAGCACAGTGTACTTTACTTTCATAAATTCCAGAGGGTACAACATGATAGAAAACTGTTCAAATTTCAAAAAGCTGTCCAAAAGTCCAAATACCAAAGAAGTAAAGTATTTATTAGGAATTACTATCCCCAGATAAGCCCCAAAACATGGTGGGGGAGAAGGACTGTATTAGTCTGTTCTCATGCTGCTGATACAGACATAACTGAGAGTGGGTAATTTATAAAGGAAAGAGGTTTAATGGACTCACGATTCTATATGGCTGGGGAAGTCTCACAGTCATGGCGGAAGGCGAATGAGGAACAAAGCCATGACTTACATGGCAGCAGGCAAGAGAGCTTGCTCAGGGGAACTCCCATTTAAAAAACCAGCAGAGCTCCTGAGATTTATTCACTACCAGGAAAACAGTATGGGCGAAACCACCCCGTGATTCAATTATCTCCACCTGGCCCCACCCTTGACACGTAGGGATTATTACAATTCAAGGTGAGATGTGGGTGGAGACACAGTCAATCCGTATCAGGCATACATGATTCCAGTTTTATCATGGGATAAATGCTAAATAATAAAAATAGTATCTGTATAATATTTAAGGAACTTATAACCAGCAATGCAAGAAACACCAAATAACCAATTGCAATTTTTTATTTCTAGATATCCAGCTTCACATTCAAGAAAAAATCTTTCCATTTAAAATGGTAACTTAGTCCTTAAAAGTTAGCAGTAGTGATATTGTGGGAATCCCATAGAAAGCATCACTTGAGAGACGGTTACAACAAATCCAGCCCATTCATTGACTTGTTTGTGAAAACAGGAAGACTGTAGTGAGTGTGGAGATATGAAAACCTCCTAGCCACAACGCTGGCAAAAGTACAAATTTGCCCAACTTGTCTGAAAAGTAATTTAGCAGTAAGTATCCTGAGTCTTAAAAATGTTACTCCGCTGGTGGGAATCTGTCTTAAGGGAATATTTAGACATGTGTAAAAAAGATTTATGCTCAAAGAGTCCATTGTGGCATTATATAGAATGGCAACAAAATGTCTTATAACATAGGAATGTTTACATATAAACAGGATGGAACATTATGCAACCGTTCAATTATATTTGCAAAAAATATTTAATGACATAGAAAAATGCTCTTACATTCTGTATGCTCTTTGATGTAAAGAAAAAAATAAGGAAAATAAAGAAAAATGCTTTTATTACCCGAGAAAGCAAAACACAAAACTAGTTTAAGTATTTTACGTATGATAAAAATTTATATGGAGTGTATGTATCTACATATAAGTAGGCCTTAACAGACAGAGATACTAAAATGTTAAGCTTATCTTTGAGCAGGAGTGAAGATAGATCTTTTTTTTTTCTTTCATTACAATTTAATGTATTTTCCAGTTTTTAATGTTTATGACATTTATAATCAATAAAAGGTAGTAAGATGGGAAAAGATCAATGCTACTAGTGTAAATCCATCAGATGCTTATACTAATGTCACAGGTAAAATAGTAAAATATAGATTTTGAATCCCCCAACCAAAACACACAGGCAGGCAAAGAGTTATGAAGTCAAGAGCTATTTCAGATTCTTTATTATCACAAAGTTGCTAATTGCCTGTCTTGCCTGAGATTTGATATTGTTCCTGCGCAATATTTCAGATCAAATTACACGCCTTTCTAGCACTATGGTTCATTTTAATTCAATTCAAGCTGTTTGAGGTAGTCCATAGCTGACTGATTTTGACTTTGGTGGAAGTCTTGAAGCCCAGTGACAATTCTGGAAAAAGCTCCATGGCCTGAATAATTTTTATCACACTTAAGCCAGACCAGGAACAAGATCTCATTTGAACACACTCACGTGTGGGGTTAGCAGTGGAAATGGAGGCGGGGGTGTCATGAAGGGAACTTCCTAATCAGAAATTAGGAAGTGCGAGTCATCATTTGTAAGTTAAAAAAAAAAAAAAAAAAAAGAGAGAATCAAGAACAATACATTTTAAGTACAGATAAACCAAAAAAATAGAACCACAGAAAAAAATCTTTTTAAAGAATAGAACCATAAGAATTATTTTTTGTTTTTTTGAGATGGAGCCTCGCTCTGTCGCCCAGGCTAGAGTGCAGTGGCACAATCTGGGCTCACTGAAACCTCCACTTTCCGGATTCAAGTGACTCTCCTGCTTCAGCCTCCCAAGTCGCTGGGATTACAGGCACCCACCACCACACCGAACTCATTTTTGTATTTTTAGAAGACATGGGGTTTCACTCTGTTGGCCAGGCTGGTCTTGAACTCCTGACCTCAAGTGATCTGCCTGCCTCGACCTCCCAAAGTGCTGGGATTATAGGCGTGAGCCACTGCTTCCTCCCAGGAAACCTTTTTAATGGAGGGCAAACAGCCTCAATAAGATGAAATAAAAAGTTACTATGGATTTGATAAATACGTATTAAACAGTTAATAAGTGTAAGATGCTATGTGAGGCAGATAAGGTCTATGGGAGATACAAAGATAGATAAGAGTCCCTTGGCCTCACTTGGAGGCTGGGAACCAACAATCATGCCTTGTGTTCATTGACTAAGCCCCTATGTGTTGCTTAAAGCACTTTACATCTCTCATCTCAAATTCTCATGAATGTATTGCTGGCTTGATATTCTATGAGGAAAGTGAGGCCAAGAAAAGTTAAGAAACTTGCCCTTGGACTGAAAGGCTGCAATTCCAACCTGAATCTGCTTAGAGAAAGGCAAATATTGACTACGAACAGCACTTCACACAGAGTTCTGTTAAGATTAATTAGACTAGTTTAGCCGACAATGACAAAATAGATAGCAACCTTATTGGATAATTAAAAGCCCAGCACTTGGTAATTTACATGACATGTCTACATTTTCCACATTCTCTCTGATGCAACATCTACAAATGCTCCTATTTAAATTTAAAAAAAAAAAAAAAAAAGGCCAGGCATGGTGGCTCATGCTGTAATACCAGCACCACTTTGGGAGGCTGAGGCAGGAGGACTGCTTGAGCCAGGAGTTCGTGATCAGCTTGGGTGACAAAGTGAGACCTCGTCTCTAGAAAAAAAAATTCAAAAATTAGTCAGGGGTGTTGGCACGCACCTGTGGTCCCAGCTACACAGGACGCGGAGGCAGAAGGATCATTTGAGCCTGGGCTCGAGGCTGTAGTGAGTCATGTTCACAATCTCAGAAATGAACAAACAAGAAAACAAAACAAACTCAGATTTCATCCAAGACTCCTGCCTCACCCACACCCACTCAGTTTCTAAATCCTGTAAATTCCACCACTTTAATAGCTCTTCGGTTCATCTCTTCCCCTTCCCTCTCACAGTCACGATCTTAGCAGGAACCACCATCACCTCACAGATGGATTCCAGTAAAAGCTTCTCAGCAATCTCTCCACTTTCCAGTCCACCTTAGGAAGCATTTAGCCTATGTCTAAAATGCAGACATGAACATGTCTCTCCCTGAGTCTTCTAACCTTAAAAAACAAATCTGAACATAGAGTCTGATAGTACCCTGTGAACCCACTGTGCGCTCGCCTGCCCTTTCCTGGACTTTACATCTTCTCCCGTCCCAAGGTCTCTGAGCAGGTTTCTGCCTCTGCTCTCAGCTTGTGAATCCAACCCACTCCCACTCTCCTCCCTGACCCTTTCCCAATCCTGGCCAACTTCTACTCAGCCTTCAGTACTCTTCCTAACTAGAAGACTGTCCTGTGGTTCCTCCTTGTTGCTCAAGCAATACAGGTAAGATGTCAATTCTAGGTACTGTCATAGCACCTCAAGTTTCACCTTAATAATGCACTTCTTCTGATTTTTTATTTTTGGCCTTTTTTTTTTTTTTAAGAGACAGGGTCTCACTCTGTCACTCAGGCTGGGGTGCAGCGGTATGATCATAGCTCACTGCAGCCTCAAACTCCTGGGCTCAAGTGTACCTCCTACCTCAGCCTCCTGAGTAGTTGGGACTACAAGTGCATGTTGCCACACCCAACTATTTTTTTAATTTTCTATAGAGAAAGGGGTCTCCCTATGTTGTCCAGGCTGGTTTTGAACTCCTGGACTCAAGGGATCCTCCCACCTTGGCCCCCAAAGTACTGAGATTATAGGCATTAGCCATCGCACCCAGCTACCTTCTTCTGTTTTATGTCTTTTCCATCAGACTTGGAGTTCGCTGGGGTGAGTCACATCTTCTTTGCCTCTCAGTCCTCAGTTCCCTGCAGTGCCTGGTACATAATATGTATTTAATATGGTACATCTAGATGCTTGCTTGTTTTAGTCCAGCTTTATCCACAAAGGGTTTGAGGAAACTTACACAAAGGAAGCATATAATAAAGTAAGAAAATAAAAAATAAAGCAGAAGCAAAGAAATTATAAATAGAAGTGGAATTAGCACTAGAAAAGAACAACATAAATGTGTAGTTAATAGAGGGTAAAAGTTATTTAAAAAAAAAAAAGAGCTAAACATTTTCCTGGAATCTTTTTTGTTTTGAGATGGAGTTTTGCTCTGTCACTCAGGCTGGAGTACAGTGGCTTGATCTTGGCTCACTGCAACTTCCACCTCCCGAGTTCAAGTGATTCTCCTGCCTCGGCCTTCCAAGTAGCTGGGATACAGGTGTCTGCCACCACACTCGGTTAATTTTTGTATTTTTAGTAGAGATGGGGTTTTGCTGTGTTGGCCAGGCTGGTCTCAAACTCCTGACCTAAAGTGATCTGCCCTCCTCTGCCTCCCAAAGTGCTGGGATTACAGACATGAGCCACCATGCCTGGCCATTTTCCTGGAATCTTTATTCAATATATTTCTGACAATAGATAATTCTGAGATCACAGCACAGCCCTTTTATGGAATATCACATTATTTTCTCAAATCGGAATAGCTAAAAATTATTAAAAAGCATGGAAAATGTTTTTCCAAAAGTATTTGGGCTCTGGATTTTGAAGCCAGGTTTGTTTTTTCAACTTTTCAACTTTCCTGTATCTTCACACTCCAAGTTATCAGAAGGCAGCAAATATACTATTTTATTTTACTATTATTACTTTTTGAGACGGAGTTTTACTCACGTCACCCAGGCTGGAGTGCAATTGCACACTGCAACCTCCGTCTTCCAGGTTCAAGCAATTCCCTTGCCTCAGCCTCCTGAGTAATTGGGATTACAGGCACCCATCCACCACACCTGGCTAATTTTTGTATTTTTAGTAGAGAGGGGGTTTCACCATGTTGGCCAGGCTGGTCTCGAACTCCTGACCTCAGGTGACGCACCTGCCTCAGCCTCCCAAAGTGCCAGGATTACAGACATTGAGTCACTGTGCCTGGCAGCAAATGTGCTATTTTAGATTATTCTTCTTTACCCAACCACATAGGAATACACAGCCTTTTTTGTTTGTTTGTTTGTTTTGGACTTTTTTGTTTGTTTTTGTTTTTTTAACTTTCCCTTACTATCCACAGTAGTGCCCTTTTATCCACAGAAAATCTGTTCCAGGGACCCCAGTGGATGCATAAAACTGCAAATAGTACCTAACCCTGTAGAGACTATGTTTTTTTCCCCATATATACATGCTTATGATAAACTTTAATTTGTAAATTAGGCACAGTAAAAGATTAACAACAATAACTAATAATAATATAGAAGAACTATAACAATATGCTGGAATAAAACTTACGTGAATGCGGTTTCTCTCCTCTCTCTCTCTCTCTGCGTCTTAAGATATCTTAATATTTTCAGACTGCGGTTGACTACGGGTAACTGAAACCACAAAAAGCAAAACCATGGATAAGGGGAGAGTAGTGTAAGAGCCAGAATCTTGAGCATATAAAAACTAACAGCAAGTGACTTCATCTCCAAAGACATTTCCTATCTGCATTGGTGGAAGTCAACTGAAAATCAGAAAACTAAAAATACTTAGTAAAATTGCTGCAGGTGATTCATGGCCGTAAGTCTTCCTTTATGAAAAGTAAACCTGAATAATGGCTCTTAGGCAAATGTTTTAAATGTATCGACCATCCGCAGGAATTTCTTTCTAAGGCCATTTAATTTTTAAATAAACTTTGAATCACAGAAAGGCTGTGTGATTCAGTTGCACAAATAACAATACTATGTTTTGCTAATCCAGAGTTTAAAAGAATCAGGCCAGGTGCCTGTAATTCCAGCACTTCAGGAGGCAGAGACAGGTGGATCACTTGAGGCCAGGAGTTTGAGACCAGCCTGGCCAACATGGCAAGACCCCATCTCTACTAACAATACAAAAATTAGCTGGGCGTGGTGCCATCTGCTTGTAATCCCAGCTACTTGGGAGGCTGAGTCACAAGAATCACTTGAACAGGGGAGGCGGAGGTTGCAGTGAGCTGAGATGGTGCCACTGCACTGCAACCTGGGTGACAGAGCAAGATTCTGTCTCAAACAAACAAACAAGCAGTGCAGGTACATGTTTTTAGATGGTCTAACCTAGCCTGTTTGGTGTAAAAAAAAATGGTAGTTATAACAGAAAAAGGTCTGACAGACACTAGCAGGGAGCTCAGAGACTTCCATTCTGACTCTAGCCCTTGCCTTGCTCTGGTCTGCTGCTGGCCTGGACACCTGGCTGGGAAACTCGACAACATAACCAATGAAAGGGAGAGCTGTACTTGTAACTAGACTTTGTTTTGATAACTAACTCCATTCCCATATTTGGAACAGTATATGCAACTCTAAGCTATAACAGTGATATGGTTTGGCTCTGTGTCCCCACCCAAATCTCATCTCAAATTGTAATCTCCATCATCCCTACATATTGAGAGAGGGAAGAGATGGGAGGTGACTGGATCATGGGGACGGTTTTCCCCATGCTGTTCTCATGATAGTGAGTGGGTTCTCATGAGATCTTCTGGTTTTATGATGCAGTTTTCCCTGCTCTTACTCACCCTCTGTCTCTCCTGCTGCCATGTAAGACATGGCTGACTCCCCTTCCACCATAATTGTACGTTTCCTGAGGCCTCCCCAGCCATGCGGAACTATGAGTCAATTAAACCTCTTGCTATTACAAATTACCCAGACTTGGGTAGTATCTTTATAGCAGTGTGAGAACGAACTAATACAAACAGCGATTGCACAGAGTAAGATGCTCAATAAATGTCTGCTCAACCAATGAGCAAATATTTAGTTCCGTTCTATCCACCCTTCAATTCCACATTGATGGAATGTAATTTCAGCCACAAGCAAACCTATGTTTTCATTGGCATTATGTCCTTTTTATAGGTTTGTGACCAATGATCTTTAAGCTTCCTGAAATATTAAGAAAAGCTGCTTTGATTTACAGATCTGAGGGGGCAACTTGGGTCTTAAGTTCTCAGGGCATAGGAAGGGAATGCAAGGAAATCAGCTTTCCAAACATGTGCTAATTTCACCTGCATACATTTCAATGTAATGTAGCAAATGTTTGCTGAGGATCTACTAACTCCAACAGAAGATTTGCAGGAAAACAAAGATGAAAAAGAAACAATCCTGGCCCTAAGAGAGGAGCCACCAACACGGTGCCTGGCACATACATGGTAAGTAATGAGACACTCATTGTTTTATATATTAATAGGATATTTATGATACAAAGCAGAGTGCAGTAAATGCTAGGAGAGAGGTACTGATATGGCTTGGTCATGTCCTCACCCAAATCTTATCTTGAATTGTAGCTCCCACAATTCCCATGTGTCATGGAGAGACCCAGGGGAGGTCTGACTGAATCTGAATCTGACTGAACTGAATCATGGGGGTGGGTCTTTCTCATGCTGTTCTCGTGATAGTGTTTAAGTCTCATGAGATCTGATGGTTTTATAAAGAGGAGTTCCCCTGCACGAGTTCTTTCTTCCCTGCTGCCATGTAAGATGTGACTTTGCTCCTCCTTCCCTTCTGCCATGATCATGAGGCCTCCCCAGCCATGTGGAACAGTGAGTCAATTAAACTTCGTTTCTTTATAAATTACCCATTCTTAGGTATGTCTTTATCAGGAGCATGAAAATGGACGGATACAGGTACAAAGCAAGTGCCCTGTGAGATTGGTATGGACAACGTTCACTGATACTGGAGGAATGAGAAGGCTTCCTGGAGAAGGTGGCATGTCACAGAGACATTCTGATGGTATGAGCAATGAGAATCATGCTTCCAGACTTTAAAGCATCCCATAAAGGCTCATTGTAGGTTGCACATTAGCTTACAGTGAAAAATAGTGACACAAGGGCCTGACCCAGAGGATGAGAACTATATTAGGGTGATCATTAAGTAGACAGTTGGAGTACAGGTTGAAAGCTGGAGAAACCGGAGACCAGGAGGTGAGTCAGGAAACAAAAGTAATTTTCCTTGTTCCTCAGGGATCTTAAAAGCAGGACTGTCTGTCAGGGAAAACACAGACCTGGATAAATACTCTTTTCCCCCCTGCTCCAACTTATAATAATCATAGTTTGAAAACAAAATAGAAAAGCCTTCAAAGTTGAGTAAAACCAGCATGACCTGAATACTTAACTGATCTCTCGAATGTGTGTATTGACAGGAAAAAAGTTACATCAAAATGTTTAGAACAATTAGAAAGTTCCTAGGAATTGAATTCTGAACTCTCAATCCCACAACGGTGACCACTACTAATGAAGTATTTGTATGGATGTGTCTTCATAAAACCCTGACTATATTAAAGCGTCAGCTTTCTATATTGCTGGTTTCATTACCTTCAAGAGATTATGGAAGATCAGAAGTGTTATCTACCATAATAATGCTGTGTGTTTCTCTGAAGAGCTTAGATCCTCTACACACTTTAATTAAATCTCCTAATGTCCCGGTGAAATAGGTAAGGGATCAACAGAAGGTGAGTCATCAAAAACAGTGGAAGACCGGACCATCGGATGTACTTTGAGACGAAATCCACATTTATTATCATTGTTCCCATTTCACCAATGAGGAAATGGGGTTATTATTGAGACAAGGATGATGAGCTATATTTCACTTTCATTAAAGGCAGAGTCCACTGCTATAGGTTCCGTAAGCATCCCGTGGGAGACCTTTAAAAATGGGATAACAACCATGGCCTCTGAGATTTCTCCTTTGGGAGTCGACCAACACTTATTAATAAACATCTAAAATGTGCGCCAAAGAAAATGTGCATTGACTGGGCGCAGTGGCTCACACCTGTAATCCCAGCAGTTTGGGAACCGAGATGGGCGGATCACCTGAGGTCAGGAGTTCAAGACCAGCTTGGCCAACATGGTGAAACCCCGTCTCTACTAAAAATACAAAAATTAGCCGGGCATGGTGGCACCTGCCTGTAATCCCAGCTACTCGGGAGGCTGAGGCAGGAGAATTACTTGAACCCGAGAGGCAGAGGTTGCAGTTAGCTGAGATTGCGCCATTGCACTCCAGCCTAGGTGACAAGAGTGAGACTTGGTCTCAAAAAAAAAAGAAAAAAAATATGCATCGCCTGTTTCTTATAAAAGAACACAGGACAATAATCCCAATTTATCATGATAATCCCAATTATCATTTATCATGATAATCTCTTAGCTTTAAGTAAGTGGTTTATCAGGAGCTTGGCTGAGTTCTTCCCTCTGTCTCCAGTTTTCCCTCAGTTTGAGAGATGAGTGAGCATCAGTCTTTTTTTTTCCTTTTTTTTCAAGACGGAGACTCGCTCTGTCGCCCAGGCTGGAGTGCAATGGCACAATTTCAGCTCATTGCAACCTCTGCCTCCCAGGTTCAAGCGATTGTCCTGCTTCAGTCTCCCAAGTAGCTGGGACCATAGGCACATGCCACACGCCCGGCTAATTTTTTGTATTTTCAGTAGAGACGGGGTTTCACCATATTAGCCAGGATGGTCTCAATCTCCTGACCTTGTGATCCACCCACCTCGGCCTCCCAAAGTGCTGGGGTTACAGGCATGACCACCATGCCCGGCAGGCATCAATCTTAAGGAGGTAATGTTAAGAGTAGATTATGTGGCCGGGCACGGTGGCTCACGCCTGTAATCCCAGCACTTTGGGAGGCTGAGGTGGGTGAATCACTTGAGGCCAGGAGTTTGAGACCAGCCTGGCCTACATGGTGAAACCCCATCTCTACTAAAAATACAAAAATTAGCCAGGCATGGTAGTACATGCCTGTAATCCCAGCTACTCAGGAGGCTGAGGCAGGAGAATCGCTTGAACCCGGGAGCCAAAGGCTACGTGTGCTGAGATTGGATCACTGCACTCCAGCCTGGGCAACAGAACGAGACCCTGTCTCAAAAAAAAAAAAAAAAAAAAAAAGAGTACAGAGTAGATTATGTGGAAGACAGTACAAATCGCAGGGCTGGAAAAATTGCCAAGACTAGAAAACTCACAACAAGTCTTAACTCTTAGTTCTACCCTTAGGATACTGGTATAAACAAACCCTAAAGTCAGACTCAGAAAAACAAATACACATGCAGCCATCATATATGATTTAATTTGTAAACCAACTGTACTTCTTATAAAGGAAATAAATAAAGTAAGTAAACCACTTTGACAGATTATCCACTGCTCTCTCAATCCAACCACCTCTCAAAAAGTCCTAGGAAAAGGCTGGGCGTGACGGCTCACACCTGTAATTCCAGCACTTTGGGAGGCCGAGGTGGGCGGATTGCTTGAGGTCAGGAGTTTGAGACTAGCCTGGCCAACATGGGGAAACCTCATCTCTACTAAAAATACAAAAATTAGCCGGGCGTATTGGCAGGCGCCTGTAATTCCAGGTACTCAGGAGGCTGAGGCAGGAGAATTGCTTGAACCCGGGAGACAGAGGTTGCAGCGAGCCAAGATCATGCCAGTGCACTCCAGCCTGGGCAGCAAGAGCGAGACTTCATCTCAGAAAAAAAAAAAAAAAAAAGTCCTAGGAAATACGGCCATGGCTTCCAGTAAAACAGAGACTCCAGTTTGGAAAAAAAAAAAAAAAAAAAAGTCATGAAAAAGATAAATGTTATTTTAGGTAGTAATTTGGTATCACTCAAGTCTTAAAAAGTAATGGAAATGCATATAATGAAACCCTAGGGCAATATATGGTTATAAAACAGGTATATTGATTCAGAATATGCTTAAAATGGTTTGATGATTATAAAAACGAAAAGACAAAATCAAAATTTTGTTGAGAGTTTGTGGAACTCCAAGTTTGAGAAAAATTGCTTTAGAGGTAGCCTTTATTAATGGTCTAGGAAAGAACTCAAAGTAAGAAATTTTGCCTAGTCCTAAGAGAGTGTGGCACCTGACAGAGAAGTGTTTTGGGGAAAGACTAGTATTTGATGTACTAAAAGTAAGGTAACAAACAGTAGATTTCCACTCCTGAAAGCTGATTTACTACAATGGGGTCAAGGGCAAATCTGTAACGACTACATGTGTCATAGAGCAATAATCACTCTTTCCCAGTCTTTGAGATGGCCAAGAAAATACTCTAACTGAATTCTAAGTTCTCTAGAGAAAAAGTCACATAAAAATAGAAAAAATCTCTACCATCAAATAACAAATTTTAATTAACTCATTTATATATAAAATTATATATGAAAGTAAAAAGCAATTTAATTATATTTAATTTGCTTAAATTTAATTTGCTTATATATTTTCCCCATAAAAATAAGCTGCATTAAAATATTTAGAAAGGTTTGTCTAGCACCATAGCTTAATTTAGCACCTCAATCATTGCTATCACCTGCTTCCTAAGAATTCACAGAAAATCATGTACTTAAAATATTACACTTTGGGAGGCTGAGGCGGGTGGATCAAGAGGTCAGGAGATCGAGACCATCCTGGCTAACACAGTGAAACCCCGTCTCTACTAAAAAGACAAAAAAATTAGCCGGGCGTGGTGGCGGGCGCCTGTAGTCCCAGCTACTCGGGAGGCTGAGGCAGAAGAATGGCGTAAACCCAGGAGGCAGAGCTTGCAGTGAGCCGAGATCGAGCCACTGCACTCCAGCCTGGGCGACACAGCGAGATTCCATCTCAAAAAATAAATAAATAAATAAAATAAAATATTATTTGACACAATGATTTATCTATATATTTATATAATTATGTAAGTAAAAATCTCCTTTCACTGTAGTTTTAACTGTACTTTAACAATATTGCTGATATATCAAATGACTGTAATTTTTGGCCAGGCACAGCGGCTCATGCCTGTAATCCCAGCACTTTGGGAGGCTGAAGTGGGCAGATCACCTGAGGTGAGGAGTTTGAGACCAGCCTGGCCAACATGGTGAAACCCATCTCTATCAAAATTACAAAAATTAGCCAGGCATGGTGGCGGATGCCTGTAATCCCAGCTAATCGGGAGGCTAAGGCAGGAGAATCTCTTGAACCTGGGAGGTGGAGGTTGCAGTAGGATGCCTGGGAAACAGAGTGAGACTCTAAAAAAAAAAAAAAAAAGACTGTAATTTTCATCTCTTTTCAATCAACTTTATATCTGTGACTTTAATAATTTAATAAATTTCTCAAAAAAAGAAAGTTTGAGTCAAATTACAAATCTACTGCTAAAAAGTGTCAAATTATTACAAGTCATCCAAGTAAGGACTGGTTTTGAATTTAGATTAATGGTTTTTAAAGTAGGTAAAATATATTATTAAATATTAAAATGTATAATGCTTAAAATGAAAATATTTGCATTTTAATTAATGTTCAATACTATTTGATTTTAGAATTTTTGAGCTGGAATAAACGATGGAGATCGTTTAATTTGATGACTTCAATTTTAGATGCTAAAATGGAATCCTTAATCTTTGGAAGAAATTAGAACCCAGTCTCTCAACTTGTCCAACATTCGTTTTCCTAAGCTATCTAAGTATTTACTATGAACATCAAAAATAGTTATTCTTGTCTCCATTAATACAGAAGTATTAACCCAAAGTGACATCACGTCTTAGCCTAAAAAAGAAGCTATGTTAACCCAGGACCAGAAGACCTAATCTCAATTCCACTGTTCACTGCATGACACGAAGCAAGCCCTTTAACTGCAGTCTGCTTTCCTTTTCCTAATTAGAAAAATAAGACTCTAGTAATTTAAATTGTCTTCTTCATTTGGTCATTGCAACAGGGGTAATAAAAATAACTCTGGGCCGGGCGCAGCGGCCCCCACCTGTAATCCCAGCACTTTGGGAGACCACGGAGGGCAAATCACCTGAGGTTGGGAGTTCGAGACCAGCCTGACCAACATGGAAAAACTCCATCTTTACTAAAAATACAAAATTAGCCAGGCATAGTGGTGCATGCCTGTAATCCCGGCCACTCGGGAGGCTAAGGCGGGAGACTCGCTTGAACCCGGAAGGTGGAGGTTGTGGTGAGCCGAGATTGCGCCATTGCATCCTAGCCTGGGTAAGGACAGCAAAACTCGGTCTCAAATAAGTAAACAAACAAATAAATAACTCTGAAATATACAGCATATCTAAGTGCAAAGCAAATACTTAATAGCAAAAACTCAACTATATTTAAACAAAGGAGCTGTAACTACTTTGAGTCATAATTAGGAGGGAATATATACGAGCTGCTGTGTAACCTGAGAACATCTAAACTAGCAGATGCAGGGGTGTAGCTAACAAGTTCCGTAGTTCCTAAACGTTCCTAGTTTTTAAAAAATAATCTATAGTTATCTAAACCATACAATAATTACCAGTTTGAGAACAAATTAGAGCCCTATGATTTCTCAAAGGCCCCACTGATTCCTTAAACAGAGACAAATGTGGAGTAGCGATAGTACTGCTAGTAGAATCTGAAGAATTTACTATAGACCCATCCTGTAACTGACATATGCAGAGTATAAACCTTTCCAAGTATGATTCTCTAATAGTAAAATATACTTGTCCAAGTGACATGTGAAATCGTCCAGCTCGAGCTGACCTTCAAAAAACAAACAAAACTTATCAACTGCAATCTCTTGGATAAGAAATAGATCTTGCAACTGGAAGGGGTGAGAAGAATCACTAAGTAGGTTTTAAAAGTGCTGTAGAATGCAAATTTTTGAAGAAAAATACATTGATACTATGCATGGAGAACAGTCTGAAAGAAAATACCCAGAGATGCTAATACAGGTCATCTCTGGGAGTAGAATTTTTAAAGATTTTTAAAAATCTTTTTTCCCTTTGCACTTATCTGTTCTGTCTGATTTTGAATATGGAGTAATTTTGTTGCATAAAAAAAAGGTTATTTTTCATGGAAAAAACTTGCTTTAGTCTCTTGTATTAAGGGAGGTAAGGTGCTTCATGGCTACTTCAAAAATGAAACAAAAAGGCTGTCAATGTTAGCGGTTGTGATAGGAACGGAAATTGGACCCACACTTCTTGTGTCTTGGTACTGTTTTTGGCTGCTTTAGAGGACCAGCAGAGAGGGAGAAAATCTGGAGAAGCACCTTTGGTGACAGCTTTCACACCCAGTAAATACCAAAGGGCAGAGTTGCAAATGGTACCTTGACACTATTCTAAGCTTACACTCGCCATGTACTCCTTCCCCACAACTTTCATTTATGGATTGCATGTCTCCGTCTCAAATTTAAACACGCATTGCTTTCAGTGTTTAATTACAATTTAATGGAAATATGACTTGCATTCAAATTAGCTTTTGGTTTTCACATCACAAATGTGCATCCAAGTTATTGTGTCATTATAATCTCATGTTATAATGGCTTCATAATACAAGTCCCTGCAGGGTTGAATTAGTAGTTTCCTATGGTAATCGCCCATCACTATAATATCATAATCGCATAAGCACAGTCCCCACATGCATACACTGCAATCATTTTGACATTGTAAGAGCATTTTAATAGTATTAGCATAGATTCTCCAGAGAAATCATCTCATTGTCACTGCATTACCATATAAGATTAATAGTGATGGAGCCAAGTTGTTGTGATATGAGAGCTTAAAAAAAAAGTGCTGGGCAGCAGTAAAGCATTTCAGTTCTCAAAAGGTCAATCCACTTTGCAGTCAGGTCTTCCTACAATCCTTAATTGAATATAAGGTTCTTCCACAAGATATTAGGGTTTCTTTTGTTTTTTCTTTTTTTTTGCTGACAGTTCATACAACAGTAATAAATTGGGTCAGACCCTCTCTGCTGTAGAGATAGGAAAAGCAGACATGGTGCCTGTCTTCAAGGAGTTTGCAATTTAATCAGGTTTATAACAAATTTTATACAGCAGGTAGGTAAATGGAATGAATACACATGATAAACAATGTACTTTGAGGGCCCTGCATGGTGGCAGATGCCTGTAATCCCAGCACTTTGGGAGGCCAAGGCGGGTGGATCACCTGAGGCTGGGAGTTGAGACTAGCCTGGCCAACATGGTGAAATATCGTCTCTACTAAAAATACAAAAATTAGCTGGCTGTGGTGGCGTGCACCTGTAGTCCCAGTTACTGGGGAGGCTGAGGCTGGAGAATCGCTTGAACCTGGGGGCGGAGATTGCAGTGAGCCAAGATCGCACCACTGCACTCCAGCCTGGGTGACAGAGTGAGACTCTGTCTCAACAAAACAAAAACAAAGTACTTTGAAGTAACTGGCATTACATAGCAGTGAGAGTAACTAAACAAGGCTTTCCTAAAGAAGAAATGCTTAATAATCAACTAAAGGGTTAAATGTATCAAAGACAATGACTATGAGGCAGAAATGAAGCGCATGTAACTGGTCTAGTCTTTGTATTCACTAACTCACGGACTCTGGGAAGAAGGAAGGCTGTTTTCACGCTGCTGATAAAGACATAACCGAGACTGGGTAATTTATTTAAAGAAACAGGTTTAATGGACTCAATTGCACGTGGCTAGAAAGGTCTCACAATCATGGCAGCAGGCAAGACAGAATGAGAGAGCCAAGTGAAAGAGGAAATCCCTTATAAAATCATCAGATCTCGTGAGACTTATTCACTACTACGAGAACAGCATACAGGAAACTGCCCCCATTATTCAATTATCTCCCACCATGTCCCTCCCACAACAGGGGAAATTATGGGGGCTACAATTCAAGATGAGATTTGGATGGGGACGCAGCCAAACCATATCAGCCACCAGACACTAGCAATGGACACAGCCACAGCCCTATCCAAGAAGGGAGCAAGAACAGGTAATGCATGGAATTCTTCTCCTCTGTGGGTACCTCTACTGCTTTCAGTGGAGAGAATGGAAGGTGGGACCTTGTTCTTTATTGCTGACAGAAGAATGAGCAGAGCTGTTCTTCTGAAGCCTGAGACCAAGAGCTGGAAAAAAGGAAACTCCTATGCCGAAAGCATTGCCTAGCTTCCAAGAGTCTCCTTGGTTTGCTTTTCATAGTTGCAACAATGGTGTAAAATGACTATCCCGTGTCAATGACAAATGAGGCACACTGCAGAGACTGGCAGGATATTGTGTTCTTTTGAGGGGCCTCTAATCTCCTGGCATTCTCTGGGGACACCACGGGAGAACTACAAAAGGATTATCATAACTCTTAAAGAATCATCTCTGCTCAATGTTTAAGTGAGAACAGTGTTACAGACAGCATTTAGCACAATGGATGGCCCATAGCAGGATTCTGTAAATGTTTATGGATGGATGGATAAATGGACTTGACTGGAAAGAATGTACATGTTGTAGAGCTGCTTTGAGTCTGAAAACACAGGTGAACAGATTTAGAATATATACTCTCTGGTAGCATTAACAGAAGAATTAACAACTGGCAATATCTTTTGTACTGTGAAAACTCACTTGCCTTCTTGGTTATGGCAAATCACAGCATTCTGGGGATAATGGTTGCTCATTTTCCCTGTCTCAGTTTCTGTTGGCCTGGGAGACCTCAGAACTACTTGGAGGCTCGGTTTCCAAAAAAAAAAGTAATAACACTTTTTAAATTGGAACACACTAAGGATAAAGATGTGTTCTCTAAGTGCTCAAAGTGACTTTTACCAGCAAGCTGTGGAGCAATCCAGTATAAACCTATTACAAAAACAAAATTAGCTGTCCTTCCTTTGAAATTATTTTTAACTTCATAGGTAAAGTCTCTGTGGCACTTGCTATGCTATTCTTGAGTTCTTCTTTAGGTATCAGATGAAGTTAAACCTTTACTTCTTGGCTTGCTCTTTTCATTTTTTGAGAGGGTCTCACTCTGTTGCCCAGGCTAGAGTGCAGTGGCATGATCATGGCTCACTGCAGCTTCAGCCTCCCAGGTACAAGTGATCCACCTCACTCAGCCTCCTGAGTAGCTGGGACCACAGAAATATGCCATCTCACTTCACTCATTTTTTTATTTTTAGTAGAGATGAGGTATTGATATGTTGCCCAGGCTGGTTTCAAACTCCTGGGCTCAAATGATCCTCCTGACTCGGTCTCCCAAAGAGTTGGGATTACAGGCATGTGTCACTGTACCTGTTAATTTGTTTGTCATTGACACATGATAATCGTTTTATGCCACGGTTGCAACTATAGAAAGCAAACCAAAGAAACTATTAGGGCCTGGGCAGTGCTTTTCTGCACAGAAGTTTCTTTTTTTCTGGCCCTTGGTCTGATGCTTCAGGAGAACAGCTCTACTTGTTCTTTGTATTTTGTTTTGTTGTGAGACAGGGTCTCTCTCTGTCACCCAGACTGGAGTGCAGTGGCATGATTATAGCTCACTGCAACCCCCGACTCCCAGGCTCAAGTGATCCTTCTACTGCAGGCTCCCTAATAGCTGGGGCTACAGGTGTGTATCACCATGCCCAGATAATTTGTGTATGTTTTGTAGAGACAGGGTTTCACCATGTCTCCCGGGCTGGTCTTCAACTCCTAGGCATAAGTGATTCACCTGCCTCGGCTTCTCAAAGTACTGGGATCACAGGCATGAACCACTGCACCTGGCCAGCTTATTCTTTAGGTAACTTATTTCATGCAGTTTTCATTATGCATTAATATGAAAATGTTCTTTTATTACATTCGATTACCAGTTTTTATTATTTCATTACCATATAGTACTTATTAATCAGTTTATTATATATTGGTATTTATTGTTCTATTATTTATTGTTATTAGACATAATTATAGATTAAAAATCAAGAACTTGGTATGTTTAAATGTATGTATACTTACTTGCCATAAAAATGGAAATTATATTTATTATGTATATCTTGACATTGCTTAGAAAAATATGTTTTTCTCTCTTGTTTAAGTATATTAGAAACATAAATAATTCCTGATTCAATAGGCTAATTCTCTAATTCAATAGGTTAATTTTTTTTTTTTTTTTGAGGCAGTCTCACTCTGTTACCCAGGCTGAAGTGCAATGGCCTGATCTTGGCTCACTGCAACCTCTGCCTCCCAGGTTCAAGCAATTCTCATGCCTCAACCTCCTAAGTATCTGGGATTACAGGCATGCATCACCACGCCTGGCTAATTTTTTGTATTTTTAGTAGAGATGGAGTTTTGCCATGTTGCCCAGGCTGGTCTCGAACTCCTGGCCTCAAGCAATCCACCCACCTCAGCCTACCAAAGTATTGGGATTACAGGCATGAGCCACCGTGCTCGGCAGGTTAATTTTGTATTTATACAAATAACAGTAGTTATAAAGTATCTTCTGTGCCACCAAAAATTAATGTTCACTTACTGTATTTCAAAAATGGCTTAGAAGTGGAGTTGGGTGACCATGGAATTTCTGTAATTTAAAATAAAAGTGGATGTTATTTCATTGTCCCCCCAAAAATTGACTCCCCTACAAAAAAATGGACACAGATGGGATGACATAATGCTTTCTGAACATATCACTATTTCCCCAAGAGGAAGAAAAACTAAAACTTCACCAACTGCAAAAATGTGACAAAGCTGATATTCCAGGAGCATGTATTTGGGCCACTTAGTCTGAGGACCTCAGTTTTCTCATTAATAAAACAAAGGAGTTGAACAAAGTGATTTCTGAGCTTCCTTCCAGATACAAGTTGTATGAGTGTATGTGAAGAGACGCTACACGGGCTGTAAATGACCTCCCCAAAAGCTTCTCCATTTGTTCACATCTGTTTCAACATTCAACGAGGTGGGGATATATGTATAGTAGAAAAGCAGACAGGCCATCTTGTTACAAGGAATGTGAAACCTATTGATATCTTTCTCGATATGAATTCTTTTTCTGATGTCCCATTAGGCAAACCATACTTAAATGAACCATATTCTAGTATTTACTTTACTATAAACTTAGTATAAACAACAGATTATTACAAACAGATGCATGAAATAAAAATACCTCACAACCCAGAAGTTCCAGATTGTTAATTATTTATTACCATTCTTCATACTGCTTGTGAGTAAGAATAGAGGCACAAGCATAAAAATAATGTTGTCTTTATAGTAGCCCTCAGATACACGATGCTGACTGCCTAAGCAACTGAAAACGGTTGGCTATAGCCCAAACAAAAGTTTATAAAATCCACTATCTAGGCATATACGTATATATGTGTGTGTGTGTGTATATATATAAAATATATATGTATATATGTGTGTATCTATATATATACACACAGTTTTTAGTTTCCAATAATCACAACACAACTACAGAAACTACTCTGAAACTTTTGTGCCCACTTAACCAGGAATAATTTTATTCTTTAGTGGATGGTGAAATATGTGTTTAAAAAAAAAAAATCAATAACCTGGCCAGGTGCAGTGGCTCACGTCTATAATCCCAGCACTTTGGGAGGCTGAGGCAGAAGAATCACCTGAGCTCAGGAATTCAAGATCTGCCTGGGCCACATAGTGAGACCCCACCTGGGCAACATAGTGAGACCTCACCTCTATTATAAAAAATAAGAAGAAATCGCTGGACACAGTGGCTCACGCCTGTAATCCCAGTAATTTGGGAGGCTGAGGCAGGCAGATCACTTGAGGTCAGGAGTTTGAGATCAGCCTGGGCAATATGGTGAAACTCCATCTCTAAAAAAGTACAAAAATGAGCCAGGTGTGAGGGCATGCCTGTAATCCCACCTACTTGGGAGGCTGAGGCAGAAGAATCACTTGAACCTGGGTGGCAAAGGTTGCAGTGAGCCAAGATCATGCCACCGCACTCCAGCCTGGGTGACAGAGCAAGACACTGTCTCAAAATAATAATAACAATAATAATAAATGAGGAAGAAGCAGAAGTAGAAGAAGAAGAGGAAGAGGAAGGAGAAGGAGAACCAGCAGCAGCAGCAGGAGAAGAAGGAAGAAGAAGAGGAAGGAGGAGGAGGAGGAGGAAGACGAGAGAAAACAAAAAGTCATAGCTGGGCGCAGTAGTTCACGCCTGTAAATCTCAGCACTTTGGGAGGCTTAGGCAGATGGATTACTTGATGTCAGGAGTTCAGGACCAGCCTGACCAACATAGTAAAACCCCACCTCTACTAAAAATACAAAAATTAGCTGAGCGTGGTTGTGCACACCTGTAGTCCTAGCTACTCGGGAGGCTGAGGCAAGAGAACTGCTTGAGCCTGAGAGGTGGAGGTTGCAATGAGCCGAGATCACACCACTGCACTCCAGCCTGGGTGGTGTGTGTGTGTGTGTGTGTATTTATATAAATTATATATATCCCACTGGTGGTTCAAACTGATTTTAGGTGATATATGGGCATTTGAAACTTTTTTAAACAAGTTTTTATTTATTTTAATGTGTTTTAGAAAAAAGAAAGCAATAAACATTGCAAGCCTGTGATTTCATAGATATTATTGCTTAGGATGGAGCTAAAGTAAAAAAGTGGATTGGTTTAAAGAAAAACTATAAGTAATTAGTGGTAAAGGTAGTACACAGGCATAGCAAACACTCTGGAAGATGATACAAGCATAAATCAAGTTTCACAAGAACTGATGAAAATTATACTGAGTTTCCAAAAATTAAAGGGCTTAGCAACATCTCCACAATGTCTTGTAACAAATTCATTTTATTTCATCTGTTAAAGAACTAACTCCTTTTCTGGGGGTAATAACCCTCCCAACACATCAGATATATAGCTTTGACTTCTAATTAGGCAGAGAAAGCTATTATCCAATTTTATTTATTTATTTTTGAGATGGAGTCTCACTCTGTTGCGCAGGCTGGAGTGCAGTGGCACAATCTTGGCTCACTGCAACCTCTGCTCCTGGGTTCAAGCGATTCTCCTCCCTCAGCCTCCCGAGTAGCTGGGATTACAGGAGCGCACCACCACATCCGGCTACTTTTTTTTGTATTTTTAGTAGAGACAGGGTTTTGTAATGTTGGCCAGGCTGGTCTCGAACTCCTGATCTCAAGTGATCCACCCGCCTTGGCCTCTCAAAATGCTGGGACTACAGGCGTGAGCCACCATGCCCGGCCTATTATCCAATTTTAACTCTTAAACCTTATGATGGTTAATACTGAGTGTCGACTTGATTGGATTGAAGGATGCAATGTATAGTTCCTGAGTATGTCTGTGAGGGTGTTGGCAAAGGAGATTAACATTTGAGTCAGTGGACAGGGAGTGGCAGACCCAGCTTCAATCTGAGTGGGCACCATCTAAGCAGCTGCCAGTGCGGCTAGAGTAAAGCAGGCAGGAGAAGATGAAACAACAGGCTTGCTGAGCCTTCTGGACTTCATCTTTCTCCCATGCTGGAGGCTTTCTGTCCTCAAACATTAGACTCCAAGTTCTTCATCTTTTGGACTCTTGGACTTACACCAGTGGTTTACCAGGGGCTCTTGGGAGTCACCACTTGGTTAAGCTTACAATAACCCACTGTCATTCTCCAAGATCCGTCTATCTTCTGCACAGGCCAAATAGGAGAGTTGAACAGGGATCTGGTGGGAATCACTACCCTTGTGTCTTTCAAGTCCTTCATGGTGGCACTAATCTCTGCAGTCCCTCCAGGGATGTGATACTGTTTTTGATTTACTATTTTTCTAGGTGGAGGCAGCTCTAATGGCTTCTATTTGGTCTTTCCCAGCATAGTAGCCCTCACTCTACCAGTCAGGGAGCCACTGTGGGGATTCTGCCAGGTGCTAAGTATGTTTATGCCAATTATGCATTCTGGCACTAGGGAAATGACCACATGATGAGTCCTGGGACCCACTGGACCCACTGTCAGTCAGACCTGAGCTAAAACTCTATTAAAAGATGCTCTTCCAGCTACTCATGGATAAGGGTTTCAACAATAATTTTCTTTTTTTTTAGATGGAGTCTCACTCACTCTGTCACCCAGGCTACAGTGCAGTGGTGCAATCTTGGCTCACTGCAACCTCCGCCTCTTTGCTTCTGCTGTCCATTATGGAAACGATGCCCACCTTGTCTTTGATGGTTGAGTGTCGCCACTTGGCCTCTGCCACCTTGGGATCCAATTATTCCCACTGCATTTAAATTTTGTAGTTGACTGACTGTGGTTCCCACTGTAAGATCTGGCACACAAAGAAGAGCAATCACAGAGCTCTTCAAGGATGCAGGTGCTCCTCTCACAAATCTTTTTCACAAGGTATTGGTGAAGGACATCTTCTGGGCCCTCCCAGCTGGAATGGGTAGGTCTAAAGTGACTAATCCACTCTAGCATCTTAATCTCCCTAAGCCCTTGGATCGCTTCCTCTACATTAAACCAAGGGAAATCTGGCATTTCTAGCTCACACACAGTGGGTCATCTTTTGTTCCACATTTCAGCTAACCAAACAAATAAACTATTAGAACCTTTTCTAACTCCCTGAGTTGCAACATTAAATGCAGAAT
Source organism: Macaca nemestrina (assembly GCF_043159975.1). Taxonomy (NCBI): domain Eukaryota; kingdom Metazoa; phylum Chordata; class Mammalia; order Primates; family Cercopithecidae; genus Macaca; species Macaca nemestrina. The sequence continues at coordinate 127,411,854 of NC_092133.1, forward strand.
CCCTGCTTAGTGGGCCCAAATCAGTAAGTTCAGCCTGACTCAACTTTATGTTCCATCCACCCTTGTCTCACACCCTTAATATCCATTCCCATGCTTGTTCTCCAGATTTCTGCCTATATGAATCAGAAAACTAAAGCAATTCTTTTGGAGTGTAGTGCACCTCCTTGTGGGTCATACTCTGAACCTCATCACTAGGGGCCTGCTGGGGCCTTAATCTAGTTATATATCTAGAAGCAAATGGGTTTTGGGAGTGGGTCCTGAGGAGAATCAACATTGTCTTGCCTGGCAACT